>NC_138346.1:27790390-28390390 GCF_046562875.1 Panthera onca | reverse complement strand
GATTAAGGCGATGGGACAGTGGGATTCAAAGTTACAACACTTCTTAGTAAATGCTTGATTTTTTTTTCCTTTTTTATCTTTCTTTTTGTAAATGCTTGACTCACAAGCTGGACATGGTGAGTTCTTGATTTGCTGTATGGTCTGCGGGTAAAGAACGGGGCGGGGGGGCTTTTCTGTGACCATAGCCCTGCCCCTGCCCTGGCCTCCCTGCCAAGTGCTGGTGGGGGCATCCACAGTGATCGTGTGAGCAGAGGGCTGTGTATGTGGGTGTGGGTTGTCCCTCACTCCCACTGCACATCCCCCTTTCCTCATCCATTTCCTACAGGTATCTAAAGGTAAACGGATAGGTAGTTCACATCTAAATATCACCTCTTGTTTAATGCTTACTAAATGTCCATACATCCATAAGTAGCAAAAACGGAATTGGCTGTAAAGACCATTCACGATTCTAAAAAAAACAATTTTTTTTTAGATCAGTATATGGAAGAGATCAAAGAAGGCAAGGACCGAGGGCTCTGTAGAAGAGGTGTCAGAACTCGGGTCACTGGACTTGTGATAACTGCCGCATCTACTGTTGTGGTTAAAGGACTCTCGCGGGAAGAAGTGTGGCAGCAGCAAACTACAGAATGTATCACAAGAACAAACCTTGCACATCTTGCCTGAGTTCTGGATGTTCTGGTGCATCATGCAAGGGGAGTTCTTGGGCTTGCCAAACGTGCATTACAGAGTAAGCGAGAGATTCTGTTCACCAGAGACAGAGGCAGAATCTAGACTCAGCCTGGCGACCTGTTTGCTGCCTCTACTTAGCCTTACGCAAAACACATTTGTCCTTATGAACACAGCCCTCATGTGAGGAAAGCGTTTTACAAACCTTTATGAGCCAGGGAAGACGTGGTCCCCTCTGGTTTTGTATGTTTCGATTAACAACTGTTATTTCATGCAGTTGACAATGTTAAAAATCCATTATAAATGTATAAAAATAAAGAAATCCTCTCTAAAGTTTCCTCTTATTGATAGTCTCGGGTCTCCCCTACCTTGGTGGCCCCAGCATTGGTAGAAGAATCGGCTCCATACATTTTAAAGACTTCCTCAACTGGGAGACTGTTCTGTTAAAAAAAAAAAAAAAAACAACAGCACCAACAAATGTATTATCATGTCATGGTTTTTCTTTTATTACGACACAAAGCAGTTGTAGCTCCAACAGGTACAGCATCATGCCTGGATAGCATGGGCACTAAATCAGTAATTTCTGAATAAGCAGGTAAATCAGAATCACCTGTATCCAATTATTTATGTCTTTCATTCTGGTTTTTTTTGCCTTTTAAATGAAGGTTTTCACAATACCATATAGGCATAAAAGACTTTTTACTGTATCTTTAAAACCGGAACATTTAATATTAGTAAACCTTAAGCATTTAGGAAGAGCGGTTGAAAAATAAAATAAATATGCATTAATGTCAAAATGCACATAAGTAAATATAAAATCCCCATATAGGCAAACAGTGTTCTTTACCTTACCATTAAGATTCCAGCATAAGATGATAAAATCATTGCTTCTCTTTCTTTCCGGTTTGGATATGTGGGTCTGCCATGAAATGGCATTTTCCTAAGGGGGAATAGGAGTAAATAACAATGGAAGGTTTATTTTTGGGTTTTTTGGACATCTATTAAGTTTATAATAATAATCCATAAGTAATCTCCAATGGCCATGTGTTATGCATCTATTTACAAAATTAATGTGGTGAATCTGCTTTCAGTAAAGTACACACTTAGAATTCTGAATCTTCCAACAATGGTGATGAATTTGCCTTCGTTGGTCCATGTTTTCACAGCTAGCAACCATTGGCCACTATGGTGGACACTTAATGGTTTTGCCAACCCGTATCCTCTTCCCCTTCTTGATGGGGGGAACTGCTTTACCCACTGTAAGCCTATGTGCTTCTCGGGAAGCCATGAACACCCCTAGATTCCAAGGGTAAAACACTGTGGACTAAGCTAGTCAGCGTATTCCATGCCCCCCACCTTCCACCTCCAGACAAATCAGGGGCTGAGGCACAATTGAGACACAATCTTGTGATTTTTTTAAAAAATCTATTCTCCTTTGGACTGGATGTTGCAATAAAATGGGCTGAAATTAAGAATAATGTCCACCCAGGGGAAATAGTCCAGAAGTAAATCCTGATGACACGATTTGAGTTTTGAATTAAGCCCTGCCTAATGCAGACCGACTCACGGACTTTTCAAACGCAAAGTTAATAAATTCCTTCTTCCCTCCTCTTTTGGGGGGTGAGGCTTACGTCTGGATTTTCTGCTTATTACAACTAAACCCTAACTGATACAGCGAGCCAGGACAAGGTGTGTGTTCTAAGGCAATGGAACAGAAAAAATAACTGGCCTCTGGAATAAGCTATTCAATCCTGTCTTCATTAGACATGGCAGAAAATACCAATAATCCTGGAAAGGATTGACACAGCTGCAATTCAAACACCTCAGCCCAGGTAGATATTGAGCTAAATGCTTAAGAAATTGTGTTTGATAGTCCTCAGAAAGAGCCTTTACCCACAGAATTGACTGTTTTAAAAATCATGGCATGGGCACAGTAAAGTATGGTCCATATTTCTAAGACAGAACATTATGTGGGAGAAGGATCTTCATCTGACAGAAACCAATGCATAGATACAAAATATACAAACAAGTATATGAGTTCTCCAAGTTGACAACTAGTTTCTTCAGGTTTCTAGCTGGAAAGGGATGGATACTCACCCTGCAGTGTTTTCAATGGTTTTTTTTTTTTAATGTTTATTTATTTTTGAGAGAGAGAGAGAGAGAGAGAGAGAGAGTGCGTGTGAGCAGGGGAGGAGTGTGAAAGATGGGGACAGAGGATCTGAAGCAGGTTCTGTACTGACAGCAGTGAGCCCGATGGGGGCTTGAACCCATGAACTGTGAGATCATAACCTGAGCCGAAATTGGACCGTCCAATGACTGAACCACCCAGGCTCCCCACCTTGCAGTATTTTCAAATCAGAGTGCCTTGTGGTGGATGATGCCAGATAGAAGTTTTCTCTATCACTACTCATAGTCATATATTTGAAAGAAAGAAAGAAGAAAGAAAGAAGAAAGAAAGAAAGAAAGAAAAAAAGAAAGAAAGAGAAACCATTTCCACTTACACTTTCTCCCACTCCAGCCAAGTGAAGTCTTCCAAGTGATCCAGCCATTGTAAAGCAACATTGATGGCCAAGTCATAGTGTGCCTGGGAGCGGGAAGCAGACAGAAAAGGGATGGGCTTAGACATTGGCCGAAGCACTCCCTGGACCCAATGACAATGGCGCTGCTAAGCCTATTCTACTATATTGTCACATCCACAAAGGTGAGGCTCATCAGCTAACCTGATTCCCAGACAGAAATATTTAGGGATCTTCAGTCATTACATTTACCTCTCACTAGAACCGATTTTTGTTTTTGATTTATGGTGACAGGAAAAGAAAGGATGGATTCTTGGAAGGAAACTGGGAATCTGGGTTCAAATCTAGGTATTGCCAACAACTCATGGTATATCTTCGGGTAAGCAATTGATGTTTTCAGCACCTCAGTGTCCTCAAATTTTAACATAGAAAAAAGTGAAGGTGGGGGGAAGAGGACTTCAGAGAACAATTTTGAATTCTGTGAACAGAACGTCAGAAATGTGCTCCCAGGGGCACCAGGGAAGTGGTGTGTCCACCTGGGGTGTCAGGGAGATCCCGGGAGTCTTCAGAGAGAGGGCCCTGGTGGAGCTGGGGCTTGAAGTATCAGGAGAATTTCTACAGGTGGAGAAGAACTTGAGGGTGGAGGGACCAGCATGAGCAAACGACTGGAGGTAGACCCCAATGAGTGGCTTGCTAAGAGTCTAGTATGCAGTAAAAAGCTGAGGACCAGTTCAAATATTCATTCCGTGCCTGTTGACCATCTTTTCCTGGTAATTTCTAAGCATATTCACCTTGTCCCCATCCAAATATTCTTTCTCCTCTCTCTACCCTGTCCCCCTCCAGAAAAGGGAAGGTTGGTTTTGTTTTTGGGGTTTTAGATGGGTTCTAAGGTTCTAACTTTTTCGAAACAATGTACAGTTGACCCTTGAACACCCAGGGGTTAGATGCACCCACCCCTGCAGTCTAAAATCTGTGTACTGTGAATAGCCTGCTATGGACTGGAAATTTTACCAGTAACATAAACTGTCAATCAACACATATTTTATATGTTGTATATATTATATATTGCATTCTTATAATACAGTAAGCTAGAGAAAACTTGATTAAGAAAATCATAACAGAAAATACATTTACAGTATTGTACTGTATTAAAAAAAATTCTGTGCATAAGTGGACCCACACAGTTCAAATCTGGGGTCAAATCAAGGGTCAACTGTACTTCTTCCAGTGACTAAACAAAACTAGAGAGTGAACAACAGCAAAAAGAACTGTGATTGGTGGTTGAAACCTAATGGAAAGGTTGATGCAGGACTAGCCGTGTGGGCGTGGCCTGTTTGCTTATTACAAATACAAATTCCCCAGCCACGCACCCCCAACTTCCACAATCAAAAGGGCCTTGCGATGAGACCTCATTAAAGTTTGAAAGCACTTATCTGATCGATTTAAGTTCCCCATTTAACATGTGCACAGAGATGTACTTTAGAACACCAGGCCTAACTGCTTATTCAGCTCTAGGGAAGTCAGGCAGGGACGGAGGGTAGGGCAGGGACACATCCTTTCTTCCTTAATAGTGCAAACAGGTAAGCATAAAGAAGCTGAGGATTTACTAATTTCTTGTGAATTAGGCCTTTACATAATTTCCGTGAAGGGAACTTTCATTACAGAACATGAATCTGAACTTCAACATTAACAATGATGACGGATTTTGATTATTCCATTCTTTGGTTTTCTCCATGAATGCAAACGATAAGTAAGTAAATAAATAAAATTAGAGAACTGCATAACTTATTTTGTCAAAAAAATTGTTGAACAACATGTATGTAACGTTTAACTTTGCATCCATTTTGCTTTTTAATCTTTTCTAGGAGCGAAATAGCCAAGAGCAAAGAGTCTCATAACTTGGACTTTCTCGTTATTTTTGCTTTCAGTGTAATGAGTCGAAAAGACCGTGTGGAGGACTCTAGGATGAGGACACTACGGGAGGATCAAGATTAGGCTTATTTAGGATATACATTAGGTCCTTGCTCTGTCCCCTGAACACAAAAAAAAACACACAAATGTGACTTGCGTCGGCATGCCTTTCTTTACCATATCATCTAGAAAGGTGAGTTGCCTTCTTCCTTTTGGGTCAAATTCATTTTCCCGAAGTCTGATGCCAATATAATCTCCCCTTAAAAGCAAGAGAGCAGCATTGAACCATTGGGAAGGAGAGGGGAGCTCAGTTTGCCGAAGCGCGCTCTTTCCAGTGCCTCCCCTCCCCCACCAAAACCCAAGAGCTCTGGTAGCTCAGCTAATATTCGCTTTGAGTTAAAAGGCAATTCTGCAACGGTGCAGCTTTAAATGTTCAACCACCATGAGCTTACCTCACATTTATCTAAAAATAAGACTCCCGTAGTCGGAACAGGATTCATGGGAAAGCAGGAGGCGGGGCTGCATCACAAATTCCCACACGCAGAAAAGGTTTTACAAAACCCAAAGGATTGAGATCCACTGTTTAAAACAAAGATTCCCTTGCTGCCCGTGTTAAACCCAGGCAGAATGTCCACAGTTGAAAAATTCCAGCTCTGTGATATTCTGTATGGATGTATTCTCTCGCCCTAAGGCCCCTTTTCCCCCATTAGAAAGCAAATATCCTGAGAAGTTATACAGAAAAGCGTACCAGAAATTCCACTTTTAGTGTGTCCTGTGCGATCCTTCCCTACCAGTGATTTTAATGAGGGGTCCTGGCAGGAAAAGAGAAAGTGGTTTACCGCCCCCCCCCCCCCAGCCCCCCAGGGAGAAGAGCCAGAGGGACCTGATAAAGGAAAGAGGATTCTGGCTCCCCAGGTCTATCTGCACACTTTTACATAAGGCCAGTTCTGTTTTCAAGGTCTTTACCAAGCACTATGGGCAAGTTACTGTGGGGGGTGGGGTGGGGTGGGGTGGGGAATGGGGGTGGTAAGTTTGTGTCTGGTTTCTTAAAGTTCTGAGTCACTAGGCTAAGATTTTTTTAAAAATTCTCAAATTTTTGCTTTCTAATTCCAAGGCAATTTATTTAAAGTAGCCTAAATGTATTCTTTAGATATAAAATTATACTTATATCAGTTTTGAAATGCCAGTTCTACATGGAGGAATTGACATTCCTGATAATAGGGTTTTTTTTTTTATTATTATTATGTTGGCCTCCAAGCCCATACATGTAATTATGTGTAGTCCTACATATTTTATTCCAGTATTTCTTAAGGACTTGTTAAAACATAATTATCTTAGTAGGTAGAGAAAGGACATTGGATGAAGACTGTGATAAGGTCTTTGATAAAAAGGATATTATTGTTGTGCCTATAATATATATGAAACAGAACAGCCTTTTCTCCCCTTTTCATATGGTCTGTGATTTTCACCAACCTCTTAACAAAGTACCAAATCATAGAAAAGCTACCATAGGAGAAAAAAGATTTTTCCATGGGAGAACTTGGCTTTTTTTTTTTTTTTTTAAGTTCAAATGGCAAGAACAAGGAGATGAATTATTTAGTTGATAAGACTAACAATGAAAGAGGCAGGCTACACTTATAAATGTACCTTTGGGCACATTTTGCAGAAATCTCGCCTGTGTTCCTGGCAGGGCCCTTTCAAAGGCACACCCTGTCCAGTAGAGGCAGCCTGGCCTGGGGGTTCAGCTGTCAGGTTCCAGAATGGGGATGCCTCGGATGTGCAGTTCACGGTCTTGGCAGAAACATCTCTCCCAAGAGAGTCAGCATCCTGCTTTGCACCACACGTGAGGCTTCTCAGGCAGGAGGCAGAAGCCAGATCATCTAGCTTTCTCCTATAGTGCAGGAATCCATTCTTCTCTTAGATTTTTACCCTTTGCCAATATCCAAACCATCGATGACCTGAAACCCACCAAATGCCGAGTGTAATAAACGAAAGCTTATTCTCAATCATACTTACAGGAGTTTTTTCATTTCCTTCTTTAGGAGCTTTCTTTCCATGATTAAGGCTTGTCCAGATGAGCAGATATCTGTAGCTTACACTGCACCTGATATCCTTGGGGAAGAGTCAGCCTCTTTGAGCCTACAAGCTACAGCAGCAAATCAGAGAGAATTTGAGTTAAGGATGCTATCACTCCAAATACCAGTCATGGAGTCCTAGACTCTGGAAGGGATCCGGGAGTGTGCAGAGCTCAGGCCTCTTATCCAGCCGGTTCCAGGTTGGAATTAAACTGGCTTGGGGGTGGGAGGGCAGTGCACTGTACCTTGAATTTGTCTGACACCTCTTATTCTTTCCAAGTTTCCCAACATTCACCATTTACTTATCCTTGCAATAAATAAGCAAGTAAAATAGTCATGGCTCATGTAATAGTAGATGAGACTATTTGGACAGAAACATCCAAACATGCTGTGATCTGAACATGTGAGTTCTGTGTGCATTCCACATAGTGACTCCCACTGAATCCACCTTGGTACAATGGCTCATAATGGAGTTTTCTATAGAACCTGTGTACAACTTCCTATGGCCGGTAGGTCCTGGAAAGAATACATCATCATGGCAAAGGTGAGGCCATGTCTTCAATTCTTATCTCCACATTGAACCAGAAACCGGAGTTTAGGTGATGGCATCAGAAGGCATTTGAGGTCACAAAAAGGAGTTTATTTAAAAAATCATCACTTTTAAATGGGACATCTAAGGAGAGGTATAAGTAGAATATCAACTATGTCACAATGTTTTATTTCTTAAACAAGATGGAAAGCAAATTGTGATGGTTACTTTTATGTGTCAGCTTGGCTGGGCCACTGTGCCCATATATTTGGTCAAAAATTATGCTGAGTGTTTCTGTGAAGGTATTTTTTGTATGAGATTGACACTTAAGTCAATCAACTTTGAGTTGAGCAGATTACCCTCCATTATGTGAATGGGCCTCATCCAATCAGTTGAAGGCTTGGATAGAAGAAAGATTGATTCCTCCCAAATAAGAAAAAATTCTGCCAGAAGAACTCTCCTCCGAGTCTCCAGCCTGCCAGCTACCCCTTCAGATTTTGGACTGGCCAAGCCACCACAATCATGTGAGCCAATTCTTTACAGTAAATTTCTCTTGTACATGTATATACATTATACATAGATACATATGTGCTCTGTTTCTCTGGAGAACCCTGAGAACAAATATAAAAAAATGTTAACATTTGTTGACTCTGGGAAGATAAATCTATAGGTGTTCATCATATTACCTTCTGTGCTTTTGAAATTGTGCATGTGTTTTTAAATTGCCACTCTAAGTACGGTTTGAATAAAACTTTAGAAACTTCTGGGAAAAAATGTAGTCTGTAAACTACATTAAACATGATGCTTGATTTGATTCAACTCTCTAACAATACGCAGAGAGAAGACAGGATGTCCTTAATTTACATGAATTCTTCACCAGACCAAATTAATTATTTTGGACCATTTTTGCTGCCACTGCATCTGCTTCAGTCTTGGATGGGATGTGGAAAAGATAAAAGGGGGGGTAACAAAGTAGGAACATTCCACAGGAAATGAATGAACTGTATAGACAGTAATATAGCTCTCTAGGAGAGTCAAGTGGGAGAGAAAACTATAAGCCAGAGAGGGGACCTCATAACCTAGAGAAGGAAAAGCACTGGGCGGGGGAGGCCAGATGCCAGGATGTAGTGTCTGCTGTACCCACTGACTGACTGGCATGGTTGTGGCCAAGCTTCTTGGGTCTTCTGCATTCCAGTCTCAGGTGTTGTCTAAAAAATGATGAGCCTGGTTAATATCACCAAGAGCATTTTTCACCGTACCACTCGAAACTTCATAAAGGCTAGCACAAATTATGATTCTTCTAATTCACTGAGTTGGAAACGCATTTGTCGGCCGAACATTTGTCTTATTTCAATTCGTTCACAAGGGGGCAGATAGGCTCCCTTAGCTTTGATGCTTTTTTAAAAAGCAAAAGACTTAGCATTTGCTTTAACCCATTCTTGTTTGTAATTCTGAGCCAGCCCTTAGAATTTCAGACTTAAATTATAAAATATGCATTTCTTGCCCACTGTGATAACTTCCCCTTGGACCACCCTCCCCAACGCCATTCAACGTGGCATAATAAACAAAGGTTTAAATCTTAAAAATATGAGCGATCCTCACCCCCAGGAGGTCCAAAGACCTAGTAAGGCTATCAGCTAGCTGTGTCACCTTGGACAAGTGAATTTATGTCTCTGTGTTTTTCTGTTTCCTCTTCTGCAAAACAGTCATTGAATGATTGGAGAGGTCCCTTCTAGCTGTAGAGTTCAGTGACTTCGTACATTGAGTAGCTCTGTGTGGTTGAAAGGGGGCCATTTGCATAGACTATTTGGTTTAAATTTGAATTCAGCCAGTCACTCTTCTTTTCTGTCTACAGAGCTTTAACAAAAACCAAGACTCTGGCTGGAAATACACACAAAGGGTCTAATGGAAAGATGTTAGCTGTCTCAGGCATTAGCTGTTTCATAGAAACCAACCCCCCAGAAGTCACAGCCTACATACTCTGTAAGAATATCATGCCCTGAATATCTGTAAATATCTGTATACTCCATGCAGATCCCCTCCCTGCACCCCTGTAGCTATGATACAGGACTCTCAGATTGTGTTCTATTAGGTGCCCAGCCCTTAATAAATTCCCCTTTCAGAATCTCTTACCAACCAGAGACGGATTCTGGTGCTTTTGTTCTCTCCCTGCTTCTGGAGGCGTGCTGGAGCATTGAACATCATCGTCTTGGGCTGGTGCTCACAGACATCAGGAAAACACATGCCTTTTTTTTTTTTTTTTTTGGTTGCTAGGAAACAATGACTGAATGAAAATAATTTGTTTTTACCCATCCCCTCCCTTCCTCCAACCCCTGCCATCCTGCAGGGGAAAGAATGTCATATATTTAGACAGGGTTGTGATCCTGACCTGGAGTTCACGTATCTTTTTACCTGAACAGGCTTCGGTTTCCCACCTAAATGATTAATCGGAAAGCCTAGAGGATGCAAGAAGTCCCCCTCCCCTCCCCCAGGGTTTTTTATAGCACTTGGCTGCAGACCCAGGAGTCAACTGACTGAGCAGGGATTTCTGGGGAACGTCTGCCCCGAAGCATTCAGGGTGATTCCACCTGATGATAGTGCGGTGGGAGTCCTGAAGAACCATCACCTTGGTGCAAGGCATCACCATTTCCCCCCTGCTAGGGGGTCTCCCTGCTCACACACTTGTCTCTTCATCCTGAGTACTTCTTCCCCTGCTTCAGGCTTGCTCACAGTTTCCCACCCCTCTTAGCGGAAGACCAAAACTTGCCACGGCCTGTGTGCAAGTCTCCCCCATACTCCTGGACAGAGCAGAGTTTGTTCTGGCCCATTGACACCGGGGCGTCTGTTATCAGGAGCACTTCCACTCCTCCCCACCGACCAAGTCTCTTGGTTACTTGATGTCTCAGGTGTTCTATGAGTGACAGTAAAAACTCTAGATCTGGACTTTTAGAGAATAGTTGTTCACTCCACAATGAATTTATGCTCTATCCAGACCTTCCCAGGCTTTGTGAGCCTAAAGTTTATACAGTTTGAATTTTATGCAAATTTAAGACAAAAATCGTAAAATTGTGAATACAAAATTGAGTTTTTTTAGAACCCTTGATCACAGGTTTCACTTTTTTTTTTTAGAGAGAGAGAGAGAGAGAGAATCTTAAGCAGGCTCTATGTCCAACACACAGCCCCACACGGGGCTTGATCCCATGACCCTGAGATCATGACTGAAATCAAAAGTTGGATGCTCCACCCACTGAGCCACCCCAGGTGTCTCAAGTTTCACATTTCAAAGAGTTGACAAATACCACACATTAAAACTATACAAAAAAAAAATCACAGTATTAATATTAACTTTATTATTAACTGACATACCCTAAAATTCTTTTTTTTTTTAACATAATACTCTTTGATTACTTCTTAATATGACCGAGATTTTGGGGTCACCTGGGTGGCTCAGTCAGTTAAGCGTCTGACTTCAGCTCAGTTCGTGAGGTTGAGCCCCGTGTCGGGCTCTGTGCTAACATCTCAGGGCCTGGGGCCTGCTTCAGATTCTGTGTCTCCCCCTCTCTCTGCTCCTCCCATGCTCATGCCCTGTCTCTCAATAATAAATAAATGCTAAAAAATTTTTCTTTAAATACGACCGAGATTTTATAATATTATATTCTATTGAGACATTAGAAAGACAATTCAGTCTTGCCTCTAGTGTGGCTGTTCACAATTATTTTTAATTGTAAATAAAATACTAGAATAAACTAGAATTTGTTTTTCAGCTTACTGACTCCTGTTGGTGATGCCTACTCTATAACATTTGCCCCAATGTTTCAGTTTTCTGCTCCCAAGATGCTCCTTGCCAGAGGGCAAACCCTGGAGAACTTCAGCCTTGACCTTGCTAGGTCTGTTCACCCCTGCCTCCCTTCCCCTCTCCCTATCACCACAGCTGAAGTCACTGCAGCTGGCCCAATAAAACTAAGATCTATCAATTGCAGTGCTCTCCTCCCCAGCTTCAGTCCTGGAAAACCCAGATAGGGTCTCGGTGCTCAATGGACCAACAGGGATTGCTTGTTGCTAAGACTCAGCATTGGCGGAGGTAATGGTAGCAACGTGCCTTGCACCAATGCCAGGGCAGCCACCAGGAGGGAATGGAGGGTGGTGCCTAGGCTGCCTAGGTTGCCTCTGCTCACCTCCCCCATGGGGAACTCGTGCAGCCTTTGAAGAACCCAAGAAAGTGAGGAGCCCTCCACATTGGCTGCTTTAGCTTTGTGAGAAAACCCACCTCTTCTTATATTTCTTATTCTCAAGACATTAAAATAAAAACAAAACGCAACAGCCCAAAGCGCTTTTCTACCACATCAAGAAATTCTCAGTTCTCACAACACATCTTTGAGGCAGATATAAAAATAATATCCATGTTTTATACATAAGGAGACTAAGGGATAGAAAGGGCAATGATTTGTCGGAGGAAAAATCCACTTGGGGTCTGACTCCCCAAGGCAATGCATCTTCACCAGACTTTTTGATGTATTCTTCAAACTTTCTAAGATTCCTGTAGTATTCAAGATATCTGCATGTAATAATATTGACTTGACGTTGTGGAACATTTCCACAGAATGTAGATATGAATTTTTCATCGTCATCAAGACTTATATTTAAATTACTGAAAAGGGGTCGCCTGGGTGGCTCAGTCGGTTAAAGCGTCCGACTTCAGCTCAGGTCACGATCTCGAGGTCCGTGAGTTCGAGCCCCGAGTCGGCTCTGGGCTGATGGCTCAGAGCCTGGAGCCTGCTTCCGATTCTGTGTCTCCCTCTCTCTCTGCCCCTGCCCTGTTCATGCTCTGTCTCTCTCTGTCTCAAAAATAAATAAAAACGTTAAAAAAAAATTTAAATTATGGAAAAGTAATACTACTACACAATAGACAACAGAGTGGTAACTATGTGATTTTGGGTAAGTTGCTCAACTTCTGTACTTTATTTCCAACTTCTGTAAAGTGCAATGAAAATCTATCTCATAGGTTTCCAAATGTTAGAAATGTCATATATTTGGCCTAGAACATTATAGGTCTGTTATAGGTTGTTGTTGTTATTATTATAGTTTTGCAGCTTAATCAATTAAATTTATTCATCCTTTGTTCTTTAAAATGTATTCTTAGCAGGTTTGTATTGAATCCCCTTAGACAGATGGTAAGCTCCCAAAGTGTAAACATGTTTTCTATCTTTGTGTTCCCCAAAAGAGAGGTATAATGATGCTTTGCACATATCACGATTCACTAAATATTGTCTGGCATGGGGAAATTTTTTATGTCCTGAACGTAATGTAAACTCTGAACACATTTAGCAAATAGAAGCTCTGCTCTCTCATCTGTAGGCATGTTCTTGCCCTTAGTGGTCGAACAACTGAGGAAGGGGGGTGGTCAGCAGGGGTTGACCAGATGGTAGTGTTTTTAGCATTTGCATTTGGTAAGGAGAAAAACCTGTATGCACCTGTAAATAGCTTACGGCCAGCCACCATATGTGAGCATACAGGTTTTGCATGAGGGGGAAAAAGAGATGAGATTTAGTAATCTTCTCTGTGAACACAAGAGACCAGACATTGGAGAGTTACAAAGCTCTGACTCTACTCACCCTAGGATTTAGACATGTCTGAGCAGATCTGGGCAAGTCAGGAGGACCACAGATTTGTACACCAAGATTCCATTTGCATCAGTGGTTCTCAACATTGACTGTACTTTAGAATCACTCGAGGGGCTTTTAAAACTCCCTGGATCAATTAACTCAGAATCTCTGCGGGTAGGACTCAGGCATCCATATTCTTCAGATTTCTCCAGGGCTTGCAATGTACAGATCAGGCTGAGAATTACTGGCCCGTGAAAGACTGAGGAATAGCCTAAGTATTTGGGGGTGCCATATTCAGATCCCTTTCACCTTGATAGTCACTGTGAGTGCAGCAGTGATATTTCCTTTGGTGGGCACCAGCTGCCATCTTTCCTTGGGGGCAGAGCCACCATTTTATTTTATTTTTAATAAAATTTTTTTTTAATGTTTATTCTTAAGAGAGAGAGAGAGAGACAGAGTGTGAGCAGGGGAGGGGCAGAGAAAGACACACACACAGAATCTGAAGCAGGCTCTGAGCTGTCAGCCCAGAGCTTGTCGCAGAGCTCAAATTCATGGACCACGAGATCATGTCCTGAGCCAAAGTTGGGCACTTAACTGACTGAGCCACCCAGGAACCCCAAAGCCACCATTTTAGACTTAGCAAGATATGTTATACAGGACATTCGGCTGCATGTAACAGAAACACAACCTTTACCTATCAACTTTAAACAGGTATCTTATTTCTAGATCAACATGGATCCATATGTTTTTCTTCCTATCATTAGCTTGTGAACATCACATTTATATTACATTATAATTCAAGTATTTTTTGGTATTAAATTTCAACAATTAAAATATACTACCATTTTTATAAACCTCTTTTGAGTTTTTTCTTCTTATTACGCTACAAGCCTCTAAACGTGGAAGTGCTGTTCTATTCTGTGGCTGGCTTCATGAAAGATACACAACAGGGCAAGGACCATGACTTCGAGAAACAAACAGTGAAGAAGTAATAGGTAATATTGCCACCTTTATTTTTTTCCGAGCGAGGTTTTGGAAGCGTGGTAGGGATTGGGCTGACCCAGAGGTCATCGTTCTCAACCAACCTAAGGAGATAAATCATTCTGAAATACTGCCTTTGCAATAGTATTTCTTTTTTTTAACATTTATTTATTTTGAGAGAGTGTGTGTGCATGAGCTGGGTACAGGCCGGGGGGGGGGGGCGGGGGGAGAATCCCAAGCAGGCTCCAAGTTGTCAGCGCAGAGCCCAACAGGGGGCTCAATCTCACCACACAAGATCAGGACCTGAGCAGATATCAAGAGTCTGATGCTCAACCAGCTGAATCACTCAGGCTCCCCTGTAGTAGTCTTTCTTGAAACAACAAACAACTTAGAAATTAATCTACTAATCCAATAAGAAGGGATAAAGATCATGCTTCAAGTTACCATTGTTCTCTTATCTAAGAATAGATATTTTATAGAACTTTTTTTTTTTTTATTTGAGAGAGAGAGTATGTGTGTGCACGTGCAAGCGGGGGAGAGGGGCAGAGGGAGAGAGAGATCACGCACACGTGAAGAGGGACAGAGGGAGAGTGGGGGAGAGAGAATCCCAAGCAGTTTCCACACCGTCAGCACAGAGCCTGATGCGGGGCTGGAACTCATGAACCGTGAGATCACGACCTGAGCTAAAATCAAGAGTCCAACACTTAGCTGACTGAGCCCCCCAGGCACCCTGGACTTGGTTTTTAAATGTAACCTGGGTGTACATTTAATCCAATGGGGCTGAGGTAGAGTTTGTAATAGGCTTCTAATTGTGATAAGGAGCAATGTTAATAGACTAGTTCTTTACCAGAGTTGAGGAAACCTCAGTTTCCCACAAACCCTCCCCGCAAAGCTCATAAATTTCCACGGGGGCCTCCTGGGTGTCTTGTGTAGTTTTATTCTGCCACTTCTGCAGTTGGTCTCCTGCTTCCCTGGTCACTGCCAACGTTTTCACCTTCACCTCCTTCAGTCCATGTGGCTTGAGACTCAGGTCACTCTCAGCTTCTTAGGACTGAACTGTAATGTCAACCCCTTTCCTGGGTCAGACTCATCCTGCAGTCACCTCTCTCAGGTATGGAGAAACCAGCCCACACATACCCAGGTTCATTCCTCCTCACGGCTTACAATGCATTACAGTCTGATACTCTGGGTGACTCAGATTCTGATTATTTTTACTTTGTTGGATGGTTGGTGTCTTAAATAGCTTTCTCTTTCTAAGCCTCTGTAATAAGTCTGTGTTTGAGAGCAACTCGAGAACTCCTGGGATTATCCATGTATACACTCACAAATGACTGCTCTCCTTTTGCATGGTTCTGTAGAACACTTGAACTAAGCTTGAATCCCTGAACCAAGTATTTTCACTTGGTTCATGGTATGGATTCTTTCTGTGGTCTCTTCCATTCCTGAAGCAATTAGATCCCAGGATCCTGGGTGAATATTCTCAGGAAATCCTAGGTATGTGTGAATTTGCCACAGTTATGTGATTTAGATTTTTCTCTCTGAGATTCCTGTTTCATAAAGAAGGTCTTTGTAGGGAAGTAAACAGGATTCGGGGAGGATAGTCAAAATAGCCAATTTAATTATTTTTACATTTCTTTTTAAAAGCTATCGGTTAAAATGCTTCAAGCAATGCTCAAACGCGCTCTTGCTAAAAACTCCAATGGCATGGAGATACATTAAGTCATGTGGTACAGCCTCCTTCCATCTCCCAGCAAACTTTTTTTCCTCTAGTTGTAAGCATTATGAACATTTAAGTATGTGTCACTTGAGTCATAACACAAAGCCTTTATATACATAGGTAAATGTAGAAACACTTGTGACATGTGTCTCTTTTCGTGTAATGGGATTATAGTGATATTCTGTATTGTTTCCCCACCCCCTTAAAACCTCCTTAGAAAGCTCTCCTTATTGGGATATATAAATCTGCCTCATTTCTTTGAACTGCTGTGTACATCCCATAGTATTACATCATAATATATTTAACAGTTCCTCTAGAAAGAGACCTTTGGGTTGTGTCTAGTTGTTTGCTGCACTAAGCAATCCTGCAGTGGCATCTTTATATAAATACATATTTAGCTTTGTGAATAAGCATGCCCTTAAGATCGATTTCTTGCAGTGGAATTGCCAACTCAAGGGACAGGTACATTTAAATATCGATAGACACTGTTAGAATTGCTGTCTCTATTTCCTCTTCCTCTGACAAGTGAGTGTAGAGTCTATCAACTAATTCTTCTGGTGCAATTGGGGGATCACCAGGATTTTGCATGAACAGCCAAGGAGCGATTTTGGCAAATATTTCAGAGTACGTTGGACTCTCGGACAGTCTTTCAACTCCTCGGTTGCGGATTCGGATCCAGACATGACACAAGCTTTGTGCCCCTCTGGTTTCTGCGGTAAGCATTTCCCTTCATGTCTGTGAGGTTTCTTTCATAATGCCACGTTTTATTAATAATACTTGTAAGACACACTTTCTAGCCTCAGCAGTAGTTTGTGTTCCAACCATAGTGTGGTTGGCAGGTCAGTTGTAAATATCTGACCTGGATTGTACTGAGAAAACCCTTTCCTTCCTTGTTAAAGACTCAGGCAGGGGCAACTGGAACAATTTTTTAATCTTAAAAATCATTCCCTTAGGCTTTCCCAGAGCTTACGAGGGAAGAGAGACCGGATCAACTCTCAGTTTACCTCCAGTGAATAGCGTCAACGCTGTTGAGTGTTGGCTTCCCGTGGCTGCTAAGTCCTTCTAAGTCTGCTGTCCTCTGGTCCCTGGAATAACCCCAGTCTCAACTCTGCAGGACTCCCCATGTTTCTTGAGCTGGGGAATTAAAATGCCATAGCCTGTATGACGCTTTGTGCCACTTTACGACAATACATTTTCTGTAGTGGGGGGGAAAGCTGTGGAAAATGAACGTGCACTCTCTATGTTACGTGGACTGGTGATGGGGGGGAGGGGATGGCGGTAAAAATGCGTGGAGTTTAGAGATACTTTAGACTCAGAAGTAGAAGGGGAGGCAGCAAACATAACAGTTTAAGTGAATTAACGGAGCACTTGTCGAATGCTTGCTGGTTGCAGTATATGCTTATTTCTATTTCTGGGAACAACCTTATGAAGTAATGCCATTTCTTCATTTTGAGATGTGACACTGAGGCTCAGAGAGGCTATATGACATGTCCAGAGCCTCATGACTAGTAAGTCATTTGCAAGAGTCACACTATGTTTGTCTTATTTCAAAATCCTGGCAGATCTCACCACAATGCAGCGTGCACCAGCTTATTGTGATAAACAATAAATTATTTTTTTTAGTATAAGTATATCCCAAATATTCCATCTGGGTATACGTTACTAAAAAAAATTATTCATCATTAAAAAATTATTCATCATTTATCTGAAATTCAAATTTAACTGGACATTCTCTATTTTATTTCTTTTTTTGTTATGTTTTATTTTTTAGATTTGAGAGAGAGAGAGAGAGAGAGAGAGAGAGACAGCACTAACAGGGGAGGGGCAGAGAGACAGAGACAGAATCTGCAGCAGGCTCCAGGTTCCAAGTTGTCAGCATAGAGCTTGACTTGTGACTCAAACTCACAAGCAATGAGATCATGACCTGAGCCGAAGTCGGTCACTTAACTGATGGAGCCACCCAGGCACCCCAGGACATCCTGTATTTTCATGTGCTCCCCTAGATGCCCTAACCTATTAAGAGTCTAGCACAGGGGTGGTGGATGGGAAGGGATGGAAATCTCTCTTCCCTCTCTCCATTTTCTCTTTCTTTTTTTTCTTTCTTTCTGTGCCCTCTTTATATTTCTTCCCCTGCTTTCCTCAAGGTAGCATGACCCATACCTTGTGATATTCTTGCCTACACTCCGGGTTTTGATTATAGTTCCTGGAAAGAATGTGGCTGTTTTCACTGACTTTTACCTTAAATCAACTGGCCTACTGAGGGCGGTATGGAGCCTCTCTCATTTCCACTTCGGACAGCAAGTTTAAAGATTGCCAGTCTCCATTTTAGATAATGCAAGAGAGATAGATGTTCCTTAGGATTAAAGTTGTCAGATTTTAGCTCGATACAAAAGCTGTTCTGAAGAGAGGATATGCAAGAGACATGGGGTAATTATGCCCGACCATGATTAGATCCAGAATTCGTACTGACTGTAAATCAACCAATATCTGCAACCATGTGGCAAGCATTGTTTGTGGCTCTCTGCAGGATTCAGAGATAACGTCCTAACCTTGAAAGGAAAATAAAGGCACTAAAAGAGAAATAGGTAGAGGGGTGCCTGGGTAACTCAGTCAGTTAGGCGTCCCAGTCTTGATCTCAGCTCAGGTCACGATCTCAGAGCTCATGGGTTCGAGCCCCACGTCGGGCTCTGGGCTGACAGCTGGGAGCCCAGGAGTCCGCTTCAGATTCTGTCTCAGTCTCTCTGTGCCCCTCCCCTGCTCATGCTCTGTCTCTCTGTTTCTCAAAACTAAATAAACATTAAAAAATTTTTAAAAATAGAGAGAAATATGTGGAAATAAATGGCGCTTTTCCAAAGCTTGAAGACGTCTGTGGGCACCAAGCTGTGTGCCACTGGCACACCAGCAAGATCAGGACATTTTAAAATGGTGGCTCTGAAAGTTTAGAAGCGGTGATGTCACAGACTCATGTGGTCAGGCCAGGGGTGTATCTGGGTCTCAGACAAACTTGTTAGTGACGCTTTTCTGTTTACCATCAACCTCAGCGTTAAAGAAACCTTTGTGACTGCCCGGCCCGGTTTGCTTCTGGCTGCTCTCAGCCCGGTGGCGGGTGAGGCCCAGGCGGGCCCAGGCACTGTGTCTACCCCCTGTGCCTCAGGGGCGAGTGGGAGTGTTGGCTGCAGTTCTGTCTGGCGCAGGGGAGTGGAGGACTGGTTGTCCAACCTCACTGCCGGTGCGCAGGGCCAAACTTAGGAAGCCTGGGAAACAGGAAGTTGGTCTTCAGCCCGCCTCCGTCTCGTGCCCCACCTCTGTCCTTTGGTCTAGTAGCTGTAGCTGTCGCATCTCTACTTCCTCCCTTCCAGGCAGCGAGCTGGGGAGCGCTGGTCAGGGAGGGCACTGGTGGTTCACTATTTATAGGGAACTCTTGGAAGCCTAAGCGTCCTAGCAATGCACAGGGAGGCTTCCTTGTGGTGGAATTTTAAACCCCTCGAAACCACGATTGACAACCTTCACGTCATCCTTCAGACGTGGAACTCAGAATCGCTTCTGCGGATCCTGAACATGACAGTCCAGGCCCTCGGGCCCCGAATGTCCCTGTGCTTCCCACAAACACATCTTTTATCCTCATCTCCATATTCCTGCTGCAGTTGGACATGAACTGTCCACCCATGTCAACAATATTAGCGTCTGCGATAACATCCCTTTAGATGTGCTTCAAGAATTCCAAAGGACTTGGAAGAAACGTGGCATTCTGGTTTGGAAGGGTACTATCAAACAGTTCTGAGTTTCCCTTTATTTGTTTGTTTTTTTTTTTTTTTTTTTTTTTGGTGGGGGGGGAGGTCTGTGCCTCCATGCTGCCTGAAAAACTATCTGTAGAAACAATCTTCCCTGAGTTATGATATGTGTGGACCGGTAAATGTACTTTGGCATAAGGGGCTATTATTGAAATAACATGAAAAAGGATTTGCCAGTCTTGAGCAATAATGGAAGATATTTGGAGTGTTCTGTTTTTACTCTCTTCTTTTCTTTTTTTTTAATGCTTATTTTTTTGAGAGAACAAGAGACAGAGCATGAGTAAGGGGAGGGGCAGAGAGAGAGAGGGAGAAACACAATCCCAAGCAGGCTCCAGGCTCAGAGCCGTCAGCACAGACTCAGATGTGGGGCTTGAACCCATGAACCGTGAGATCATGATCTGAACCGAAGTCGGACACTTATCCAACTGAGACACACAGTCACCCCTACTATCTTCTTTTCTAGTTATAGAATTAATGCACACTTATTGGAACATTGTAATAATTACAGAAAAGGTATATAAAAAAAAAAATCCTGTTCTTTAAAACCTTCTTTCTTCAGAAGGATAAGGACATTGTCCAGGTGTCTTCCATGCCTGTATGCTCAACCTACTTAATGTTACAGAATAAAGAACAAAAGAAAATATACAAGGGCTAGAAAAGTAAAGAGCTTTATTATTTTTTAATGGAACAGATTTTGACCCCCAAAATGCTTTTTTTTTTTTTATTGTTCGAGTAGGGGAAAGTGTATTTGACACTTGACATCTCTGAAAAGATGAAATTTAGACTTTTAGATTGGCAGTGAGGTAACTCTGACCCCTAATCTCCAAAAAAGGTTGTTTTCTTCAAACTAAAAACCTAGGCACTGATAACAAATAACCTTAGCCCACATCAATCTATCTTTGGAGGTGTGAGTTTAGGAAACAAAGTTGGAAATAAAGTCTGAATAACTTCAAATTATTACTCTGGAAACACTATGCAAGGCTCATCAACAGGCTCCAAAGGGAGTTCTATAAGAATTTGCTTACAGGGAGTGCCTGGGTGGCTCAGTCAGTTGAGCATCCTACTTTGGCTCAGGTCATGATTTTGAGGTCTGTGGGTTCGAGTCCCGCATCAGGCTGTGTGCTGACAGCTCAGAGCCTGGAGCCTGCTTCAGATTCTGTGTCTCTGTCTCTCTCTCCTCCTCCCTGCTCGCTGTCTCTCTCTCTCTCTCTCTCTCTCTCTCTTTCTCAGAAATAGCCATTTGCAGCAACATGGATGGAACTAGAGGGTATTATGCTGAGTGAAATAAGTCAGTCAGAGAAGGACAGATACCATATGTTTTCACTCATATGTAGAACTTGAGAAACTTAACAGAAGACCATGGGGGAAGAGAATGGGGGAAAAATAGTTTCAAACAGAAAGGGAGGGAGGCAAACCATAAGAAACTATTAAATACAGAGAACAAAACTGAGGGTTGATGTGGGGGAGTGGGGGATGGGGGAAAATGGGTGATGAGCTTTGAGGAGAGCCCTTGTTGGGATGAGCACTGGGTGTTGTATGTAAGTGATGAATCATGGGAATCTACCCCCAAAACCAAGAGCACACTATATACACTGTATGTTAGCCAACTTGACAATATATTTTAAAAATAAATAAATAAACATTAAAAAAAAGAATTTGCCTACATATGTGTGATGATGGCACTCTGAGAATATTATGGCACTGTTTCAAAGGGGTCTATTTAATTTTTTTAATGTTTATTTATTATTTTTGAGAGACAGAGCATGAGCAGGGTAGGGGCAGAGAGAGAGGGAGAGACAGAATCCGAAGCAGGCTCCAGGCTCTGAGCTGTCAGCACAGAGCCTGATGTGGGGCTGGAACTCACAAACTGAGATCATGACCTGAGCTGAAGTTGGACATTTGGCTGAGCCATCCAGGCACCCCATGTTTATTCATCCTTGAGAGAGAGAGAGAGAGAGAGAGAGAGCGCAAGCATGAGCAGGGAAGGAGAAGAGAGAGAGGGAGACACAGAATCTGAAGCAGGTTCCAGGCTCTGAGTTGTCAGCCCAGAGCCTGAGGAGAGTCACAAACCCACAAATAGTGAGATAATGACCTGAGCGGAAGTCAGACGCTTAACTGACTGAGCCACCCAGTTGCCCCAGATCCTGTTGAAATAATTAGTGACAAAATGAATGAATCTCTGTTCTTACACTAGCACCTTACTGTTGATTGACTATTTAATAACTGTCTATGCTAGTATTCTTTATTCTTTTACCAAATTTTCTGGACTATTCTTGCATGTTTTTCTTCCCAACAGAGTTTAATTGCTTTTTCAAATTTTCTCCCCTATCTCTTTGGGCTTTTGATTGAAAAATGCATTCCACCTTTAAATTTGTGAATGCTGGACACTTTTATAGTATTGACCTACCATGTGCAAATACACTATATCTTTCCACTTATTACAAAATCTTCTCATGCCCTGTGTCTAAAAAAAGTGAGTTCTCATTTTTAACAGCAAAAGTATAGACATTAAAATTACTGGGAGTAATTACTTCCAGTAATTTTAATCTATAAGAAATGAATTAGTTTAGGATTGGAAGTCTGGAGTCGTAGGTACTAGTTCCAATTGTACCATAGCTTGTGTGGCTTCAGGATGTGGTCAAAGGATAACCAGAGTTCAAACTAACCTAGTCCATTATCAGCGGCTGGGCTGGAAGGAAGCTGTGTCTGTAACGGTTGGATAAGCTTTAGGTAATCATTATTTTCTTCAAGAAGAGATGAAATACTACCTCCATGTCTACAATACCTTTTCAGCAATTTTAAAATCTGAGCAGTTCTGAAAGCTGAAAGGTTTTAATAATGTAATCTGAACTGATATGAGGCTATAGATTTTAATCTGTCCCATAATGAGAAGATTCATGTCTGGTTGTAAATGTTTTGTGTTCGAGTACAGGCAACGAGACCCTTTTGCAGGTGGTTTGTAATATGCAGAATATACCCCTTGTGACCTTTCTAACACCTAAAATCTTGGCTCATGTTTCAAATAAAGGATTCAGAATCTTTAGGGGCGTCTGGGTGGCTCAGTTGGTTAAGCGTTTGACTTTGGCTCAGGTCATGATCTCATGGTCCGTGAGTTCGAGCCCCGCGTCGGGCTCTGTGCTGTCAGTTCAGAGCCTGGATTCTGTGTCTCCCTCTCTTTCTGCCCCTCCCCCCCCACTCACGCTCTGTCTCTCTCTGTCAAAAAATGAATAAACGTTAAGAAAATAAAAAAAAGAATCTTTAGTTTAATAGATTGCCACACTTTAAATCTTTATGATGATTGTTTTAAAACCACAATTTCTGGGAATGGCTGTTTCTTGATTCTAAAGTAAAAAATTCCATTGAATAAATGTTCTTCGACATGGGCTTTGGTAAAGTTAATGAACTAAGTCTTTTTCTGGACACAAGCTCTAAGTGTTGAGTGCTGAAGAGTGCTTAAATCAGCCTTTCTGTATAAAAATAAATACCACCCAGTCTATTCAATGCCTCCACGATTTCTTCTAGACTTGATGCTAATTCTAAAGCCACATACTATTCTGGGCAATGCTCTGAAAGTGGAATTCTATAAAGAAGATCATTCAGAAAGATGACAGAGATGATAAATACTCTACTGTAACCCTCTCCACCACAGGGTTCAGACTGAACGAACTCACTATTATAACCACTATAACATAGCAGTATACAAATTAATCTGAGGAAATATTTAAGAATTTAGTGAGGATTTTTTTCCCTCTAGCTTTCCTTTTCAGATTCCCATTTCCTAAGTTTCTAGTTACACATTCTCTCATTTATTATTTGCTTGGTTAAATCCAACTTCTCTGTTACCATTTTTTAAAGTTTATTTATCTGAGACCGAGAGAGTGGGAGAGGGACAGGGAGAGAGGGAGAGAGAGAATCCCAAGCAGGTTCCACGCTGTTTGTGTGGAGCCTGATTCGGGGCTCTATCCCACGAACCATGAGCTGAAACCAAGACTCAGATGCTTAACCTACCGAGCCACCCAGGCACCCCTCTGTTACCACTTTTTGAACAGGGCTTAGTCTCATTTCTGAGTGGGTTCCAACTCAGAGTGAAAGTTTGGTAGGCTCTGTAGGTTGTTTTAAAGGATACTTTTTATTGGTCTTCAGAGTGAGAAATGGATGCAGCGAGTGATGAGCACAAGCCCTGGAATAACAGAGACTGGCATTTTCATCGTAGGTCCACCCGTTACCGCTGTCGGGTGGGGAGGCAGAGCTCAATTCAGCAGGGCCAGAACTACTGTGATGCATATACAAGTTGTGCCTTGTTCTAGGTCCCACCTCACTGAGAGGGGTGTAGTGGGTTGAGCTGTGGTCCCCCAAAAGATGTCAAGTCCTAACTTCTGGTATCCATAAATGTGACCTTGTTTGGAAAAAGGATCTTTGCAGATGGCACTAAATAAAGGACCTCGAGATGAGATCATTCTGATTAACTGGATGGGCCTTAAATTCAGTGACGAGTATCCTTATAAGAAGAAAGACATAGAGAAGAGAAACATGGCAAAGTATTTCTTCACCTAAAGACGTGGGTGAGGACTGGAGTGATGAGTCTACAAGCCATGGAAGGCCAAGGATTGCTGGAAGGCACCAGGAGCTAAGAGGGAGGTAGGGAATGATTCTCCCTCAGACCCTCCAGAGGGAACCAGTCCTGTGGACAATTGGATTTTAGACTTCTGGCTTCCCCAACTGTGAGAATAAATTCTCTTGTTTTAAGGCATGAAGTTTGTGGCGATTTGTTGCAGCAGCCCCAGAAAATGAATACAGGTGCTTTTTCTAAGGCATTTCAGGGGGCAGGGAAGCCTTTTTATAAAATTCTACAGAAGTTTCTGTAGAGCTAGCAGTGCCTGAGTCCCATTATGTGACCCCTGCCCACCTCTATGGTCACTGCCTGGCATTCTCTCTCTTCGCCCCCATTCTCTTGGCTAGGTCCTGTTTGCCAGGGACTTAACCTTCAAAATTCAGCTCAGGAAACTCCTCCTTTGGGAAGCGTTCTCTGAGTGCCATTTTCCTACCTCTAGTTACACTTCCCCCTGAGTACCTCCAGGTCGCGTCTGTTCCGTCATCTACTTGCAATATCACGTTGGGTTCTCTGTTTACCTGGCTTGCTCCTCCTGCCGTCTATGAGCTCCTTATGGACAGTGTGGATGCTCTTGGAGCTCTAGCACCTGGCAAAGCTCTTGCCTCATGGTAGGCACTTCCATGTTGATGGAACCAATGGAAGAAAGATTGGGTGGCAGGGCTACCAGGATTGTGAGTTGAGCATTGGCGAGAGCAACTCCAGCATGTGTTCTTGTCTTTCCACACCACCAAGCGATTCTCCACGTCTCAGCAGACACTGACCAGGTGTCCCACGAATTTAACTCAAGTCCGATACTATCTACCTGGAAATGGTATTGGGTCTCATAGGTTAAAGGCTTAGTCTCACAAGACTGCTGTCACTTCAGATGCCTGTCACCAGTCCAGTTGTTTGTGACCTGTGCTTCTGACCGACTGGCTGTAAATCCACGACCCCTTCCCTGAATTCATTAATTTGCCAGTGTAGCTCACAGAACTCAGGAAAACAGTGTATTTACTACATTACCAGCTTACTAGGATATAGGTCAGGAACCACCAGATGCAAAAGCTGCAGAGGGCAGGGTATGTGGGGAGAGGCACGGAGCTCCCATGACTTCTCTGAGAGCACCCCTCTCCCCAAATCTCCATGTGTTCACCAGTTGAGAAGCTCCCCAAACCAGGTACTTTGGGGATTTTTATGGAGGCTTCATCATGGAGGCATGATGGCTCATTAGCTTGATTCGCAGCCCCTCTGTAGAGAATGGGGGCGTGCAGCTGAAAGTTCCAAGCTTTTGATCATGGCTTGGTCTTTCTGGGTAACCGGCTCTACATACAGGAGCCCGACCGAAGTCGCCTCACTAGAACAAAAGATAGTCCTATCATCCTGGAAATTCCAGGGAATTTAAGAGTTCCTCATTAGGGATCAGGATCAAAGACCAGAATTAGAACAAAAGATGTTCCTGGTATTCTTTTCACTTATGAAATTACAAGGGTTTTAGAAGCTCTGTGCCAGGAGCTGGGGGCAGAGACCAATACATATGTTTTCTATTATTTCACAGCAACAGAGGCTAAGCCATGAGATGCATCTGTCCAGTGGAAGGAGTGTCTTTTTCTAGTTCACTATGGAAGGTGCCTGTGGGCTAGAGATGGGCACATGGTGAATGGAGGATTGATTTATTTGGGGTAGTAGCAATGCTGTGGCTCCAGAATTTTTTTTTTCCTGTTAGTAAACTATCCTGGATAATTCACCAAGCAAAGATAGGACCCTTTAGGAAATTTATAGACTAAAAGTGTGGTTCCAACTTCAGTAAGTATGGAGATTTTCCTCAGTAGTAAACATTCGTGGAGTATTTCTAACAAACAGGAAGTTAGGAGGTCAGAAGTTCTGTAGAAGGAGAAAGGAATGATAAGACTTGTTTTACTTCCAGGCTGCTTAACTAAATGTTTCCTACCAGCACTTTTCCCCAGTGAGCAGGTAGGGTTCTGATGTTGCCAATCCTTTCCTATTCATCTCCAAATTCTTTAAATTAAATTAATGTTGTGTATTTAAACAGTACTTATAACCTTATTCTTCAGTTAACTTTGTAATGATTTCATCCCCATCATTGTGGCAAGAAACACAGGTCGTCACCCTAAAAATATGGGCTCTAAGTCAAACTACCTGGGTTTGAATTCTACCTTTGCCACTTACCATCTGTGGTGGCTTATATTTTCCCAGATGGCCACAACAGTTCTTCTGTCCCTTATGCTCATCTTAGAAGGAGATATCAACACGTCTTAGAAGGAGATCTCAACACGACTCTCATCAAGGTTGGGCGGGGTGGGGGAGGGGGCAGGCAGGGGGCGAGGGGGGAGATTTCTCCCCTTGAATCGGGACAGGACTGTAATTATTATAGAAGTGAAATTGTATGGCTTCCAAGATGAGGCCTTAAAAGGCACACATGGACTATTACTCAGCAGTAAAAGGAACCATCAGCCCTAACTATTGATGTGTGCACAGTTGGCTGGATCTAAAGGGCAGTATATGTACTGAAAGAAGTCAGTCTCAAGAGGTTACATACTATCTAATTTCATTGAGGTAACATTCTTAAAGTGATAAAACTATAGAGATGGAGAATGGGTGGTTGCCAGGGGACAACTATGGGGCTGGAGAGAGGTAGGAGAAACTATAAAGGGATACATGGGGGAGTACTTTGGTGGAACAGTTTTTTAGGTTGACTGTGGTGATTATATACATTGTAACATGAAATCAAATTGCACAGAACACAGATATACACACATGTACACATGAGTACACGTAAAAACTGGTAAAACAGAGTAAGATCATAATCTAATTAATAGCATTGGGCAAATGTCAATTTCTGGGTTATGATACTGGTCCACAGTTAAAGAAAATCTCACTACTGGGGGAAACTGAGTGAAGGATTCATAGGACTCTATATTTGCAGCTTCCTGTTAATCTATAATAACTGAAAAAAATTTAAAGGCAGTACAGCTTAAAATTTTTTTTTCTTAACATTTATTCAGTTTTGAGAGGTGGGGGGCACAGAATGCTAGCAGGGGCGGGGCAGAGAGAGGGGAGACACAGAAACCGAAGCAGGCTCCAGGGTCCGAGCTGTCAACACAGAGCCCAATGTGGGGCTCGAACTCCCAAACTATGAGATCATGACCTGAGCTGAAGTCAGCGCTTAACCCCCTGAATCACCCAGGCACCCCAAGGCAGTACGGCTTTTACCTGTCCTCTAGAGACCCTTGCTTTTAAAGCCCAGCTGGGATGCAATAGGGGAAGTCCAGGCAAAGTGGAAAGGTCATGTGTGGGGTTCTTGATGATGACCTCATCTTAGGTCCTAGCCACCAGACACACGAGTGCGGGAACACGACAAGAAACAACTTCAGCCACAGCCACTGTCTGACTGCAACTGCACAGCAGACCCCAAGCAAGAATCCCTAAGTGAGAGCTGCCTAGCTGAGTCCAGTCGAGCTTTAGAACCAGGAGAGGTAACAATGAAGTAACTAATGTGGTCTTTACAAAAATGTTTCTTTATTCTGAGAGAGAGAGAATGCGGCGCGCGCACATGTGAGTAGGGAAGGCGCAGAGAGAAAGGGAGAGAATCCCAAGCTAACAGCACGAAGCCCTACTCGGCCTACAGGGGACTCACAAACTGCAAGATCATGACCTGAGCTAAAGTCAAGAGTCAGACGCTTAACTGACTGAGCCACCCAGGCGCCTCTAATCAATGTGGTTTTAGACCACTGTGTTTTGAGATAATTCACCATGCAACAAAAAGATGAGCAGAATACCATCAGTGTGATCCAGGCACGTCTGTGCCTCAGTTTCTTTATTTCTGAAATGAAGAAAATAGTAGTACCTGCACCACAGGGCTATCGCAAACATGAAACAAGTAAGACTTGAAGGCAGTGTTTAGTGAGATTGATAAATATTAGCTATGGTTATTATTACTGTGGATCCAAATTATAACAAAAGGGCAAGCAAGATATGAAATAGCCCATTTCACTCTGGGTCAGCTCCAGAATGACACTAAATGACTCGTCCTCTCTTATCCCCAGAGATTGAGAGTGAACAGCAAGAACTTGGCAATAGAGTGGCTTCTATCTTGAGCACATCCTTAGATGACCTCTATCCTCTGGTTTGCCTGGGGGATAAATATAAATATAAATGATGGTTTTATTAAGTTATCCCTTCCCCCTCAGCCTCAGAGGAAGTAACTTTTTTTCTTCTATATGGATAGAAACCTTTAGAGCTAAAAGTGTTTGTGGGTGCTAATCTGCTCCTTGCGGTCAAGGGATGTTCTTTTATGGAAAATATCTGCTGCTTGAACAACACTTGAACTATTTGGTAATACACAGCATTATGAAAGGCCTTACTAGCCGTTTGCCCGATATGTCATTTTGGTTAGAGAAGGAGGGAGCCAAAACATAAGAGACTCCTAAAAACTGAGAACAAACTGAGGGTTTATGGGGGGTGGGGGGTGGGCGTTGAGGAGGGCACCTGTTGGGATGAGCACTGGGTGTTGCAGGGAAACCAATTTGACAATAAATTTCATATTAAAAAAAAAAAAAGAAAGGCCTTACTTCTCTTGTTTTCCAAGTTGAGCACAGGGTGTGCTAAATAAGATTATCTTTAAGGCACCCTCTTCACTATACCATTTATTTTAAAAGAATTACAATTCCCACCCTACCCTTATCTCCTGGTTACATAGTTCCTGCCAGTTTCCCTATGGGTCAGGCCAGCAGACAGACAACTTTGGAGAGAAGAATCCGCAAAAAAGGGAGGCAGGATTGATTACAAGGAGCCCGGAGCCCGGGGTCCTGAGACCACCCTACCTAGGGAATCTGAATTTCCTTTCCAGGGCTAATGTCTGGTCAGAAAGTAAGGAGGGGCAGTTTCACCCAAGGGTGCTGCCTTGGTGCAGACCAAGAGTGAGATACTCAACCAACCGAGCCACCCAGGTGCTCCCCAAAGTGGCTTTAAATGCAAATGTGCATTTTATCCAGGAGATTTGGGGGCGGGGGGGGGGGGGCGGGATATCATAGAGTTGCCTGCAAATGAGGACAAATATCCCAACAGCTAGAGAATCAAGAACTCCTGACTTACAAATGACCCTGCTTTACAAAGGACCACAGCTGGCCCTGCCAGGAATGACAGTGACACCAAATCCACTTTATTATTTGAGAGAGTTTCTGGGTCCAGAAGTGGAAGAAAAGAAAGAAGTTGAAAACAGTTTGGAAAGTGGACCTTAGAGAATCTCCCACAAACAAAAGCTGCCGATGCCAGCAAGGGGGGGGGGGGCGGTAAATAATACACCTTAAATCAGATCCATCAGGAATTACTAATCATCATCATCATCCTCTTTTTAGAAAGAATGCTATTAGCCAACCAAAACCTTGTGTAAATTTACTCTAGCTGGTGGCCTTTTCCTAAACCCTTTCCATAGTTCTCAAATTTTCCCATTCATAACAATCACCTAAGATGTTTGTTAACCTGGAGATTCCTGGAGTGCTGCCTTCAGAGGCTGGTTCACTAGGTGGAGCCCAGGAATCTGCATTTGTATATCCCATTGGGAGTCTCCAATTAAATTCTCCAATTGAGTGTTCTGCCCATCCTGGTGAGTCCTCTACGGGCCTTTGGTTCATAATTTGGGAAACATTTTATCTAGATGCACAGAGAAAATGGTAGTTTGGCTTGTATTCTGCTACTTACTAGCTAACCCTGGGCGCCTAAATTACTTTTATTCTCTGGGCTTCAGTTTCCTCCTGAGTAAAATGCAGTGAAAGATTGTGGCGGGAATGAATTAAAAATGCATGCAGCAGACCACACACACAAATGTGAATTCCCTCAACCTTTACCCCAGCTACAGACTGAAGATTTACTCCACTGCTTCTGCAAGAAATGGTGTTCTAGGGCCAAACAACTGATTTATCCAAACTTTTGAAACGTGGTCTGATTGCAAGCTTGCTTCTTGAACCTGGGACAAGGTTAACCTTATTTATGGAATCCCATGTGTCCAGAAACAACTTACTTTCTCTTTTTTTTTTTTTAAATGTTTATGTATGTATGTATGTATAAATGTATTTATTTATTTATAGAGAGAGTGAGCAAGTGAGCAAGCAGGGGGTGGGGCAGAGAAAGAGAAGAGAGAGAATTCCAAGCGGGCTCTTTGCCTGTCAGTGCAGAGCCCGACACGGGGTTTGATCTCATCAACTGTGAGATCAGGACCTGAGCCGAAACCAAGAATCACCCAAAACACTGAGCCACCTAGGCACCCTGAAACAACTTATTTTCTAATGCTACAGATTGTCAGCATAAATGCTGAGGACAATTATTTTGCAAAGAACTGTCTCTCTACTGCTTTTCCATAACTCGTTTCCATGGGGTATTTCCAATTATGCCTCCCCACCACTCCCACATGCCTGGAGTTTGTCACCCTCTCCCCCTCTCAGAACTCTGTAGGGATTCACTCTTTTCTTTGTATTTCTTTCCTAGTCCACCCTATCTCCCAAAATATTAACTGATTTATTTTCCATAAGGTTAACACATATACTTAAGACATAATCATGCCAATTGAGACTAAAAGTTCAAAAGTGCCTTGTCACTTTGTAGCCCACTGCCTAGGCCGGTGCCTGGCACACAGTGGGCCCTCAGATAGTTTTGTCTAATGAATGCATAAGTTTAGAGTTTCAGTAGGAGCCGAGGTTCTCTTAAGAGCTTTATTCACTTGCTCAGGTGATGCCCTTTACTTTGTTCCCACGCCGATAATGATTTATTTCACTGCCTTTGTTCAAGGTCATTCCTAATCAGAGATGGCAGAGAACGTCAGTTCTGAAGATGAGAATGTTGTAAGCTTCATACACATGAGTGAAACATTTATTTAAAAACCTTGGGATGAGGGATACAGGAGTACTGATGCATAGGGGCACTTGCACCCCAATGTTTATAGCAGCACTCTCAACAATAGCCAAATTATGGAAAGAGCCTAAATGTCCATCAACTGATGAATGGATAAAGAAATTGTGGTTTATATACACAATGCAATACTACTTGGCAGTGAGAAAGAACGAAATATGGCCCTTTGTAGCAACGTGGATGGAACTGGAGAGTGTGATGCTAAGTGAAATAAGCCATACAGAGAAAGACAGATACCATATGGTTTCACTCTTATGTGGATCCTGAGAAACTTAACGGAAACCCATGGGGGAGGGGAAGGAAAAAAAAAAAAGACGTTAGAGTGGGAGAGAGCCAAAGCATAAGAGACTGTTAAAAACTGAGAACAAACTGAGGGTTGATGGGGGGTGGGAGGGAGGGGAGGGTGGGGGATGGGTATTGAGGAGGGCACCTTTTGGGATGAGCACTGGGTGTTGTATGGAAACCAATTTGACACTAAATTTCATATATTGAAAAAATAAAATAAAATAAAATGTTATTCAATTGCAAAAAAATAAAATAAAATAAAATAAAAACCTTGGGATGATCAAGAGTTGCCAGTGATTTTTTTTTTTTTAGTTTATGTTCACCTTGATCTCTAACATCTGAGTGCCTACCCCTTTCTGTGTGAATTAGCTGTTCCCTTGACTTTGACACTGACCTACCCTGTCTTTCAGATTGTTCCTTCTTTGTCCTTCACAGATTTTTCTTCTGGCTTCCTAAACGTGGCCAGCCAGTGACCATCTATTGTTGTCCTTTTGCCCCTTTTTTCCTACAGTGGATCTGTTTGCAAGACTTCAACTATTGTCTGCGCCTCTGGCCCTGACTTCAATCCTTCCTCAGATGCTGCTTGAAACTCCCCCGCTGGGTGTCCTGTCTCCAATTCACTGTCCATGACTGAGCTCGTCTTTGGTTTGGAAGCAGCCATCTTCTTGAGACTTCTCTTTTTTGACGGTGGTCCCTTAAGTGACTCACTCATCCAGCCTCAGAAAAACAGATCTTTAAAATGCATTTTCTTCTTTTTATTTTGAAGACTATCAGTGAAATCTCTGACTGCTGATTAGATAATGTAGAATCTAATATACTGCCACTCCAAAGACATGTAAAGCAGCTTCTACCAAGATAGAAGATGTACTGAATGTTGTATATTAACTCTAAAAACACAGTTGAGGGACGCCTGGGGAGTTCAGTCGGTTAAACACCCAACTTCAGCTCAGCTATGATCTCATGGTTTGTGGGTTCGAGCCCCACATCGGGCTCTGTGCTGACAGCTCAGGGCCTGGAGCCTGCTTAGGATTCTGTGTCTTCCCCTCTCTCTCTGCTGCTCCCCTGCTTGCACTCTGTCTCTTTCTCTCTCTCAAAAATAAATAAACATTAAAAGAAAAAAGATTAAAAACAAAGTTGATAAAGAGATTAAACAAAATGGTTCAGAGCTCTAGACTATATAATACTTCTTCCTAATATGTTTACAATAGACATAAACTAAATAAGATAGATGCTGGATGTTTCATTGGGATATATCCATTGGCAGGTTTTTAGGCTGAACAGATTCTGGTAGCAAAGAAGGGAGTTCAACAGTAATCCAACTACCCTCAGAAATCATTCCAATTGGAACTCATTCCTACATATAGATTCAACTATTCTCAAGTGTATCAGGGCTATTTGAATATATCCATCCACTGCCTTCCAGGCTCCATGACTTCCGATGAGAAATCAGCTGTTCATCTTGTTGAGGATCCCTTCCTTATGCATGACAAGTAGCTTCTCTCTTGCTTTCAAGATTTTCTCCTTGTCACTGACTTTTGATAGGTTCTTCTTAACGGGCTGTGGTTATAGCTATTGCAGGACCAGATGACCTCACAGTTATTGATTGCAGTGGCCTTTTATCTTTAATCCGTGGCTTTGAACCATATGAGGTTTACATCAGAAAAAGCACACGGTATTAGCTGCATAAAAGATAACCCACTGCCCGGATCCTCCTATGCTATTTACAAGCAAAATAGTTAGTGGCCTGCTATACCTCAAAGGTGACTGACACTTCATGTAATTAAAATAACCACCTGCAAACTATTTCAAGTGGAAAGGCTTACGTCTTCCGACTCTGAGAAGGTATCCCATGCGGGTCTTTGTTTCTTATGCAAGCACTAAAAGCATTCCAAATGTACTGAGAATCCAAACGGGTTACTGTCTCATGTACAATGCAAGCAGTAAGATTCAAATGCCACATCTGTATATAAAATCACTAGTGAGTCCACTGCTGGAGACTTTGAGAAAGCTGTGGCCTGCAACCATTTCCCAAAATTGGAGAATTGGACTAGGAGTAAATGTGTGGGCAGGGAAATTCCATCCTTTGTCTCAAATCTCCTCCCATGTTCAGCTTCGAGTTTATGAAGCAATTGCATCAGGCCTGACACTTTTCCAGCAACTGACTGAAGAAGTGAAGCATCACCAAACCAGGTGAGTTAGTCACAGCTGTGCTAAAGGGCAAGGATTACAGCACTCATAGTCCAGATAAAGATATTGCTTGTCCTGCCATAGCTTTAGGAAATCTGGAGAATATATTCATGGAAAATGAGACCCAAGTTAACTCCAAATAAATTCTAAAAGTCATCCCCATTTTAGTAGTAGAGAATCTTACTAAGACACTGTAACAAAGTCAGTGACTCAAAACCCAAACTGCTTGGCTCCTAGAACTAGGACAATGTGAGTACCTCGTATAGCCTGACCTGGAGGGAAGTACCCCCATCTAGAGGTTGTGGGTCTTTGGAGACACTGGTACACGAGAGATTGTCAGGATTAGAAGACATACTCCAGTCTGTTTGTTGGGTGAATTGTGTTCAAAGATATAAGAAAAAAAAAGGCATATAAAGAATTTGATCCAGATGCCAGAACCAGATGAACAACTTTGGCTGAGATCTAAGTTGTAAGTCTGTATGGAATAGTATAAGTAACTAATTTGCAGCAATGTGTAGGCTGCCCCAAACAATAAAAAGAGCCACATGATTGAAAAAAATAAAGTCACTGAGTAATTCTAGCAAATGGGGTGACTGCAACCAGAAAATACGGCACATTTTAAATGGGTGAAAGTAGCTCTACGGTATTAGAATCAGAGTTCAGAGTGAAGGTTAAATGTTTAGTTTCTATTGTACGATGTAAACATTTCAAGGTTTACTTGGGAAGATCACAGTATTAAAACCCTGTGGGACATGCCTGAGAGGCTCTTGAAGTAGGAAGGAAAGTAGGAGAAAAAAATTTCTAGGGATTTGAAAATAGGAAAGTAGGATTCAGTTAGAAAATGTCTCTAAGCTTAGTCTCTGAACATGTAAATAGTGCACAAGCACCTTGCAAAAACAGAGCAAGGCCCACCGGCAAGAGAATTCTTAAAAAAAAAACAAAAACATTTATTTATTGTTGAGAGACAGAGCATGAGCAGGGGAGGGGCAGAGAGAGAGAGAGAGAGAGAGAGAGAGAGAGAGAGAATCTGAAGCAGGCTCCAGGATCTGAGCTGTCAGCACAGAGCCCAAAGCAGGGCTTGAACCCACCAACCACAAGACCATGACCTGAGCCAAAGTCAGATGCTTAACAGAATGAGCCACCCAGGTGCCTCTAGGGTGAGGTGAATTCTTATGCAGAGATCAAATGAGCGCTTTACACCCAAATACTCCTAATAAGAAAGTGTCATGGATTCATCAAGGTGAAGGAGGGTCCAAAGAAGGAGGGTCCAAAAAGCCAACTAAGGATCCTCACACATATCTGCTCTTCTTAGTGTGTGATCCAGGTGAAATTACAGGGAAAGAGCACCTTCTTAGAGAGACACCTCATAGCTTATGTTTGAAAAGGTTAGAGACGGTGTGACCAGCATATGTCACTCAGAGGCAAACCAGAGGCTTTGACAGGAGGGTAAGTGGACACTGGAGAAAAAGTTCTTGATTTGCCCCAGGAGAATGTGGCCCTGTGCAATTTGTCCAAGAGATTCAGAACAGGTTTCCTAATATATTTGTTAACCTTTTTATTGTGAAATAAAGTTGATAGAGTTAACCACATAAAGCAAATAGGCACAAGGCACTCTTGTAATTATCACCCATGTCAAGAAACAGACACTGGAAGAACCCTTCAAGCTCTCCAAGTGCCTGTCACAATCATACTCTGCCCTTGCCCCCATTAATTATTACCCAAGTAATAATTATATTATAGGTGCATCCCACACCCTATAGCCTTGATAACAGAATTTAAAAACATACCCATCTCCCCAAAGGATCCAGGAATTAGTGACCCTAGCACTCTACTGCCTTCATTTGCTTCTAACCCGCACCTGTCCGTTAATGCTAGCCTTAAATTGTGAAATAGGTCTCTAGCATCCAGAGAGCCATTTTGAAAATGACAGTATTCCAACACATTCTACAGAGCCAGTGGGGGTGGGGGTGCTGTGGGGTCGGGGGTAATGGAAAGGAAGGAAAGGACCAATACATTCTATTGGTAGAAAAGGAAGATCACATCTAAAGGCCCATCTCAGAGACAGTCTCACGAGAAGTCTTCATACTGCATAGCGAGCCATATCAAACAGTGTCTTTCTCTACTCAAGTGAATTGCTTGCAAAATGCTGTTACAATGCCAACAGGACCTGGTTTGATGAGATTGCCAATGGCCAAATCTGAGGCAATTTAAATATCAAAATATATTATGATAGTGTTAGATTATAACCCATTGAATAACATTTTATTTATTTATGGGCTCATTAGCCCATATTGATATGACTGAATGAAAAAATAAGTGGGGATGTCTGTGTGTGCCTGGGTCGCTCAGTTGGTTAAACATCTGACTCTAGATCTTGGCTCAGGTCATAACCTCATAGTTTTGAGATCAAGCCCTGCATCAGGCTCTGTGCTGACAACATGGAGCCTGCTTGGGATTCTCTCTCCCTCTCTGCCCTCCCCCTGCTTGCATGCACGCTCGCTCTCTCAAAATAAATAAACCTAAAAAAATAAGTGGGAAGAAGGGACAATTGCTCTTTACAGTCAAATGTAATATTTATAATATATATGACAATTACAGAACATACGATGGAGTTATAAAATCATCAATGGACGTTAAACTATGGGCACACTGTGAGAATGAACAGTATAGTTACATAGCATCTCCCTACATGTAACTTCTGCTCAAGAAGGGGAAAATAGTAAATTCACAGTGGAGAAGGCCAATGACTACCTTATCCTAATGAGCAAAGCCAGCTTCACCAATATTGGGACAAACTAATATATGTCCTTCTCCCTTTTTCCCACTGTAGTCCACTGTGGATACTATTATCACTTCAATGGTATTTCTGCCAGAAATGCAGAACTTGAATCTAATTACAAGGCAACATCAGATAAACCCAAATTGAGGGACATTCTACAAAATAACTAGGCTGTACTCTTCAAAAATGTCAAGGTCTAGAAAGACAAAGGACGGCTTGGGAACTGTCATAGGCAAAAGGAGGCTTAAGAGATGACAACTAAATGATATGATCCTGGATTGGGCCTTCAAAGGAAACCTGTAAAGATTATTGGAGCAGTTGCTGAGATTTGAATAGGGACTGTATCGTGTTATATTAATGTTACATTTCCGGACTTTGATAATCCTATTGTGGTCACATTAAGAGAATGGCCTTGTTCTTAGGAAATACACACTGGATTATCTAAGGGTAAAGGGGCACAATGTCTTCAAATCCCTCTGAAATGGTTCAGGAAAAAAATGTGTGTGTGTGTGTGTGTGTGTGTGTGTGTGTGTGTGTGTAGGAAGATGAGAAACAGAATAACAAATGGTGCAAAAGTAAAAAATAGGCAAGAGATTATGGGACTTCCTCATACTATGTTTCTGTAAGTGTGAAATAATATCAAAATGAAAAGTTACAAACAATGCTATGCTGTCTACATACATTGAGTCTGAGATACCATCCAGAGTTATTCAAGTTTCTTGTTCCAGAGGAATTAGCAGTTTGGATGCTGTCTCCCTAATATTAAGAACAGGGACTATGAAATAAAATTTGATAGTAGACAGGTAATAAAGGTACAAAATTTTTATCAGTATTTGTATAAACACTCAAAGTCATTCTTAATATTTTTTATATTAGTTTCCTATCTTACCTCCTGAACGGAACAGACAAGACACTTAATTTGGAGGAACTTTTCATGATAGAAATATTCAAGTGCAGGATGGGAAACCACTCGTCAGGAGTGACTTAGGAGGACTGTATGTATCCGGGAAAAGTACAGGGGAGCTGTGATTCTAACTGTGAAGATTAATTTTTAAGTATTTTCAGTTAAAATTCTACTTAAGAAACAGTGCTTGCAATTTAGGGAGTTTCAAAGTCTGGAACCCCTGCCTTCTGTCCCTGGATCCTGCCGCCTTCAGTGTTCTGCAAAGCCAACAGTCATTTTCCAGGTCAACAGTTCTGATCCTGATGTTGTTACAAAATAAACCATCAGCCTCTGGATGTATTGGTCAGCAGCTGTTCATTTGCTAATTATTTTAGGACATTAACTGGTTCATGGCCAAATACAGATCCTGATAGACATGGGGGCGGGGTTTGCAGCCATGATCACTCATCTGATCAACTTCAGGATGTTTGTGAGTGCTGGAGGGACTCATCCAATCCAATGTCATCACTCTGTTCCATGTGATGCTTTCTTCCTCCATCTAAACCTGCAAAAGGGCAGATCTAGGAGAAAGAGCCCGAGCTTTGCTACAAGGATTCCTGGCTTCCAGGCCAAAATGGCCATTGATGTATCGTGTAAGCCTGATCAAAGCGCCTCTGGAGGCCTGTTTCCTTCCCCATAGTACATGGGTAATGCTGGGATGCTGACCAGCCTTTCTCCAGGTGGGAAACCTCCTTCCCCTCGTCCCCTGGGACCCACCAATCCCCATCCATTCTTTCCTCTTCTTGGAGACCCTGCTCCCTCCACCCAGTGCCATTGCCCCAGTTCAGAACCTCATCATTTCCCACCTGAAATATTACAATACCCTTACAACTGGCCTTCCTTCCTTGATTGTGGCCACCACTCCCTCCTCCACTACTATCCGTTCTTCATAAAAGCTGTGCTATTTTTTTAATTAAAATATGATCATGTCCCTCTCTGTCTTCCTATTAACTTACATGATCATACCTATACTCCTTACCATGTGCCCAGACTTGATTCCCTAATATTCCAGTTACCCCTTTGTTCTGTCTTTGGTCTTCTTTCCCCTTCACTGTAGGATCTACCTCTTACTGTTCACATACCCATTTCCCCCACAGTAAACTCCTTCAGGGCAGAGACTTTTTAAGATCGAATTCCTGTGCCTAGGACTTAGCACGGTGCCTGGTACCTAAAATATACTCGATAAATAAAAACCCAAGACTAGTCGTTAGCACTTGATTTTAATTAACATTAACAGTTCAGATGAAGAACAGACTAGAATAGTGTTTAATAATCAACTTCTGAAAAATCACATTTTATAGAAGGGAAATAAAACAGGCCAACAGAAGTCCAAAAAAGGTACAGCTTGCATTATTGCACTTGGAAGAAATACGCTGCTCAGGGTAGCAGAATACTCAGGCCACACAAGGCTGGGAGGATGAGACAAACACAGGGGACAACCCCCAGGTAGTATTTATTTTGGATTACAAATGCTCCGGTGGCCTCAAAAATATTTAGCTTTTTCCAAACATTCAAGAAGAGCTCATTACAAAAGTGACTGCGGCATCTCCAACACGTTTTAGTCACACCTATGCTCTTCGTCCCAAATTACAGGCAAGTTTAACATAACAGCTCTACCTCCCGTAATGGGACATCTGATACACCAAAACCACCCAGCGCCCGGGCCACGGAGAGTGGGGAAGGGAGTGAATTTTTACTTCACATATGTTTTAGGGAACGATACTGTGACTAGAGGTTACCCTTTCAAGCACTCTTCATTTTGGTCATTTGTATGGGAACATGAGAAAAAGTGACAATGAGTACAAATGAGTATTAAAGTAATTCCTAGGCTACTAGTAGAAAATAAAATAAAATTTTAAAAAGTCCCCTGCCACGTTCACGAGGGTGGCCTAACCATATGTGTAAGAAAAAGGCTGTAAACTTATAGAAAAGATACACTCTGGCTTCTAAACAAATTACAAAATTGATTTTACCTTTACCCTTGAGTGTTATACAGGAAAATGTAAACCAGTGGACCTAGTTACCAAAAAAACACATATCCTCCTTAGGTGAGGGACGGCCTTAAAGTTTGGCCTGAGCTAGTTTTATATTCAAGTTTTCTCCGAGTTTGTCCATGAACTCAAACGTATTCAAGTAGTCAGAACGCTGCACGCTAATAAAGGAGGAAAAAGAAAAGAAGGTTAATTAGTTGGTCTGTGATCTGGGAGCAAGCAGAGGAAAAGTCCTAGAAATGCTACGTAGGTGACATTTTATTTATGTCTAGAAGAAAACTATTTAATGTTAACAAGCTATAAATGTATGGCTGATGACTGTGCCCAAGGCAGATGGGGCTGACCCAGGCTATAGACAGCAGGCCCGCACGCACCTTCATAGGATGTCTCTTGCCCTGAGTCTTTGGGGGTGAAACTATCAGAGAGGTTCAGTTCAGACTAATGCTTGGGAGACCGAAATCATCCCATTTGTTATTCCTCTTCTTAAAAATAACAAAACCACTGGCCGCAGTCACTTACTGGATAAGGCATGAGCCTCCTTAAAAAGAATAAAATCTATTCAGCGTACAGCCATGCTTTTATCTACATTCCCACAAATTGTTACATGTCCTGAAAAAAGGTTTAACGCTCTTATTTTTATCATTGTCTTACTTAAAAACAATGTATATATAAGGGACTGGCTAACAAAACCATGCTGATAGGTGCCTATTTGAATAGGCTACAAAGATGGGGCGCCCGCGTGGCTCAGTCAGTTAAGCATCTGACTTCGGCTTAGGTCATGAACTCGCGGTTCGTGAGTTCGAGGCCTGTCTCGAGCCCTGTGCTGACAGCTCAGAGCCGGAGTCTGCTTTGGATTCTGTGTCTCCCTCTCTCTCTGTTCCTCCCCCAGCTCGCACTTTCTCTATCCCTCTCTCAAAAATAAAGATTAAAAAAAATTTTTTTTCAAGTAGGCTACAAAGGTAACAAACTGATAAGAACATTTGGAACACTGTCTTCCTGCTAGAAATTTAGGAAAGAAGTAGTGACTGAGTGAATCTCCATCACTGAGGTATACTGACCTGAACTGAGATCTCTGAGCATGCATGCTGGGGACATGAAATGGGTGCTAAATTTTAGTAGGGTTTCTTGAAGTGAGTCATAGTGAGCAACTCTGAGGGAGAGGTTTCTCTGATTAGCAGCCAATCCAGCAGGGATATGGGTTACCATGTTCTCAGAAAAATCCTGGGCAATACATAGACCTTGAATATCTGACTGTCGGTTATAGATAATTATGAAAGGGACTATGACCAGTGGGCATCTAATTCTTGTGCTGTTACTTTTCTTATCTGTAAACTGAAGAAAACAATAGCCTTGGAGGTCCCTTTCTTTCAACCGCCTATACTTTCTTGTTAAATAAAAACGGAACCTTGTCATCCAATAACTGTCAACTAGATCAGAGGTCAGCAAACTGCAGTTTGGCTCATGGACTCAATCCAGGATACAGCCTGGTTTTGTACATAGTTTAATTGGAACACTGCCACATCCATTAGCTTCTGTGTCATTGGTGACTGTTTTCCTTCCACAGTGGCAAAGTTCAATAGCTGTATAGTTTTGAAAAGGCTCTATGTTCCACAAAGTTTGAAATGCTTATGGTAGACACTTTACATATAGTTTCTGTTGACCTCTGAACTAGGTAGTAAATAACAATTTGTATATTTCTGAAAAGCACTGATGTTTTTGAGCCCAATAAAGATAAGTGGTAATTTGGCCACGGGGCTCAGGGAATCTCATACTTACTTGGGCAAACCTTTAATACAAGCAGCCAAGTCCTTGGTCATGAAGCCAGCCTCAATGGTCTCAATACAGACTTCTTCCAAAGCCTTTGCAAAGAAGCTGAGCTCTTTATTGTTATCAAGCTTAGCTCTGTGGGCTAATCCTCTGGTCCAGGCAAAAATGGAAGCTAAAAAGGCAAAACAAAACAGCACTCAGACCAGACCAAGAGGGATTCCCAAATGTTTCACAGTTTTCAAAAACAGAACAATTATTTTTTCTTTTTGTTTAGGTGACTGATTCCATTAGATGTTATCCACATAGGCTATAAGTTTTATAAGAATTGGAAATATTTTGGGGTGCCTGGGCGGCTCAGTCGGTTAAGCACCCAACCTCAGCTTAGGTAATGATCTTGTGGTTCATGATTTTGAGGCCTGCGTTGGGCTGAGAGACTTGGAGCCTGCTTCGGATTCTGTGTCTCCCTCTCTCTCTGCCCTCCCCGGCTCGTGCTCAGTCTCCCCATCTTTCTCAAAAATAAGCATTAAAAAAAAAAAGAATTGGAAATATTTTACTGAATAGAAACTTTAAAAAATGCCTTTTTGTAGAGGAGATGTCTTGGGTTTTGTTAGAGCCTTAAAGCACATTTTCACAGTGTGCTTGTAGCACTTGAAGCTTAAGGGATTTACTAATTTGGAATAGGTCACAATCTCTTCTCTCTCTTGTCTATGTTGGCCTCCCTTCCTCTTTCCAAACTGTAATCTCTTTTTAAAGTGCCGCCCTTGAAACCCAGTTAGAAGGATCTATCTGTGTGGCTTTTAGATTCTTAGCCATCTGGGACGTTTCGCTGTACCAAAGGAAAAGGAAAATGCTTGCTGACAACATTCTTCTCTGTAATGTACATTCTACCACAAAACGGAAAAGCATATACTACATTGTGTATATTTCAAGAAGCACATTCATGGGAGCCTGGGTGACTCAGTCGGTTAAGTGCCCAGCTCTTGATTTGGCTCAGGTCAGGTTTGTGAGATTGAGCCCCGTACCGGGCTCTGTCCTGACAGTGTGGATCCTGCTTAGGGTTCTCTTCCCCACCCCCACCTCCCTGCCTCTCTCTCAAAATAAATAAATAAATTAAAAAAAAAAATAGTACATTCAAACAGCTCTTATTAGAACAGACCCGATGCTTGGTGAGGACTTTATATACAAAGCATTGGGTAGCCAGAGGAACATGTCTGATTTCCTTCAGAGATCTCCACTCGCTGGCTGGAAATCAACGTAGCAGAAAACACTATCTTACCAATGGGATTGGTGGACGTCTCTTGTCCTTTCTGATACATGCGGTAGTGACGTGTTACAGTCCCATGGGCAGCCTCCGCTTCCACTGTCTTGCCGTCTGGACAAACCAGCACGCTGGTCATCATGCCAAGGGAGCCATAACCTGTATGCGGCAGAGCGTGAAGTACTGGGTACAAGTGTGAGAAGAACACTGGGTCTCTCGGAGAGGAGAGGTCTCAGCAAACCAAATAAACATAAGCATGTGTAGTCATCACCGATCCTTCTGCCTTTCAGAAAGACGGTCTCTGCTCCACACCCCAGGATCAGGGAGTCTGGAGGGGCTGCATTTCTTCCTCACTTATCTATCTCAGAAGCACCTGCCCCATGATGGAGAGCTCAGGGTCCACCTGCTTATACTGCACCCTAGTGCTGGGACTTCCTCGCTACTGGGGCTTGATTTTCTTATCTGTAAAATGGGAATAAAAGCACCTCCTTCATCGGGTTGTTGTGAGAATTAGATGAATATACATATATTTGTGAATATATGTGAAAGGACTATATATTAACATTCCTTAGAATAGTACCTGCCACAGAGTAAGAGCTCTCAGTATATTGCTGCTATTCGTATGTGCAGATGCTCTGCCGTTCTGGGAAAATAAAGATTAATGGGATGTGTGTCCTGCCATCTTTCTGCTCAGATTCACTGAGGCTGGAAAGAACAGCAGGTTGAAAACAGGATGAGATGATCCAAGCACATCCCTCTTGCCCTTGCTGTCTGTAACAGCCCCACGAACAGTCCTATTCTGTCAGAGAAGGACATTGCCACTTTTAAGTCCAGAAAATTGATTTTCCATCTTTTATTCATTTTTTTTTACCTTTGAATTCAAAGAATATTTTCCTCCATTTTTGCTACCTCCCAATAGCCTCTGTAGAGTTAATAATGCAAATGTATCATAGGCTGTTACTTCTGTTTTCTGGCTTGACAGTACATAAATAAACAGTGGTTTTGTTTGCTTGTTTGTTTTCTTTTAAACTCATCTTTGAGTATCGTTAAAACTTCTGCAAGGGATTAGTAGCTCCTTTCATATCATTGTGTTGGTCTGAGGCTTTAGTAGACTCTCAAATGTTTATTGGTTGGAGAAGGTCAGGAACCATATCCATAGTGAGTGTGTCGATCTTTAATACTAGGAGACACTCAGTACCACTGTCAAAACTGGGGACAAGAAATGGTGTGAGTCCAAAGTAGTTCATACTCTAGAAAAGAATGCACGTGAGGACGGCCTTGCTGCCTTTTGACTGTTCAGCTGCACTGAGGTCTCATTTATCTATAGGCTCTGCTCCAGGTATCTCATCAGTGCATTAATGGACAATACACTTCAGAAGTCCTATTCCAAAGTCCTTTGAAATATCTTGACAACATCCCTCCAGAGACACTCTTCGCTGCTACAAGGACATTTAGAAACAGTGGAGAGATTTGGGTCCCTTTCCAAGAAATCCAAAAAAACAAGGAACAGTTTCCTTTATCCACCGTGGAAGCCTCGTAAAGCACCACTCCTTCCTCTATGTACTCAGCACAAAGGATTAGGAGGATGTGGAGAAACAGAAGGAGAGTAAAGAGAGTCGTCTAAGTCATTTATCGGACATCAAACTTCTCTTTAACTGGGTTCATCTACTGATTTTCAAACTGGTAGGAGATACTTAACTTTTCATAAGAGAAAAGAAAAAGTAGCACTTCCTGGGGAAAAGCAAACATAATTAAGGTTAACACACCATTTATCAGGGAAGATTCGAGTTTGCCATGGGTAACTGAAATTGAAGGGCAACTTGGTACTGAAGCAATCGGGGCAGAGAGAGTTTCTGCCGATCTGGCCCTTCCCTCTGGCATGGAGCCCCCGGTTCTTGGAATTTCTGTGAACAGCCCGGGGGCTTCTCTGCTCAATTCCTTGTGTCAGCTGAGAAGATGGAATAGAATGGCCTGCACTGCTGACACTTTGTGATTTTACAAACAATGGGCTGCGAACTAGAGAGCTATCCCGCATGACCAACGTGATGCAGGCTGAGTTCCACCTCTACTTGGTCCCTCAGCTCCTTACCTTGGGCCACGGAGTCCGACTGCACATCGCCGTCATAGTTCTTACAGGCCCAGATGAAGCCCCCCTCGGATTTCATAGCTTGGGCCACCATGTCATCAATGAGCCTATGCTCATACCAAATATTTTGGGCTTCGAATTGGGATTTGTACTGCCTAAGAAGCAAGAGAGAAAAGGGAATTAAAAAGGAACTGGTTTTGGTAGGGACAGCACCTGCTTCTCCGAAGGGGGTGGGGATGGGGCTAGAAGCAGCATTTTTTAGTGGCAGCAGCACAGACTTGAGAAGCTGATAGACCTAAGCTCAAATCCTGCCCATTTTCTAGCTGTCATCCCCCAAGTCCCCTGCCTGTCAGAGCAATTTCACCTCCTTTGCAGAGATGTGAGAATGTCCCCAGCATTATTTTTAGTTTTCACTACACTGCTGATCAGATTCTAGAGACATAGCTTACTTTAAGAATGTAATAATGTATCTCTTGGGAAACTAGGACAGCTCCTGGAGTTGGTATGGATGGGTAGCAGAAGAGGAATTAAGATGTCTTAAGAAAGATACCTAAAATCCAAGCCCTGGCCTTAACACGTGCACCTGAAAGGGAGTTGTGCCATCTTAAAAGTTAACACATGCTCCCGTGTTGTTGAACCTGAAGCTGTTATAAAAATAGACTTGAGTTCAAATAGCCCCCGCAGAGTTCTAAATCACAACAGGCTTCAGAAAGAGTGAAAATGTGCCCAACTTAGAAACTCATATATTTGAAAAATCAGAATTTTCTTTCTTTCTTTTTTTTAAAGATTTTATTTTTGAGTAATCTCTACACCCAACATGGAGATTGAACTCAATCCCGAGTTCAAGAGTTGCAGGCTCCACCAACTGAGCCAGCCAGGTGCCCCGAAAAATTAGAACTTTCTATCAGTCACAGGGCACCTGCATTCAAATATTAAACAATTCTGGCTCTGAAAAAAATAAATGTGGGACCCTTATTTGAAAACATTTACCTTGTAAAAGCAACTCAGAAGTGCTTTTGTTTCATGTCTGTTAAATCTTAGTTTTGCCCTTAACTTTATGAGACAGAGATGGTTTTCATTCCATTTGTCCCAGAATCAAAGGGATAAGGATGCAAATTCTGTACTACAAATGCCAGCTTATTGTAGAAAAAGGAAAAAAGGAAAGAACTGTAGTTACTTGTCATATATTTCCTGAAAGATGTCTTTAAAACGTCCATCATATTTCTTCAGAATAGTGTTTTTGGTGCTCAGATACAAAGGCCAACTCTTAGACAGAGCCATCTGGAAAGAACTGTGTGCAAAATCTTCAATCGACTTATCTTGATTGTACATCCCCATGGCAACACCACCACCTTCTGTTGGGGGGACACCAATGAGAGGAGAAAGGAGAAGGGTAAATGGGGTAGAGTTGTAACAAGTCCAAATCCACCTACCACCACCCAAGCACCCAATCCCCAGCTCCCGTGTCCGGGCCCAGGCTTCCAAAAGTCCCAGCCAGGCTTCAAACGTGAATATTCCATGAGTTCCTGGGGCAAGTGATTGGAACAAAGTCACCTCTCAGTAAGGACATTCTAACTTGTTTTGAAAGGGCAATAGAAGAGAGAAAAACATGGTCTATAGGATCCTGAAGATACCAAGATACGAAAAACTACTGATATGAACCAGAAATACACTCAAGAGGGGGTGAATATCTAGGCTGTCTTTCACACTTTTATTATTTTTTTAAGTTTATTTATTTTGAGAGAGAGAGAGAGAGAGGGAGCATGAGCAGGGGAGGGGCAGAGAGAGAGAGAGAGAGAGAGAGAGAGAGAGAATCCCAAGCACTGACAGTGCAGAGCCTGATGTAGGGCTGAAACTCACGAACCGTGAGATCATGACCTGGGCCGAAATCAAGGGTCAGATGCTTAACTGACTGAGCCATCCAGGTGCCCCTGCGTTTCACACTTTTAAAATTTCATGTGTTTTAAACTCTAAGTGTGTGCTCCATCCTCAGCCATTGAAAAAAATTTGCATTTCAAATACTGAATGAGAATTCTCCTAATTTCCTGGAGGACACTGAAGATTCATACCCCACTGGCAGAAATAATTATGTTACATGTAACCACTAGTGTTTCACAACTCTTTATTAGTTGAACTCTGTAATTACCGGAAATTTAGAACTTGAATCTGTGCCACTGCCCAAGGCCAATTTAGCCTCAAAATGTGCAAGGCCAAATCCTGCAGGACTAGATTCTATTAAAATGATATTATTTAGAGGAGGCAACAAGAACACAGGCTAAGTAGGCTTTGAGCTTTTGTTTGTGTGAGTGCTTTCAACAACTTCAATAGTGGATAAAGAGGTTTCTCTGTTCTTTCAGCAAACTTTGGGTGGCATTTGCCATAACGAACCTTTGAGACAGCAGGTGGGCAAGAAAAGGCAAAAGACAAACGTTCACTTAAACCGGATAACTACTCGGACCAAGAAGAAAATTCAGCACATCTATAACGCAACCATTTTCAATACAAACCCTACCAGAGCAAACAGGCAGATTACATGATAGGTGACATGGGATTATTAATGTCTGATTCATACAATTTATGCACAACAGATTCCTGCCAACCTTCCCTCCATGTTTTAAGAGAAGTGCAAGTATCTACCTGTCTTTGCCCACATGCGTTTCCAATTAAGTGGCTAGTCTCTCTTGTGTCTTTATTCCACACCGTGGGAAGGCACGGAAGTCAATTACTTCTCCATGCTAGATTTTGGGTCCTATAGAAATGTTGTAGATTCCAGGTTGTATTTTTGGCAGCCACATAACTAAGTTTTAAGGAACAGCAATGACATTGTCTGAATGATCTGTAAAAAATTAAAAGAGGGAGCTCGCTACGGACCTACCTTCAAAGTTATGTACCAGGTATGTCATTTTTTTGGATCCATCACTTGACGTGTAGGTTATCTCTACTTTTCCAGGCCCAGGAACGACAAAATCAGTGGCTCTATACTGTGAAGGGGGTGGAAAAGGTATAAAGAAAATAAAATAGCATTTCAAGAATTGTAAGAAAAACAAAAATCACAGAATACAGAGCTGGAAGATACCTGGGCAAAAAGGGCAGTGTGGCTCAACCTTCATATATTTGAGAGATGGGGAAAAAAAGGTCCAGAGCTTTCCCAAAGCAAGTTAATCCTAGCGTACGTTGAAAACCAGTATTTACTGGCTGCCTACCATGTACAGGGCAGTTTTCTGAGCATTGATAAAAAGAGAATAACATCAAGCAGTTTCTCTTAGGAAGCTTATAACCCAACAAAGACATACGAAAGTGAGAAGCAACATAAGAGCTTTCAAATGGCAGAAAAGGGACTTAGATAAGAAATGCAACATGATGACAGAGAGAGAGAAATGACCATGACCTGGAGGTCAGGGAAGTCTTCCCACAGGGGGGGTGACAGCACACTAGCTACAACATTGATGGTGGTGAGACACAGCTAATGCTTTGTCCTCACTATACGACAGGCGCTTTAAGTGACTGACTACAATCATCTCATTTCATCTGAGTATTACATTGGTCCTACAAGGAAGGAACTGTGATATGGTAGAGAGAACACATCTAACACATCTAGGGTCTAAAGACTTGGGATCCGATTCTTAGACCCACAGGACTCAGTCTACTATAATTCATGGTTGTTATTACTACCAACACCAGTCCAGGATTTATCCAAAAGCAGCAGTGATTGCGGAAGTAGCTGTGACACTTTGGTGGCCCTTAGGAAAGGACCTTACGAGGACAGTCATCTTGCTCACCAGAGTGAGCTACTCTAGGGAAACACGTGCCCAGCCCATACTGGGCATCTGTCAACTTTTGCTGCACTGTACCCTCTTTGATGATTTAAATTAGAATAGTTTCACAGTCAGGTACCAGTCAACCCTACTTACTTATGTTTGTATAGAGTAACACTGACAACAGCTGGTAGAAGAGCTGTAAATATCTTTTCTACCGAGAGTGTGTTTCTGCCATGTAAAGTCCTTCCCTATGGGTGGTCATTTATTCCCATTTCTCAAAAGGAAGACATGGAGGCACCAAAGCACCACGGATACTTTGTAGAGGTTTATGTACAGTTAAATGATTAGGGTTGAATCAACCTGAGGCTTAGAATTTTCAATCTGGACTTTAATAGAGAATGACCATTCTTCCAAGTGACTGATACCAAAACAATTCAGACAGGCGGGAGGAGGGGGATGGGGGAGATGAAAAAGACACCACTGCGCTCAGAAGAACTTAAAAGCAGTATTCCCAGGATTGGTGAGTTTGTAGCGCTGCGGTCTACATTTTCTCTCCGGGGTCTCCAGAGGGACCTGTGAAAGGTGTGGCCAGGACGAAGGGGTAGTTTGAACCACAGGGTGGAGCAGAGTGAACTGACCCTCAAGGACTGACCCAGTGACTCTGTCCCCAGGAACAGAGTGGTCAGCCCTGGCCACACTGCTTTTGAGAATGGCTATGTCGAAGCCTCTGGATCTCAGTGTTAGAGGTTCTTGTTTGAAAGGCTCTTTCAAGACATAAGCTGTGCCTGTTTCGGCAGTATGTATACTAAAATTGGAACGATACGGAGAAGATTAGCCTGGCCCCTGCACGAGGATGACGCACAAATTCGTGAAGCTTCCATATTTTTACAGAGGGTTTCTGGAGGGGAATGGGCTAAATGGGTAAGGGGCACTAAGGAATCGACTCCTGAAATCATTGTTGCACGATATGCTAACTAATTGGATGTAAATTTAAAACAACAACAACAACAACATAAATAAATAAAGCTAAAAAAAAAAAAGACATTAAGCTGCTTTTTATGAAAGACTGAAACCTCTCTTTCAGCACCGTGTTTGTTCAGTTGGCAATTTTTCTGTTTAACTTGGCAATGAGCCGACTTGTGTGAAAGTACAGAAACTATACTTTTTTTTGTCCCCCCTGTAGGAAAAGGAATATTTTAAAGAGAATGCTTTCAACTACTGCATCAGTTTTCTTTTTATGTATAAAGTCATGTTCAGTACAATCTTTGGTGGTTCTCAACCCTGCCTGCCTTCTGGAATCGCCTGGGAGCTTTAAAATGCCTGAAGCCCATGGAATTCTGATTCAGTTGGTGTAGGGTAAAACTCATGCACTGGAATTAAAACAAAAAAACCACATTTGTTTAAAAAGCAAAACAAAACGAAAACTGAAAAACCCAGAAAGGGATCTTATTGCATAGCAGGGCGAAGGACGACTGAACTGGTTGAACCATGGGAAAGGACACAAAAATGGCAATATAATACAGTTTAAGTGCAAAAACAGATACAGGAAGAAAAAAACCCATCTGAAAAAAAATCACTTGTGTTGACACAGGTACCTATCTGTAAGTTTATCTATATTTAGGTATACCTAAATGTGCCTAAATATACAGATATACACATACACATTTCTCAATTTGGCATCTCGCTTAAAGGGAGTAGACACCAAAAGAATAAAACAGAAAACCAGAACTTCTAGGCAGCCACAGGTCAGGAAAAAAAAAAGCATGGAAAACCAAATCATGCCAACATGACTTACTTGATCCCCATAAGCATGACGACCTATGATGATAGGTTTTACCCAACCGCTCACAAGACGGGGGATATTTTTGCAGATGATAGCTTCCCTGAAGACAGTGCCGCCCAGAATATTTCGGATGGTGCCATTTGGTGACTTCCACATTTGCTTCAACTTGAACTCCTCAACCCTCTTCTCATCGGGGGTGATGGTAGCACATTTGACCCCAACGTTGTACTTCTTTATAGCTTCTGCAGCATCCTTGGTGACCTGGTCACCGGTGGCATCGCGATTCTCTATGCCTAAATCATAGCTGGGAGGGAAAAACCGTGAAGTATAACTCTCCAGGCAAACTGATGAGTGATGGAGGTACTATGGTCTACGGTAACTCATTAGTTACCATTCTACCACCACGCACCATTCTATGCATGGTGATGGCACGCGGAGCCTGCCCCGCAGAACGTGATGGCTCAAAACACACCCAAATCTGCCGACTTTTGGGTCAGTGCACCCTGGACACAGAAGATGGTTGTCAACCAAACAAAGCACAAAGAGAGGCTAAGACTCTGGGCCTCACCTGCCTGTGGTGTGGGAAGACGTCTAGAAGGCACCTGAATAGAAACCATTGTGCTCTGGCCTTTTGTGTGCTCTTTACCATAAAGAGGCAATAATAGCACAGGAGCAGACTTCCATAAAATTAGCATAAAAACAGAAGCCTAAGCACCTTATTTTTTCCTTGGTAAATATTGTGTGTAAAAATAAAGGGGTCAGAGGGTTTAAAGGGTTTTTTGTATTCAAGTGCTGGGAGCTATACATGTGACAGCTCACTCAGAGAGTTATAGCTTAATATACACCAACTCCCAGGCCGCAGGTTATTCAGAACTGGAAAGAGTGCTGATTGTTCATCAGGCACAGAGAACAATCAAAGGCTTATCTAAAGTATGAAACAGTTTGTCAAAAACAGGAGAGACAAAACGGTGACATGACATAACAATTCGTGTTGTTTTCTGAGGCTTTAAAAACGTTTTTCAGCTTTCAGAACTTGTGAAACCATTAACACTTTGTTTTTCAGTTCCTTTTAGTTTTTGTTTTCCTTTCCTTAGCTATCCCAACTTACAGTGTAAACGCCAAGGTAGCAATCTTAAGGTATTTCCAAATAAAAATTATTCCAAACTGCTTTGACCTTGGGTAATTCACGGAAGTCTAACAAATCCATGGACTCTCTTATCTTCTGGCATAGGAAATGCTGAATGTTTACAAATGTCTAATCCTAACTCAACTAGGGACTGCAGTCAGCACTTTTCATGTTCGTAGGAACCATTTTTCATCAGCAGCATCTACCAGCAAAATAGTGGAATTTTTGTTTCTCTTTTAATATTTCTAACAGAAAAGAATGAGTAAGTGGTCTGGACCCCTGTATAGCCTGCAGAAAACAAAACAAACAAATCACTCCACTCCCCTCAAAAAGAACCCATGATGTAATAATAGCAATTTTGAAACAACTTAAAACTTGTTTGAGCCTCCCCAAATTCTTTACTCTGCAGCTAGTCACTGTTTTCCTTCTAGGCATAATGACTGTCCTCAAAAAAACTTTTTTATAACGTTTATTCATTTTTGAGAGATGGAGAGAGACAGAGTATGAGTGGGGGAGGAGCAGAGAGAGAGAGGGAGACATAGAATTCGAAGCAGGTTCCAGGCTCTGAGCTGTCAGCAGAGAGCCTGATGCAGGGCTCGAACCCACGAATCGCTAGATCTGAGCCGAAGTCGGATGCTTAACCAACTGAGCCACCCAGGCACCCCATAATGACTGTCCTTTAAAAGTCCTTATGCCCCTAAGGCTAATGAGGCTTAAAGCTTCTTTGCAGCTATTATACAATTTGCAAGAACTCTGCAAATTCACTTATTGCCATGTCAAGTCCTGAAACAGGAGAGTGCTCATAAAATGCTTCTTTAACCCACTTGGATGATGTTTTTTATGCTTCATTTCCTGTATGCTTGGTGGACCTCTGCAGGTATTTGCTTCTTCGCATGGTTGCAATATAGACCTTATCAACTCCTGAGGCTTAGAATAATTAAAAAGGGTGTCTAGTGACACCACGTGAATGAAGTATCTACACCTAAGCAAACAACAGGTCCTCAGGATACAGTCTTATGAATAATTCCGGGTCAATGCAAACACACTTAGAGGTGCCAGTAGTCCGTCTGAACTGTGTCGGTCAACATTTTGCCATGCCAGGCTTCAGCCACGGCCCCGTTGGAAAAATTCTGTCTCTACCTTGTTCAAATGCACACAGAGCATGAGCAAGGTTATGAAAATCACAGGGAACAAAGCAGAAAGAATTCCACAGAGACTTTCATGCCTATTTCCAAACATGGTAAAGACAGGGCAAAGGCTCAAATCTTTAGAACACGAAAGGTTTAAGGGATTGTCTACTGAAAGGTGGGGGTTGTGTTAGATAATTTCAAGTGTTCTTTCTGTGCTACAGTTGTGTGAAAAGGGCAAGAGCCAAGGAATGAACAGGCAGAGAGGTCCACTGACTAGTTAAGCAGAGTGATGGAAAACAGCGATAGAAAGGACAAAACTGTGTGAACTACATTTACTTTACTGTTCGGTAGAGAATGTACCTCTATTATTTTCCCTTCCACTGATACCTTGTGCTACTCTTAACCACGGATTTATATAAATAGAAGAGGCTTAGAAAGAGCTGAGAATCTTTGTTCCCACCACAATTCTCTTCTGTGGAACAATGACAAGTCCAGTTTTTCTAGCAATATGTTAAAATTAAAACAGAAGATTCATGCATAGGCATCCCTCCCTCAAAAGTTTTATTCCTAAGATACAGCGCTAGCTCTGTGAAACAGCTAGTTATATCCTGAAATCACTTAGATTATGCTTTCTGAGCTTGCTGCTTGGAAGACTGATTCATTTACCTGTGTAGGTCCAGTTCCACGTAGGGAAAAATGAGTTTTTCTTTAATCAACTCCCAAATGATTCGTGTCATTTCATCTCCTTGCATCTCTACCACAGAACCGCCACGGATTTTTTGAGACATTTTGACTTCAAGAAAACTCTCAGAAGAACAAAAGAGAGGACACAGGTCTTCTCGTTTATTTCACTATAGTATAAAAACAAATTCAAACATTTTGGTGACTCCTAAACACGAAACTGCATAAGAAACTGTAACAATATATTTACCATTAGAATTCAGCACGTTCTCTGTAAAAAGCACTGTTATGTGCTTCATGTGTGGTTTTTGAGCCAGCCCTCACAACCCTGTAAGCTGGAAATTATTTTCCCAATTTACTTTGACAGAAGGAAAAGAACTTTCTCAAGGCTGTCCCATTAGAGCGTGGGGGAACCAGATTCTAACATGTCCTTAATGATGTAATCACCACTCCTGATGGGTCATCTTATAAAATGAGATTATTTCTGCAATACCATGTCTAGTTGAATCCTTCTATCCAACTTCTCATCTTACTGTACCCTCAAAATGAGCAAAATGATAGGTGCCAGTATTTCCCCTCCTTTAAGAGGTTGTTTTATTTTAAAACAAAACAAAACAAAACAAAACAAAAGAGCGTCTGACTCTTGATTTTGGCTCAGGTCATGATCTCATAGTTTGTGGGATCAAGCCCCATGTCGGGCTCTGTGTTGACAGTGCAGAACCTGCTTGGGATTCTCTCTCTCGCTCTCTCTCTCTCTCTGCCCCTCCCCTGCTCATGCTCTCTCTTGCTCTCAAATAAATACACATTAAAACAAACCAACCAAAATAAAACAACTATGATTGAAGGGATTCAATGAGTTCTTATAAACCACGTTTAAGACTAAAAGTAAAATATGAAAAATTTCTGGTGGAATTATGTTTTCCTAGAGACAAAATGGATATTGGGGATGTCACACTAAATATAGAAGTGATTTCTCAATTTAGAAAAATCTGTATATAGAAGGGCTGCTGCCCAGGACCTAAGCATGTCCTGTCCTGTTCCTCAGTATCCTAACTCCTGGACTGTTCCTGGGCAAATGTAAGCTGCCAGAAGGTAGGACAGAGAAATGGAAATTTTCCAGGAAGAGAGGTCTTCCTGGGATGTGAGGGTAGCAAATGCAAATTAATCTGATTCCCAGAAGGAACAGGGTACACCCTCTGGAAGAAGTCAAACTATGAGGCTTAACGGAAAACCGTGTCCTGGGTGTGTTTCCAGAGAGGAGGAGGGGCCCTGAGTCCACTGCAGGTAGGTATCTGTTCCCTTTCATGAGGCTCTAATGGAAACTCTTTCCCCAGGACAATATAACTGAAAATTGCTTTTATCCTCTGAAGTTATCAATAAGACTGAGGCCTGAGAACTGATTTAAGCAACTATTAGGTAAGGGGCTTATAAGCAGTATCACTTGACAAAGTTGAACTGAAGTAATTTGACCTTTTTTTTTTTTTTTTTTAAGTTTCTTTATTTTTGAGAGAAAGAAAGCACAAGTGGGGGAGGGGCAGAGAGAGAGAGAGAGAGAGAGAGAGAGAGAGAGAGAATATCCCAAGAAGGCTCCACATTGCCAGCATGTAATTTACAAGTGTAATTTACAGTGGAGCTTTATATGATTCAGTCATGCTGAGCCCACTGTCACATCTGTCCTTGTATTTAAAACAAAACAAAACAAAACAAGAGGCAGCAAACTTATCTTAGTCTTGATACAGTTCCATGGCCACATTCCTACATAATATTATATAAGAGTTATGACTTGGCTATTTTTCCTTAATGGCAAATACAATTGATAGGTCATATAGCATCCTTGAAATTTTGATACTGAGTAATTGCATTTTTAAAACTACTTCCTTCTCAGTCAAAACAAACATTTACTGCAGTAATTTTTCTGTATCTTATAATGCATAACTGAAACATTTCAGGAGTTCCTCACATTATCCATTAAAATTTTACCACGTCCTAACTAAAAAAGTAAAGTCTTTTTGGGGTGCCTGCGTGGCTCAGTAGGTTAAGTGTCCAACTCTTGATTTCAGCCCAGGTCATGATCTCATGGTTTGTGAGTTCCAGTCCCACATCAGGCTCTGCACTGACTGTGTGGAGCCTGCTTGGGGTTCTCTCTTTCTCTCTCTCAAAATAAATACATAAACTTAAAAAAAAAAAAAAAGATAAAGTTTTTTTTGTAGACCATTGTTTCTTTCAAGGTCGGATATTATTTCTTTTAGACTTAAATTCCATGGGGGTAGGCTTCAGGCCCCACTGGATTCATTTCTCTAACCCTTGCTCCCCAGATTCTCCCTCTCCACCCAAACCCTGACTTCAGAAGGAAGGACTTTTCCAACAGGCCAGTTTAGTGACTCTGAAAGCAGGTGAATTCCCATCTCCTGACACACTTGTGTAATTGCACAAGATACACCTGGACTAATACAGAGTAGTTTAAGGAGAAAGTTGCTTGAGCTTAATTTTCTTTTCATCAACCCCAAATTTTTAGCCACATGTTTTTTAAAAAGCAGAGTTCATGAACTACAATAATTTCTCGGCCAAAAATGGTCTCTTGCAGAGAAGAGCTGTGCTGAAAGAAACAAGGAAGCAGTTGCAGTTTGTTGTTGGAAATATCCCTGACTCATTCCCTTGCAGTGCCTCCACCTACTCAAGACCTCCAGGACCAATTAAATGCAGCATTGCCACATCAAGAAGTACAGAAGGGGAGAAAGTACTAATTCTCACCTTTACAACTTCTAATCACCCCAACTTCCTTCAATCTTGCAGACTCAGATGAGTGCAGTTAATTTCCTAAAACAAAACAAAAGAGGAATAGAAAAACTTAACGATCAAAATACGCCTGTCAGGAGGACTTAGCTGTTTTTAATACCGGCCAGACAGCCCAGTTTATCTGGTTTAAAGTACAGAGCTGAGTGTACCCAGTGGAACAAAGGCCAGTTTTAGGTGCGCGGGCACCTACCAAATAAAGGTTAAGAGCGCACAAATATCTCTGCCTGCCCACACACTGGAGGGCACGTCAGTGGGCGCGTCCCGGGTTCGTCGTCCGTTAGCTGGTCTTGGGGTTTGCACGTCCTTAGGTGACGCTGTGACCAGCGGGCTCTAGGCCTGCATGCGTCCTTGTGGCCGTTGTGCAAGAGGGCTGCAACCACGCTCGCTCCGCTCCTCTCTCCAGGTCTGCAAGCCCACCCCTTCCTTCTGCTGCGCAGGAACCTTTAAACCTCTGGCGCCAGTAGCATGCCGGGGGAACTGGAGATCCGCTTGGGGGCGGAGGGGTCTCCTCCACCTCCTCTCCTCCACCTCCACTCCACCCCCTCCACGCCCCCGAGAGGACGCTTCCACTCTACCGCACTGCTAGTTCCAGCCACCTGAGTTCGCTGCACACGCCCAAGTCCATGGCTTCCACCTTTCTTTGCATGCAGCTCCCCACTGCCGCACGTTTTCTTCTCCCTAAACCCAAAACTTAGTCTTCCACTCATACAGGCATTCTCCCACCTCTCGATTTTCCTTTCTGCATGCAAACCCGGCCTTCTTTGTGTCACTGCAAACAACTCTGTGCCGCTCAATTTCACCTTTCCGAGACCAAGAGCGGGCCTTCTCCACATTCTGGCATCTAGGACCTTCTTCCCCACGTCTCTTTCCCATACACAGGGATCCAGCACCTTCCTCCTCCCCACGTCTCTTTCCCACTCCCAGCCTGGATTTTCCCCGCTTCCTTTCGACCAGGGCTCGCCGCTAAATTTCTCCCTCCAGACCCAAGATCTGAGCTTTCTTCCTTTTTTCCCCACTCCAGCCATTGGCGGGCTCTCAGAGCCTCCCCGCAAAAGCCAGGGGCCCGAGCTGCCCCTCGAAGTCTGCGGTTACCTGCAGGAGAAGGTACGCGGGAGATTAGCCGGGGGCGCCACAGCCACTCACACGTTGAAGCTCACAAGGGTCTACACTGGTAATGCCAGCTGGGCCCCAGCTGTTTCGGCTTCTGACACCGCCTCCGCACCAACCCAGGAGGCGGCCGACAGGGCGGAGCCTTGGCACCAACACGCTTTTGTCCCCTCCCAGGCCCGCCCCCTCAGCCCACCCTCCCGGAGCCCCGCCCCCTCCACACCGCCAATCATCGCGCGCCGATCGCTCTGGGTGGGCAGGGCCGGGTCCCGGAACTTCTGGGCGAGATCTGCTGCTGCCTTCTCTAGGATCGCGGTGTGGGAAGGGGTCGCAGCGCCCCCTAGACTCGGCCCCGGAACCCGGCCGCGGAAGGACGTGAATGACATTTGCAGTCCTGCGACCAGGGAGCGCCAGGGCTGTAGTCTAAGACCCACGCCGCCTAGGGCCTTGCGGAGTGAGTTTCCAGGTTCTCAGTGACTGCAAAGGAAAGACTTCCGGCGCTACTTCGGTGTGCGGTAGACCGGAACGAGCCTTTGGCAGAAGGAGGAGTGTGGGCGGGGGTAGGCAGTATGGGGTCGCTTTGGGGGCTTCTCGGAGCAACTAGAATGCAAAGAATTAAATACACAGGTAGGCATGCCACGGTAAATTTCCGCTACTACGTCTTCAGAACTTCTGTACCTATATTTCTAATTACTGCTAAGTACATACTATCAATAAGCCCAGGTGTCATTTGCATTAGAAGATAAATATAGGAGATTATTGTCTGGATTCCAGTGAAGTTGGAATAAAGATGTGAAGCCTTAGGAAACACTGGAATAAAAAGATTCTGTCAGCTACAGGAATTATTTTTGTGTATTCCTTACTCTTGAAAACATGGGGGAGGGGCATTTTAGACAGTGGCTTGTAGTGGTTGTAATGCTTGTATATTACTGCCCAGGATTCAGTGTCCCAAAACTTATTTTAAAAAATTTTCTCGGGGCGCCTGGGTGGCTCAGTCGATTTAAACAGCCCACTTTGGCTCAGGCTCAGATCATGATCTTGGGGTCGTGGTCCTTGGGTTCCAGCCCTGCGCTGGGTTCTGTGCAGACAGCTCTCTGCCCCTGCGTCGTTCTCTCTCTCTCTCTCAAAAATGAATAAGCATTAAAAAATAAATAAATAATAAAACATTTTTTTCTCTAATATCGGATTACAATTACTCTGAAGATAAACCGGTATGAAGGTCATTGCACAAGGTACATTTTGAACACTAGAGGGCACTGGTATTTTTCCCAAGAGAAAAGTAAAGGGGGGGGGCGGGGGAGGGGGGGAGGGGGATACATAGCATTGCATGTGCTGATTTTTTAAAAAATATTTTATTTTCAAGTAATCTCCACACCCAAGGTGGGACTCAAACTCACAACCCCTAGATCAGGAGTCACATGCTATGCCACTGAGCCAGCCAGGTGCCCTGCACTTGATTTTTGAAGTGGATTAATGGAAAGTAGCAGTTACCTCCATTTATTCTTGTAGAAATGATTATAGAGGTATATAAGCTTGTATTTTCATCTAGAATCTGAGATCCAAAGTCACCTGAGATTGTAAACTTACTCTCATTTTATATCAGGTTCACCCTTTGCCTACTACTGAAAGTATATTCTTTCTTGTTTCAGAAAGGATTTAGGGAAGCCTTCAAAATAACACAATATAGCACGATAAAACACATTGAATATATGTGAGGAAAATGAGGAAAAGGTAGAATACATATAGTAAATTATACAGAACCAAGATGAATTGAATCACAAAATGTATTCCATCAGATCCTAAACACTTCTAGAGATGGGCTGCAAATTTGGCTCTGAGCCACTGTGGGACACTTATGGATGGGAATCTCAGCATCCTAAAACAGTGTTTCCTAAGCCAATAACACAGCCTTTTTCACTGAAAATATTTTCTTGTAGGTCCCTAGAATTGGTTTTTTTACTGCATATATGTATATGCAAAACTAGGTATATATATGCTCCTTATGCTGATAGCTCTTATACAACTAAAAAATAAATTTATAGACAAAATGACTAGAAACAAAACTATAAGATAATACATTACCCATTGACAACATTAACTAAATGTAACACATGATGTTTGCTTACATTCTTGCTGTTTTGAATTTAGCTTGCCTATTCTGGGTGTTGTGTGAGAATTCATTTAGCACACCATTTTTCTGTTTTGTTAATATTGCATGCCTTGACATCTTTTGTTTTTCATTTGGCCAATGAAAAAATCTGGATATTTTAATAGGAGCTGGTCCTATTTACTGTTGTACACACAAATAGAAACATGGGCTATGAAATTTCTGTCAGTATTTGGTTATGAGACACTCATCCAGATAACAGGATTGTCAGAAATAGTCTAAGGCATTTGTGTTTTCATTTTGATGATCTAAAAAAAATGCAGTGCAACATTCTACCTTGTGGAAATTCACTTTATTGACATTTATTGGCCATGAAGATTATGGGAGAAAGGACAGTAAAGGTGATTTCTGGGCATGGGGTTTGAGTGACAGGGTGCCCTTCAACAAATACAGAGTCACAGATTTTCATGAGTTGAGTTTAAGATGTGTTAAATCTGAGATGCCTGTGGGACAGCCAGATAGAGATGTTATGGAGGCATTTAGCTGCATCTGCAGTTCAGGAGGGGTGTCTGGGCTAGAGAGAGAAATCTGAGACTCTTTAGCATTGTTATGGGCTAAAGTGTGTGTCCTTCTTTCCCTCAAATTCGTATGTTGTAGCACTGATCCCTAGTACCTCAGAACGTGACTGTGTTGGGAAAGAGGACCTTTAAAGAGGTAGTTAAGGTTAAGTGAAGTGATATTGGTGGACCCTAATCCAATCTGACTAGTGTTTTTTTTAAAGTTTATTTATTTTGAGGGGGGAGGGGCAGAGAGAGAGAGAGAGAGAGAGTGTATTAGAGCACTATCATAGAGCACTATCAGTGCAGAGCCTGGCATGGAGCTTGAACCCACAAACCATGAGATCATGACCTGAGCCAAAATCAAAAGTCAGACGTCAGATGCTTCACCAACTGAGCCACCCAGGTGCCCCTGGACTAGTGTCTTTATAAGAAGAGGAAGTTGGGACACATGTGCATGCACGGAGGGATGATCATGTCAAGAGGCTGCAAGAGGGTGGCCATTTATTGGCAACCAATGACAGAGGCCTCAGGAGAAAGTAACCCTTGCAGGCACCTTGATCTTGGACTTCCAACCTCCAGAACTGTGAGAAGTAAATTTCTGTTAAGTCACCCGATCTGTGGCATTTTGGTATGGCAGCCCTAGCAAACGAACAAGCATGTGTTGATAGTCGAAGCCATAGAATTTAAGAAGTCATAAACTAGAAGTATACAGTAAGAAGGAAAGTCTACCTCAGTGAGAATTCTGTGGAATACTCAATACCTTTAACAGCTAAGTGGAGGAAGAGTGGCCCCCAAAAGACAATGGCAAGGATTATCTAGGAGGTGGTAGAAAAATCAGCACAGACTGATGGGAAACAAAGAGAAAGTTTCTAAAAAGGAGGGGGTACTACAGAGAGGGCAAGGAAGACAAAGCCTGAAATTAATTTTAGCAAGTAGGAAGACCTCACGAATGCACCTTAAGAAGCATAAATCTATCAGAATGATTCTGATAGAAGCCTTACTATAGAGGATTGAAGTTTGAAAGGGAGGTGAGGGAAAGGAGACAAAACTTTTTCAAGAAGATTGATCATGAAATGAAGAATGCTCTAGAAAGTCTTGGCATAATTTTTAATGATTGCCTAATTGCCCATCATTTGACTATATTACTTTCATGTTATTTGTGTTCATTGGAAATTTGTTTCCTTTTTATTACTGTTTTGAATAATTGTGAAAAACATATTTAGCTATACTTTGTACTCGACTCAGTTCCTTAGGCACTACTGATAGAATTGTAATTGTTGGATCAAGGAGTATGAACATTTTAAAAGCACTTGTTAGATCTGTCAAATCATTTTCTAGGAGGGATATACCTATTTATGTTTTCATGTGCAGTGAATGTGAGTGCCACTTTCATTACTTCCTAGCCAGAACTGAATTTCATGATTTTTTTTAAATGTTTATTTATTTTTGAGAGAGAGAAGGAGAGGGAGCATGAGCAGGGGAGGGGCAGAGAGAGAGGGGGACACAGAATCTGAAGCAGGCTCCAGGTTCTGAACTGTCATCACAGAGCCTGACGCGGGGCTCGAACTCATGAAATGCAAGATCATGACCTGAGCTGAAGTCAGAAGCTCAACCCACTGAGCTACCCAGGTGCCCCTGAATCTCATGATTTTTAAAAATATCTTTGTGTTCCTACTAAAGAGAATCAGGGATCCTTACAGAACTAATTTTAGATCAAGGATAGTTCAAGATGAGTCTGGCATATTTTATTGGGTAAAAAAGTAAGGAAGTGCTCAAAAAGTGATGAAGGCATGTCAAATGTACACAGGAGCTGCTTGAAGGGCCTCTCACTGGGCAAATTAGGGACAACTTGACTATCAAAAAGAGTGGTGGCAGTAATGAATCATAACAGTGTAAAAAAAACACAAGTCTGTACTGATACCGTTAAAAGATAAACTGAGGCATATTAAAATTTCTAAGAGTTTATTTGAGCAGGAATCGGACACTGCCAAATGCGAAATGATCGGAAGCACTCCACCGACGGGAGCTAGGGGAAAGACTTGTAGAGGCAGAAGCAAAGCAAGAACATTATTTGACTGACCACATCTTAGGCGGTTGCATATTTAGGAAAGCCTAGGTGGCTGTTGGTGATTGGTTGTCCTTAGGTTTCAAATTCATAACTTTTGAGGCATTCTAGGCTTTGGTTTTGGTTTACTTACAGAGGCTACTCAATCATTAGAACCATCTCATTCTGGGGCCTTCTAGGTTGTTTGGGCATCCCACTCTTGATTTCGACTCAGGTCATGATCCCAGGGTCCTGGAATTGAGCCCCGAGTTCGGTTCTGCACTGGGGGCTGCTTTGGATTCTCTCTCTCACTTCATCAGCCCCTCCCCAACACATGGGCATTCTCTTTCTCTTTCTAAAAAAAAAAAGAAAAAAAGTCTCAGACTAGTGGCCTGATGGCCTCCTTGTTTAATGAATTGAACAATACGAATCAATATAAAAAAGAAGAAAAGGAAAAGCTATTTTCAGTACAAATACAACTAATACATAATACAGGAAGGAATATAAGCATAGTACCATCATAATAATAGACTCAGAATCATAAATATGTGGGAGGTTTGTTAGAGGTCACACCCAATAGCTTGTGCCTTTTGACTCAGGTAGGTGAGATTCTCTGCTGAGATCAATAGTCCAGGTAATGGGGCATGAGGAACAGTGTGATGTGGAACAGTAGTGACGGAGGGGAGAGGGGGCAGACTACCCACTCTGAGGATGATTGCCGAGGGACCCAGCTGAGGATGGTGATCGGGATTTCCCTGTAGTGATATCAGCCTTCAGGTTTTGACGCCATTCTCCATCCGCTGAGGAGGGCAACTCGAGGAAAACTGGGTAGGGATTTGCCAAAACTCTTGAGGAAAGGGCCTGGAGAATTGAATTAAAATAGCACCTCACTTTGGGTTTCATTAACTTTCTGACCTCCCTGCCAAGTCCCACCGTTGGGGTCAGCAGGTTTTGGCGTGTTGTCTTCAGCTAAGGGCACAACGCTCACAGCAGGACAAAAAGATGGATTAATGCTAGCCAGGCTGAGCAAGACCAGGCTCGGTAATTTTCTTGGCACCCAGTCTTGGCAACACACAACTTGAATGAAAACACTAGCTGTAGAGCTCCCATGACTTACTCTGGGTAAGGCGCTGTGCCAAAGGCTTTACGTGCCATGTTTTCCTTAATCTTCAAAAAAACTGTCCGTGAAGTGGGTATTGTTATCAGCCCCATTTTACAGTTAAGAGGGCAGGGGCCTAAGGAAGTTAGTAATTTGCTTAAGGTCATCTGGCCAGTTATTGACGGAGTCACTTAAGTGTGACAACAGTCGTCGCTCTCCTGAGTGTCAGTCCCTAGGAACGCTGAGCGCGGTAACACATTACGAGAGCCCATGTCATCGAACACATACGGTAACCGCGGTGGCCCAGCCAGCACCCGTCCGGTGACCCGACACGCGTGACGCTCACGCATGCAGTCGCCCTGCCTTCCTCTGGGAAGGAGGAGGCGGCCTAACCAGCCAAGCTGTCGAGGACGACTCTATCTGAACTCGACTCTTTTTGCCTGGGCGTCTGATCCAAACGTGGCGCGGACGGGAAGAAGAGGGCGGAGCCGGCGGCCGGGAGAATTGCGGATTGGAGAGAAGGAGGGACAGGGGGCGGAGCCTTCGGGGGAAGGGAGAAGCCGCATCAACCATGTAAGTGGCTTTGCTTCCTGCAGCAACCGCCGGCGGCCCGCGTACCCCCGTCGCTGCGCTCCGGAGCTGGCTTTCCGCGCCTGAACGGGGTGAAGCGGCGACCGGGGTGGAGGGTGGCCGGCGGGGCCCAGGCGGGAGGCGCAGGTAAGGGAGGGGGCCTGGCGCGCGGCCGGCTGGCGCTGAGAGTGAGGAAGAAGGCCGGTTTGGGGAGCTCCGGGGCCAGAGCCGAGGGGAAGGCTGAAGTGAAGGCGAGAGCTGAAGCTTCACCACCGTGGCTGGAGGCCGGACTGTGGCCGAGGCTGGGCAACGAAGGGCAGAGAACCGGTACCCGCAGCAAGCCGGCTCCCCGATTCCCCGGTTGCCCCTGGTCTGGGAACCGGGTGCGGCTGTACTTGAAGAGGTTTCCTTGGAAACATTTGAAGTTCTCTTGCCCCTCTCTTGTCCCACGTCTCTCAGCTTATTTCGGAGGTGCACAGTCCCGTTCCTCCTCCCTCTCTGATGGATCAGCTCCTAGTCTGTGTGTCAGAGGTGCATCCGTAGACTGAAAAAGAAAGTTCTTGAGCTGCAGAAAACGACACCAGTAGTGGGTTTTCAAATATGAACAGACCTTTTTAAAAATATTTGTTTCTTCTACTTGAGTCCATCCCATTACTACCTATGTTTCAAAGTCTCTTGAGGAGGAGACTTGATTTCCCATTTAGTATTTTACCTTTGCTTATAATGTTCCCAGCAAAAGCGTGAGGATGAAATGCGATGGATGTTTTTAGAGAATTAAGATATGCCCAGTATAGAGATTATTTTTAAGATATTCAAGAAATATGAGAAGTGCTAGAATTCTGTAGAAAGCAAGTTATTTATGTTTATCTGAGATGTGTAGGTATGTGTTAAATTATCATTTATTGATTCAGTGCATACTCTTTTAAAACCAGAGGTAGTGGTTTGGTTTTGCACTCTCTTATTTCAAACTTATTTGAATCTCCTTTTCTGCCACTCCAAAACTTTCATTCTATCAGGATTCAAAAATAACCTTAGTTGTTTGTTTGTTTGTTTTGGTTGGGTTTGAGCTTTTGACAAAGATTGGGCAGGTCGTCTGTTCTGTGGAGCAAAACAACTTTCCCTTTTTCTTTTCCTGTGGGCTCCCATTTTCTGCTTTCTGGGAAGAGTAATGTGGATCACGTTGTGGTCTTCCTTTAGTGTTTCTGTTGGCATGTTGGTCAAAAATTGAACAACAAAATCTTTGTTGATGGAAACTGACAATTCTAGTATTCAGCTGGCCTGCATTATTAGATATGTCTTGAGTATTTTTAAAAACTGTATTTAGAAATTATTCAGCTGATACTTGGATTTTTTCATCCACTATATTTTGAAATTGGCTAGTGGATCTGGCCTGTGTTCTACGTGTAATACCTGATTAGCCTTCACATTGGCTTCATCACCGAGATAGTGTGTGGTGGGGTAGCCTTGAAATAAGAGGCAAAGTACTGGCATTTGGAAGGCCAGGTTAATATTTCTAATTGCCTGTCAGCAAGGAGGCCTAGTTTATATCCCAGACAGTAATTAAGCTGCCAGAGAATAAGAGTTGTAAGGCAGTTTTTTCAAGATGCTGGTGTCATTATGAAATTGTTAAGATTAGCTGTGTGATTGTGTTTATGTTTCAGAGACTGCACTTGCTGAGCGTTTTCATGGTAATTTTTATGCTCACATCTCCAAAGCTTATTAATAGTTTTGTATATGGGTGACCCTCAGTAGTAACGCTGAGATTCTTCATGCAGATTGCTAACTCTGCTTCAGATGCTACTTATGTCACAGTAGAATGTGGACTGTTTTTCCAAGCCTGAGGGTGGTTGTTGCAATCACACAATCCTTTGTCTTTAGTACTCTTTTTTCTTCCCCTTTTTCTCCCTACCCCCCCCCCCCCCCATTTTGAGTTGACACAAATTCGTTTAGCAGCTTGCTTCAGAATCTTTTATGCTGGAATATGGATTGTCATGATAATTTAGAATTGTTGACTATTCTCCCCAATAGAAGGTGGTATTAGAGACCCTTTCTGTCTCCCTCCATCTCCCTCACTCCCTCCCACCCTCTCCTCCTTTCTCCCTCCTTCCTCTCTCTTCTCCATCTCTCTCCTTCCTCCTTTTCCTCAACACTCCTTCCTCTTTTTCTTCCTCCTCTACTCCCCCCCATACCAATAAACATTTATTGCCAAATCATGTTCAAGTCCATGGTTTCATTTCTGCTTTAATCAATTAAATTATTAATCAGGAATTTAGATAGGCTGGAATTGAAGTCTGTGAAGAGCTACAATAATAATTTCGATCTAAAGAGGAATTCTGGGATAAAACTTGGGGTGTAATTACAGTTCTACCACTGACTGACTAGTTGTGTGACCCTCAAGAAAGTCACTTTAGGTTCAGTGTGCATTGGTTGCCTCAAAGGCAAAGTGTAGTAAGGCCAGCTCTGTGCGCTTTCCAGGATTTTTGTAAAATTAAAACAAGGTGGTAGATACGATTTTGAAACTGAAAAGCGTTTTGTGGGAGTGTGATGTCCTCTTTGTAAGATATAAAGTAGATGACAAAAATCAAAAGTCATCTGTAGTACTTTAATGACTACAGTTATGCATAGTTCATGGTTGTCATTAATTTGAAGTGTTAATACGGCAGAAAAGAGACATCAGTGTTTTTCTCTACCCTCCATCTGGTGATGTGCTTACCTTTACTACTTTGGTTGAACTATCATTTTTGGTTATTTAAAAAAAAAAGCTCTTGAAGATCTTCATTTTAATGTCTATATGAGGTTATGCTTAAAAGGAGAAAAACCAGATTCACGTGCCTAGGAGGAGAGATGACAGGAACAGTTTGTTGATTTGAATAGTTCTTGAGGAGATGAGGCACAGTTTGAAGAAATCTTTGAGGTTGTACAGAAATGTCATTAAGGGATGACTTTCATTTTCTTTTCTTGGAAATATTTATGTTTTATATTTTTAAAAGAAAAATTGAAATAAATTAAAAATTTTTTGAGGAATTAATATGGTTGTGTAAAACCAGTTTTCCTTATAACTTTAAACAGCTGTTGAGTTATCTCTTTTTCCAAAAAAAATGTTAAAATGGAAAAGATATAAATTATGTGAAAATGCTTTTTATTTCTTTTTTCCTGCTCACATTTGTGCCTTACCTCCAAATTACTAATAATTTTTATATTTTCTGTAGATTAAATAGCAATGTTGAAAATTAGATTGGCTGTGTAATCGTAGTTTCAGTTGTCTGACACCCTTCCTTATGATCTAGACTGCAGTGTTTTTAAGCCTTAATTTGCAATATATACTAAACTAGATTTATTTACTCTTTGGTTTCAGAGATCAGAGTTTTCAGAGTCAGATTTCCAGATATTTAGGTATGCTGTTTGGAATCAAATTTTGGGCTTCCTTAGCAACTCCTATCTTTTGTTTTTTAGACTCATGAAATGGCCACAGATGATAAGACTTCCCCAACATTGGACTCGGCTAATGATTTGCCTCGATCTCCTACTAGTCCTTCTCATCTCACACACTTTAAACCTTTGACTCCTGATCAGGACGAACCTCCTTTTAAATCAGCGTATAGTTCTTTTGTAAATCTCTTTCGATTTAACAAAGGTAAGACTTGTTCTTACAGATCAGAGAACCTGTAATTTTGATTTTCTAAAATTCTCTTGTTCAGCTCAGCTTTCATGCTGTGTCTTTGCAAGAATGTGAAATATCAACAAGGAGATAGCTTTAATCATCGGTCACTGGGGTTTGCTGCTCAAGAGAAGAAAGCTAGAATTTTCCCTGTAATCTTATTAGTTATTGGTAACTGAAGGTCTGAATTGAAAAATAATGTTAAAAGGAGATCCCTCTTTGAAGGTAGCATTTTTTTTTCGTTTCTTAATATGTTTCAACTTTCTTAAGTTCACAGAATGGACTTTGTTTTTATGGGGGTAAATAGCCAAAAGATTTTAATTAAAGCCATAAAACTAGAAGACTCAGCACCTGGGAGGAAAGATTCCTATTTTTCCAAAATTGAAACTGTCAGCACGCTTCTTGACTTAAACCTGTTAGATTAAGATGTAAGTGTAATAATATCAAGTGAAGAGATACTTTTTACCTATTTATATAAGGAAATTTAACATCATGCAGGACTTTTATTTAATCAACAGTCTGTATTCAAACAAATGCATTGCCCTCAAAACTTCCATTCCAGGATCAGGTCCAGGATTACATACTGCATATAGTTTTCATCTATCTTTTGTCTCCTATTCTCTGTCTTGTGAGATGGACATTTTTGTAGAGAACACGCCAAATATTTTACAAAATGTTCCTTAATTGGGATCTTGCTTATTTTTATTTCTTTAATTGAAGTATAGCTGACGCCTAATGTTACATTAGTCTCAGGTGTACAGCATAGTGATTTTGACAAGTTATACCCCGCTCCCCCAAGTGTAGCTGTCATCTGTCACCATACAGCGTTACTGCAGTACCATTGACTATATTCCCTATGCTGTATCTTTTATATCCATGACTTGTTCATTCCATAACTAGAAGGGAAAAGGTACTTTTTAAGTGAGCTCTTTTGAAGTAAGGTATTTTTTACCTGGAAGAAAAATTTTAAAAAATAGGGGCGCCTTGGGTGGCTCATTCAGTTAAACATCTGACTCTTGACTTCAGCCTAAGTCATGATCTCACGGTTCCCGAGTTGGAGCCCTGCGTTGGGCTCCGCACTGACAGCATGGAGTCTGCTTGGGATTCTCGCTTTCTCTGCTGGTGTTTTCTTTCTCTCTCTGTCACTCAAAATAAGTAAATAAACATTTAAAAAAAAATTTAAAAAAATATGGCCTATTATCTCTGCTTTATATTTGGCTGTATTATTTGAAATGCATTAGAAAGTAATCCCTCTTGTAAGGAACTTGAGGGTTAATAGTTTAATTAGTTCAGAAGAAATTTTAATGGTATTAACAGACTTTTTTAAAGTTTGTTTATTTATTTATTTATTCATTCATTCAGAGAACAGGGGAGGGGCAGAGGAGAGAAGGAGAACGAGAATCCCAGCAGGCTCAGCACTGTCAGCACAGAGCCTGACAGGGGGCTTGATCCCATGAACTGTGAGATCATGACCTGAGCCAAAACCAAGAGCTGGAACTGACTGAGCCAACCCAGGTGCTCCAGTATTAACTGACTTTTATTAGTAGTCAATTTAAAGTTCTATGAAATCTCCTGTTAGTCCATTTTTAAGGTAATGACTTTTTAGAAAAATTTTATTGTTTGCTTTTAGATTTACAGAAAAATTGGGAAGATGGTACAGGATTCTCATATACCCCCACACCCAGTTTTCCCTGTTATTAACATCTCACGTTAGTATAGTGCACTTATTACAATTAATGAACCATTATTGACACAGTATTATAAACTAAAGTATGTGTTTTATTCATTCTTCAGTTTCTACCTAAAGTCCTTTTTCTGTTCCAGGATCTCATGTGGGATTACACATTATATTTAGTCATCATAAGACAATAATCTTTTTCTTTATTCAGCAAATTTTTATTGAGTACCTATTATCCACTATTGCACTGTTTTAATAGTGCATGGGATCTATCCCATAAATAAAGCAGATAAAAAAAATTTTCGCCTTTGTGTGAAGCTTACATTCTATTTCCTTTAATATGCTCAAGGTATTTCTAATGAAAAGTAAAACAAACTGAAGATCACATGCCAAGGAAGAAATATTGGCCCATAATTTTGCCACTTTCTTGAATATCTTTTTTTTAAGCTAATTTTTAGTTATGCATATATTACGTATATACATTATCTTCAGAACAGTTTTATCTATTCCTTCTCTTTGCTGAACTCTGAGTCTTAGTTTTGCAAATAATGCCAAGCTTTCCTTTGCTACAGAGCGAGTGGAAGGGGGCCAGGGAGAGCAGCCCTCTCTAAGTGGAAGTTGGACCAGCCCTCAGCTCCCTTCAAGAACACAGTCTGTGAGGTCACCTACACCTTATAAAAAACAGCTTAATGAGGAACTCCAGCGGCGATCTTCAGCAGTATTAGGTGAGACAGTGTTCTTATTTCATTCTTCTCTGTGTGTTAGATTTTTCCAGACATTGTGTTTCCCAGGTTATTTAGTGACTTAACTTTTCTGCTGTTTGGAATAGTCAGGTGCTCTTCAGAATTCATGAAACTGTTACCTAGATAGTGAAAGAATTTGTTGATACCTAAAAAAAAAATTCTTAAGCATTTTGTTAAATTTTAACTTAGGCCAAGCACAGATATCTTGACTGTTTTTTTGATTAATTACTTGCTTGGGTTTCAGAAGAGAACAGTTTGCAACATCCCCAGGAGAATACAGGTTAGTTTCAACTTTGTGAATTAATTCTGCATCTGTTCTTGGGATGGCTAGTGTAATGTGGTGTGCATGCCTCTGGCTGCAGAACTCTCAACTCCGTTAGTGGGCTGCCCCTTGCTCTTGTCCTTCTGTCCTTGTTGGGATGCGGACTGTCATTGTGGCTGGATAAGCTGAGCTCTTGCCTGTTTGTTCTCTGTCCTGGTCTACTGTAGTCATCTCCTTCATTTTCATGCTTTTCTGATGAGTATAGGCTGGGGATCAGTGTCTGAATGAGAGACTAGACAAAGTCAGTTCTATGTTAGATTCTATGTTAGAGTTCTATGTTAGTCAGTTTCTGTTAGATTATTAAACTCAGCACAGTGGCTTGCCCAGCTCAAGGGGGCAAAAGAAAGGCAGTGAGAGGTGACATAATAGAGGAAGAGGGGGCAGCATTAGAAGTCAAGTGTCCCTGAACACCAGATCTTGTCTTGTCTGGCCAGTCTTCCCCGTGAGATCCTCGAGTGAAAAGTGGGCAGGCATAGGTAATGGTGGTTGGTGAGAGAGCTCTTCTAGCTAGTTCAGACTCAGTTTACGACCTCCTAAGGACTGGAGTGGGGCGGGCTGCATCACCACTGCAGGTTTCCCAGAGCAGTGAGCCTCTGCCTGGGTTACATCAGCCATTTGGAAGGAAGAGTCAGAAAGTGGGAAGTGGGGGAGAGAGAAAGGAGGCCATCCTTACTTTAACCTCTAAGCTCAGTAAGCTCCTTTGCTTTTGAACCTGACCTCTGGCAACACTACTGTTTTTGTGGAGGGGTCTGACTAAATCCTATGCTGAATTAAGCATAGAATTTCTTTATTTGTCAAATTGAGGAGTTGGACTAGAATCTAATCTCTTAGGGGTTACAAACTGACAGCCTACCACACCTTGTCGTGGTGTTTTGATGAACTTGAATTTAAATATCACAAGGTGGAGCTTGTAATGTCTAGTTTGCTGCAATCTCCACTACTCCTTACTTTCTTTTATCAACTCCGTTTGATTCTTTGATTCTACCTTAGCTGCTAGAAGCATTTAAGCTTCAGAAGCCTGAGACTGACCAATCAAGTTCATTTTTCTTTCTTTCTCTCTTTTTTTTAAATGTTTGCTTATTTTTGAGAGAGAGAGAGGGAGAAAACGAACATGAGCGGGGAGGGGCAGAGAGAGTGGGGGCCAGACGATCTGAAGCGGGCTCTGCACTGACAGCAGAGAGCCCCATGTGGGGCTTGGACTCACGAATTGTGAGATCATGCCCTGAGCTGAAGTCGGACACTTCACCAACTGAGCCACCCAGGTGCCCTCAAGTTCCTTTTTCTAACAAAAGGCTGCAATTCCACAATTTACTTGCTATATGACTTTAGGAAAGTCATTTAATTATGCAATATCCATTTTACAGGAGAAACAACTAAGGTTATTTAGGGCAGAGTGCTAGACCAGATTTCCTCTCAGATCTCTGTCACCTCCATCGGATACCTGTGATTCTGTTGGTTCCAGGAACAGTGTCGCTCTTCCTTCTCCAGTGAATGATGCTATTAGTACTCTCTTATACCTCTAAGCAGCTAGAAGGGGCTTCACGATTATTTGTTGTCCCTGCATGGGAGCACAGCTATTGGAATTCTAACAGCTTCGTCTACCTCTTTTTTCAACTCAAATTACGGAGAGTTGCTTTTTATTATATTGTGATATTCAAAATTTTGGTCATTCTAATACTTGTACCTTTTATTCTAGTAACAACACATCTGAGTTATCTGCTGAAATTAGGGTAATACTATTTATAGAAAGGTAAAGTTTTTAAGTTTTCTAACAGGTACAGTTTCAATAATCACTTCTGTGATTCAGTTGTCTTTAGAGTTCTTTGTCAGTTTAGAGGCCAACCTCTCATTTCTTGGTAATCCTTTCTGTCCCATCCAGCCCAGACAAAGAACAGCTAAGGCAACTAGCAAATAAGTGAGTTTGAGAAGATTTAAGGTGGTGTATTTTCCATCCTGATCTGCCATAGGTTATTAGGTTAATGAGTTTAAGCTAACAGAGATGTCAGCCTTTTTGTCAAGCCACCTTCGCTTGACTTAGGTTTTGTAACTGCCAGAGCCAGGAATAGGTGGTAGCTTCAGTGGTAATCTGGCTGCAAAATGAAATAACATGACAGCTTTGGTGGGCACACCCATTTTGGCTACAAAACTGAATTTGGGTTTGTTTTACTGTTGATAGGACTGGCATAAGTATTGCTATTTAAAGTGTAAGTGATCCCTTCCAGTTGGAGATGCAGGGTTAAGGAGGTGGCAGGAAAGGGTAGGATTGGAGTTCTAGCAATTCTTTGGCATTTTTATCTGTTTAGACTTGATGGAGGGACTTTTGTGGGTAAATTACCACCCTGGATGTTCTGAACTCTGTCAGAGTCTTTGGGGGCTGGGTTATTAAACTTTCTGATCATCTGCTCAATGGGGCTTAGGTGGTTTGTATGTAGACTGAACTGGACTGTTGCTTACTGTTTGACTATATAGGCTAAGCTAGGTTAACTCACAGAGGTTGCCTTTTCTTCTGCTAAATTTCTAGCCGGTATTGATTATGGCTTGGGACCAAAGAGCCCAATAAATCATTAATGAATTTTGGGGCCATTTAAGCAGTACATCTGGCAGAGGCCTCAAAACTCTCAGTGGTCTTATTAGACAGTGCTTGTGTTAGGTAGCCCTTACTTGCCTGTGAAGCAATGTTTTACATGGTAGTAAGAAATACTTCCAACAGCCTCTTACCTTTATAAAGACTAGTTTTTGGGTTTTTGTTTAATGTTTGTTTATTTTTGAGAGAGAGGGAGACCGAGCACGAGCGGGGAAGGGGCAGAGGGAGAGGGAGACACAGAATCAAAAGCTGGCTCCAGGCTCTGAGCTGTCAGCACAGAGCCCGACACAGGGCTTGAACTCATGAACCGTGAGATCATGACCTGAGCCGAAGTTGGATGCTTAACCGACTGAGCCACCGAGGCACCCCCTATAAAGACTAGTTTTAACTCTCAATCCATATCACTGGCTGGGAGAACATAAATTTATGTAAATAGTAAAAGGCACTATACATCACATATATATCTTCACACATGCCTTATTTTTGCATAGACAGTAAGGACTAATAACAAGGTTGCTTTTTTTTTTTTTTTTTTTGGTAAATCTGACTCAGACACAAGAAGGAAAGCAGAGCCTGCCTTTGGAGGTCATGACCCTCGTACAGCTGTTCAGCTTCGAAGCCTCAGCACAGTATTAAAACGCCTCAAGGAAATCATGGAGGGGAAAAGCCAGGTACTTGAGAAGATCATTTATCAAATATTTCTATGGGCCTCATGCCATACCCACTAAAATTGGCATAATGCCGCCTGAAAGAATGTCCAGTTAGTACTTCCTTCAGCTATGAATGTGTATTTTTACGTGTAAATTCTTAAGTTTATAAATTTTTTTCTCCTTTATGGTTAGTGCTTTTTGTTTTAAGTCAGTGCTTTTCTGTTTAAGAGGTATTTATTTAGCCCACCGTCAGCGAATAGTCTTCCATAGCTTCTTCAAGAAACTTCATTATTCATGTGAAGTTTTGGGGTCAAGCTTTATTTTTTTCTCATGGATGTCTAGATGGACCCAGCACCAATTTTGGTTTTGAAAGACCATTCTTCACTGATTGCATTATAAATCTTGTCACGAGTCCACATATCATGTGTGCGGGTGTACCAGGGCTCTCTTTTCTGTTATATAGCTCCCGTTTTTTTCTATCCTTGAACTGATTTTCTGTCTAAAATTACCATAGTTTCAGAATAAATTCTGATGGCTGGTAATGTAAGTCCTTCAACTTTGTTTTTGTTTCAGATTGTCTTGGTCATTTTGGCCAATTCCCACATGAATTCTCGAAATGGTTTGTCAGTTTCTGCAAAAGAAACCTCGTAGGGTATTGATTAGCACTATATTTGTCATTGCATCCTTTCATATTTTCGATTTCGCATATTTTTATTGTTATAGGATAGCGACCTGAAGCAATACTGGATGCCAGACAGCCAATGTAAAGAGTGCTACGACTGTAGTGAGAAATTTACAACCTTTAGGCGCAGACACCATTGCCGCTTGTGTGGGCAGATTTTTTGCAGTCGTTGCTGTAATCAAGAAATCCCTGGAAAATTTATGGGCTATACGGGTAAATGCATTTCATTGAAAGTTTTACAGTTTTTAAAGATCGTAACTATAAGTCGTTGTAATACAGGACCAATGTGAAGCCAGTTTTTATTTTGGAGCTTCATGTGTGAGACATGGGGGACACAAGTGAGGGAGATACAGCTTTGTTTTAAAGGACTTTACAGTCAAATAATAAAGCAGGTGGACATGTTCATAAATAACTAGGGTAAAAGATAGTGTGCCATAGGTGCTAGCAAAGACCATAGGAGTGTTAATATTTGTTAGACAAGATGGTTAGGGGACATTACTAATGTATATTACCACGAGAGTTTTCATTTTACAAAGTGCAGATCTTCCTTGAGTTGTATGATACTGTGCTTTAGAAAATTGCATCTTACTCATGTTCTTTCATGAGTTGTAGCAATATGGAGATTTAAAATTATATGTTGAAGCAGAAAAAAATAATGATGTGTGGATTTATACAGTGACTTGGGAGTGCAAGGTGGACAGAAGTTTCCAAAAAGAGAAACCCTCTCGGCATCTCTCAAATTATTTTTGTTACCATGCAGATCTTCCTCTTAGCTTTGCTCACTTTTTTTCCCATCACTAAACTGCTACAGATTTCAGAGTTCAGTTGTCTCTCATCAGGATTATGGCTATAGCCTTTAAAAGATTTTTTTTTTTACCTTTCATTTTTTGCTTTGTCTAATTCCTTTTCCACATTCTGGTCATTATTCTTTGTTAAATGCTAATTTGATCATGTCAGGATATTCCCGTGCCTGAAACCCTTTCAGAGCGACCATTACCCTTAGGATAAAATCCGGTCTTGTTAATATGGTTGGTGTGTCAGTTTCCCAGGGCTGCCATAACAAAATACCACAAACTGAGTAGCTTACAACAACAGAAATTTACTTTCTTACAGTTCTGGAGGCCAGAACTACCATAATGGCTCTCACTCCACAGGTCAGGGAACTAATGTAGAGATTCTGCCATTTGCTGAGTATGTTTATTCCAATTATACATTTGAGAACTGAGGAATAATGACAGAATAACCACTGAACCCACTAGAAGATGGATCTCAGCTAAAATGCTGTTGATCAGCTGACCTCTGTAAGCCCCTACTCTGACTGGCAGACTACAGTAAAATGTTGGGTCCCTTGGAATTAGTGTCACTTAAGAGCCAAAGTCCAGTAACTTCCCCAAAGTTTGACTGTTAACCTTTTTCTCAATGCACAGTCACCCTGATAAAAGGCTGTAGGTCCCTTTGGGGAAGGCTGTATACATTTTTGGCAGTGTAGTGGAGTTCTTCCTCAAGGGGACCCAGCCTTCCTGCTTCATTCATGGAATTCTAGGTCTATAAATGGCTCAAGTCTGAGAATTGGGGAGCCATGACTGTTTTTGATTTAAGTTAGACTACTGTCCACTTGATCTAGAGTTCTACAAATCAAGTAAGAATTTAGTGGACTGCCCATTGAATTCGCTTCTAGGAACACCATGATCACTGCCACAGGTCCTATAAGTCAGACTATTCTGATTGCTGCTTTGACTCTACTGTCTATTGTGGTATGCATGCCCACCTTGTCATTGGCGATGAAGTGCCATCACTTGGCCCCCGCCACCCTGGGATCTAATGGTCTCCGTTGCATTTAGGTTTTCCAATTCAGTGGCAGCAGTTTTCCCACTGTAATTTCTGACCTACAGAGAACAGTGACCACAAAGCTCTACAGGGATGCTGGGGCTCCCCTCACAAATTTATTTCTCATGGTCATGAAAGGCATGGGCTCCAGATCCTCCTGGGTGAGTGAGCAGGTCTTGCTTGGTAAATCCTCTCTTGACATTATAATCTTCCTATTTCTTTGCATCCCTTCCTTCATTGTATACCAGGGCAGTTCTGGCCTTTCAACTTCTTTTAGTATAGGCTGCTTTTGGTCCATGTTTCAGCCAGCCAACCAACCAACCAACCAACCAACCAGACTCTTAGAGCCCTTTTTTTACCCCTCAAGCTATGATATTCCATCCAGAACCTTTGCTTAGTGGGCTCATATCAAAAATCAGCTTGGTCCTACTTTATGTTCTTTCCACTATTCTATATCTTTGATGTCTGCTTCCACACCTATTCCCTGAGTTTCTGTCCCTGTAAGTTAGAAAAATCATGTAGTTCTTTTGGAGTGTAGTGCACCTTCTCATGGGTCACACTATACCTTACCTTTCAGGGCTTGTGGGGACTTGAGTCATGTTATAACACTAGAAGCAAAGAGGGTGGTGGGAGTGGGTCCTGAGGAGAATAAGCAGTGTTTGGTAAGGTAGCAAACTCAGGCCATTTTGGATTTCTCAGGCAAAGCAGGGTTAATCTCTGACAGGGTGTGAAGGCTAAGAAAGGCAAAGAAGACTCAGCAGAATTTTGGGGTTTAGTGTCCCCCGCTTCATCAGGATCTTTTCATATATCCCCATTCTACTTTTCAGGATTCCATTCCTTCCTAATCAGTGCCCTTATTTTAGTAGCAGTCATACTACAAGATTAATAATTCAGTGTGCGTTGTAATTTAGCCACTTGCAGGATGAAACTCTTAGTTTGATTTTCAGCTCTTTTGCTATAGGAGATAGTGGTTTCTTTCAGGGAAGACATAGGAACTTCTAGGTAATTTGTACAGTTCTTGACCTGGGAATTTGACTTCCTGAGGTCATCCTTTTCTTTCCCCCACTTTGTCTAGTGCAGTTAGGAGCAACCAGTCTATCTCATTATACCTGCTAAATTGACAAAAATCTTTTAAGATAGGAGGCCCACCCACTTTATGGAGGGTAATCTTAATGTCAACAGATTGTGTACGTTAGTCATATCTATAAAAACCCTTCGCAGCAACAACTAGACTACTATTTGACCAAACATAAAGTTGACACATAAAATTAACCAACCCATTGCGAATGGGATAAGACATGCTGGATGCAATTGTATGTTGTAGTTGTGAGTAAACGTAAAAGTACCCGGAATAATGTGTGGCACATGGGAAGGGATGAATGAATATCGAACAGTTATTGGTGGTAGTAGCAGTAATATCTCTGTATCTGTCATGTAACTTCTTCATTAGATGTGTCTTTCACCGCAGCCGACTGAGTTCTTCGGTGGGAGAGCTGTCTCATCGATCTTTGTATCCCATCACATAACACAGGCATGTGTTCAGCAGGCACTTGCTGATAAAGATTCTTCATGAAATGAAAACTTTCAAGTTCAGGCTTGGCTGAACTGTGTTGGTGTGGTCATTTTTATTCTGATCGCTGACTGGTTAAGGGAGCTCTCCTTAGAGTAAGAAACAAACCAAGCCTTTGTTGTGGGAACTTAAAGACCTTTCTGCAGGATGTGATTTCACTTCCTTACTGCAGTTCTACTTTGGTCAGCTGATGGTGGTATGTCCTAACACTGTCATTTATCCCAGACTGGAGGTCACTTTTTGTAGTCCTGTTTGCAGTGGATATATTTTTCTTTAGTTTTAATGCAACAAGTGGTATTTAATTTTGCTTAAAATATATGCATAACTTAACAAAAACTGAGCACTACATAGTTGTAGTCTTAAAATGAAAAAAACCTAAAACACCATTTATTAATGTTTATTTATTTTTGAGGCAGGGAGAGAGCATGAGTGGGGGAGGGACAGAGAGAGAGGGTGGTACAGAATCTGAAGCAGGCTCCAGGCCCTGAGCTGACAGCACAGAGCCCGATGCGTGTCTTGAACTCACAAACCATGAGATCATGACCTGAGCTGAAGTCGGCCGCTTGACTGACTGAACCATCCAGGTGCCTCATAAAACACCATTTACTATACTTGGTAGTAATTATGGTAAAAACAGAGTACAGGTGCTTTTAAGAAATCTTCTGTTCCATGTCACTTCAGTTTTCTAATGCTAATGGTAAAAAAAATTAAGGTAGAATTGTTAAATAACATGTTATTTGTGAAGTTTAGTTATCTGACTTTTTTTTTTTTAGTACACTAAACTGTTACAAAATCAATCACATGAATAGTGGTTACAGAAAATCAGGGTAGAAATGAAAACTTATATTTGGGTGGGGCTGTGTTCTAAAAAAATTTACAACGTATGAGAGTATTAAATTACCTTGTTTGTTCTCTGAAGAATATTTCATTTCCATGCTAATGTTCATTATAAGAATTTCTGCAATAGTTTCACCTATGTGCTTCCTACTGTGTGTAAGCCCATTTTCTGTTTGTTTTTACAATGGTGCCCCCTTGTGGAGGCCACTCTTAGGACTTCACAATGGAGACCTCCATAATGCTTTCCTCTTTTCCTCTTTTCTTGCCGAGGAAAAATATGTTGTTTTCATTTGTATTGGTTATTTACTCTATTTGAATTTTTTTTTTCCTTGAGCCTACTGCCCCTTGTTTCACTTTTAGAATCTTGAAAAATACATTTTTTTTTTTGAAAAATACTCTTTTTTTTTTTTTTTTAAGTTTATTTGTTTTTGACAGAGACAGAGTGTGAGCATGAGCTGGGGAGGGGCAGAGAGAGAGGGAGACACAGAATCTGAAGCAGGCTCCAGGCTTCGAGCTGTCAGCACAGAGCCTGACGTGGAGCTCAAACTCACGAACTGCGAGATCATGACCTGGGCCGAAGTCGGACGCTTAACCGACTGAGCCACCCAGGCGCCCCGAAAAATACTCTTTTAAAAACAGAGTTTTCTAGTATCAGAGTGCTATTTTCTTAACTCATTAATAAATATTTGAGGTAATTTGGATGCGTGGGTGAATTTATCATAATGATGGTTTTTAAAATATATAAATGAGCCAACAAAATTATTTTGCATTTTTAAAACCTCTTTTTTGGTGGTCTTTACTTGAAGACGTTTTCCTGTTACTCGAGTAACTGTTAACCCAAGAATATAATGTGTTGTGTTAAATTGTTATTGTTATCTTTTGAGTTAATTTTCTTTTTTTGTTTTCCCTCCTAGGGGACCTCCGAGCTTGCACATACTGTAGAAAAATAGCCTTAAGTTATGCTCATTCCACAGACAGTAATTCCATTGGGGAAGACTTGAATGCTCTTTCAGATTCTGCTTCCTCTGTGTCTGTACTTGATCCAAATGAACCTCGAACACCTGTTGGAAGTAGAAAAGCCAGCCGCAACATATTTTTGGAGGATGATTTTGCTTGGCAAAGGTACTATCACTTAACTACAATTTTATTTATATTTGAGAGCTACAGATAGTCTTGTGACCCATGAGAGCCTTCAGTTAATATTTATCTTCTTTTATTATTTCCTACAAATTCCCCACCTTTTTCTTTGGCTTTCTTCAAAAGGATCACAGCATGTTTGTCGTGATTATATTGACTAATTAGGATGTAAGCTCTGCAAGAGGAGAGACTTTGTATCATTCTTGCTCACTGTTCTACCCACTGGCACTGAGAACAGTGTAAGGTGTATATATGATCTTGATAATATTTCTTGAATAGGCAACAGAAGTTATTGGGATTAATGATTTCTTTTTGTTTTTAAGTTTATTTATTTTGAGAGAGGGAGAGGGGGAGAGAGCACGAGCCGGGGAGAGGGAGAGAGAGAGAATCCCAAGCAGGCTCTGCGTTGTTATAAATCTTGAGATCATGACCTGAGCTCAGATCAGAAGTCAGGTGCTTAACCAACTGAACCACCCAGACGCGCCCTGAGATTAATTTCTAATGTAGCTTTCTTAGAGAAAGAGAATGCTCTTAAGGTTTGTTTTTATAATATGTGTAAATGGAATTATATTGCCTTCCTAAGGAACATTTCATGTTTTTCCATAGGTCTAAATATGCTACATCGCCTGCTAGTGAAGGATGTTATTAACTCTTAGAAGTTACCTGGAATTGTTTGAATTAGAATCATAAATTCATCAGTTTCTGATTGTTTTTTGTTAGCTAAGTTATATTCTTATGCGTAACACTAAATCTGGCCATGTCAAATAGCTTAGAGTTTTAATTAACTTCTTTCTTACAAGTTATTTTATCAATCACCGCTTAAAGGTATGAGGAATTAATATATAACTAATGAAGTTAAACAGTAGTCAAGAATTACTATGTTATAGCTACATTCTATGTGTATGAATCTTAGGGACATAATGTGGAGCACAAAAGAAAGGCCCATATATAACAGTGATTATTTATGAGGTTCAAGAATATACAAAATCACACTGTCTAGGTATACAAACGTGGTAAACTTAAAGAAAAGGAACAAAATGCTATTTACAACCATAGTTTCATTCAGAGCCCAGAGGGGAATGGGATTGGGTAGGGGAATATAAGCATCTCGGAGTCAGTGCTAATGGTGCGTTATTATTTGTGGCATCATGATTCTTTATACATTACATGTATTTTATAAATTTTAAAGATTGATTCTACATTTAATAGAACAATAAAAAAATGTAGGAATTCTCAGTTCTTGCTTACGTTAGCTAGTAATGCCTTTTAGTTGTACCTGGCCCTATTGTGTGAGCCCAGAATTGGCAAGTATCATCTAATAAACCAGATTTTGAAAGCTTCTTGAGAGATGTAGGATTAATGTCAAAGGTAGAATAATTTTAGTTCTGTGCTGATTGATGTTCATTCTCTTTTTGGTTTTCCCATCTCTGAGATAGGCACTGCTTTCTCCTTTTGACAGATGTAGAAGCTGAGGTTCAGAGAGATTGAGTGATGGACCCAAGTTCATACAGCTAGTCAGATGGAGAGCCTGCACTTGGACCTAGGTTTGTCCAATTCTGCAGTGCTATTCCAGCGGGTTATGGGGACTGAGAATAAAATACTTGAATTCAGGATTTCCCCTCAAGGTCACTTCAGTTTTGTGTATATGATTGATGAAGGAGTGCTGGGAGTACCCATCCAAGCAATGTATTATTTTAAGGGCATACTATATACTTAAACTACCAGTCTTTTGGCATTTGATGCACTTAATGTAAAAAAACATAGTTTCTACCTTAATTAAAATAAAATAAAACTGATGCATAATTTCATCATTGCAGGGGAAAACAATCAGCTTTTATTAAAAAAAAATTTTTTTTAATGTTTATTTTTGAGAGAAAGGGAGACAGAGCGCAAGTAGCGGAGGGGCAGAGAGAGAGGAAGACAGAATCCAAAGCAGGCTCCAGGCTCTGAGCTGTCAGTACAAAGCCTGATGAGGGGCTCCAACGCACGAACCATGAGATCATGACCTGAGCGGAGCCGAAGTTGGGCGCCCAACCTACTGAGCCACCCAGGCGCCCCACAATCAGCCTTTAAATGTTAAAGCACTTCATTGAAATTGGATTTGCTTGTTACTGTCCCAAAGCATCTCCATATTTTTCTACTTTCTTTATAGTTTGATTCATCCAGACTCCTCAAATACTCCTCTTTCAACAAGGCTTGTATCTGTTCAAGAAGATGCTGGGAAGTCTCCTGCTCGAAATAGGTAAGCTGCCAAATGAAAGCTTTATATTCTGTGTTTGAATTTTTCTTTTTTTCATAGTAATGAGAAGAACAAACAGATGAAAATGGGTGAGATTGATTGTTATACTTTCTTAGCTCTAAAAGCTGAATTAAACTGTTGTTTTCCCTTTTGCTAGTTAGCTCTGGCTTGCATTCTCTTCAGTGTCTCTTTTCTAGTATTTTCCACTGGCTTCAGATCTTGGAACCCACAGCCTCCTCTTTCTTCTAGCTTAGCAGATGGCCTTATTTTCTATTTCATAGGGAAGAGAGGAGGTAACAGATGGGCACTTCCTTAACTCTTACCACCACTTACCAACTTGATTACATTTATCGCTCATTTTTTTTTTTCTTTTCTACCTCTTGACCAAGCTAATTCTCCATTTGTATTCTGGATCCCATCCCTGCTCATTTTTTATTGATTATCCTATTGATGTTTGTACATTAATAGTCATTTTGCTGACTTCTTACTGTTAGCATTTAAACAAACTCAGGTCACCTGTTAAAAACAAACAAAAATTTCTCCTTTATGGTTCATCTCTAGGACCTATATTCTCAATTATTTCCTTTCTTCTTAGCCAGCGTCCTTGAAATAGTTGCCTGTAGTCATTCTATACCTGCAAACTTCCTCCTCAGTTTTCACCTTACTAGATGTTACTAATGTTCACACCTCTTCACTGAAAATGCTTTCTTTTTTATAAGCTTAAGTGTTGACTAAGTAGTTATAAACCTGGAGAACTAGACATCTGAATGACTATGGTTTAACATACTTTCAATTTGTTCTTTCAACAAGTATCATTAAGTACCCATAAACTAGATAGTGGAATACAGCGGAGAGTCAAACACAAAAATTGAAAGCACAAATAAGCAATAAAACATAGGGGTAGAGGTTGAGATGTTAAATAGTGAGGTCAGGGAAGACCTCACTGAGAAGGTGACATTTGAGCAAAAACCCAAGGATGTGAGGGAATGAACCATGTGGAATGTTGACCATGTAGAAGAATGTACCGCAAGAACAGGAAACAACAAATTCCTAGAAGGAGCACACCTGGCAAAGGGTAACAAGAGGTCCCGTGTACCTGGACTACAGTGTTCTTACAGTTAAGTGTAAGGACTTTGTCATTTACTCTGGGTGAAATGGGAAGCTACTGGAGAGTCTGTTTTAAAAAACTTAAAAAAGAATTTTTTTTTTTAATGTTTATTTTTGAGAGAGGGAGAGAGAGAGAGAGCATGAGCGGGGAAAGGGCAATGAGAGAAGGAATTAGAGGATCTGAAGCGGGCTCTATGCTGACAGCAGAGAGCCCAATGCAGGGCTCAAACCCATGAATCCTGAGATTGTGAACTGAGCAGAAGTTGGAGCTTAACCAACTGAGCCACCCAGGCGGTCCACCCCTTAAGTTATTTTACAAGGATCTTTATCTTTGACCTGGGGAGAGCAGTTTTTCAGTTAACACCTGGTTTTGAATGGCAGCCTTGTTATTAGCTGAGTTCTCTTAAATTACTTAATCTCTGATTCTTGATTTCTTTCTATGTAGAATGGATTTACTAGTACCTACTCCATAGTGTGCCTGTGCAGATTAAATGAGTCATATAGTATCTAACGTACTGTAGATGCTCCTGCCTTTTTATCCTTTACATAGAAGCTAAAATTTGGGTTCAGTTTTTCTAAGTAGATGCTAACTAAATTTCTAGCTATAATTTTTTAATAAATAGAAGCTTGCTTGATGCTGTTGATATTCCACTTACAAATCATTTATCTGGTAACTTTGCCAAGAGACAAAATTAAGGATATTATGTCAGAATATAATAAGAGAGGAAACAAATTTTCACTTATTTTTTAATTGATCAAATTCAAAATATAATTGAAGATAACAACGCAGGTCTAATAAGAAGAAAGGAATTATTTTGGAGGGGGGTAACATTTGCTTAGTGGGGTTCAAAGTTAGTATTTTATCAGAACATTATAGACGTTCATCTAAAGACACTCTTAGTTTATCAGTTATAACAAAAACTATTTAGTCTGTAGGCCATAGTTTGCTGTCGCTGATCTGCAAGATTATTTTTGCGTTTAGTCTGTGATTCTTTATATTTGTCAGCTAAAAAAACAAAAACAAACAAAAAAACCACACACGAATTTTCAGCATTTTAACAAGAATTTGTATGTTTTCTTTGAAATATTACTGATATATGAACTACATTTGTCATTACTCTCCTGTAATCTTTCCATAGTGCCTTTCCTTTACACTTATTCTGAAGTAGTTTTAAACTAACATAGAAGTTGGAAATACAGTATAGAGAATTTTTAGATAACTTCTGTCAGCTTCTCCCAATGATAATATCATACATAGCCGTCATAACTGTATTTAAAAGTACCTTTAGTGTTGGCAAGTAAGCATTTATTTAAAAATGAATTTTCGCTGTAATTTATCGATGAAGAATTTACAATTGTGTTTTCACTCTTTGTTTTTATTTCCAGATCAGCCAGCATTACTAACCTGTCACTGGATCGATCTGGCTCTCCCATGGTGTCTTCATATGAGACATCTGTCAGTCCCCAGTCTAACCGGACATACGTTAGGACAGAGACCACTGAGGATGAACGCAAAATTCTTCTGGTACTGGTCCAGTATCTTTGACCCATTGCTAGTTTGAGCATGAAGGTTGTTTATTTTATTGATTTTTCTTTTTAAGAAACCTACAAAAAGCCACTTAGCATATAAGTTAATAGAGGAAATAAAGTTTTTATTATAATCACCTAAGAAAGTGGTTAAGCATTGCATGCTCATATATTTGTATTAATATTCGCTTGACCCCTTTCATCTGGTAAGATCAGAATTCAGGTATCTATATAATAAGAGTTCCACTTTTAGTTAGGTCCCAGATTGCTTTTAAACTTTGAAAGATGTTTTGCATACACATGAAATGCTTTGCGTACATTTATTATTGTATGTTTATGTGAGATAATAATCAGTTGTTTATTGAATTTATCTGTGTATCAGATAACCTTGTTTAATCCTGTGAGTGACTTAAAGAAATGAAAATGGCTTCTGTTCTCAAGCTTACAATTCAGAAGGTAGAATTGAGGCTGATGGACAGGTCCTAAATAGTAAAACAAGTAATACTTTAATAATAAGAACTACAAAGATCCTTAGTAGTGAGGGAGTCAGGAAAGGCTTTCAACTGAAGGGCTTGACCCGGACCTTGAAGGATGGAATGGATTTAGGTTAGGCAATGAGGAAAATAAATCTTATTTAAAGGTGTGACAGAGTATAGAGGTGAAAAGGAACATGACATTTTCCATGGACCAAAGTAGGGTTTATAAGTTAGGTGAGGTTGGGGGAGAGATTAAGTTAGAGTCTGTGGGCAGTGAGAGTGGAAGTTACTTGGGGTCACCTGGTAGAACATGGTGAATTCAGCCTTTACAAGTTTAGATTTGAATCTGTAGGTGCTGGGAGTGTTTTTGAGCAGGGAGTAATGCACTGAAGGCCTTTCTTCAGGAAAATTCACCAGACAGCTAGGTATAGATGAGAATGGTGAGAAGCTGGTGGAGTGAAGGGCACAAGAAACAGATTAGTGTGACTGATGATTGTGTCCTCTCCCTTGCCCTGTCTCCAGCGAGGAGTATGCAGTGTTGTACTTAGATAACTAGGAGACTGATCATACACGCCATTGACTGAAAAAATTGATTAGGAATGGTGGTTTTTAAGAGAAAATGTTATGTTTGAAATTAGATGAGCTGAGTTCAAGCTGTTCCCCATGCACATGTCATTTCTATTAAATCAAGGGAGTTAGCTCTGACAAATTCAAGTTGAATTTCCTTTTATGAGTCTAAAAATCACAGGAGAGAATTTGAAAAGGTATGTCATATCCTTCTCAGGAGTAATTATTTGCTTATAATGTGATTTTAGGACAGTGTTCAGTTAAAGGACCTGTGGAAGAAAATCTGCCATCATAGTAGTGGAATGGAGTTTCAGGATCACCGTTACTGGCTGAGAACGCATCCCAACTGCATTGTGGGAAAAGAATTAGTCAACTGGTTGATCCGAAATGGGCACATTGCTACAAGGTAATGTAATCTTAAGAAAGACTTTTTGACATTTATTTATTTATTTATTTATTTATTTATTTATTATGAGGCTATGACATTGAGATATAAGTAAGAGGAGCAAATGTTATGTTTTGTGAATAGGGTGCTATTTGTTTCTGCATTTGGTGCTTAGGGTGCTAATTAGTCACCCCTTCTCCCTCCTGGCTTTTAGATAGTAGCAGATAGATGCAAGGAGCCAAATGGGGTCGCAATTTACCTTATTTATTAAAAGCAGAAGTTTAGTAATTCCCACAACACAAAGCTCTCTGATTAAACAGGATTGGGGAATGTAGCTAGATATTAAAAAGCACAGTGGATTCTCCTGCTACTGTTCCCTAATCTGGACATTACAACCTATCTTGGGAATTGAGTCCATAAGTTATGCCTGGAGTGTCCTAGCTCGCCTCATGATTCATTTGTGAAGAAGAGACAGGTCCTGTTACCTTTCAAAATATCACATCCCTAAGCTGTTCTACTTGATTAGATTAGCTGCTGCTCCTTTCCTGGGAAGAAACAAGTATGTAGGAAGAGAGAATAAAAGGGTTAGCAGTGAAGCCCTGGGTTCCAGTTTTGCCTGTATTTCTCTTAGTTTTGTGCCTTTACTCAGTTTATTTAATCTCTCTGAGACTTAGAGCTCTCAATTCCAATGTGAGGAAAATATATGGTCCTGTGAAGAAGCGCTGAGGATATTATTTCATAATATGGGCTAAAGAGCTTTATAAATTGCGAAATGCCGTATAAATAAAATGTGTTGTGTCTATTTCATGTATTTATGTATATATATTTCATACCTATGTCTGTAATACGTGGTATTGTCATCTCATCAAGACTGTAAGCTCCTTGAGGGCAGGAACCATGTTATCCTTTTTTTTTTTATTCTAGTAAGTACAGAGGTATGCTCGCACTGAGCACTTGAGCACTTCATACGTGTTTGTTGTAAATAAAATTAGTTTTTGGTAGGACTGCCTTATCAGCAGGTTCTCCTTTATTTTGGTATCTGGAAAAATCTTTTAATATAGCTCCAGGTCTTGCTTCTTTTACCCCTCACCTCTCCATGGACCATCTGAAATTTCAACTGATTAGAACGGAAAAAAAAATTCATCTTGTGTCTCATCTTGTACCTGTGAAATTATCCTAACTTTTAAAAGTTTTAATTTTTTGGTCTTAATTCAGGGCACAAGCTATAGCAATCGGACAAGCCATGGTTGATGGACGTTGGCTGGACTGTGTCAGTCATCACGACCAGCTTTTCAGGGATGAGTATGCGCTGTACAGGCCATTGCAGGTAGTTTTCCGTGTCCGCCAGTGAGCACATAGCTCGCTTGGGAAGTCTTTCTTGATCAGTGGGAATAAAAAGTAGTTGAATTACTCACAGATACATTTTCCTAACATGTTTTCTCTGTTGTTTGAAAGTTAAACACAGGTTTACTTGGTAGCAGTGGTATGAAAAACCAATTGGAATGAGACACTTTTCAATTGGTATGGCTTTTCTTAAGCTTGACCCCGTATTATCGTTGCCTGTTATTTACCTTTAATGGTTTTCAGTTTTACTGTGCCTGTGGTTTTAGGACTAAGAGAGAGTATACGTCATTAAACGATTGAAAAAATTTAGTATCACCCATGCAGTAGATTTTGACGCATTAGCAGTATTGTATAGCAATGGTAAAATGATGGCTGTGTATATGTCTTTTAATTAGGGAAGTGGAAATTATTTAAAATAGAACTTTTTAAGCAGATAAGCTTTCATTTTCGGTTTATGTTAATTTGTTGTGTATAATGTTTAGTCGTACCTTTGTGAGCCAAAAGTGGAAACTCAGAGGTCAGAAAAGACAAAGGTATGGTATTATTTGTTAAAATTTAACAGTTGCTTTCCAGAAAGTGTCCTAGCATTGACATAGGATTAGAATAAATTCTAAGCCATGTTCACTCTCAGGACTAAAAAAGATGAAATGAAACTGTAAAATCTGTATATTATGTTCTCATAATGTGCTGCCTAAATCTACTGATTAATGAGAATTATAATTTTAAGAGTGGAATTGTCAGCATAATGTTGGTTTGCAACTTAGTTTGTATTAATTAGCTTATTTTTATGTAAATCTCTTTAGTGGTGAGCTTTGTAGAAGTATTGGGCTAGCGTTTATTTGTAGTGTGACAGCCTCACAGCATTGCCATTGAAAGTGAATGACTTGGCTCTTGTCTTGATCTTTCCAGAGTACAGAATTTTCCGAGACCCCTTCTCCAGACAGTGACTCCGTGAACTCTGTGGAAGGACACTCTGAGCCATCGTGGTTTAAAGACATAAAGTTTGATGACAGTGACACGGAACAGATAGCTGAAGAAGGTGACGATAATTTGACTAGTGAGTTTAAACTTTCTAACATTTTAATTTTTATGACTCATTACTGTGTATGTCTGATAAAATGAATGTTTTGTTTGTTTAGTTGAAAGAATCCTACTTTAAGTTTTGGCTCCAACTAAACGTAAACATCTGATAGCAATCCTTGTTCTAGATACAGTATTTTCTTGAGAAACCAACTTGTTAGGCTACTGGCGTTTTCAGATTTTGCCATAGTCTGTAGTTTGCAGCAGCTTAAAAATAACTCTGAGCTAATAATATCGCAGCAGACAACTTTCTCACCTCTTCACTGTGATATCAGACTTTCTCTCTGCAGAACCTCCAATATATTTCTCCATTTAAAAAATTTATTTTATATTTAATATGTTCAAATTTTATTAAGGCTACACAGAAGTACGTGAAAATACTGTATCCATTTTGGTATTGCACATTGGGCTTGTATATTAAAAAAACATTTTTCTCCTTTCCTCCAATACCCTGATGAAACCCGTTTTTACTCCCCTCCTCTCCCTATATTTCTTTCCCCTCCCCAACACTAAAAGATTCTGCCAGTCCTAGCAAGCGCACATCAGTCAGCAGTTTCCAGTCCACAGTGGACAGTGACTCAGCCGCGTCCATCAGCCTGAACGTGGAGCTGGACAACGTGAACTTCCATATCAAGAAGCCCTCCAAGTACCCACATGTGCCCCCTCACCCTGCTGACCAAAAAGGTAGGAGGTAGTCACCGTCTGGAATCCAAGCACAGGCTGGAGAGCTGGGCCGTAGGATCTCACGCCAGCCTGTCCTTCTGGCTTCGTCGGTCCCACACGGCGGAGGGGACGTGGTGTGGGATTTGTTCCACCCTTTCTCATTTTCCCCACACCCCCTCCCCATACTTTTTTTGGTCGGTTCCTTTTATTTCTTGTTTTCTCCCTCAGTACCACCACACCCAATTTAAATAAAGCTTGTAGTCTTTCAAAGGAACTACATCGGACTGCTCTTCCCTGTAGCATAATGTGCAACTTCCAAGGTGGCATTTCTTGGCATTTATAACATGGACGTTCTGCTCTATTCATTTCTCTTTCTTTATTTAACGTTTTAAAGCCTATTTGCTTGTGCTATTAACCAGTAATGTAGTATTTCACTAAACCCTTTCAGGTGCTTGAACTATATTCGGGGGCGGGGCGGATATTCACACATTACAAAACATCTTTCTACTAGAATTTAAAATGCTTATTATGGAAAGAACAGACCGAGGATGCAAATTTATTTCCTGATATCATTGTATTTTTTCCATGGTTTCTAACTGTGAAGAAGCTTCTCACAGATATTTGTTTGCAGGGAAGGATTGTGTTGATCATACTCGCACGTGTACTTCCAGGCCATGTACTAGTTATTATTTCCCTTTGTTAATAAATATCATTCTTGTGTCCACCTCAGAAAAAATGCTTGTTATGTTTATGCCATATTTGTGAAAAAGTTTTCTTCTCTGAGTGATACAAAATGAATGCATTATTTTTAGCTGTCTTATTTGAAGCTGTATTCTACTGACTCACAAACAATAATAGCCATATTCAAAAGACATTTGGTATAAAAGGAAAAATAAGGTAAAGCATTGCTAAAATCCATTAGTGGCAGTACCTAAGAAATGAAATGCTTTTTTAAAATGGATGTTGAGGTTTACTCTTTTGGATATAATTAAAAGCCAAATTTGAGGTGCCTAGGTGGCTCAGTCGGTTAAGCATCTGACTTCAGCTCAGGTCATGATCTCATGGTTTTTGGGTTCGAGCCCTGCATCGGGCTCTGTGCTGACAGCTCAGGGCCTGGAGCCTACTTCAGATTCTGTGTCTCCCTCTCTCGCTGCCCTTCCCCCGCTCGTGCTCTGCCCCTCTCTCTCTCTCTCTCTCAAAAATAAATAAACATTAAAAAAATTTTTTTAAAGCCAAATTAAATTTTAGCCCTAAAGAGGCATTATGTAAAAGTAAATAAATTATGTAAAAGTAGAAAATACATAAGTAAATAAATAATTGTGAGGTTTCATTATGTTGTAGTAACTAAAAAATCATTATTATAAAGATGAAACAATTTGTTCTATGATTTCACCTGAGGTTTGGATTTTAACATTTAGCTCTCTGAAGTTGAATTGTTTCCTCAGATTGGAAATGCTTGTGTAATTCCTTGCTACTTCTTATTTTGAGTGTAAAAATATGGTCAGAAAAGAGAAATTTTTGAACCTAAACATCTATGCTAAAATAATTGGAAACAAACCCCCATTTCTACAACAAATTTCTCATGGTTGTCAATATTTTTTTTTTCAAGTTTATTTATTTAGTTAGAGAGAGAGAGAGAGAGAGCATAAGCAGCTCCGTGCGGTCAGTGCAGAGTCTGACATGGGCTTGAACTCACTAACTGTGAGATCATGACCTAAGCCGATATTAAGAGTTGAGCGCTTAACTGACTGAGCCACCTACGTGCCCCTCATCGTTGTCAATATTAACCATTATCCTCAAGGAGTGGTAAAATAGCGTTTAAGAGTTACAGTAATGGGGGGGGGGGGGGGAAAGGGTAGCAAACCATAAGAGATTCTTAACGATAGAGAACAAACTGAGGGTTGGTGGGGGGAGATGGGTGGGGGATGGGCTACATGGTGATGGGCATTAAGGAGGACACTTGTTGTGATGAGCGTTCTGTGTTGTATGTGAGTGATGGATCACTAAATTCTGAAGCTCATATACGCTATATGTTAACTACCTAGAATTTAAATAAAAACTTGAAACAACAACAAAAAAAAGTTACATTAATAAAAATGTTTGTCTTATTCAAAAATAGAAGTTTAGAGAGGATGCGGTAAAAGAGGACACCTGACTGGCATTGAACATGAGTAAGATACAGGTCTTTATGGGAATCATCAAAAATTATAAAAACGGTGGAGAGCATTTGGGCGAGTGTGAGAGGACAGTCCACTAGACACGGACGTTCGGGTGACATGAACTATAGTCTGGTCCCCTGGAGCACACTGGGTGATGCTTTTGTATTGGAAATGACAGGCGTGGGTCAGAGGTGGCATCTGTTGTGATGGAGGATATCTCTTCTCTGGACAAGTGTGTTGGCGATGCAGTCTTGTTTTGCTGAAAGTAGAATGTGAAATACATGTTTGACTTGATGTTGATTCCACATCTTGGAAAGTTAAGGAAATTATGAAAACCATGAAGGAAGTGACCAGTCATTATGGATTTTGTTATAGCAAAAGGTGGACTGCTGGGCAGTTAGACAATTTGCTTTAGGACGCCTGACCTCGTAATGTTGGGAGAGGAATGAAATAGGAAACTTCGATAATGAAATTTGTACAGTATTTTTACAACCTCAAATTGTATCCCTAAGGAAATTTAAAGGGGAAGCATCTGCAGTTGAAAAAAATCACCATGAATCTTTTGCAACCTCTCCGCTCTCAACCCTTTAAAAAGATGGTCTGCAAAAGTTGTGAGAGATAACCTTTATATGGGGTTGAATCTGAAAGTGGGGGCTAGCACTTAAAAGAAAAAAGGGATAGTAGAAGTCTAAATTGCGCTGATGGATGGACTAAATGCCAAGGACATCTCAGAAAAGATTTGGTTTTTAATGTTTATTTTTTATTTTTGAGGGGGGGGGAGGGGCGGGGGGCGGGGCAGAGGATCCAAAGTGGGCTCCACGCTGACAGCAGAGAGCTGGATGTGGGGCTCAAACTCACAAACCGTGAGATCATGACCTAAGCTGAAGTTGGATGCTCAACTGACTGAGCCACCCAGGTGTCCCTCAGAAAAGATTTTTAAAATTGTGGTGTAAAGAAAGAAAAAAATAATGCCAGTGATAACGAGGAAGTTTATATAATATTAATTTAAGCTTCCCCCCTTGCCTCCATTGAGATAATCTTATCAGGAGAGAACTTACATGGTTAAAAGGAAAGTGAAGTCCAAGATAATGAGAAGATAGGGAATGCCAGGTTTTTAAAAAAAATTTTTAAAGTTTATTTATTTTGAGAGAGCGAGAGAGAGCAAGCACAAGCAAGGGAGAGGCAGAGAGTGAGGTAGTCGTGGAGTCCAACATGGGACTCCGTCCCACAGACTGCAAGATCATGGCCTGAGCTGAAATAAAGAGTTGGATGATTAACGGACTGAACCACCTAGGTGCCCCAAGAATGCCTGGTTATTTTAGTCTTTTGTCAGGTTTGGTCAAAATATATACTAGATTAAAGAATTTAGAGCTGTGATCATGGGGGCCAGAGTTCGTTATCTTAAAATTGTGGAGAAAAGGAGAGGGTGGAGAAAAGGAGAAAAGGGTGACTGTAGTGACAGAGGCAATAAACTTTTGAAAAAGTAGGTTCTTGATTTGACATTAGAAGTTGGCAAAATTGGGGGCGCCTGGGTGGCTCAGTCGGTTGAGCGTCCGACTTCGGCTCAGGTCATGATCTCGCGGTCTGTGAGTTCGAGCCCCGTGTTGGGCTCTGTGCTGACAGCTCAGAGCCTGGAGCCTGTTTCAGATTCTGTGTGTCCCTCTCTCTCTGACCCTCCCCCGCTCATGCTCTGTCTCTCTCTGTCTCAAAAATAAATAAACGTTAAAAAAATTTTTTAAAAAAGTTGGCAAAATTGTAGAAAAATTTAATGAAAAGAATGTACTGTTGTATTTAGAAAGGGGAGTGGTAGTGAGTGGGCACCAGTGTTGGTTTACTATAATAAGTCTTTTCAAAACAACCCTATTTCCTTCTTTTATGGTAGTAGGAGATTGGTAGCTCAGGAGACTGTGGTGGATCCTGTTGTCTTTGATGTTAATAAGACATTTAATGGTCTCAATAACTTTGTGGACAAGGAGGATAGTTTTGCACTTATATACTAAGGAGGTAGTTATAGACAGTAGTCATGTTTACCTGTTAATAGCACAGACTCGAGTCTCTATGAGTCTCTGTACAAGAAACATACATAAAGAGATTAGTGTGTTTGGCAAATGTAGGAACTTAAGGGTGTCACTCTTAATACGACACATGGATTTGTACTTTAATGGTTGTGCCAGATATTGAAAGAGTAACCTGATATCAACAGAAAAGGGATGCTCATAGGTTATGCTATAGGGCTGTCTATCTGTATTCAGTTCTTGCTCAACAAGCTTGTTTTTTTTTGGTCAGCACTTTTAATGTTTTCCAGATTCACAAATTTTTAAAATATGGAAAGAATAACTAGCACATTGGATAGCAGAATTGAAATCTAAATATCTTTATTTTCTTAAGCAATCGACTGAGGCTAATAAGATGAAATTTAACACCTTTAAACATAAAATAATGTAATTAGGCTTAAAACATCTATTAATACTCTGGAGAAAGTTGTCCTTTTTTTAAAAAAAATTTTTTTTAATGTTTATTATTTTTGAGAGACCAGAGAGAGCGTGAGCAGGGGAGGGGCACAGAGAGAGGGAGACACAGAATCCGAAGTAGGCTCCAGGCTCTGAGCTGTCAGCACAGAGCCCAACGCGGGGCTCAAACTCACGAACCGTGAGATCATGACCTGAGCCGAAGTTGGATGCTCAACCGACTGAGCCACCCAGGTGCCCCGAAAGTTGTTCTTAATAGTTCGTGTGATGTTGTCTGAGAGAAATTATATTTATTTTGTATATGGCTGAAGGAGAAGCTAGGTTCAGGAGTTAGGAGTAGTGAGCTCTTGCTGCCGGGCACTGGGGGTGCCCAGGTGGTGTTGAATGTCCACCTTTCAGAGTTATTGAGGATTGATGCCTACATTGGATGAAACGTTAGGTACCTTGGTGACTTCTAAGTTTCCTTTTAATTCTGAATCTGAAAGGAGAAATCTAGATTTGACATTTTAAAAGAATGGTTAAGGAATGTAAGGAATCCTTCAGCCTATTCAGTAAGAACAGAATAGAAGAGATTCAGCATCAGAAAGAAGGTAATTATTAAGGTCATTTGCAACCTAGAGAGTCTAAAATTTAAGGACTTTCTAGGTGTTTATGGACTTAATAAATGTTTCTCGCTTTCACAGTTCTCTGCTGTTAGTTTTTAGCATACTAACAAGAATTATCCTTTGTCTGCTTTTCTTGTGAAGTTGAAATACAGTATTGTGTTTCTTCTGCATTGTGGTTAAGATTAACACTGATTACCAGAAAGTAAATATCGTCAGAGTGAACTGGTAGTAAAGTGAAAGAATAAAACACTCCTCTGCCTCCGGTTTTCATTCCTCTAAAAATACAAATGGGAATGGGTGGTTTTTTAGCTTTCCATTGAAGTTAAAGGTAATATTTATTAACTGTTTTCTTAGGAATCATCCTCTATCTTCCGAGGCTAAGGAAATTTGGATTTCTAAAATTGATTGACATATCTGCACTTAAAAAACAATCTGCTGTTTTTTTATCTTATGTAAGCAAACCCCTCATTTTCATAAGCTCATAAAACTGAAACAGTGGGATCTTGTTTAATTATTCACTGGTGGTAAAATTTGGAGAGTAGTACAATTAAAATACATTTTATTTTGTGTTGAAGCAGGATTCTGAACGAGTCTTGACAAGTTTGTGAGTAGAACCTAGAGAAGTGAAAATCATAGCTTCCATAAGCCTCTAGGTCTAACTTCCCATTTACAGGAGAACATAGGAGCAAGTTAAACTGCCCCATGAGGAAGCATTCCGATCAGATCCGGAATATGGGACATTCCACAGGACCTTTGGCCTGGGTTCTTTCAAAATTTAATATCATGACTAAATAAAAAGGTAGGGAGTTTGCTCTGTTCTAAAAGAGAATGAAGGGAATGCAATGTGTGAATCTTAGTGGATCCAGGTTTGAGGCAAAAAATTTGTTAAAGCATTTTAGGAACAGATAAATTCAAATGTGCACTAACTTGACAATATTAACACATTGTCAATTTTTTTGAGTGTATAAATGGTATTGTGGCTATGAGAAGAATGCCCTTATGTTAAACATTTTTTTAGTGTTTATTTTTGAAAGAGAGAGGGAGAGCGAGCAGGGGAGGGGCAGAGAGAGAGGGAGACAGAATCTGAAGCAGGCTTTGCACTGTCAGTGCAAAGCCCGATGTGAACCCCTGAATTGTGAGATCATGAGCTGAGCTAAAGTCGGATGCTCAACCAACTGAGGCACCCAGGTGCCCCCAAGAATGCTCTTATTTTTTTTTTTTTTAATTTTTTTTTTTTAACGTTTATTTATTTTTGGGACAGAGGGAGACAGAGCATGAACGGGGGAGGGGCAGAGAGAGAGGGAGACACAGAATCAGAAACAGGCTCCAGGCTCTGAGCCATCAGCCCAGAGCCCGACGCGGGGCTCGAACTCAGGGACCACGAGATCGTGACCTGAGCTGAAGTTGGACGCTTAACTGACTGAGCCACCCAGGCGCGCCAAGAATGCTCTTATTTTTAAGAGATGCACGCTGAAGTATTAGTGGTCAAGTGTCATGATGTGTGTAATTTCAAATGGTTGGGGAAAACCTACATATATGTAGAAAGAAATCAGATGTGGTAAGTTAACAGTTGTTGAATCTGGGTGAAGGGTATACAGGATATTCTGTATGTTTGAAAATGATCACTCCTGGGGGGGGGTTAGGAAATATATATTACATATATACATATATATAAAAGTAAATGTATATGAAAAGTAAAGCTTGCAAAGCCAATATATTAGTTGAACAAACAGGTTGGCATTATTCATTCTGTGTGGGAGGTGTAGAAATGAAGTATAACATCTATTTTTATTTGTCCACATACTTGATTTATTGTATTTGAGTTGGCACACATGAATTTTCTATGTAAAACTTTTTCTCTGCTTTCTTGTTCAAAGGATGATCATATTGGCTTATAAACATAATGACTTCTGAAGCTTGTTTGTTATAAGTGAAATCTATTTAAAATGCTTAAAATACGTTGTGGTTTAGTTTGCATAGTAGAAAGAACCTAGAAAAGTTACAGGGGAAGTGAAGAATAAGTTTCACTTGTAAGAGAAGTATTTAATATTCTGAAAGTTCTAAAAGCACACAGCATGTGTTCAGTTACCTTCTGGCAACTCTTTGGCAGTGTTTGATTAGAATTTTGAAAAACTGAAACTCTAATTCAGAAACTCCTAGAAATCCTGATGAGTTATCTCTATTCCCTGCCAGTGTCACTTGTGTATTAATTTGCTTTATAGCTTGTAGTCTGAAATTAAAAAAAAAACAAAACACCTTATATATTTTTTCAGGTGGCTTCTCTACCCAAGAACTACTTTGTGTATAGACAGAGTCATTATCTGTGAAATCATACAGCTGTTCATGAGAAAAATAGTGTAACTTTTTTGGCTTTTCATGCCTAAATTAGTGAAGATCTCAATTTTCGTAAACTGTTTCAGCTTTGATAAGGGAAAAGCAATCTGTTAAAAGATTATCCGACTTTACTGCTTCAAGGTTCTTTTGAGTTATTATTCAAGTCTTTCAAGTCTGTTAAGTTTAGTATGAAGTGTGTGGAATAAGTCTAAAGATGCTTTTTAGCCTAACGCTCTCTTGCATTGGCTGGGCAGTGTTGGGTTTAGTATGAGTAATACTTCGTGTGTAGGTGTGTTCTCTGTATAATTACGCTGGCAAGTTACAGTCATAAGTCTCTGCTTTTCTTCCCACTCTCTCTGCTCTCTCCCTGGTATGCAGAGTATTTGATATCTGACAATGGAGGACAACAACTCTCAATAAGTGACGCCTTCATCAAAGGTAATTTTCTCAAAAGCTGTACACGGGATATTGTGTCTTGTTTGTGAGGATGTGCTTAGGGCCTAGCACACTGATTGGCACAGAGTAGGTACCGCAAATAAATTTGATTGTTTTAATATAATGGGAACACAGTTTTTGATACATATGGTGACTCTGAGAATGTTGGGAGTGAAGAATATAAACTTGGACTTGGTTTGAGACAGGCTATCTGATCTGAAGGGTAATTGTTTAAAAGCTTTTAAATAGAATTTGCATTTTATTCTTTTAAAGGCATACATAGCTTATGCTTTCCAAATCATGAATATAATATTAAGTATTGATATACATATCATCAAGGATTCTCAAACCGTCAGAAAGCCTCCAAGGAGATCTCATCCAGTTGAGGACACTGCTTGCCCTGTGGAACTGGGAAGAGAAGTGGGCAGAGGAGATAAAGAACTGATTCTGCTGGTCCATATCTTGAGGATGGAAGGCAGTATGGAAGAGTACAGTCTTCTCTTACACCTTCCCTACTTAGCTTACTGTGGAGTACTGACATGCTTAATTAGTTCATAACCCTCCACAGCCTAGACCTTAGACAGTGGGAGGGCTTCAAATAAAAGAGAAAAGGTGGGGCAGGCTGGTGCACGGGGGGCCATTCGCAGCTGATCTCAAAATTTAGCAGGGTTTCTATATTCACCTCTGAACACCTGGTTCAACCAGAAGTTGATAGGCCCGCTGTTTACATAATTAAAATATACAGTTTTTGTTCCTTGCATGTGGACATGTTCTTTACTTTATAGTGCTGGACCATTATGTTGGAAGCTGTTTTGTTTGGTTGGTTGGCTTTAAGAGGGGGGAAGGATGAGAGAATTTTTGTAAACGTTTCCCACCTCTTTCCATTTATTCAGTCACATTTTTCAGTAGTTATATAGTGAACATTTTTTTTTTGCAAAACTTTTAATGTTACCTATTTATTGTTTAGATCCACTTTCATTCTTTTTAAAAATTTAAAGATTTTACAAAATTTTACATAGATTGTTACCATGTTTTAATGTTTCTTTGTAGTTCATTTTTGGGTCTGACTTATAAAAATTTGGCTTAAAAAAAGGCCTTTGTTTTTTATATTGAGAAAGAAACACTATTAAGAATTGTCTGGATAAACTTTCTACACTGTCACATGCTGGTTCAGACGTATCAGAGCTGAGCTTTTCTCTTTCAAGTTCAGCACCCACACTATCACATGTTGTTCCTCCAGCATTCAGAGTTGTGCTGAATGTAGTTTTTAGTTTGCGTTATTATAAGGAAAGCTGGCCTCCTTTTTTAATGTCCCCAGCTGAATAAAAGGACTATAAAAAAATCTCATTTGTTTCTCAGAAGCCATATTTAAAATTGTTGGCTTAAGAGTCCTAGTCACTTACGTAAATTTGCTTTCTGGTGTTCTGTCTCTGATTTTGGCTGTTATGAGTTGATGATCTAAGTCAGACTTAATTTTTTTATTTGTGTATTGACACATGTCCTTGCCTTTTTATACCAATAGTTTGAACTGACAGACTTTAAAAAATTTGAAAGGATAACTTGGCACTTTCTAAACCTGTAAGTATATGGTATAAAATGCAACAGCGAAATACAATTTCTTATTTTATACTTAGAATCCTTATTTAATCGTCGAGTTGAGGAAAAATCCAAAGAGCTGCCTTTCACACCTTTGGGTTGGCATCATAACAACCTGGAGCTGCTGAGGGAGGAGAATGGAGAGAAACAAGCCATGGAGAGGTTGCTGTAAGGCAGTGAGCTTTTTGATTTTAATTTTCCATTTTTATAATGTTCGGTGACTTGGTGGGCATATGCAGAGTAGTTTTTCTTCCTCATGAAATCAAAAATACTAAGATTACTTAGGAAATAAAGCCTATTGTGATGAACTTTCTTGTAAGAGTCCTCAACTGTGATTGTCTGTGCCCACTGTAATTTATGGGGTAAAATTTCATTGAATGAAAGGGGTTATCTTAACTGAATATACTCACAGATTTCTTAATTGAATATACTCACAGATTTCATTCATGTGCAAGATCATTAAGGCGCAGATAAAATAAGATTGACTCAAACAGATCTTCAAGCCCTAATTCACATGCTTATGTCTTTGTAGAGTGCCTGTTGATTTTCAGAATTCTTGTCTCTGGCGGTATTAACTCTGCAAACTTCTTTCTTGTGACATTTTTGTAGCTCAGCTAATCATAACCACATGATGGCACTGCTCCAACAGTTGCTCCATAATGAGTCATTGTCACCATCTTGGAGGGACATCATTGTATCACTGGTCTGCCAGGTTGTTCAGACAGTCCGACCTGATGTCAAGAACCGGGATGATGACATGGACATCCGTCAGTTTGTCCATGTTAAAAAAGTGAGTTCCGCTAATGCTTTTCTAATGCTAGGTGCTGATCGGTGGGCCTGGCAGTCATTTGGCTCTTAATGGTCATCTAAAGGGGGTTCTCGGTGAGGAGGGGAAGGTTTTTCTGCCTGATATGTTTGTTAACAATGAACTCAGTGGTCATGGAAGCCACTCATGGGAAGTGAGAGGTGAATAGAAGGGGTGAGTTGGGCATGGAGTGAATTGGGAAACCAAGCAAATACGGTTTCTTCCCTTCTTGCTTCCTTTTGCTTGATGTGTCGTCTATGAGAAGACCTCTTCCCACAGATTACTGTCACTGTTCTGAGGAAAAGCAGTGGGTAATTGCTTTATTTAGCTGGTAATGGAGTCCTGTATGTATTTTTTGCCTATGACGTTTGACTTAGTAATGGTTTTAATTGCCAATTTGTTCGGTCAGATTGGTATTTTAGAGCACCAGCTAATACTGTAGAGAGTGGGAAATGGGTAAATAGACAGTCGTGCTAGATGCCATTAATTATTGGTTGAAAGGAAGAGCTATATTCTGGAACTTCTTTTCTGATTTGATTACATAATAGTTAAAACTAAAAATGGAACTAAATAATAACATCCAAACGACTGGATTCTAAGGATATATTATTGAGTTTTGTTTTCTTATTTCATTAGATTCCAGGTGGAAAGAAGTTTGATTCTGTGGTTGTCAATGGATTTGTTTGTACCAAAAATATTGCACATAAAAAGGTAATGTGATCTTTTCCGACAATGAGGGTCAGCAAACTATGATTGTGTACCAAGCCAACAAGTTGGGGTACTAACTTCTAATCATAGAAGAGAAGGAGAATGGATATCAAGGAGTAGTTTAGCAGTGTCTGCTATAGGGGTGAAATCTTGGAGGTTCAGGAAAGGTCTCCCAGAGCTGATGATGATTAGGATTTGGGTAATAGGAACTCATCGGACAAAAGAAGATAGGGGGAGGGTGGGTCAGGCTTCCAGACCAACAGAATGATAGGATACTGGTATCATTTCTCCCTTGACCCTGCCACATCTTAGGGAGACAAGGTTTCTCTAATAGCCTGGAGTCCTTCCAGAGGCCTAGAATTTTAAAACTTTGCTGTTTTAGGGCTGAGCTGCAGAATTATCACTGATACTCTGTTATCTTTCTTACCTTCTATCTCTGCCGTCAGGCCTGAGGCCTCTTTCTAGCACTAACACAAAGAAATGGGGTGAAATAACCTGGTGTGTTAAAGAATCTCTGAGATCCTAAGGTGCAAGATGAGAAAGGAGATGAGGTTGGAGGAAGCAGGCAAGGGCTTTGTATCCCAGTAGGGGCCTTGAACTTTATTCTGAAGGCCACTGATTCTCAAAGTGCATAGTACATTAGGGTCACCTGTGGACATAGTTAAATATGTAGAGTCCTAAGCCCAACCCCTAGAAATTCTCATTCAGTATAAGGGAGTTGGTGGGGTGGGGAGGTGGGGTTGCTTTTAAAGTAGGCGTTCCAGATGTTTCCAGTGTCATTTGTTGCTCCTCACGTTTTGAGAAGCCATCAGTCTAGCAGTGCTCTCAAACTTGCTGTGCTTCTGAATCACTATGGGAGCTTACTGCAAATAGAGATAACCTGACCCCCCACCTCTGGGAATACTGATTTGGTTACTATGAGAGCTTAGGCAGATTTCTAGCCTGAACGACTAGGTGGGTGAACTGCAGTCCTATCTTCACTCTTTTCTAAGCAGAGACTAATTCATTTTTGGTAAAGGCATTAGGCTCCTGAAAATTATTAGTGACCATAGATAAATAAAAGTACGCTTGGATTTGAACTATTGTCATTATTTCTACATAGAATCTTATTAAACCAGGCACATTACCCATCAAAGTAGTAATTTAAGCCAAATGAAATGATCTGTGTTGAATTAAAAGGTAAGTATGTTGAGATTATCTCCAGAATTGAAAGTTATATGTGGGTGTGGTAGAAACATAGGCATGAATGACTGTCTTGCTCCACTGACCATATTTAGAGGTAGTCTTTAATTTATAGTTGGTAAAAAATCCCTAAATGTAGTTCCCCAACTGATGAGTCACTGTTTCAAGATCATTTGCCAGTTTGGAGTCTACAGCATGGTCAGTCTGAAACCTCCATTGCGGGATGGGATCCAGGCTCTTCTGCCTGTGGTTTTAGTTACATGGATAGGGTGTATTGTTGGAATCTGTGCTTCTGGATATGCTTTAAGGTTTTCCTTTTTAAACTTTTTACCCACTTTGGCTTGCCAGTTTATAGTTTCTTGGAATCTATTCAGGGGGCATTTTCATTCTTTTCTCCCTCCTCTGTCCTTGAATTTTAGAAAGGTTAAGTTCGGCTTTCAAAGTTGCTGATTTCTATGAGTTTATAAAGTATCCTGTCTTTAAGCTCCTCTCCTCCATACCCAGGGCTTGATATCTTTTCTTGCAATATTAAAAAAACAAAAACCTTTTAAGAGAGTATAGAGCCAAGTTTTTAGAAGTCTGCATTGCTCTGAGCTCATTATTTGTTTTGAAAAAATATATAAGAGAATACCACAAAAGAACTAAATGAGAGTATTTCATTACAAATATAAGGAAATAATCTATTTAGGAGGAATTATAAACAGTGTGAGTTTAGTGATTAAAGGAGGTCTGTAACATAATAGACTTTAAAATCTTTTAACAAACTTCATCTTTTGTAGATGAATTCTTGTATTAAAAATCCCAAAATTCTTCTGTTGAAATGTTCCATCGAGTATCTCTACAGAGAAGAAACTAAATTTACCTGCATTGATCCTATTGTGCTTCAGGTAAGAACTTCTTACTGAAACAGTGATCTGGAGGGATGTTTGTGTACTGTAGTGCCTGCAAACACTTAGAACTCTTTCCAGCCGCTTAAATTGGAGGGGCAAAGAAACTCAATTGCATTTGTTTCATTAAAAACATTTTTTTATAGGGGCGCCTGGGTGGCTCAGTTGGTTAACCATCTGACTCTTGATTCCAACTCAGGTCATGATCTCATGGTAATGGGATCAAACCTCTTGTATGGCTCTGCACTGACAGCGTGGAGCCTGCTTGTGATTCTCTCTGTCTGCTCCTCCCCCGCCTATGCTCCCTCCTCTCCCGCCCAATAAATAAATAAACTTAAAAAAATTTTTTTTAATTTATTAAATCATTATAAAAGACATTTTAATGTATTACTTTGGAAGCTTACCAAAACCTCTGTCACTCCTCATTTTTATTTATATTTATTATTTTTTAAATGTTTATTTTGAGAGAGTGCATGCACTTGCAAGCGGGGGATGGGGCAGAGAGAGAGAGAATCTTAAGCAGGCTCTGTGCTGACAGCACAGAGCCCGACACTGGGCATGATCTCACATGCTCACATGTGAGCATGAGATCATGACCTGCGCCGAAATCAAGAGTCAGATGCTTAACCAACTGAGACACTGAGGCACCCCTGTCATTCCTTATTTTTAGAGTTTCAGAGTGTTAAGGGGAACCTAGAACTTTTTGGGAATATACGGAAGAAAAAGTGAAAATCTGAATTCTGGCCTCTGTGTGCATTTGGGTTGTTGATTTACTTCAAGTATTTTTCTAACTTACCAGATTCCCAGTGGCAATACCTGGCTTTTCATATAGTCTGTTCTACTAAACCACTTGTTTCTGGAACACCGGTTACCTTGTACACAGCTGGTAAAGGGGAGCAGCATCAGATGGAAGTTGTGTTGGTTTCTATGTGATTTTTCTTAGCTAAGGGGACCCAGCATGGCTGCAGTAGGATCATAACCCTCATAACCCTCAACTGGAAAGAAGAATCCGCCTCAGCTTGGCTGCTACCAAGGCAGGAACCCTTTTGGCTCTTTTTAAGAAATTCAAAGTGCTCTGCTGTTGGAAGGACTCTCTCCCTGGAGGGAAGCACCCCTAGCCCTGGGTGTTTCTTAATGGCTCCACTGCTCAGAGCTCCTTTTGTGGTTGCACTGTTGCAGTTGCTTTTGTACACTTAAAATTTCCCTTGAGGCATGAGGCAGCCTCCAGCTGTGCTGAGCTACCCATTGGGGCTGTCCACATTCTCTCTCAAGGTACTGATTATTTTTGTTAGTGCACTGGATATGAAGTTATATTGGTTTAAAAAGTTTTTTGCCCCGACTTCTTTTCTACCATAAATACTATTAATTTTAATCAGCAGTTGTTCAAAATGGGAGGTTTTCAGGAATGTGTCTGTAATATTATAGTAGAAACACATTCAGTTCCAGAAACATTTAGAGAAACTTGAAAATTCATGGGTGATAGGCACATTTTTCTGAGAGTGGTAGGAGCAGTCACTTTTGTACTGAATTCATAGACACCAACAGAAGAAACTTCGTTGTGGTTTATGGAACTCTGCTCTATTGCTTAATGAACTCTGTTACTTGGGGCTCTTTCTTCTTTAGAATTCAGTTATAAATAAGGGCAAATCAGGGGTTCTGCCTATATCATACCCTCCCTACTAGCTCTGATGTACTGTGCCTTCTCAGTGGTGACATGAAATAAGGAATTAGGGGAAACACAATTACTGTCTGTGTAATCTCAGATTCTTTAATGCTGGGAATTTTCTTGATCTCAATGAAGCGGTCCGTGGAAAACTTTTATAGGATCAGATCACAACTGCATTGATTGTAAGGCTTATCCTGGTTGCATTTGTTAAAATGTATAAAATTATAGGTCTTGTAATTGATGAATTGGGTAGCTGAAATCCACAGGTAATTATTTACAGAACATTTATACTTAAATTTATTCACTCCATTTTAACTCCATTCTTGCAAGTAGGTTAAGATACTAAAGTCTTTTTGTGTTAGAGAAGTTTGCTCTGGGAAAACATGTATCTAAGAGACATGATTTAATTCACATAACCTAAAGCATCTTGGTTGTGCTTTGAAACATAGTTTCTTATACCTCTAATACCTGCCCTATAGAAGCTTTTAGTTTGAATTAATATAAAGCATCAGCTTATTTTTTTCTCCTTTTTTGTTTGGTCCAATCAATGTGGAATAAGCAAAGAAGAAGCTGAAATTTTGGTTCATACAGGTGTACCTCAGAGATACTGCAAGTTCGGTTCCAGGCCACTGCAGTAAAGCCAGTATTGCGATAAAGCAACTTAGGTGACTTGTTTGGTCTCTCAGTGCATATAAAAGTTATGCTTACACCGTACTGTAGCCTTTTAAGTGTGCAAATAGCATTATATCTAAAAAAAAAAAAAGTATACATGAATTAAAAACACTTTACTGCTAAAAAATGCTGACCATCATCTGAGCTTTCAGTGAGTTGTTCAAAATCACTGATTACAGAGTACCATAACAGATATAGTAAGAATGAAAAAGTGTAAAATACTGCGAGAATTTCCAAAATGTGACACAGATATGAAATGAGCGAATGCTGTTGGAAAAATGGTGCCAATAGACTTGTTTGACACAGGGTCGCCACAGACCTTCAATTTGTAAAAAGTGCAGTACCTGCGAAGCACAGTGAAGCAAACTATAATAAACAAGGTATGCCTGTAATTAGAAAGAGGGTGAGTGACAGAGGCCAAGCAGGTAATTACCCTGGGGCTTTACAGTGTCTTCACAAAGCTGGCACTACTGGTGAAATTATGATATTTGGAAGTTTTGGGTTTGAGAACAAACGGCTAAGAAAGAATTCTTGAGACATTTTCGGTGTAAAGAGGTGATTTTCTTACAGCGTGGGGAGAAAGAGGGAAACAGAGGCAAAAGAAATGTAACTGAGCAGAAAGAGCTGCCCTGGGATTGTGAGGAGTGACTGATTATATACTTTTTAATTAGTGAGGGTTAGGGATAGCAGAAGTCTCTAAGGAATTTGGAAGCAAGACTTTCTGGACCTTGACGGGCTAGTTGCTGTTAAGATAAGGTTACATTTAGTCTTTAGTAAAACATAAACATTGAGGCACTAAGGCAGCCCTGAGTTCCTTGAAGAAGGTCACACTCTGCATGTTCAGGTATCAGTGTGCTGTAAGCTGTTAGGAAATTTCATTTAAGTTACAGTTCTTTTGCCTTTGTTTCCCTCATCACTACTAGGTCTGTTGGTGTGCTTCTGCTCCATTCCATGCTCATGGCCCACTTCCCGATATTCTGTCCTTGCTGGGCCTGGCCCAGGCCTCCTTTGAACATGGTGCTTCATGTGCAGTCACGATAGCTGATTATAGTTGGGACTGAGAGGAAGTGTATTTGCCATCCCTGTGCCAAAGGCCAGAAATTAAAAAAAAAAAAAAAAAAAATCAACTTATTATAGTTACACTTTTGAAGCTGTACAGATAAAATCATTGAAAATGCCATTAAATGACCATTTGGTAAGTAGAGTAGGAAATTAACACGTTTCAAGGGAAAAAATCCATTTCGTTAATAATTGGAGATGTTGAAAACGTACGATTTCTATCAGTAAACAGAAAACGGTAGAAATGTACTTCATAGTGGTGGGTTCATTGCAGGGAGTAGGCTCATCCATTGCTGGCGGCACTGACCATGAATACAGACTTGCTCAAAAGACACTTCGGGCGTGTGGAGCAGAAGTGACAGACATGCACACACATTCAAGTGTCTCCTTTCTGGAGCCCATAAATTTTATGAAACAGTCAGTGATTTGTATTGTTTTAACTCTGGTCATTGTTGGTAGTATTCATTTGCTTTGAAAATAAGCCTTCGTCAAGAAATTGTATTAAGTGGTATGTTTTAGGTCTTTATAGCTGTACTAAGTAGAAGATGATCTTCTGGGAGATTGAAATGAGGAAGAAGCTGAAATAGCATCTGTTAGAGAGTTATTTATTCCAATACCCAAAGAAGAGCTACTCTAGTTAATTTCAGAATGTAGTAGGGGGATTCTATATTTAAAGAATGAGAAATTGCTTTCATTGGGGAGTTAGGTTCACTGAGGTTAGGTTTGTTTGTTTTCTTTTAATCTCTAAGAGCAAACTAATTGGATTCTTGGCTTTCACATTATTAGTTATTAAGAATTGAAAATCCTTCAAAGTACAATTAGTGAGTCAGAAAATGGAATTTCTCCTAAAACCCTTTTTTATTAGCATAACCAACAGTTCAGATTTATGAATAATATTCTTGGTTGTGTTTGAAGTGACTTGCTTATAGACTTATTTGGAGATGAAGAGACTTAGTCAAACCCTCCTGATGTTTTAATATTTGTAGATCTTGAATTGAAGCAGGTATAATATTTTTGATGTTTTTTTTTTTCCTTAGGAAAGGGAATTCTTGAAGAATTATGTTCAGCGAATAGTTGATGTTCGACCTACATTGGTTCTAGTTGAAAAAACAGTGTCTCGGATTGCCCAAGACATGTTACTAGAACATGGCATTACTTTGGTCATTAATGTAAAATCAGTGAGTGTTCCTATTTTTCTATCATTTAAAAAAAATCTCTGTTTTTAAATTTATATGCATCATATTGATATGCAGGGATCTTTGATTATCTGTTTGGTCTTCCATATATATTGAAAGTACGACAGTAAGCACGACAGTCGTTTCTTTAAGACTAGAGAATCTCAGACTGGAGGAAAGGGTAATAAATTATATAGCACTCATTATAGTTGTAACACCAAAGATGTAATAGATAATTGGTAATGAGTAGTATTTGTTGAGCCTTTGTTTTGTTTGGGGAATTGTACGAGTAGAAGATGCTCTCTCTCCTGAAAAGTTACCCTCTTCAGAATAGAGGCCACTTCTAGGAAATTTCCCGTTTCCCCCAGTCCTGTGCACGATGCTCACATGTCTTTTAATAATGTTATTAATATGAGTCTGGTTTGTTTTCGTGGGAACATATTGATCACTGAGCAACTACTTACAGTGTAATCTAGAATCAAAAATTATTATATAATTAAAATTAAGAAAATTAATTGTGAAGTTTATGTCTAAATTTTTCCTATTTTCCAGATAAAATTTACTAAGAATTTTATTCTCTAATTTTGTAATAAAACGTTTTTCTGTGTTCTAGCAAGTTTTAGAACGAATCAGTCGGATGACCCAAGGTGATTTAGTAATGTCGATGGACCAGCTGCTTACAAAACCCCACCTGGGCACCTGTCACAAATTTTATATGCAGATCTTTCAGTTGCCTAATGGTGAGTGATCATTAGATAGATTGACCTGAGATTGGAGAATTGAAGAAATGAGTAAACTCATCAGTACTACAGTGTTTACTTTTTCCTAATTTCTAATAATCCATTAATAATGTTTAGTTATAATACTAACATCTATTAGCAGTGTTTGTTAAATGAGGATTGGTAACTGTGGTCTTACTTGAAAGTTTTTCTTTTGTAGAGGTCAAGATAATGAAATAATTCTGTCTGGGCTTGTGGAATGCCAACTATGTCTTCTTAAACTTTTTATATGTTTATTTGTAGAGCAAACCAAAACACTGATGTTTTTTGAAGGCTGTCCACAGCACCTGGGCTGTACAATCAAGCTTAGAGGAGGCTCTGATTATGAGCTGGCTCGAGTTAAAGAGATCCTAATATTTATGATCTGTGTAGCTTATCATTCTCAACTAGAAATCTCCTTCCTCATGGATGAATTTGCTATGCCTCCTACGTTAACACAAAACCCTTCCTTCCATTCTCTGATTGAGGGGCGGGAGGATGAAGGGACCGCACAAGAGCCGTTCAGCGGAAGTCCCCTCCCCCGGGAGCCTGACTTTCCTCCAGAATTTCTGCCCTCCGATGATAGCAGTTTGCTAGAATCAAGGATTGTGTTTGAGAAGGGTGACCAGGAGAATAGAAGCATTCCACAGGATGTTGCCTGTTTGAAGCATCAAGAGTATGCCACAACGGCTTGCCCTGCAGGGATCCCCTGTGCTCTCTTTCCATCGGTCCCAGAATCGTTGTTGCCGCTCCATGTGGACGACCAGCAGGATGCTGTGGGCTTGGAGCAGCCGGAGGCTTTGCAGCACCCAGATGAGCTACAGGATCCCAAAAGCCAGATGAGAGCCTTTAGAGACCCTTTGCAGGATGACACTGGATTGTATGTTACTGAGGAGGTTACCTCTTCTGAAGATAAACGAAAGACTTATTCTTTGGCCTTTAAACAGGAATTGAAAGATGTGATCCTCTGTATCTCCCCAGTGATCACATTCCGGGAGCCCTTCCTTTTAACTGAAAAAGGGATGAGATGCTCTACTCGAGATTATTTCGCAGAGCAGGTTTACTGGTCTCCTCTCCTCAATAAAGAGTTCAAAGAAGTGGAAAGCAGGCGGAAGAAGCAGCTGCTTAGGGATCTCTCTGGTCTTCAAGGCATGAACGGAAGTGTTCAGGCCAAGGCTATTCAAGTCTTGCCCTCGCACGAGCTAGTGAGCACTAGAATTGCTGAGCATCTTGGGGATAGCCAGAGCTTGGGTAGAATGCTGGCTGATTATCGGGCCAGAGGAGGAAGAATTCAGCAAAAAAATGCAGACCCTTTTGCTCATTCAAAGGATGTACTTGGTACTTCAAGTGGCAGATCAGGAAGCAAAACTGATGGTGACGAGGAGAAGGGGTTGATTCCGAGTGATGCAGTGTGGTCGACAAAGGTGAGGCAGACCACTTTGGGAGCTTGTGCAAATTTAGAAAGTGTTGAAAAACTTGCTGTGGCAGGGTTAAAAAAAAACCCATGAATATGACAGATTGCCTGCAGATTTATTATGTATTTCTTCTTTTAGTTTCTTTTTTTTTTTTTTTTGCCCGGAGTCTGTTGGCTCATGTATTGCTTTCAAATGTATAAGGTAGGACGGGGCACCTGGGTGGCTCAGTTGGTTGAGCATCCAACTCATGATTTTGGCTCAGGTCATGATCCCAGGGTCATCGGATAGAGCCCTGGGTCGGGCTCTGTGCTGGGTGTGGAGCCTGCTTGGGATTCTCTCTCTCCTTCTCTCTCTGTCCCTCCCCTGCTTGTTCTCTCTCCCTTTCTCTCTCTCTCGAAATAAATAAACATAAAAAAAAAATAAGAGTATAAAGTAATGAAACTTGACTTTTGAATGTTTCATGCTGAGCTCACAGTAAAGTAGGAAGAGCTTTGCCATGGGGAGAAGGGTGGAGCCATGTAAAATTTGTGGCAGGGTGACTTGGGTGTGGTGTGATGCATCCTTGATCCTTTTAATGATTATGAGGGAGAGCAAGATGAAGCTTACTATAGAAAATTGATGTGTTTTTAGAAAATCAGATTTATTTCTTTAGCATAAAACACTTTGCATTACTTAACTATGATAGTGCCCTTCTTTTTTTTTTTTTAATATTTATTCATTTTTGAGAGACAGAGATAGAGTGTGAATGGGGGAGGGGCAGAGAGGGAGGGAGGCAGAGAATCCAAAGCAGGCTCCAGGCTCTGAGCTGTCAGTACAGAGCCTGACGTGGGACTTGAACTGACGAGGGACTTGAACTCACGTAGCATGAGATCATGACCTGAGCTGAAGTTGGACACTTAACCCACTGGGCCACCCAGGCGCCCTATGCCCTTATTCTTTTTAAACAGCAATTGAGGGGAAATTAAGATTTGCTTATGGAAATACTGATGGTGGTTGTAATAAAACTAATGAAAACATCCATCTCTAAATGAGGATATGAAGTTGTTTAATAGAATAAATAAGATGTTTAATTTCACTGGTAGTTAGGGAAGTGCTAAATAATAATGGTATATACTGTTTTCTGTTCGGTACATTATTGTTTGTGAGATTGGCAAAAAAAGAAAGTGGTAAGAGTCATGGTTAACATGGTGTGGAAAAATAGCTATAATAAATTTTATGTAAATTGTGTTTATATACATTTATGTAAATTTATAGAAAATGATAGGGAGATCTGTTTTAGTTTGTGTGTGTGTGTGTGTGTGTGTATGTGTGTATGTATATATACATACACACATACACATACCTATGGTCCAGGATTCCAATTTTTTAAAATTTTAATTTATATTTATCAAATTTTTATTTAAATTCTAGTTGGTTAACATGTAGTGTAATATTGGCTTCAGAAGTGATTAAGCACTTACATAGAACACCCAGTGCTCATCACAGGTGCCCTCCTTAATACCCGTCACCCATCTAACCCATCCCCACCCACCACCCCTCCATCAAACCCTAGTTTGTTCTCTGTCGTTAAGAGTGTCTTATGGTTTGTTTCGCTCACTCTTCCCGCCCCCCTTCCCATGTTTTCATCTGTTTTTCTTTTTAAATTCCACACATGAGGGAAATCATATGGTCTTTGTCTTTCTCTGACTTATTTCGCTTAGCATAATTCACTGTAGCTTTTCCATGTTGTTGCAAATGGCAAGATTTCATTCATTTTGATGGCTGAGTAACATTCTCATTATATACACACACACACACACACACACACACACACATACATGTATACACACATATACACATACATACACACATATATATGTACATATATATAAATATATGTATGTGTATATATATGTATATATACCACATCTTCTTTATCCGTTTATCATTCGATGGACATTTGGGCTCTCTCCATAGTTTGGCTGTTAATAGCATTGCTATAAACATTGGGGAGCATGTGCCCTTTCAGATTTATATTTTTGTATCCTTTGGGTAAACAGTGTAAGAGTGTAATTGCTGGGTCGTAGGGTAGTTCTATTTTTAACTTTTTGAGGAACCTCCATACTATTCTCCAGAGTGACTGCACCAAGTTTGCATTCCCACGAACAGTGTGAGAGGGTTCCCCTTTTTCACATCCTTGTCAACACCTGTTGTTTCCTGTGTTGTTAATTGTAGCCATTCTCAGGATTCCCATCTTTTATAACCTATTCTGCAGATATAAGTAAGCATCTTATGTAAGGATGCTTACAGTTTGTAGGAATATATATGCGAGGATGTTTGCTGAAGCCTTGTTTCTAGTTTTTTGCAATAAAAAGGATGAGTTGGATCTCATTGAATAACCCAGGTAGAGCCTGTGATATATTTTCAAGGGTTAAAAAGCAAGTAGTGTTATATGCGGAATCCTCTCATTTTTATAAAAACACTGTCCCCTGTGTATTCTTATGTGGGTGTTTTTGTGTGTACATGCGTGCGAGCTAGCAAAAAGAGGTCATGTTTTTAACCATATAATGAAAGCAATCACTTTGGGAGGTAGGGTGGCCTCAACGGAGGAGAGGCTTTATGTACTTCATGAATTTCTTCACTTACCTCTGTACTATTTGATTTTTGACAGAGAGCACCTGTTGCCTTTGTAATGCTCAAGAACAGGTATAAAGTATAAGTAAATAAATACTTGAGAGTTTTTCTCAGATTGATGTTATATCCAGCCATCAGTTCAGACTTTTTTTTTTTTTTTTAATTTTTTTTTTCAACGTTTTTTATTTATTTTTGGGACAGAGAAAGACAGAGCATGAACGGGGGAGGGGCAGAGAGAGAGAGGGAGACACAGAATCGGAAACAGGCTCCAGGCTCCGAGCCATCAGCCCAGAGCCTGACGCGGGGCTCGAACTCACAGACCGCGAGATCGTGACCTGGCTGAAGTCGGACGCTTAACCGACTGCGCCACCCAGGCGCCCCCAGACTTTTTTTTTTTTTAAATGTTGGTCTATTCTGAGAGAGAGAGTGCATGCGCTTGGGTACAAGCGAGAGCAAAGGAGGGGCGGGGGCGGAGGGGGAGAGAATCCCAGGCGGCTCCATGCTTCAGTGCAGAGCCTGACCCGGGCCCAATCTCATGAGTCTGGGATCATGACCTGAGATGAAATCAAGAACCTGATGCTCAACCGACTGAGCCATCCAGGTGCCCCAGTTCAGACTGTATCATATGGACTATTTAGTCAACTATTTACTTCCCAAATAATTTAATGCACTTTTATAAGTAAAAAAGAGTATTGAAGAAAACAAGCTATACATCTGTTTGTATTTTTAAGTTAGCTTAAGGTTTTTGCACTGGTTTGTCTCAAAAATGAGCTGCTCTTCTTCCTTATATTTAGTTTCTGGTAGTTTTCAGTCCTCTGTGGAACCCTTACAGTGATGACTGGAGGCTTCACAAGTCAAGAGGAGTGTGTTGGATATTAGAAGCTTGCGTTGGGGTTGGAGTGTGGTGCCACTTGGGGTGCTCATCTGTTTCTTCCCTTTCAGGTGGACTGTCTGAACCCTGTTAACCACCAGAGACTGTGCGTGCTCTTCAGCAGCTCTTCTGCCCAGTCCAGCAACGCCCCCAGTGCCTGTGTCAGCCCTTGGTAGGGTTTTCCTCTTGCACTGTTGCATTGTTTTTAAGAACAGAATTCCAGCAACTTAAAAAAAAAAAAAAAAAAAAAATCAGCCATTACGATCTGTTTTTAGGTACATGGCATGCTGCTCGTTGTATATGAATTGATAGAACTTTTAAACTTGTGAATTAAATATGAAATTTGTGTTGGTTCATGAGAAGTAAATGAAAGGTACCTTGAGTAAGAGTGAAAAGGATGTGAGGGATGGAAGGACATTTGTACTTATAAAAGTGAGAAAGTTGATACATAAGAGCTATTTTTTTTTTTTTAAGATTTTTTATTTTTAAGTGATCTCTACACCCAACATGGGGCTCGAACTCACAACCCTGGAGATCAAGAGTCACACGCTCTACCGACTGAGCCCACCAGGTGTGCCTGTCAAAGCTAGTTTTAAGCATTTTGATGATAATGTACAATTTAGCCAAGTTTTCCATAAGGCATCATTTTCAAAGAAGTGGTCAGTCTTTTGCCTTATTAACGGATTTTGTCCTAAAACTTAATTCTAAGTAGATTGATAGAAAAAGGCTAGTTATTGCATAGTTTTATCTTTAGTTTTAAAAGTACTCTGGAATGTAGCTGCTTGTTTGTGGAGCACCGTTTCCTTGACAAAATGTGTTCTGTATTTAATCTTGGTCTCCAGAAACACTTATTGCTTCCAGTGAGATCAGGGATCCTTCTGGTTCCCGTATAGCTCTAGCGGACTGACTTGGGGCTGGGGAACCCACAGGAATTTTCTCTGGGGGTTTACGGACTCCTTAGGTCAAGGCTTGAATAAGGTTTAGGCTACAGCAGGGCTATAACCAAATTCTCTTATTTGTGGGCATTTATAAGTCAGGAATTGGCTCTCCCGGAAGAATATGAGCTGCTGCTGTTCTTGCTCAGCAAAGGTATGAGGACCAGAGAGCAAGAGACAGGAGTTCTGTTTTATGGTGATAGAGCAGAAGGGCTCTGTGAAAGAAGCTTTTATCTCTTCCTGGCTCATATCTGTTTTACTCATTTAATGTTATTGTTTATGCATCCTGATGTAGTTTGATAAGATGCTAATGGACTGGGAACGGATAAGGAGCTAGTCCAAACCTGTTTTATCAGCTGAGGTCAAACCTGTTCTAGAAGAACAGCAAAATATTACCTACTCTAATACTGCCTTCTAGTCACATCTAACAAGTAATCAGTTTGTAGTCTCATGAAGTATCTTTGCTGTGTGGCAATTCTTACGATATGTTCCTGAGAAATGTTGTCTTCTTTTAGGATTGTAACAATGGAATTTTATGGAAAGAATGATCTTACATTAGGCATATTTTTAGAGAGATACTGTTTCAGGTAAGAACAAATTTTCTCCTTATGTTTCATGTATGCTTTTCAGATACCCAGGATTTCATCCTAAAACGTGAACATTAGTTGGAGTATTGTGTGGCCTTCACTCTGTATACCATACAGAGAAGGAATTTATTTCACATTCAGCTCCAGGATATCTTATCCAGTTTGTTCCTCAGTCTTTGTCTAATTACACTGCCATCCCTAAGACTTTATTTTAGGATGTTTATCTTTAGAGTGATTGAAATGAGAGGCAGGAGAAGCATGAGAACAGCTAGACCTGGGTTTGAGTCTTAGTGCTGTCACCTGCCACTTAACATGATCAAGAGCAAGTGATTTTTACCAGCCCCCTTTACAGGGAATAACAAGCTCCAGATGTGATATGGACTTGACTAGGTAAAAAAATGAGTTGATACTTTAAAAATGCTAAGCAAATAGAAGGTGCTCAATAACTGGAAACTATCACTGAGCTGTAGCTGAAGACAGGATGCTCGGCTGCAGGCTCCGAGCAGTGTGGGTGGCACCCCGTGCGTATCGTCCACCGGTCAGCGTGACTCCGGAGAGGATGCTGCTCTTTCTGGAGATGGGGTCCAGTTAGCCAGTATTCATTCTACATTGCTCCTCGGTTTCATGGTTAATGTGAGGACTTTGTTTTTGTCAAAGGCCTTCTTATCAGTGTCCTAGCATGTTCTGTGATACCCCCATGGTGCATCATATTCGGCGCTTTGTCCATGGCCAAGGCTGTGTGCAGATAATTCTGAAGGAGTTAGATTCTCCAGTACCTGGATATCAACATACAATTCTTACCTATTCCTGGTGCAGAATCTGCAAACAGGTAAACGTGCCCTGTTACTGTAAATTTCACACAACATTATTTCTTTTTTTATTTGCATAGTTCTTTTGGGAGGGGGTGGTCTGTATTATTTTGGATTTATTTGTCATTGGGCTCTTATTTATTTTATCTTCCAGTGCTGTGTATTCCATTTAGTGTTTGTTTATTGAAGGTTCCATTTTAGAATTTATCAGTCATTATACAAAATATAAATACCTTGTTTGGTAAAATTATGGAGATTATATTTTGACAATTCTCAATTATGCTTATTTATTCAGCACTTATTTAAGCACCATCTGTGTGCCAGGGACTGTGTAAGGGCTTGGCATGCCGTCTGTCCTCTGGGGAGGAGAAAGACTTGTAACACAGTGATTACAGTACGCCAGGATGTTTGTGGCTATTTGAGCCTATACCAACATTTCTATCTTAAGAGATAGAGCTGAGACCATGTTTAAATTGATCTCTGCTGGTTTTCATGTGCCATGTGAAAAGGACCATTTTTGAGAAAAAGGATCATGTGTTTTATTTCTTCTTTTCTTGTTTAACTCTGGAGGATATACTTGGTGACAATGTTATGCTTTCAGTATTTACTTTTTATCCAAATTATTTGCAGCAAACTTATGCCAACTTTAACCTCATTGGCTTATTTTGGAGTGTGTTTTCAGAAGACACATATGAGAATTACAGATAAAATAATAGTGTGACCTATGTCAGCATCAGTGGTTGAGGAAGCCAAAATCAAAGTCTTCCTTCTGCAGTAGCACACATATAGCCGTGAAATCATTTCTTGCAATGATCTTACTTTTTATACTTGTTCTTACAGGAACAAGTATGGTTCCTGTTAGACAGCTGGTAATATTTTGTTGCGGAATATGTGAACTTCTATAGATTGAGCAGTGAACTAAATGAATAACTTAAATTTTATTTTTGTATCTTACATGCTTTGGTGTATATACTTCATTTTAAAACAAAAACTTCTGCCTTTGGGGCTATGTTAGAAAGGAAGAGGTAAACAGTTTTTGTTACACAAAGATGAAAGATTTCCATGTGTAAAAAAGTTATAATATGACCAAACAGTAATATACTTAATACTAAACTCCTGTAAGACATGATAAAAAAAGGGCACAAAGCAGTTTCACACAAATGGCCAGTAGACGTATGCAAATAAATGAGTTGTTAGTAGAGAAGTATAAATAAAACCAGTGAAGTGCGGTTTTATTTTGTTTTGTTTTTAAGAAACCACATTTCAAAGATTTATAATTCCTGAGGTTGGTAAGCAAGTGGGGAAATTGGTATTCTCAGATACTGTTGGAGATTGTGTAAACCAGTGCACCAATTTTGGAAGACAGTGTGGCAAAAAGTCTCCAAGACCTCATAAATATTCATGCCATTTGACCTACCAATCCCCACTTTTCTTAATTTATTCCAAGGCAATAATTATGGATATTTGTAAGTGTGTGTGTGTATATATATATATATGTGTATATATATATGTATATGTATATATATATGTATATGTATATGCATATGTATATATGTACGTATATGTATATGCTTATGTATATATGTATATGTATATATATGTGTGTATATATATATATATATATATATATATATATACACACACACACACATACACACACATATATTCATTCATCGGAGCATCATCAGAATAAAGAAAATCTTGTAACGTCTTAAATGTATATCAATAGGGATTGGTTTAATGTGTCCATATAATGGGATATTCAGTGGCCATTGAAATCAAGTTGTATAAGAGTATTTTATGTGGGAAAATATGTATGATACATTGTTAAGTAAAAACACAGGGTTATGAAACTAATTATAGGAAAGACTTTTTATTTACAAATATGCTGGCTGGGTACCTTCTATGAATTCATTTATGTGTATTCGTATGTATGTACGTCATGAAAGTAAAAATACTAGCATATTGATGGTGGTGGGATCACCAATGATACTGCATGTCCAGCTATCCCTAACTCTACCCACTTTAAACCTTTCTTTCTTTTTCCAGTTTTCTGCAGTCAAAATATATTAGATTTGTACTAGAAAAGAAACATTATTTTTTAAAAAAGAGATTCTCAGTATGTGGTTGCGTAACAAGTGATTTATATGAATTTCAGGTAACACCAGTTGTTGCTCTTTCCAACGAGTCCTGGTCCATGTCATTTGCAAAATACCTTGAACTTAGGTTTTATGGGCACCAGTACACTCGCAGAGCCAATGCTGAGCCGTGTGGTCACTCCATCCACCATGATTATCACCAGTATTTCTCCTATAATCAGATGGTGGCATCCTTCAGGTAGGAAAGTGACCTTATACATAGTCACCTAGTCCCTAAAGGCTTTGTAACATTTCTTCTCTAACTAGATTGAATTAATTTGTGGTGTGTGTTGTTCCCCACTCCCACCCTTGCAAATGCAAAGGGTCATACTCTGTGCTAAGAGCTTTCAGTGTTGTCATTTTATTTAATCCTTATTTTAAGAAATCGGTATTATTATTAACCTCACTTTTGAGCTTACAGGTCACCTAGAGAGCTAGCAAGGGATGAAGTCATGATGTGAACTAGTAGATCTGCTGTACATGTTAATCTTAACACTGTTTTACATGGAAGCATTGTCAGAATTTTTGTTGAGACATTAACTAGCATAAGGTTAATTGGATATTCCAGATAGAGCTAAAATCACCAGTTCAAAGAATGGGTCCACTGTGGTGCTAAATGATCTGAGAAAGCCTTCGGGTTCTGCCTTCAAAATATATCCAGAATCTGAACACTTGTTACCATCTCTGCCACTCCCACTCTGGACTGAGCCTCTGTTGCCTTTTGATAGATGATTGCAGTGGCCTCAACCAGTTTCCCTCTGGCCTTGCCCCCTGCAGTCTGATCTCAGCAGCAGTCAAGTGATTTCCCTCAGTGAAAATCCGCTCAGGCCACTCCTCTGCTGTAGAGCCTTCTTCTGGGTGTCTGTTTCAGTGAGGGTGGAAGCCAGAGCCTATTTATGGGCCTGTGAGCTCCCGCAAGCTCTGACTGCTCAGTACCTCCTCTGGGTTCTCACCTCCTCCTCCTGTCCCCTCACTGCAGCCTCATTCGTGCCAGGGAGGATCCTGCTTGGGAGCCTGGTGCTTGCCCTTCCTTCTCTGAACCGCCTACTCCCCAGATATCTGCCTGCTTTTCCTTACTTCCTGGGTCTTTGTTCATATTTTACCTGAGCTGACTCCTCACCCCTAGCACTCCCTGTCTCCCTTTCCTGCTTTATTTTTCTCTGTAGCACTTACCATCTGCAATAATGTATATTTTAAGTATTTGTTTATTCCTGAATCTCCTTATTTCTGAATCATGAGGGCAGGAATTCTGGCCCTTGTTGAATGCTGTATCCTCAGCATCTAAAATAACATCTGACACAAAATAGGCCTTCAGGAAATACTTAGAATTAGAGCTTATTTCCTTTGGGAGCAAGAGCTTTAACCGTGAACCTACTGTGTGGACAGGTTATAGCATTTATTAGACAACATAAACTCGTGGGTGGAAAGACTCTTAAGGGACTCATGAGAATAAAGACTGATGAGGAATCCTCAGGAGCTGGGAAAGTGATGTGCTCATGAGCTAATTGTAGAAAGGGATTCCTCTCATTCATAAAGTTTATTTCCCAGCCATTGTTTTTTATTAGCCTCAGGGGATAAATGATGACATCACAGTACAATGAAGAAATAAACAAGACAAAAACCCTTCTAGAATTGGGGAGGGTATTATAATGGATGAAGTTGTCTTCAATATTTTTATAATTGTTGTAAAATGCTATTTTACAGAAACTTTTTCTTATGCCTCATAGGATTTATGATTACCTCTACTCAAGATATTAAAGTATTTTTTACTTTTCTACTATTACTTGTATTTTTTTTCTCTCAGTTATTCTCCCATTCGGCTTCTTGAAGTATGTGTTCCTCTCCCTAAGATATTCATTAAACGTCAGGCCCCATTAAAAGTGTCCCTTCTTCAGGATCTAAAGGACTTCTTTCAAAAGTAAGTTTTAGTTTCTTTGATCATCTTTTTTTACAGATTTAAAAAAAATTGTAAATATTTTAAAATGTCAGGTTTATTCGTGTAGCTTTTTTTGAAATCATAAATATTTTTAAAGTTTTTATTTATTTATTACTTTTTAATATAATTTATTGACAAATTGGTTTCTATACAACACCCAGTGCTCATCCCAACAAGTGCCCTCCTCAGTGCCCATCACCCACTCTCCCCTCTCCCCCACCCCCCCATCCACCCTCAGTTTGTTCTCAGTATCCAAGAGTCTCTTACGATCGGCCTCCCTCACTGTAACTTTGTTTTCCCCCCTTCCCCTCCCCCATGGTCTTCTGTTAAGTTTCTCAAGATCTACCTATGAGTGAAAACATATGGTATCTGTCTTTCTCTGACTTATTTCACTTAGCATAATACCAACATAAATATTTTTCTAAATAAATGTTGCATATATGCCTGTTACAAAAAAGAAGTAAGACTGCATAAAAGTATAAAAAAAATCAAACCATCTTAGACATAAAAACTGTTAAGATTTTGATGTACATCCCTTTAGGTCTTTTTTGTTTTGCAGAATTGTATATGATTCTTAATTAAGTTAAATACAGTTAAAGTTTTGTGTGTGTGATTTTTCTTTTGATAAGAGATTAGAAGATTTAATTCCAACTTTTCTGAAGTGTTTAACATCCGTGTTTTTATCAGAGTTTCACAGGTATATCTTGCTGTTGATGAAAGACTTGCATCTTTGAAAACCGATACGTTTAGCAAAACAAGAGAGGAAAAAATGGAAGATATCTTTGCACAAAAAGAGGTAATTCGTTTCTCTGACAGAAACTCAAAGGTTAACTGTTAACTGTTACTCAGAAGTTTCCTTTGGGGGTGTGTGTCCTCACCTGCCCGAATTGTTTCTGTTCTGTGTAGATGGAGGAAGGCGAGTTCAAGAACTGGGTGGAGAAGATGCAAGCCAGGCTCATGTCCTCCTCCGCGGACGCCCCACAGCAGCTGCAGTCTATCTTCGAGTCCCTCATTGCCAAGAAGCAGAGTCTGTGTGAAGTGCTTCAGGCTTGGAACAACAGGTATGCTTTGCGTGCCTGGGGCTTCTTTAATGTTTGTGCAAAATTTGCTCTGCCGTGATGCTTTTAATGTAAAGGCCTTTTGGATAATGGATGTTACATTTTGCTCTCAAGTTGTGGAAGTTTTTGTTTTTCTGTCACCACCCCCCCTTCACAATTTAAAATATATATGCTAGTCATGGGGCGCCTGGGTGGCTCAGTTGGTTAAGTGTCCGACTTTGGCTTAGGTCATGACCTCGCGGTTCATGAGCTCAGGCCCCGCATCAGGTCATGCTCTGTGCTGACAACCCAGAGCCTGGAGCCTGCTTCAGATTCTGTGCCTCTCTCTCTGCCCTTCCCCCACCTCACGCTCTCCATCTCTCAAATATGAATAAATGTTAAAAAAAATTTAAGAAGTATATATGCTTATCTTTAGGTAGTTTGTAAAGATAAAGAAACAAAGATGAGAGCAGCTTTCAGTGCTGTTTCAGATACTGAGGAGTGTGTGTGCTTATTGCATGTGATGTCACTGAATTAGTATTCCATGGAGTGATTATTGGTTTTTAGGCCAGGACTTTCAAGTATGTTGTTGTTATTTTTTTTAATGTTTATTTATTTATTTTTGAGAGAGAGAGAGAGAGAGAGAGAGCGCACAAAGAGGGGAGGGGCAGAGAGAGAGGGAGAGAGAATCCGAAGCAGGCTCCAGGCTCTAGGCTGTCAGTACAGAGCCCGACGTGGGTCTCAAACCCATGGACTGTGAGATCATGACCTGAGCCGGTCGGACGCTTAACCGACTGAGCCACCCAGGTGCCCCTCAAGTATGTTATTATTTATACCTTTATTTAAATGTTTATTTGGGGAGATATTTCCCTTTAATGCTTATTTAAAAGTCGAGTTGGATTATAATAGCATTTGTTTATTGAGCACTTGCATTATGCTAAGCAATAAGTAAGGCACTAGGTGGATGTTTAATCTTTTTTTGGTCTTATGAATCCTACAGTGTGTATATACTGTTTCCATTTTACAGAGTGGGAAACAGTATCTTTAAGAGACCAAGGCATTTACCCAGGTTGTGTAGTTACTAATTATCAGAGCTGGTTTGGAGCTCAGGTCTGTTGGTCACTCAAGCTAGTGTGTTTTGGTTACATTATGTTGTTTCTTATAATAACTTGCTGTTCTTTTATAACTATAGTCCTATGGCTAACAGCTCTTGATTAGTTGATTAGAAAAAAAACAAACTTATACATAATTTTCATATCTATTGCAGTCAAAGTAGGAAATCTAATTGTTTTGGTTTCACAAAATTTGTAAATGTTATTCAGGATATTAGAAACAAACTATTCTCTTCCCCCCGACCCCTTTAATTATAGATTGCAGGACCTTTTCCAGCAGGAAAAGGGTAGAAAGCGACCTTCAGTTCCTCCAAGTCCTGGAAGACTGAGACAGGGGGAAGAAAGCAAGGTAATGAAATGTAGTCTTTAGTCTTCCATTGATATAAATATTATAGTTAATTTCATTTAAGACGCTCACAAGTAGTAATTTAATACGTAGATTTAATAATACTAAATAGTTTTTCATTTTGCAGTTGTGAGGTTTCCAAGAGACATGACCTGGATGAATTTTTTATCTTGCTTGAAATAAAATTGTTATAATTTGTTCATTTCAAACATTTGTCAAAAGCTACTGTCTATGGGCTTCACTGGAGAGAGCATCATGGTTGCAGTAGGTCTCTAAAGGAGAGATTTTGGACGTCCTGAGTATATAATAGAGTCCTAATTTATTTTAATATGTAGTTTTGTGTGTTCTTTATTTCTGTGCTTAAGTGGGAAGTTTTTCTTGAGGGTTAGTTTTGCACATTGATTTCATTGGCTTTTCCTAACTGTATTAGTTTTCTCTTGTTACATAACAAATGACCACAAACTTTGTGGCCTAAAACACAAATTTATCTTTATGGAGGTCTGGAGTCTGGCACGGTGTGGCTGGCATGTCTGCTCAGTCTCACATAGCTCCAGACAAGATTTGGTTCAGGGCCGTTACCTGAGGCTCAGGGTCATCTTCCAGGGTCATCCAGGCTGTTGGTAAAATTTAGTTCCTAGTTGTTTTAGGACTGAGGTCTCACTTTCGCTGCTGGCAGTTGACCAGAGCCCATTCTCAACTCCTAGAGGCTGCTTGCTTTCCTTGCCGCGAGCCCCCTTTCATCTTCACACCTTCAACAATGCATGGAATCCTCATGCTTCAGATTCCTTAGTTCCTCTTCTCTGACCTTTAGACACAGATTTGAAAGGACTTGTGTGATCAGATCACTGCCTGGATAATCTCTCCCCATTTGAAGGTTAACCGATTTGGGACCTTGAATACATCTGCAAAATCCCTTCACAGCAGTATTTAGATTAGTGTGTGAATAACAGTGGATGGGGGATGTGTATGGGGGGGGGGCAGGATTCTCCGGGGCCATCTTAGAATTCTGCCTATCATACTAAGTAACCATATTTTCAGAGAAGTTACTAATGTTAGTATAGTATAAGGACTTAATAATACGATGAGGGACTTTGAAAGAATTTTTTTTTTTTTTTGTACAAGTGTGTAATAATATCTGTAGAGAAGTATTTTCATGGAATGATAAATTCAAGTGCCTTAGATCTTTGTGTTGTTCAGAAATACATAAATGAATTCTTCCTTTTTGTCTCATAGCTGTGTAGGAATTACTTTCCCTTAAAGTTAGGTGAGAGTAAGAGTGAGGGTTACTGAAGATGGTTTGTGTATTAGTATTTGTGAAGTAATCTGGGGCTATTAATGGCTAACACAGACTGTTAATGGCCTTCCCATTTGCCCACAGAAGAAACTGCAAAGCTAGTTGTGTAAGACCTTTGATTATAATACGTACATGCAGAATTAAAAATACAAAATCATTTAGTAGATGATCATCTTTTTGAAGACTTGAAAGTTGATTTGAAAGTCTGTAGCACTGCCTGTATTTTCACTTGATAACTAGTTTTTGAATACTTTAGGCACTATTCTAGGTTCAAGACGTATAGCTATGAACAAAGGCCGTGGTTACTATCCTTGTGGAACATTTGTCTGATTAGGAGGAGACTGATTATAAACCAGTGGACAATAAGCTTTTTAAAAAAATGGAAAAAAGGCTATGAAGAAAAAAATAAGAGAGATGGAGAGTATTGCTAAGGGAGTGGGTGGTGGTGGGTTATTTTATATAGGGTGGCCGGGGGTCTCTCTGGAATGGTGAGCAAATCTAAGAATGTTCTAAATAGCCATCTAAGAAATGACTTTGTAAACAAATTGTACACAGGATTTATAGTGATTCTAAATATATTTCACCTATGTGTAATGGGACTTGAGTAAGTCCAGTGGAAAATAAAAGATTACTAAGTTTAATGGGTAATCCTAAGTAGCTCTTAGATGCTTTAATGCTAGGAAGTGAGCCACTGTTTAGAGCACTATTCACAGAGTGTAGTTAAAGGACTCCTGAGGGTTTAAGTTCCTTCCAAGGTCTCTGCAAGATTTCCCTTTTTCAATTACATATCTGTGTGAGGCTAGATTTTCTTTATATTGTTCAGTCATGATAATATAGCTCAATAAATTAAGTGCAGAAGCCAGAGATAATATCTAGCTGTCTGCTAGACATTAAAGTATTTGTAAAAGTGTCAAACAATGCCACTTTTACCAATTTTTTGATAAGTATTTTTTAATTAAATGTTTACATTAACATGTAAGGGTTTATTATTTTTAAAATGAACTAATAAATGTATATTCTAAAACTTTCTCCGTTTTAATTTTTTAAAAAAAGTTTTATTTACTTATTTCAAGAGAGAGGGAGAGAGAGAGAGCAAGGGAGGGTCAGAGAGAGAGAGAGGGAGAGAGAGAATTCCAAGTAGATTCCACACTGTCAGCAAAGAGCCCGATTCAGGGCTCAAACTCACAAACCGTGAGATCATGACCTGAGCTGAAAGCAGGAGTCAGATCCTTAATCGAATGAGCCACCCAGGTGTCCCAGTTTTCATTTCTAATAAGGTAAAAATCAAAAGCTATAACTCACATAAACAAAAGCTGAGTATCTTAATTCTTAAGAGGTTTAAGATAAGGGGCGCTTGGTGGCTCAGTTGGTTAAGCATCTGACCCTCGTATAAGTAAGTATCTGATTCTTGGTTTTGACTCAGGTCACAATCTCATGGTTCGTGGGTTTGAGCCCTGCATCAGGCTCTGTGCTGGTGGTATGGAGCATGGTTGGGATTCTCTGCCTCTTTCTCTGCCCCCTCCCCTTGTGCTCTTTCTCTTTCTCTCTCAAAATAAATAAATTAATTTAAAAAAAAAAAAAAAAGAAATTAGACAAAAAAAGAGGCTTAAGGTTAGAAAATTTTAAAAATGTGATTTTAATGTTTCCTTAAGAGTAAGGTATTTACTTCTCTGCAGATAAGCGCAATGGATGCGGCTCCACGAAATATTTCTCCAGGACTTCAAAACGGAGAAAAAGGTGGGTCCTGGAGTCTGTAATCACTTGCCACTGGATTTAAAGAGATTCCTTAGTCTGGAAGTTGTTTCCATGGCTAATTTTGAGAAGATTTTCTGATGCAGTTGTTACAGACTTTTTTCTCCCTTCCTGTATTATAGCACTGTCAGTGTATCTTAGAGTATATTGCAAGAAGATCAATGAGGAGGTAGAAATAACACGATCTGTTGGGGGAAGAGCAAAGAAAAGAAGGAAATTGAATTTTTGTTTTGCTTGTTCCCAAGTCAGCAGGTTTCACTGCAAAAATATTAGAAAGTTTAATTTCTGTTTTCATGTCACTAAAATCTTTTTCTAGACCTAAGCTGTTTTTCACAGTATTTCATTGAATAACTTGGTTCCATCCTAGAAAATTTGTAGGGACATTTTCTTGGATCGTCTTTGTGGAATGTGAGCTCAACTCATAATTCTTGATATTTTTCTATTATGATTCAGTAAACTTTCCCCCTGAGAATGAGCACGTGATTTTTTTCTTCCAATGGTGTCTTGATTTTATTCCCTATTAAATTGAATGAACTGGGATTTAGGTAACCAGTTATAGTCTAGTCATAAAGAATATTAGATAGGAATCAGACTTGGGTGGCCAGCCACAGTGCTGTCACTAAGAGCTGACTGAGGTCAAGTCATGTAACCTGTTTGGATATTTGTATCTATGTCTATTAAAAACATTTTTTTTTTTAAGTTTATTTATTTATTTTGAGAGAGAGAGAGAGAGCATGAGCAGGGGAGGGGCAGAGAAAGGGAGAGAGAATTCCAAGCAGGTTCCGCACTGTCAGCGCAGAGCCTGATGCAGGGCTTGAACCCACAGACCCACGGGATCATGACCTGAGCCAAAACCAAGAGTTGGAGGCTTAACCGACTGAGCCACCCAGGCGCCCCTGTATCTATTTCTAAAATGTGTGCTAAAATGGCCTAAGTAATTTTTAGGAAGCTAAAATTCTTTGGTTTAGGAGGCAGAAATATGAGTTGGCATTTAAAAAACATTCCTATTAGGTAGACATGGGCTCAGCGTTTTTGAATGACTCACTGAAGTCTGTTTTTCTTTAGAGGACCGCTTCCTGACCACCCTGTCCAGCCAGAGCCCCGCCAGCTCGGCGCATCTGCAGCTGCCTACCCCCCCGGAAGCCCTGCCCGAGCAGCTGGCGGGAGCGCCCCCTGAGCTCGATACAGCCAGCAGTTCCGAAGGTACAGTTGAAGTCATTTTTACTGTACTTCATCCGAAAGAGAACACTGTGAATGCTTTGATACGACGCTTTCTTATCTCTTAGAGTTTGTACGTTTTATCTTTCCTGGAAGTGCTATTTTAGTTCCAGCTTTTTACCGTATCACTTCTTCAGTTGGCGCTCCTTGACATAGGAATATCTAAGGAGTAGAATGTTATTCTGCTTCATCTGTTTTCTGGAATATTACTTTCTTGAGTCCCACAAAGCACATGGTTTTGGCCTTGTAAGAAAATAAGAGAAATTGCAGCCATTTCTCCCACAATAACTGTTTATTTCACTAATGGCAAATTTATGCCTCGTTTCTCTTTCCTTGCTTTCTGTTCAAAGCAGTAACTACTTAAGTAGTGTAAACTCTAAAAATAACTTTAGTTTTTAATTTTTTTAAAAGTTCACTTATTTTCAGAGAGAGAGAGAACGAGTGTGTGACTGGGGGAGGAGCAGAGAGAGAGAGAGAGAGAGAAGAGAAGAGAAGCCCAAGCAGGCTCCATGCTGTGAGCACAGAGCCCAATTCAGGCCTTGCGGCCTGTGAACTTGAGATCATGACTTGAGCTGAAATCAAGAGTAGGACGCTTAACTGACCGAACCACCCAGGTGCCCCCAAAATAACTTTTAAACTGCAGTTAAACTCCGATGTCACAGCCACAGTGCATATAACTGAGTTGAAGTGATAATAAGAAGAGCTGTGGCTACGTTCACGAATGCTCAGGCAGTAATTTCATCATGGCTGCTGCCCGGCCCCTGCAATGATAAAGCATCGATTATGGGATGGTTCCAATTTCAGAGAGGGTGAAATGTAAAACAGTGTGATCTTTGGAGTCAGTGCTATGTATGCTTCACTATTGTTTTCTCTTTCATCCCCAAAGAGTCCTTATTCCTAGATCAGAAATTTTGTACCATAATTGGTAATTATGGTGTGAATACATGTCTGTATTCCAAAACTGGCAAGAAATAATGTTGATACTTTATACTGTTTTTTACTTGTTCTGAATATTAACTTATAAGTAGAATATTTTTTATCCTAGATGTGTTTGATGGACATTTGCTGGGATCCACAGACAGCCAGGTGAAGGAAAAATCAACCATGAAAGCCATCTTTGCAAATTTGCTTCCAGGAAATAGCTACAACCCTATTCCATTTCCGTTGTAAGTACTGTAAAAGTCAGTGGCTGTTGTTGGGTTGTTTTGTTTTCACTTACTTTTGAACACCTCGTTCCAAATATTTATCCTTTATGTATTTAAATATATTTATTTAACATTATGCATACTTCTCAAATTATATTTCCATCATAGTAAAAGAAGTGTCTTTTGGTATAATGTAATTTATAGAATTATTATATAGCAACCATCATCATATAGTAGATGAATGAGTGAGAAAAACATTAATGTTGCTTAATGCTCAAGATTACTAGTGCTGAAAATAATTGTTTATACCTATATATAAATATTATATCTATCTATCTATATCTATCTATCTATCTATCTATCTATCTGTCTATCTATCTATATTAAAGACATACTGCTACATCTATTGATCCCATGGTCATAAAAACATACTGCTGGTTGTGTATGAAGATGACAGTACTGACTTATAACTTTCTGGGACATGGTACTTTTCGGTCAATGAATTACAATGACCTGTACAAATTTTCATGTGATCTTGTTTGTACTGGGCTCACTGAGTAAGAAAGAAAACAGGTTGGCTGTGAGTTTTTTCCCCACTGGTTGATCTGTGTAGCCATCAGATGCTGCTCCTGTATGCTGCTACAAGTGCATCCAAAAGGTGGACATTTGTTCATAAGACCTTTGTTCTTAACTTTGTATTAATTTATTAGTCAATATTTAAGTGTACTGAGTGCCAGTTCTAGTGCCCCAGGATGTAGAACAAGATTAATAAGGAAAATCACTGCTCTTGGGAGCTCACCGTCTCAGGGAGGAGACAAGTAGAGATTTACACTACAGTCTGTGAAAGTCCCTGTTTTCTCTGCTTCAGACTTGACTTAGTTTCTTGACTAGGTTGTTGTTCCTCCTATTGTATGACCTTTGCCCATGCCCTCACTTTCTTCTTTTGTCATTACTCTGAATTCTTTTTCAGGGAAACTTTAGACTGTCCCCACTAGCTCCCTGCCTCAGCCAGATTAGGTCTCCTTGTTACATGCTCTCATGATTTCCTCGTGGCGCTTACCACAGATAGTGATTGTATTTATTTGCAGGATTATTTGATGCTTTCACATCTTGTTCACGTTAGGTGCTTAGTAATGGTTTTTCTTTCCTTTTTAAAAAAAATTTTTTTTTTAACATTTATTTATCTTTTTGAGAGACAGAGACAGAACGTGAGTGGGAGAGAGGCAGAGAGAGAGAGAGGGAGACACAGAATCTGAAACAGGCTCCAGGCTCCGAGCTGTCAGCACAGAGTCTGACATGGGGCTTGAACTCACGAACCGCGAGATCATGACCTGAGCTGAAGTCAGAGGCTTAACCGACTGAGCCACTCAGGCGCCCCAGTAATAGTTTTTCTTAATACTGTGTTTCTGGAACAGCAAATAGCTGTTAACACAAATGAATGAATGCCTCCCTAGGAGATTTAGGGTGGAGGTCAGGGGATCAAGATTTGGGTTAAAATGGAGTCACACCATTGAGTTTCCATATGATAAATAGGAGAATGGCTGTGTTATATTATTTCTTGTTGGACTACTACTAGACTTGGAGCTGTGTTCATCTCAAAAAGTATTTATAATGGATAGCAGAAGTGTGAAAGATTTTGTTCTACTATAAGCCTGAACAAAAAGTCTTGTAGAAACTGTGTTATATTATTTCCTCTTGGAAACGTGCAAAGTGTTGTATAGAGTAACTATTCCGGAACCCTCCGATTTGAAAACTGATCTGACAATTTCCAATTACCTTTAAAAACTTTCTGTTGATAACATTTTCCTTGGCTGTTTGGTTAAATTCTACATACATTTTGGCTTACTTAGTTATATTCTTGTAATTATGCAGTATTTACCTAACTTAAAATTGTCATGAGATTTACTTATAATGTGTTAGTGGTTTGTGTATATGATTTTCTGCTAATTTTGTTCTTCTTTATTTATTTGAAAATTTTGAACAGTGATCCAGATAAACACTACTTAATGTATGAACACGAACGGGTACCCATTGCTGTTTGTGAGAAGGAGCCCAGCTCCATCATTGCTTTTGCTCTCAGGTATTATTCATGGGACTTTTCACCTGTGATTAGATCTTTATATTTTATGTATATTTACTAACCATCTTATTGTTGAGATCTTTTATAGAGAGTAGGGAAGAATGGTTAAATATAAACAAAAATACATATTCTTAGGGCACAATAGCTTGTTTTCTTTGTGTATGAAAGTGTATTCTGTACCCAGATAATAACAGGATGATTCTTAAGCAAGCTTCTACTTAGTAAATTGACTAGGCAAGTTATTTACTCACCTTTATATCCTCTAAACATTCTCTGTTCTACTGTGTATCCCTTCCTTACGTTTACTTACTGATATACTAGAACGTCTTATGTCGTCTGAGTTCCTTTTTGTGCTCTTCCTTTCCTTCCTGCTTCCCACACGTAGCAGGTAGTTTCCTTACTAGAGTAATGCCGTTCCTATGCCTTAACCCACTTACATGCCCACACTTATCATGTGTTTTAAACAAGCATTCCTCTATAAAAGTATTTATATCTTCTGTCTAAAAAGACAGCACTTTTAATTTAATTTATTTATTTATAATGTTTTTAATGTTTACTTATCTCTGAGAGAGAGAGAGAGGGAGAGATGGAGCACAAGGCACAAGGTGGGGAAGGGCAGAGAGAGAGAGAGAGAGAGAGAGAGAGAGAGAGAGAATCCAAAACAGGCTCCAGGCTCTGGGCTGTCAGCACAGAGCTGGGAGATCATGACCTGAGCCGAAGTCAGACACTTAACCCGCTGAGCCACCCAGGCACCCCTAAAAAGACAGCACAGACAATATCTTGGTAGTGACAGAACTTAGTTTAAGTATAATCTAAGATGTTTAATTAAAATTTTTTTTTCTGTTGGAAGACATTGAAATTTAAAATTTTCTTTTTATATATTATTTACAAGAAGGCTGCTTATTCAACAAATACTTAAATGTCTATAAGATGTGGTATACTAGGTATTGGATATGTAAAAGTAAACAAGGTAGATTTATATGCCTTAGCATTTATTAGAGTTCACACGTTTGGGTAATGAGCAATTTCTTTCCTTTAGGAGATTCCATATGACAATTTTTTTTTGTTTGTTTTTGCCTTTTGGCCTTTATGAAGTTAGTATTTGCTTCTTACTTTATTGCTTAGTCTTGCTACATTAATAGAAAGGTAAGAAAGCCAACTAAATAAAAAATTCCTATTGTACTGTTAGGAATGGAGTATACTAGTAGAAGTCACTTTCTTCTAATGTGTTGGAAAAATAATACATGCTTCTCTTGTTCCCTGACATCTGTCTAAATCAGGGCTCCCAGACTGCTAGTCTAAGAGTTGAATTTTTTTTCTTAAAGTTTAGTACCTCTAAGTAGAAAACCATTCTCACGTCCCTTTTCACAGTTACACTAAAGTCTGAAGTTTTATACTTTAAATTACCTGTTGTATTCCTGAAGATATTTGGTCTAAATATTAATACGAAGGCTTTCGCAATCACCGTTTAGGATATTGATACTGGTTAGTGTGTTGGTTTGTATTTTGCAGTATTATCTGTGAAGATGACCTTCTTCATGAAGCTTCTACTTGATAACTTTTGTTAGTTGACTCAAACGTGTTTAGTTACGGGTACACAAAACGATTGTATTTCTGTAATGCAGAGCTTATTCTAAAGTATATGATTTATTTTGAAGAGAAGTTTAATGTTTAACATGTTGCAACCTATTTCTACCCTAAGTTGTAAAGAATACCGAAATGCCTTAGAGGAATTATCCAAAGTGACTCAGCGGAACAGTGCTGAAGAAGGGCTTCCAACAAATAGGTAATCTGTGATTGAGTAGAATTTATTTAATTTGGCTATATGTCATCATTTTTTTAGTTCTTTATTTTTATTAAGTTTATTTTGAGAGATAGAATGCGAGTGGGGAAGGGGCAGAGAGAGAGGAAGACACAGAATCAGAGGCAGGCTGCAGGCTCTGAGGTGTCAGCACGGAGCCCGACATGGGGCTTGAACTCACGAAGTGTGAGATCGTGACCTGAGCTGAAATCAGAGGCTTAACCGACCGAAGCGCTCAGGCGCCCCTATGTCATCATTTTTTAAATGCTCATACTTCGATTTTATTGTAATATATTATTATCAGCATGAAAGTTTCTAGGATACCGACAGTGGCATTCAAACTTTAGCCAACAATTAACAGAACAAAATTCAAGGATAGCAAAAGGCCTTCAGCGGTGCTTTTGGATAGTAGTTTTCTGATCATGGCCATAGACGTTCAGTGTATATTGCAGATTTAAACTTTCAGCATTTTAAATTCTCCTTATTGTTTTTATTTAAATAATAGTAACTTGTGAAATTAGTAACCCACTGCTTTACTTTGTAATTTAAACTACTTGTGAATTTTCAATAATAACTAAACGTTCTAATAGTTTAAAAACAACCCCCCCCCCCCCAAACTGGTTCTTTTAGTATGTTCGGTATTTTACACATGTAGACAGAAATTGTCGTAGGCTCATTATTTTCTTATTGAAATAGGTTTTTGACTTTCACTAATGTGACACAATTTGATCTGATTTATTAATGTGGTAACTAGACTGAGAAATACGAAATTGGTATTTTCTGTAATTGTTTGACTTACAGGTGCTAATATAGCTCTAATGGACTTGGGGAAAGTATTATAAAAGGCTCTGCTGTCATATATTTTCCGTATACTTTCATAGTTACAACATTTTGCTTCAGAGGAAGATCTTTCTTCTGTGTTATAACCTGTGTTTGTATGAGTTATGAATTGAATTTTGGATACTGTGGGTGGGGTTAGGTGGGGAGTCAATTAATGTAGGAACCATTTTCTGTGTGAGTAGTATGAATCTAACTTTTCCTTTTTTTTTTTTTTTTTTTTCAGTACTTTGGACAGCCGACCAAAGAGCAGCAGCCCTATTAGATTACCTGAGGTCAGCGGAGGACAGACAAACCGTACAGCAGAAGCAGAACCACAGCCAAGTAAGATTATACATAGAGGAGTAGTTATTATTAGTTTTATTTATAATTATGGTTTGAAGAAGAAAACATTAAATAAGAAATAGCATCTGGCAAGAATTTATTACTTCTGGTCTTTACAGTATTATACGTGTTAATAAATTTTTGTATGCCCTCTTTTATACATACTTTGATTTCGTTTGATCTTTACCTGATTATTGGATTTGAAACTTCTAGAAACTCATAGGTCCTGCAAAAAGAAGCAGAATCTGCCTTAGAGTTTTCAGTTTGAAGTATACAAGCTAAGAGTGGCTTTAAAAAACTTAAACTTTTGTGTTTTGAAACTTAAAAAAGTTTTTACAGTATTGTTAGCATTGTGAAAAGAACTTTTCATGTGTCATGTCCTTTAACCCCCATAATAACTACTAAGAATTATTGTATATATCCTCAGTTTTTAGAAAGTTAAACTTAAGTACCTTGCTCAAGATTACAGAAGTAGCTGGAAGGTGGGATTTGAACATGGATCTCTTTGGCTTTGTCAGGAATCTATTCACTACAAATAGCAGAAGACTCAAGTGACTACTGGGGCTTAACCAAATAACAGTTTATTTTTCTAAAAAAGCAACATCTGGAGACAGGCAGTTGCTGGCATTGGTTCAGTTAGTCAGCATTGTCATGACAGTAGAGGGGGTAGTTTCTTTATGATTCTCTTAAATTTTCCTCATGATCAGAATGTTCCAGTTCATGTCTCCATTTGAGGCAGAGAGAAGGGAAGTAGGTATAAGCTGCAGCTGTTTCCTGTGATGAGGAATGCAGAGGCTTCCCCTGCGGTCTCATTGGCTAGTGAGGAATCTCGTGACCACCCCTTCCTGGAAGGGACAACAGCGCTGTCCTGATTGCTTATACAAATCGTGATTCGTTTTCTGGGGTTCTCCACATTGCCACCCCAACCAGAATTGCAGTTCTTTCAGCAAGGAACAAGGTGGGCTTGGATATTAAGGAGGCCATAATGGGGTCTGCCACCCTAAACTAATAAGCACTTTATGAATGACATTTTATGTGGATTTTATAGATGGTAAATTGAACAAGATTAGAATCATATATGCTAAGCTCAGAGATGATACATAGATGATATATATGTATATACCAAATTCAAAACTAGGAATAAAATTACAGTGAGCTAGGGCGCCTGGGTGGCTCAGTCGGTTGAACGTCCAACTCTTGATTTTGGCTCAGATCATGATCTCATGGTTGGTGGGATTGAGCCCCTGCCCTCCCTCCCCCAACAACCTCCCCCCCCCGCCTCCGGGATCTGTACTGACAGTGCAGAGCCTGCGTGGGATTCTCTATTTCTCCCTCTCTGTCTCTTCCTCTCCCCCCACCCCAAGTAAATACATTAAAAAAAGGTATGTAAGCTTTGGCCATCTTATACTAATTTCAGAAAAATACAGAAAAATGCTGAAAAAATCTTATATTTTGCTGTGTTAAAATATAGGAACACAAATGGTACAGAGATATTACCTTTAACTCTGAATTCTGTTTTTCTGTAGAATTTCTCATTTTGATATATAGCTACCTGAACATAGCTCTTCTTTTATGTTTCTGATAATAAAAGTGCTTGACTAACCACCTCCCCCCCAAACCCATAAAACATATGGAATAATGTTATTACCTTCGTGTAATGGGTTCTTGCTAAGAAAGGAATGAGTTGAAAATCTTTTTTCTCTTTTCACCTGTAGTGACCTGTACTGAATATGTTACCTTTTATTTTTAGCCAAAAAGACTTCTGGAATGCTGTCCTTCTTCCGAGGGACAGCAGGGAAAAGCCCTGATCTCTCTTCCCAGAAAAGAGAGACCTTACGTGGAGCAGACAGTGCTTACTACCAGGTTGGGCAGACGGGCAAGGAGGGGACGGAGAATCAAGGTGCTGAGTCTCAAGGTGTGTTAAAGGAAACCAAATGAGCTTATTTTAGCTGCTTGTGTTCTTTCTAGTCTTAAGTAGATAATTCTTACTGCTGAAACTCAGACATTCGCTGTCTTCTCATGCCTCAGTATGGCAGAGTGGAAAAAGCATGGTGCTGATAGAGGCCAGATGTTATTGCTGTCACTTACTGTGTGGTAGAATCAGAAATCCTTAGTTTCCTCCATACCTGTAAAGTGGCAAAAGCAATGTCTTCTGAGGCTTACTAGGACTGAGTGACATTACACACGTAGAACATGTAAGTCACAGTATATATTCAAATGTTTTCACTCCACTACCCCCTTAGACATTTCCTTTCTTTTCCAGTCTCTATAGGGTTGAGGGCATTGATGTCTGCCTTCGTTTTGATATTTTATTTTATTTTTATTTTTTGAAAAAAAATTTTTTTTAAGTTTATTTATTCTTGAGAGATAGAGACAGAGTACAAGCATGGGAGGGGGAGAGAGAGGGGGAGACACAGAATCAGAAGCAGGCTCCAGGCTTTGAGCTGTCAGCACAGAGTCCAACATGGGGCTCGAACTCATGAACCATGAGATCATGACCTGAGCTGATGTTGGACGTTTAACCAACTGAGCCACCCAGGCGCCCCCGTTTTGATATTTTAAAATATGTCTACTTGATTATGTTTGGATATGAGGTTAGACCAGGCATAGGCAAATCATGCTCACCTGTTTTTGTAAGTAAAGTTGTATTGGAACATAAGCACACCCATTCATTTACTTATTGTCTGGCTGCTTTCGTGTTATATTGAAAAATTGAATAGTTTTGACTGAATAAAATACTTACCACCTAGCCCTTACAGAAATAGTTTGGTGACCCTGGGTTAGATCATGAATTAGTAGTCTACAAGATAGCATAACATATTTTCATTAGTACTTAAGCTATCTGTTTAGGATTCTGTAGGCTTCTGTTGGGCTGTAATCCTTGGAAGACATTGGTGCTTAGAAAACTAATTTTGAAATGTGAGACATAGAGGATTATTTCTTCTAACTATTAAAGTATGTTCCAAACTTGTAATAATTAGAGTAGATCTAGACACACAAATCAAATATAAAAAATTGCTCTGAGGTAGACACTAGTATATTTTATGTATTGTATATATATCTTAGCGTATAACAAAGAAAGCATCTGGGAATGCAAGCTGGTGCAGCCACCCTGGAAAACAGTATGGAGGTTCCTCAAAAAACTAAAAATAGAACTACCTATGACCCAGGAATTGCACTACTAGGCATTTTTCCCAGGGATACAGGAGTGCTGTTTCGAAGGGACACATGCACCCCCATGTTTATAGCAGCACTATCAACAATAGCCAAAGTATGGAAGGAGCCCAAATGCCCATCAATGGATGAATGGATGAAGAAGATGTGGGATATATATACAATGGAGTATTACTCGGCAATCAAAAAAAATGAAATCTTGCCATTTGCAGCTACGTGGATGGAACTGGAGGGTATTACGCTAAGTGAAATTAGTCAGAGAAAGACAAAAATCGTATGACTCCACTCATATGAGGACTTTAAGAGACAAACCAGATGAACATAAGGAAAGGGAAACAAAAATAATATCAAAACAGTGAGGGGGACTAAGCAGAAGAGACTCATAAATATGGAGAACAAACAGAGGGTTACTGGAGGGGTTGTGGGAAGGGGGATGGGCTAAATGGGTAAGGGGCATTAAGGAATCTACTCCTGAAATCATTGCTTCACTGTATGCTAACTAATTTGGATGTAAATTTTAAAAAATAAAAAACAAAATAAATACAAAAACACTAACTCTAAAAGATATATTCTCCCCTATGTTTATTGCAGCATTATTTACAATAGCCAAATTATGGAAGTAGCTCAGTGTTCATCAACAGATGAATGGATAAAGAAGTAGCATCTATACCATTTATATATGTATATATTGCAACAACATGGATGAATGTAGAGGCTATCATCCTAAGTGAAATAAGTCAGAGAAAGTCAAGTACCATATGATTTCACTCACATGTGGAATTTAAGAAAACAAATGAAGAAAGAAAGAAAGAAAAAAGACAAACATTCTTAACTATAGAGAACAAACTGATGGTTACCAGAAGGGAGGTGGGTGTGAGGATGGGTGAAATAGGAGAGGGGGATTAAAGAGTGTATTTATCATGATGAGCACTGTGTAATGTAATTGTTGAATCACTGTATTGTACAACTGAAACTAATATAACACTATATATTAACTACACTGGAATTAAAATTAAAAAAAGATTATCCATCAAAAAAAAAAGCATCTCAGGCTGTTGGAGAAGCATGATTCCACACACAGGGAAGACAGTCATAAACTGAGAAAGAAGTAATGGAAACTTGATGTAAGAGCGGAGTTAGTATATTACTCTCAGAGGCATCAAATACAAGAAAAAGTATTCTTCAACCTGAATTTCTCCATTTTTCATATGAAAATTGATGTTTCAAAAGGTACCTATATTTTTTTTTCAATATATGAAATTTGTTGTCAAATTGGTTTCCATACAACAGGTACCTATATTTTTGTAATAGTCTACACAAGCTTAATTGTACATATAATACTTGCTTGAGAGTGATTTGACCAGGATAACAGGGGGTTGACTTGTTAGTTTTTGTTATTATGTCGCGGGTGGGTGGGGGGGGAAACAAAATGAACTGGTAACCCATTTAAAACTTTGGCTTAACTAACGATATTAAACCTTGTAGATGAGGTAGATGGAGGAGATACACAAAAGAAACAACTCATAAATCCTCACGTGGAGCTACGTAAGTAAGAGATAAAATACTGATGGTGCAGGGACGGGGACTGTAATTGAGGAAACTGTTATTTAAGGCTTCTAGTTTTATACTAGATAAATATCCTGTTTCTTAGAATAAATATTAAGTCTGTGTCCTGACATAAGCTTTATTTAATCTAGATTTAGTTTATAAAATAAACATTATTTAGTTTATAAAGAAGCTTAGTTTAAATTATAATTTAATTTATAATGATTTGATTTCTCACGTTTAAGTAATTATTATGTAGTCTAGAGCTATAGCCGTGACCAGGTGTCTAGCATTTTGTGTGTGTGTGTGTGTGTGCCAAAAACGTATCATCCAGAATATGTAGTAAAATTTAAGATGTGAAAGCACAATGAGGAAAATACAGTAACCTATAAAGTTAGAAATGGGTCTTATTTTATGTTTGATTTTTCTGTAAGGTCATAAGGTGTTTTTTAATTTTCCTTGAGGGTTACTTTAACAGAACTGTGATAAACAGGGATGTAGATGTGGCGTGAGAAATGCTGTCATGAAGAAAACCAAATGGTCACATTTGTTGGTGGTGGGAGTGAGCAAGAAGGAAGAGAGATTTTTGGCTCATAAAAGCCCCTCACCCCCCTTTTATCTTTAACACTTCTGTTTATAGAATTTTCTGACGCGAATGCCAAGTTTTACTGTCGGCTCTACTATGCGGGAGAGTTTCATAAGATGCGTGAGGTGATTCTGGGGAGCAGTGAAGAAGATTTCATTCGTTCTCTTTCCCACTCGTCGCCCTGGCAGGCCCGTGGGGGCAAATCAGGAGCTGCCTTCTATGCCACGGAAGGGAAGTCTTTTTATCTTCTACTGACTGAGTAGTAGCTATCTTTTGCCCTCAGATAATTTAGGACTCACTTAAATTGAGGTTGTATGATACTGCCAGTTGTCAAGCAAGGGTTTCTTTTTTTATGGTTGAAAGGATGTAATAATTTTTAAGAGTGTACATATGTGTGGTGCGTATTTAGAGACAGACATTGATCCGATCCTTGCTAAACTCTGATCTGGTTTTGACTTCTCCAAATGTAAATAGTAACAGAGAATTTCTAGAAGAGTCAAAAGGGGTACCTCAGAGCTGGTGAGAGAAAGATAAAAATACAAATACTTAACTTGAAAATCGGAAGCCCAGGTTCTTCACCTGCAGAGGTTTACAGAAGGTGATGACCGTTTGTACTTTATGTTCCGTTCTCCATACCCTGAGAGCAAAATTATTTGAGAAAATGCCGCAGGAGGAATGTTGCTTGATACAAGCCTTCATAACTGTGACTTACTGCACTGTTAACAAAGGAGTTTATAAAATTTTACATAGTAGTTAGCACTCAGTAAGTAGTTTTACTTAGTATCTAGTTATGAATTTAGGTGTGGTTCTTGACTACATAAATCCTCAGGAACCTCTTGAGCCCTCAATTACTTGAGAACTATATTCTTTTTATTTATTTATTTGTTTATTTATTTATTTTTGAGAGACTGAGAGAGGGAGACAGAGGATCCGAAGTGGGCTCTATGCTGACAGCCGAGAGCCTGCTGCGGGGCTCGAACTCACGAACTGTGAGATCATGACCTGAGCTCACGTCAGATGCTTAACCGACTGAGCCACCCCAGGCGCCCCATTGAGAACTATATTCTGATTAAAATTTTCTCTTGACATTAGAAAATATCCCTTAAAGCTATGAAGCAAACAAATCATTTGGCATCTTTGCAATGATTTATTATAGATTACCTCAGGAAATACTGTGACTGAATAAACGCATATGACACTTCTACCTTTTAGATGATAGATTCATTTTGAAGCAGATGCCTCGTCTGGAAGTCCAGTCTTTCCTCGACTTTGCACCACACTACTTCAATTATATTACAAATGCTGTTCAACAAAAGGTAGAAATCCCAAACCTTGGTCCGTAATTAGAGTTTTTTGGGCTTTTTCACATCCTGAGAATTCATCCCAATGGCAGTCTTTTCCATGCTAAAATAGGGACAGGACATGACTGGATCTCTGTTATGTTATTAAAGTGTGAGAGAATGTAGTCATTTCAAACCCTCTTTCCTACCTTTGCCAGCCCGGAACCAAGAGATCTTGAGCAGGTTGCATTTAGTGTGTGTGTGTGTGTGTGTGTGTGTGTAGAAACATTAAGATTGAATGCTAATGCCTGCACATTAGAATTTGTAATTTTGTGAAGACAGAAACTAGAAGTGTTTGTTAAGACAGGTGTATGGATCCTTAAGTAGAGAGAGAGGCAGCCAGTGGTTCAGGTTTGCCCACTTGACATTTAGCCATGATCTTCCCAGTGAGTGTATAAGGGAGTCACATAGATTGTTTTTCACTTATGGTTTATTGCATATTTTAGGGGAAATTATATGTCATAGTAAAATTTGTGATTTTGAGAAATTGTAAAGCCTTATCCTTTGGGCGAATATTAAGGATCATTAATGTTTTTATTGGCATTGCTGTTTTACTTCTCACTTGCTTCTGAGATTCAAGGGTTTAAGTTTCTTTCAAGGCCCTCTGGTCCTATTAATAGAACATTAGTTTGGATATTACATGGATAATCCAGATATGGGTATTAAATTACAAATAATTATTTTTGATAAGAGTTGACTTTCATTTTTTTTTTTTTTCTTGATCAGAGGCCCACTGCATTGGCCAAAATTCTTGGAGTTTACAGAATTGGTTATAAGAATTCTCAGAACAATACTGAGAAGAAGTTAGATCTCCTTGTCATGGAAAATCTTTTCTATGGGAGAAAGATGGCACAGGTAAGGATATTGAACTATGCAAGCCACTTAGCTACTGGAAACTTTGGCACTTCTGGTTCCTGATTATAAGGAGTTAGAGAATAACATCTTATTTAATAGAATTAAGCCTTTGTTGCTAGGCCAATTTTAACTTTGGAATTGTTGAACCCTGTAGGAAAGAATAAAGAGGAATATTGTAGATGGGTCCTCAAATTTAACCTTTCCAATATCCTAGAAACACAGAATTACAGAATTAGAAGGCAGATCTGTCTCCATCTCTGTTTTAAAGAGGAAGAAACTAAGACCCAGAAAAATTTAACTTTTTGACAGTCACACAGATACTACCAGAACTCAAGTTGTTTTAGATTCTAGAAAAGTACCTTTCAAGAGTGTTGGTCCTTGAACTGTTTGTCCCTAGGCTGGTGAGGTAAGGAGTTTATACTAGAATATAATTCAATGCACTGCTTTCTTCATTGAGAGTGTGGTGCTGTGCTGAATGAACAGTGTGCTTAATGATGCAACTGTTTCACATTCTAGCACTAGCTCCTTATGTTGTCATGAGCCAGCGACAACTGACTAGCATTAGTCTGCAGAATACACTTCATGTTGCACTGATCTAGGACCTAAGTCCCCTGACCTTTGAGTGTGTGGCTTTTACTACCCCAAAATTTCTAGAGACCTGCTGTTGCTTCTATATTGCCGTAAGTATTGCATAGGGTTTTGGTATCAAAGCTGTAAGTTTCCTAAGACTGTTTGCATCTGTATTTTAACTGCTTTACGATTCAGTGATATACTTTTGGAGTTATTTGTTAATGTTTCTTAAAGTTGATTAAGTGTGTTAGTGTATTTCTGAAATGTTTGAGTAGTTGACTACCTAGGTATTAATTTTCAATGATGAATCATATCACCATTTATATTATGTATTGAACAGTTATAATGCATGCATTTAATGGCTTCTATAAGTTATGATTAAGTTTTATAATTAAATTTAACAGTGTATATAATGGTATGGGCTGTAAAGAGTCTTTATGCATTTCCAATTTAATTACATTAATTCATTGCACAACTCATGCATAAATAACAGAGAATTTCTTTTCTGCTAGGTTTTTGATTTGAAGGGTTCACTTAGGAATAGAAATGTAAAAACTGATACTGGGAAAGAGAGCTGTGATGTAGTCCTGCTGGATGAAAATCTCTTAAAGATGGTTCGAGACAACCCCCTGTATATCCGTTCTCATTCCAAAGCCGTGCTGAGAGCCTCGATCCGTAGTGATTCCCACTTCCTTTCTAGCCACCTCATTATAGATTATTCTTTGCTGGTTGGACGAGATGATACCAGCAATGAGCTGGTAGTCGGAATTATAGGTAAGTCGGCAAGCATACCTTCTAGTTCATGATTGAAGCCAGAGTATATTTGAAGATTATACTCAGCCTGGTCTCGTAATAGCTTGTTAAATATTTTCACCAACTTACACTTGAAAATTCACAATCAATAGCTTTTAAATTCTAGTTACCTTCTATTCAGTGTCCTCATTTTCATTTTCATTATCTTTACCAAAAACAACCTGTATTGAAAAAGTTACTTGTAAATGAAGCGCTGTGAAGTTGTAATGAGGATTGAATGAATTAATATGGAGACAAACCTTGGGGGCAGCACCTGGCAGTGTTGTTAGCACTCAGTAAACATGGTAGAAGTAATAGTAATTCCTGTCGTTATTTTCTTACACTTACTAACGTAGCTTTACTGCCAATATTGCCTCCTGTAACAGATTATATTCGAACATTTACATGGGACAAAAAGCTTGAGATGGTTGTGAAATCAACAGGAATTTTAGGGGGACAAGGTGAGCAGAATTTTTGTTTATTCTTTAAACTGTTCTTCTGCCTTCCTTATCAGTTAACATTTAAAAAATGGATACTTTTTTGGGGCACCTGGGTGGCCTCAGTTGGTTGAGCATCTGACTCTTTTTTTTAAAAAAAACTTTTCTAACGTTTATTTATCTTTGAGAGACAGAGCACGAGCCGGGAAGGGCAGAGAGAGAGGGAAACACGGAATCGGAAGCAGGCTCCAGGCTCCAGGCTCTGAGCTGTCAGCACAGTGCCTGATGCGGGGCTCGAATTCCCGAACCATGAGATCTTGACCTGAGCCGAAGACGGATGCTCAACTGACTGAGCCACCCAAACACCCCAAGCATCTGACTCTTGATTTTGGCTCAGGTCATGATCCCAGGGTCGTAGGATCAAGTCCTGTGGCAGGCTCTGTGCTGAGCATGGATGGAGCCTCCTTAAGGTTCTCTCCCTCTCCCTCCCCCCCCCCCCCTCTCTTCCTCTTTCTTTCTCTCTCTCTCCCTCTCTCCCTCCCCACCCCCCGCTGCCTCCCTCCCTCCCTCCCTTTCTCTTCCCGCTCCTCTCCCTGCTCATGCTCGCTCTTTCTCTAAAATAAAAAAAAAAAAAAAAAAAAAAAAAAAATTAAAAAAAAACCCCAGAAATAAAAAGTGGGTACTTTTTTAAATTCTAAAAAAGTAAGTGGTTATCTCTGATTTTATCATTTCCCAGATGATCAAATAATAAAGGGAATTGCGTAGGTGGGGGAATAATTGGTTTTAAATTTGTGTTAAGTTGCCAAGGTTTCTCAAGTTGAGAAGTTACCCAAAAAAGGCCATAGATTCTGAATAAGAGGTTGTCTCTAATTAACGCTTCAATCTTCAAAGTTCTCTGAGCACTGCCAGCTCCATTTGTGCTTTCATACATTTCGCATCTCTAGGCAAGAGCCAGTCTTCTAAAATGGAACCCCCTAGCAGGAAGGACCTGTCCCATGTCGTGGGGCACAGTGAACACCCCTCTGTCCTTTCTGAGACTGCTGTGGTGTGTGTGTCTTTATGGCAGTTTTCATGAAAGAACATAGCTGTTCAGATCAGTTGTTGATCAACTATGTAACAGCTTTTTCCCTTTGCTCTTTTCATAATCTCAGGTAAAATGCCCACCGTGGTCTCTCCAGAGTTGTACAGGACTAGATTTTGTGAAGCAATGGACAAGTACTTCCTGATGGTACCAGACCACTGGACAGGCTTAGGTCTGAACTGCTGAAATAGACCATGAGTGAAAAGGTGCCTGGAACAAAGGACCAAAAATAAGCTACATGTTTTATTTCTTCATCACATTCTCCACAGTATGCCAAGGCCTTTCCGTTCTGTGGTTGTGTGGGCTCCGTGTACCTGAAGTGTTAAAACTCCATGGATTTGCACTTTGGTTTTGATACCTACAAATTAGCTGTCCTTAGGCCGGGAGGTTGCATGAACATTTTTCCACTTAAGCGGGAATATAGACCCGTTTCAAAGGATTAAAGACAAATGTGTGGTCAGAGATGAGATAGGGTAAAAAACAGTTGTCAGACTTGTTAACAATCCTGTTAAGAAAATAACGTCTCCTAGATTGTGAGTTTCCTGGCATCATGTTGGACGTATTCTTTACTTAGAAAGCATTTGTAGAGCTGGTGACTTTGTGTTTCTTATGTGACAATATAATGTTATGTATTATCAGAATTTATGAAATCTTTAAAAAATTCCAAATTATACTATTAATGGCCAGTCAAACAGATTGACAGAATCTGTTCTTGTTTTATTGAAGAATTTGACTTAAATTGGGAACCCTGTTGTGTGTTCTTATCTTGCTCTGGTTTTCAGTATGCTTGATGTTGTTTAGGTTCTCTCTTCTCTGTGGATGACAGGAGACTATAGCTATTAACCCGAAGCCTTCTTTTGGAGCTGTTTTTTAAGCTTGTTTGTAACTTTTTTGCAATTAATATGTTCAACTACACTTATCTGCACCTGCTCATCTTGTAGGTTTTCCTCCACTTTCAGGGAAACAGTAAATGAGTCTATAGTGACTAAATTCCCAAAGGGAGAATTACTAAGGATTTTTTTAATGTAAAAAAGGAATTAGACCTTATCCAAGAAATTGGGTGAGAGGTAGGCACTTGCTTGTTTTTTGTAAAGGTAAAGTGTCTTTTTCAATACAGATAGCAATTTAAGTGGCATCTATAAAACTAAGAGGTTTCTAGTGTGGACATCCCTGTTTCTTAACTTTCTGTGCCAGTTTCTAGGCCAGTTCTGATTATTGAGAACTGTTAAGAGATAAAATATTTGTAGTAAGGAACTTCTTGTTTAATAGAGTTTTGTTTGTTTTAAAATATGATCAGATAGAGTACTAAACTAACTATCTTTGGGGAAATAACAGAACGCCAAATATTTCCTCGTGGCTTCTTTCCCTAACAAGGATACTTGGGGGATTTATAAAGTTTTATATAAAGTTCTGTTCTTTTCAGGCTTTCCTGTAAGAGCACATTTCTATTGTAACTTTCACAAAACAAGAAAAAGGAATCTGGGTACATTCCGGTTACAGAGACTTATAAGTATGTGAAATAGGAACATTTTGGAAAGTTTGCTTTAGAGAATGAAAACATTAGTTTGGTATTTGGTGCTTATTGGAAACCGTGGTTTCTTTTGAACTAGAAACATGTTGGCCAAGGACTTAAAACTGATGATAAGCTTAAAAAAAAACCCCCAAAAACCTGGGTGTGCCTTTTGAAAACACACAGAACACTGGTGGTTTTAGAGGAGAAAAGGACCGCGTCCTGCAAGAGAAACATTGGAAAATTGTTAACTTCTTGTGAGTCCAGGAACAATGGATCGTGCATCTCATTCTGAATGTAAACACGGTTTTGTCTCTGTTCTTTTTTTCTGTCAGGATACTTGGGAGTATTTATCTTGTCCGTTTCCTGCACCCCCCAGTCACGCACACCTCCACAAGTTATCTTCCCTCAGCTGTAATCAGGTCGTTTCTCAGTTTTAGTCTCAACACTATGTGTATGTGTAGCTTGGATCCTTCACTGGAATAACTCCTGATAATAATATGTCACGTTGATTTTGTTTGGCTTGCTCATGACTTGAAAGATTATTTTTTAAAGCACTGCTGCCTCTTAGATAATTCCGTGGCTAAAAAAATTCCAGGATAATATAATCTTGAAGCAATACTTGCTGCCTTGAAAGGGTGACCTGTCCTTTTAAAACTGTCTTAATGCAAGGGAAGTTAATTTGTCATGAGTGGTAGAACTATATCCTCAGCCCTTGCTGCTTTTGTTGAGGCCACTACCATATATATATACATATATAAGGTGTTTCAAATAGCATGCTCTTCAGTGGTAAGCATTGAATGACTGCTCGCCTCTCTTGAATTCCCTTTCGAGGCTTGGAGGATGTCAATGTTGGAAAGTTACGACTAAGGAAGATACCTGAGTACTTTCTTCCTTAGAATAAAATATGAATCCTAAGAATAACTGATAGTAGCACAAGAAAACTATGTGAATGTGTTGCATTGTATAAAAATACTATTTATAAATGTGAAGGTTGTTGATGCCATCAAAACTTTATGGAAAAATAAAAAGGATTTCCTTTTTTCTTACCCAAGCCTGAGAAAAATAAGGGGAACCAGCTATTGCAAGCCCTTTTGTAGTCTGTTGAATAATTTAAATTTCTAGACATTCAAAATTTCCTACAAAATATGCTGCTTATAATTTTTTTCTTGATCCAGTCGTGAGTGCTTTTCTAGCCTTGGCTTTTATTGGGTTTTGTAAATAGGGTCGTATTGGTTTTGGTGGCATCAGTGTCTCCTTGGCATTTTACCCACTAGCAGTGGGCTTGTATAAAACTGCCAAGGAAAAGTAACCTACCTGTAGAAAGTTTGCTTAGCTAGCAGAGTGAAACTGTTGTGAATGAGCCTGGTGGGGAAACAGGTCAGGCCATTCATTATTCCTCAAGTGTTAACATACTGACTTATGCAGTATTCAGACCATCTAGTGCAATGCCTTTTTCTTTGTTTGTTTTTGTAACACGGGTGCAGTGTATTATAGAAAAATAAAGATTACAATCATGAGCAGTTTTATTAATGCTGCTGTGCTGGTTTTGTAAAAAATGTACATTATGCCTTTTGACAGGTTTAATTTTAACTAGAGAAATGACATTGTAAATCACAATATCCTCTTTTAATTTAATATGAAAAATTCAATTAACAATATTGAAAATACTTACTGTATTATATTGTATATATTTCTCTACCTTGGTTCTAGCTGTTTTATATGATTGACATGTTATTTAAGAGATAAAACTGCCTTGACCTTTTGGAGACATACTATAAATAAAGAAGACTTACAATAAACTGAGAATCAACTTCAGTTTGTTTTGAATCGGCTTCAGGAAATTAACACGGGGAGATGGAGTTTGGGGCCCAAATCTCGCCCCTCGCCCCTCGCCCCTCGCCCCTCGCCTCTGGCCTCTGGCCTCAAAGCGTTGTCTTCTGTTCATTCTCTTCCCCATCATTTTTCCCCCTGGAGAATTTAAGTCTTTCACTAGTAAACAGCCCTTCCTTCTTAAGTCTCAGAAAGGGGGTCTTAAACCTGTGTGTTTGCGTCTACCACTAATGGCCTCGCCTCTTCTGTCCTCCTCCTGGTCTTCATATGTTTCCGTTTTCTTGGCGGGACGCTCAGGAAAGCCAGGGAGGGCCGAATTCACCTCTCTGGCAGGCTCTCAGCTGTTGGCTGCTCTCAGACGTGTTCAGACACGACCCGCCTGCCTGCGGTGGATCCGCTGTGCTGCAAGCTCGAAGCTGTGGACGCGCGCTCCCCTTCACCGCGCCTGGGCTCCCCCGGGGCACAGCGTCGCAGCCTGGCGGCCGCGTCGGCTCCTGCGGCCCCGCCTCTGCCCTGCGGGTAAAGAGACAGTGCAGGCACCTGCCAGCCAGTGCTCTGTTCCCACTTACCTGAAGGAAGTGTCTTGTGTTGGAAATTCATTTCTTGTACAATTCCTGGGTCAGTGCTTAACAAAGTTAAGATTGTTAACCCACGTTTAAAAACTGTGGTTAAGACAATCCCAAATGTATCATCTTCACCGCGTTTAAGTATATACTTTAGTGGTAACTATACTCACGTTGCACATTATACCCCCAGAACGTACTCATCTTGCAGGCCTGCAACTGTATCCATTTAACAACTCTTCCTGCTCACCCTGGTCTCTCGTGACCATCCTGCTTTCTGTTCCCGTTAATCTGACCACTTCGGGTACTTTACGAGAAATCAGACAGGATTTGTCTCTCTGGGGCCGGCTTATGTTGCTTAGTGTCCTATCCTCAAGATTCATTCATGTTGTAGCATTTCCTCCCTCTGTTAAGTTAAATGCTATTCCAGGTTGAATGATATTCCATTGTATGTAGGCACCACATTTCTTTTTTCATCATCAGTGCACCTTTGAATTGCTTCTGCCTCTTGGCTGCTGTGAATAATGCTATCACGAACATGGAAATTCAAATGTATGTGCAAGATTCTTTTAAAAACTTCTTTTAGATAAATATGGAGAAGTGGGATTGCTGGATCACAAGGCAGTTCTATTTTTTTTAAATGTTTTGAGGAGCCTTCACACTGTTTCCCCTAGCAGCCGTACTGTTTTACGGTCCCACCCACTGTATACAAGGGTACCAATTTCTTCACATCCTTTTTTAACACTTAGATACTTATTTTGATGGTAGCCATCCTAATGAGTGTGACATAATATCTCATGTGCTTTTTCTAAGTTTTTTCTTTTTTAATTATTTTTTAAAAATTTCTTTATTTTTGAGAGTCAGAGCACGAGCAGGGGAGGTGCAGAGAGAGAGGGAGACACAGAATCCGAAGCAAGCTCCAGGCTCTGAGCTGTCAGCACAGAGCCCGATGTGGGGCTTGAACTTACAGACCACGAGATGATGTCCCGAGCTGAACTTGGATGCTTAACCAGCTGAGCTACCCAGGTGCCCCTCTAAGTTTTGTTTTGTTTTATTTTTTTTTTTAATTTATTTTGTTATTTATTTTTGAGGGAGAGAGAGAGAGGGGTGTGTGTGTGTGTGCGTATATGTGCACATTTGTGAGTTGGGGAGGGGCAGAGAGGGAGAGAGAGAATCTCAGGCAGGCTCTGCACTATCAAGGCAGAGCCCGATGCAGGGCTGGAACTCTCGAACCGTGAGATTATGACCTGAGGAAATCAGACACTTAACCCACTGAGCCACCCAGGAGCCCCTCATTGTGGTTTTGATTTGCATTCCTCTCATGATGAGTGATGTTGAACATGTTTTCATATGCTTGTGGATCATTTGTACATTATCTTTGGAGAAATGTCTATTCAAGTCCTTTTGCCATTTTTATTTGGACTCCTTGATTTTTTTTGTTGTTGGGTTGTAGGAGTTCTTACATGTTGTGGATGTTAACCCCTTACCAGACATAAGATTTGTTAGTATTGTCTCTCATCCCATAGACTGCCATTTCAATCTGTTGATTGTGTCCTTTGATATGCAAACATTTTTAAGTTTGATGTAGTCCCATTTGTCTCCTTTTGCTTGTGCTTTTGGTGTCATAACCAATAAATCTTTGCCAAATTCAGTATCTTGAAGCTTTCCCCCTGCTTTCTTCTAGCTTCACAGTTTTAGGTCTTAATGTTTAGGTCTTATCAACCCATTTGAGCTTTTTTATATGGTGTAAAATAAGGGTTCAGCTTCACTCTTTTGCATGTGGATATCCAATTTCTTAATACCATTTGTTGAAGAGACTGTCTTTTCCCCATTAAGTGATTTTGGCACCCTTATCGAAGATCACTTGGCTATATAAGCAAGAGTTTATTTCCGACCTCTTTATATGTATCCCATTTATTTATGTATCTGTCCCTAGGCCAGTACCACACTGTTTGCTTCCTGTGGCTTTGTAATATATTTTGAAGTAAGGAAGTGTGAGATCTCCAACTTTTTTTTCTTTTTCAAAATTCTTTTGGCTATTTGAGGTCCCTTGAGATTCCAAATGTGTTTTAGGATGAAATTTTCTATTTTTACATTAAAAAAATGCCATTGTCATTTTGATAGGGATTATGTTGAATCTGTAGATTGCTTTGAGTAATATGGATATCTTTTTTTTTTCTTTTCAAAAATATGTATTTATTTGGAGAGAGAGAGAGGGTGCAAGTGAGTGTGAGTTGGGGAGGGGCAGAGAGAGAGATATAGAGAATCCCAAGCAGGCTCCAGGCTGTCAGCGCAGAGCCTGATGCAGAGCTTGATCTCATGAACCGTGAGCTCATGACCTGAGCTGAAATCAAGAATTGGACGCTTCACCAACTGAGCCACCCCAGGCGCCCCTGGACATCTTAACTATATTAAATCTTCCAACCTGTGATCATAAGATGTCTTTCCCCTTTTTTTGCTGCCTTTAATTTCTTTCCCCAGTGTTTTGTAGCTTTCAGAGTACAAGGCTTTCACTTTTTGGTTAGGTTTATTCTTAGTATTTTATTCTTTTTGATGCTGTTATAAATGAACTTGTTTTGTTAACTGCCTTTTCAGATTGTTCATTGTTAGTGTGTAGAAGCACAACTGATTTTAGTGTGTTGATTTCATATCCTACAATTCTCCTGAATTTATTTTAACATGTTTTGTGTGTGTATATACTCTTCAGGGTTTTTTACATATAAGATGATGTCAATTGCAAATAGATCTTTTTATTTCTTCCTTTTTAATTAACATGCTTTTCTTTTGCTTTCTTGCCTAATTGCTCTGGCCAGGGCTTCAGTACTATTTTGGATATAAATGGTGAATGTGCACATTCTTGCTTTGTTTTTGACCTTAGAGGAAAAGGTTTCAGTGATGCTAGCTGTGGACTCTTCATATATGACCTTTATTATGTTGAGGTAGTTCTTTATTTGCAGTTTGTTGAGTGTTTTTATCATGAAAGTGTGTTCAGTATTGTCAGATGCTTTTTCTGCATCGATTGAAATGGTTAAGTGGTTTTTATTCATTCTGTTAATGTGGTATAGTGTGTTGATTGATTTTTGCGTTAATTAAAGCATCCTTGCCTCCTGAGGATAAATCCCATTTAGTCCTGGTGTCTGATCCTTTTAATGTACTGTTAAATTCAGTTTGCTAGTATTTTGTTGAGGATTTTTGCATCTATATTATCAGGGATAGTGGCCTATAGCTTTTTTTTTTTTTTTTTTTTTTTTTCTTGTAATGTCTTTCTTGGGCTTTGACATCAGGGTAATGCTGGCCTTATAAAATCAGTTTGGGAGTATTTTCATTTCTTCAGTTTTTAGGAAGTGTTTGTATAGGATTGGCATTACTTCTTTGAATCACTGGTAGAATTCACCAGTGAAGCCGTCTGGTCCTGGATTTTCTTTGTTGGGAGGTTTTTGATTATTGATTCAATCTCTTTACTATTTATAGGTCTGTTCAGACTCTCTTTGATTCAGTGTTGGTAGATGATATATTTCTAGGAAATTACCATTTCTTGTAGATTACCCAGTTTTTTGGCCTATAATTGTTCATAGTATTCGCTTACGATCCTTTTCATTTCTGTGACATTAGTTGTAATGCCCCTCCTTTCATTTGTGATTTTACATATTTGAGTCTTTTATCTTGTTTTCTTAATCCAGCTGAGGGATTGTCAATTTTGTTGATCTTTCCCAAAACCCAACCCTTTTGTTTTTTTCTTAACAATTTTTTTTTCATGTTTATTTAATTTGGAGAGAGAGCAAGAGAGAGACAGAGCGTGAGCAGAGGTGGAGTAGAGAGAGAGGGGGACACAGAATCCGAAGCAGGCTCCAGGCTCTGAGCTGTCAGCATAGAGTCCAATGCAGGGCTTGAACTCACAAACTGTGAGAGTATAACCTGAACTGAAGTCAGATGAGCCACCCAGGCACCCCTGTGGGGTTTTTTCTATTCTCTACTTTATCTCTGTTGTCAATCCTTATTTCCTTGCATCTGCCAATTTTGGGTTTAGTTGTTCTTTTTCTAGTTCGTTGAGATGTAAAGCTATGTTGTTGATGTGAGACCTTCCTTTTTCAGTGTACATGTTCATGCCTGTGAACCTCCCTCTTCATTCTGCTTTCACTATATCCCGTAAGTTTTGGTATGTTGTGTCTGCCTGTGGATTTGTCTCAAGATATTTTCTAATCTCCCTTGTGATTTCTTTCTTGAACTTGTGGTTGTTCAAGTGCATGCTGGTTATTAATTCTTGTGTATTTATGAATTTTCCAGTTTCCCTACTGCTGTTGATGTGTAGTTTTATTCCATCGTGGTTGATAAGGATACTTGGTATGATTCCAATCTTAACAATTTGTGCCCAAAAGAGAACTTCTGTTCTAGAACATGTATTCTGATGTCTTAGGTTAAAACAAAAGAGAAAGTAGATATCCAAGGAAAGTGTTTTGAAATTGAATGTCATGGAGTGAGAAAGTGACTAAATTACCAGTTGTTAACCCAGGAATTTTCCCCAGTGTCTTGACCTATTGAAAGAAGTCTTTTCCTTTTTTTAAAATCTCTATTCCTGATTAAAAAAAAATTTTTTTAACATTTATTTATTTTTGAGAAAGAGAGACAGAGCATGAGTGGGAGAGGGGTAGAGAGAGGGGGAGACACAGAATCTGAAGCAGGCTCCAGGCTCTGAGCTGTCAACACAGAACTTGACACGGGGCTCAAACCCACGAACCATGAGATCATGACCTGAGCCGAAGCTGGAGGCTTTAACCGACTGACACCCAGGTGCCCCTCTATTCCTGATTTTTAAAACTGAAAACAAAAGCTATGAGATGATAATTTTACTGTAGTAAATGTCCTTTAATGCATCCTTGGAGTTAGCTGTCTTGAATTTGGCTCTGATTGGTTATTATTTACTGACTGATTACATTTAAAATTTTCAAGTTTGTCAGAATATGTGTAACAGGGCTGAGAAAACTTTTAACTTTATAAATTCTCACCTTTAAGACATTGATTGCACTTATATGGCTCTTAGCAAGGTATCATAAAAGCTGCCCCTGCTTTTATGGTTGAGGGAGGAAGGTACTTTCAGGGAGTTGGCTAGGGTTAGAAATGAACCCAAATGAGGTTGCAATGGTGAGGAGAGGCCAGTAGAGGGCTCTGAAGCACTTGTTTCTAAGATTTCTGAATTCTTTCTTTAGAGCAATAGGAAACCCCTGAGACAAGGGGACCCAAGTCCCAAAAATCTTTACCAGAGTCCCAAGTGCCTTCTAAGCTACTTTTTGACAAGAGTCTGTTATATCTTAGAATATGTAGTTTTCAGATGGAAGTGTAAGTTAGAAATAGTTTAATATTTTCTACTCAGAATTGTAATTCTTTTTTTCAAATGAAGGTAACATTAAAAGCTTTTCATTTGAAAGAGCACGTATTTGATAAATTTGCTGTCCATACACCACTGAAATAGAGTCATAAGTACAAATGAGTGACTATCAGAAAAAGGACATTAGGAAAATCTCACAATATGAACTTTAATTAGTAAGAATATCAGTATTGGTTCATTGTGACAATCGCCCCTTAGTAAATGTAAGATATCAATAGTAAGGGAAGCTGGGGGTATGGAAACTGTCTATACTACCTTTGTAATTATTTTTCTGAAACAAAAAAACAAAAAATCCAAAACAAATAAGTGATGATATTGTAGATAGGGATAACCTCACTTTAGAGATGTGATCTTAATGAAATTAAATGGGGAGGGGAGGTCTTTTTGTCCTTTACTGCTATTATCCTATTAAAATACTTTCTTCTTTCCCCAATTCAAAGAACCAACTGTTCTTTAGAAGGATATAGGCAAGTGAAAAGAGAATACACTTCCATTTCTGATGGCTTCTTCCCGCCATCTTGCCATGGGCAGTTTCCTCGTGTAGATAAGAGCAGTGCTGTGCTGGGTACCTATCATCTGCAGATCTCTGGGGCTCTCTCGCTGCGAGGCCCTCTCCCTTCCAGACTCTGTCCCATGAATTCAGCTGCCTTAGGTCTTCCCTCAAGGACTAGAACAGGATCCTCCTCAGTTGCCCCTTCCTCTGCCTTGACCTAAAAGCTTTTTGAGCATAATCTGGGTCAAACTGGGCTCAACCTCATTTGTTTCTCACCTCTCAAGGATCCGCTGTCCTATATCAAATGTTTTCACTCATATGTGGATCTTGAGAAACTTAACAGAAGACCATGGGGGAAGGGAAGGGGAAAAAAAAAGTTACAGAGAGGGAGGGAGGCCAACCATAAGAGACTCTTAAATAGAACAAACTGAGGGTGGATGGGGGAGTATGGGAGAGGGGAAAATGGGTGATGGGCATTGAGGAGGGTACTTGTTGGGATGAGCCCTCGGTGGTGTATGTAAGCCAATTTGACAATAGATTATATTCATAAAAAACCATTCAATATGTTTAAAAATTCTAAATAAATGACTTGGTTTAAAAACAAAAAAAGGATCCACTTTTTTTTTTTTTTTCCTTTTCCTTTGCTGGCTGACAACCAGTTTTGAAAAACATCGTTCTATGTATTTTTCCTGGTTTTCATGATGGTTTCAGAAAATCTGGACCCTCCTACCTCACTTTGGTGGAAGCAGGAGCCCAAAGCAGATGGAATTTATAAAGATTATATCTAAGTGCTGTGTTGAAATTGATACAATGTTCCTCTGTCAAAGTAAAAAGTAATACCCTATTTATGACTGTTTTAAAAATGATTAAAAAAACCCCAATCTCTTCTAATTGAAGTCCTATTATCTGCAACAAATTAAAATAGAGAGATAATAATGTAACTAGGAGAGAAGATTTAAATTCAGTGTGCAATTATATGCCTTGAGGTACCAGCAGATAATTGTGATCCTGTACACAGTTACGCATTATCACCTGGGCAGAGCATGTTCTGGGGAGCAAAGAACCCTGAGCCGGATCCCTGGTGTTGCCACCATGTCTGCCTTTTAGCTTCTCATCTTGAAAATGCTGGGGAACTTCAAGGTTGTTTAAGAATATATAGGCATAACTAATTGCTCTGTAGCTTATTGGCCACAGAGCTTGGTAGGTACCTCTAGATTTTTCCACAGAGAATTTCATGGGCATTTCTATTGCTAACATGCCGCGCGATCGGAGAGAAACCCATCTGGCAGTTCCAGCCAGTCCCCCCCCCACCCCCCCATACTCTGATTGTCATCATTGCCTACGGTAATATCCCATAAAGTGCCAAACTACAACATACCATTAAGGAAGTGCTGCGTAGGAGAGACCAGCTCAAACTGCTAGCGAGAGAGCGCACCCTGATTTTCTAGAAGTGATTCCCGTAGCAACATCTGTTTCAACTGGTTTCACACCACCAGTGCAGAGGGGCCCTCTTTTATCTTCTCTGTGCCCACCTCTAAAGACCCATCGGCGGAAATTGCAGAGATTTTGCTCTTAATATCAGAGATCTTGCCTTTTCCTTCTGCCTTTCAGAAGTGAATGCATTGTAAGTAATGCTAAATAAAATGGATGTGATGGCTCTGAGAGATCCAAGCTCTTCAATTGTAACAGAAGGTGGACACTCACCACCTTCGTCTTAGTCCAAGCCTGGAAGCTGCTGTCCGGTGCATTCTGTCTGGCTGCTGCAGGAGTGGGACTTTTATCTGCTAGTCCCCATGAACGTGGTGTGTGCAATTCACAATGGTGAATCAGCTACACGTTTCTGTTGTCTGCTGCTGGTAATTAATACTTTCGCTCATTCAGTCAAGAAAGTTGCATGGAGGGGCGCCTGGGTGGCTCAGTCGGTTAAGGGTCCGACTTCGGCTCAGGTCATGATCTCGCGGTCCGTGAGTTCCAGCCCCGCGTCGGGCTCTGTGCTGACAGCTCAGAGCCTGGAGCCTGTTTCAGATTCTGTGTCTCCCTCTCTCTGACCCTCCCCCGTTCATGCTCTGTCTCTCTCTGTCTCAAAAATAAATAAACGTCAAAAAAAAAAATTAAAAAAAAAAGAAACTTGCATGGAACATGTACTTTGGACTGGTTCCTGCTGCTGCGGAGATAAGAGTCCCCACTCTCAGTCTCAAGGAGCTTACAGTTCAGTGGTGGAAATGGATATAAAACAAATAACCAGATGATTACTTGGGGTAAAGTCGGATAAATGTCTGTTTTGTTAATGGAGGTGGACTTTATTCTCTGGGAATGTTTATTCAATTGGCTACATGCAAATCTGCCGATTTGAAGTATGCTATGTTTAAGTGACTTGAGAAGAGATTTGTTTTTACTATTTTTTAAAATGACTTTATTTTATTTAGAGAGAGAAAGAGTGCATGTGTGCAAGTGGAGAAGGGACAGCGAGAGACGAGGAGAGAGAGAGAGGAGAGAGGATCCCAAGCAGGCTCCGCTTTGTCAGACCAGAGCCCGACGTGGGGCTCGAACTCATGAACTGTAAGATTGTGACCTGAGCTGAAATCAAGAGTCGGATGTTTAACCAACTGAGCCACCAAGCACCCCTTACTTTTTTAATTTTAGAGAATGTTACAAAAATATTTTATTTTTTTCTTGAAGATGTACACTTGAGGCAGTTTTCCTTGTAAAGTATTGCGTTTCCCCATGTGAATGTCAAGGAAGAGAAAGCTTAACACGAACAGCTAATTTTAAGCATCTGTCATGGAACCTGAGTTGCTCAGTGAGGAAGGTTCTCTAGGCTAACGCAGGAGGATAACTCAAAACCCTTGTGAAGATGCCTAAGTGTCCCTGTGAAGGCAGGGACCTTTCTTTGCTTCTTGTGGCCTCCAAAGCAGTTCTCTGCATAGTTGAACTGGAGACAAGGCCGTGGCACTCTCAGGACAGAGCGCTAATTATGCACCCACGGTTTCTTCCGTGTGAGCTCCCCTGGTTTGACTTGGTTTTTATCATGACCCTTACTGGTTGACCCAACACTTCTTTATGCCCCAAGCAACTCTCCAAATAGGCTACATGTACAGAGTCCACCAGCCTAGGAGACGATCTAGTTTGAGGAGTCTGCCCAGTAGAAAGACTCCATGTTGGATGGTACCCAGTGGATTCAGTCAGATTCTCTTTTTTGGTCATTTTGATTTGCAGAGGAGGCAGTGGCAGCAAGGACTGTGTGTAAGCTGAGGCAGCAGAGGGGGAAACTGAGAGGGCGGCTGGGTCATGAATATAGTGGGCTCAGTAGAGGAGGGGGTGAGAGAAAGCCGGCTTCTGAGGGGCTGACTGGATGTTGTGTCTCGAGCACTTGTTCGAGTTGTCTGAGCGGCCACTCTCTCATGAATAAGGATGACTTTTCTAGCTCCGCAAGCCCATAAAGATCCTAGGGTTTCCTTTCTTTCTGGCATGTGCATAACAGATGCCCATCAGATGAGGTGGGCATTGCCTACTCCTCATAGTCTGTAAGAGGCTAACACAATATTTAGGCAGTGATAATTCTAAAAGGAATTATTAATGCTTCCATTACCATATTACACATTGTAACAACATGCCGACCTCGCTATCCTATTCACATTTAGCCTTATGCTGACTCTGTGTTTGCAAATCAGTAATGCTGATATATTGCATTTTTGCCAATATAATAAGAGTGTTAAACTGTATTGCTTGAAATACTGTGATTTTAATGTAAGCTAGCACTTTAGAAAGTATTACAAAATTAACCAGGTAAGCCTGAGAAAGGATTTTATTATCCATCTTATTTTAGAATAGTTTTATTTTATTAAAAAATATTTTTTAATATTTTTATTTATTTTTGAGAGAGACAGAGACAGAATGCGAACGGGTTAGGGCAGAGAGAGAGGGAGACACAGAAGCAGAAGCAGGCTCCAGGCTCTGAGCTGTCAGCACAGAGCCCGACCTGGGGCTCGAACTCACGAGCTGTGAGATCGTGACCTGAGCCGAAGTCGGACACTCAACTGACTGAGCCATCCAGGCACCCCTAGAATAGTTTTATTTAAATCAAAATGCCTGCTGTTCTATTTTAATGCGTTTTGTACATGTAAATAAAATCAGGACTGGGGGCGCCTGGGTGACTTAGTTAAGCATTCGACTTTGGCTCAGGTCATAATCTCCTGGCTTGTGGGTTCAAGTCTCATATCAGGCTCTGTACTGACAGCGTAGAGTCTGGAGCCTGCTTTGGATTCTGTGTCTCCATCTCTCTCTGCCCCGGTCCCTGCTCTCTCTCTCTCTCTCTCTCTCTCCCTCCCTCTCCCTCTCTCTGCCTCAAAAATAAATAAACATTAAAAAAATTTAAATCAGGACTGGAAAATCTGACGATTTTCATCAGATAGGAAAATGCTTTTGTAACACTTGTCCTTGTTTGAAATTGAAATTTCATGTTTCTGTAAGAATTGATCAGCAGAAGCTCAGGTACAATCAGTAAATTGATCTGTAAAAGAGTACCCGCAGGGTTTTAACTATTATCTTTGGAATTGCTTCCCAGCCCACACAGGCAATTAAGTAAGAGGAAGAAAAAAAGGAAATACTCATCTGAATCCTCTATTAAAGTCTAGGTTCCACTCTAAGACACAACATTTTATTTTTTGATCTCATAATATTTAGCATATGTGTTGGTCATATTCACATGTATGGGCTCTGTTTTCTGCAGTATTCCAATTCTCCTTCTATCTTTCCTTATTATGCACTCCCATTCCCTCCCACCTCCTTGTGAATAAAAATGCCTCTTTCAAATATCTAAATTACATTTCATTGATAACTACCTTCAGTTCAGCACGTAACGCCTCCTCTCTCAGGAACTTGAGAACATGTGTTTTTGTTTTTTTTTTTTTTTAATGCAGTATCCATGAACATAAAACCAGGAATTCAGAGTAAAATGAGGGAAAATTCAGTTATTCAGCTATATTTAGTCTCCTAGACAGAGCTGGTATCCTTCCTTAGTGCTAAAGACTGACTTGAGCTCTAACAGAATTCAGGTCTCTTTTAATTTAAGTATAGAACCAACTCAGTGGCCATGACATTCAAGGGTTTCCAGATAGAATTGACTTTGCAAGACATCTGATAATGTATGTGCTTTCCCTAGTCCCCACTGCTCTGTGAATTTAAAAACATTTAGCAAACATTTTAAAATGATCAACCCAGGCTTTTCACATGCAAATGTTATAAAAATTAAAAAATATATAAGTATATACACTTGAAATATAGTGGCCTTTTCATGAAAGTTTAAGAATTTCATAATGACATGGAAAAATACAGGAAGGCAGGGTGCCTGGGTGGCTCAGTTGAGTGTCTGATTTCGGTTCAGGTCATGATCTCACGGTTCGTGGGTTCCAGCCCTGCATTGGACTCACTGCTGTCAGTGCAGAGCCCTCTTGGGATCCTCTGTCCCTCCCCTCTCCCCTGCCACCCCTTCCCCACTCACACACACACTCTCTCTCTCTCAAAAATAAACAAACATTAAAAAAAATACAGGAAGGCAAGAAGGTAGCCAAATTATTAAGTGTTGTTGCTTGATTTGTATTAGGCTCCTGCTAAATTAGCTTAAATCCTGAAATCACAGACAAGTATTTACGGCTAAGTTAAGACTATGGACGTTCTAAATATAGCCCAATCTATCATTGTGTAGATTTTGGCATTTCTCTTTTTTGTTTGGTATCTTGTTTTTGATTCATCTAGTTGTCAAATCTTTACTTACTGAAAATAATGACTCACATATAAGGAAGACCCTCTTCTGCAATGAAAAGTTATTTCTGTTCCAATAAAATTCAATAATAGCTACTTCCTCTCAAACAGGAGTAATGCTAGCAGTACATTATAGAGACACCTGTTCTCAGCTATTCTCTTTGGATTCTAACCAGTTGTTACTACAAAGGATGTAAAAGATTCCATTGGTGCAATCAAGATTTTTGTTCTAACCAACCATCGGCTTCATAAATCATTAAGATAGTTTCCATCTTAAATTAGAGGTAAAATCACGGCCTATTTATATTAATCAAAGTGTATAATTATTTTGTTGTTTTCCTAGAAAACAATTCTGTGTTCGTTTGCTGTTTGTTTGCTAGCATAATATTACAGACCTGTATAGCCTACTTTTCGTAATTTCTCTATTCTGTAGACATAAACATAAACCTGTCTAGAGGATAGTAAAATTACTGAAGGTAGGTTCTACAGTATAATATTATGCTAGCAAACCAATTGCAAGTGAATGTAAAATTGTTTTCCGGGAGGGAGGGGGGAAGTCTTGTTTAACTTATGACATCGACCCAAGTAACTGTGTTCTATTTGTTCCCAAACCAGTCTTGAAAGGAGAATTTGGTCTCCATTAAGCTTGAGCAGAATACTTCCAGTAATGATTGTATAGCCTCCATTTTCATGAAGTCACCATCATAGAAAATTGATTAGGCATATTAAATATTTCCAGGCTTTAATAAAATAACAAACGTGAATGGTGTTAAAATCAGTACAATGAAAATCTTTAGAAAAATATGGTTTACTTGATAATGAAGCATTAAAAAGGATGTCTCCTTTCATTTTTCGGACTACTTCCTTCTTAAGCTAAACTTGGATTGAAATTTTTTTTTTTCCGAAGGAGGCACCATAACATGATGGGACGGGATAGCATGATGGGATGCCAGGTTTGGTAGGGAGGAGGGGACAGCACCCCTGGGTTTCGATTTCAGCACACACCACAGACGAATGCTGTGGCCTTGGCAAGTCACTTACCTTCACTGAGCCTTGGTTTACTTGTTTATAAAATGGGGGCAATAATAGCTACCTTATTAAGTAAATACGTAGGAGTGGAATTGCTAGGTCCTGTGGTTAAGTATATGTTTATAACGAGAAGGAGTTACCAAACTGTTTTTTACAATGGTTTTACCACACTTGATTTTTAAAAGAAGTCATAGATTAGCTATTTTGATGCTGTATGTCCACCACCTTAGAGAATCAAATAGCCTCCCAATCAGTGTGGGAAATTGTGTGGGAAATGCATGGAGAGTGTGGATAGACGAAGCAGGTGCACAGGAAACTTGGGCTGGAAAGTTTTGCTTTAGTTTCCTTATCCCGCTGCATTCCAGAGTCTGATCTCTACTCACAAGCAGACGGATTCTTCAGCCTTCAGGCCCTTTTCTGCTCTAGTAACTGAACCATCAGATGGAGGCAGGAAGAGTGTAAGCTCTTCCAGGGAAATTTTGGATGGCTGTACAGGTCACCCCAGCTGCCAACTCAGCTGGACATTTATTAGCTCAGTGCTGACTAGTATTCTGTTACTGTCTGAGGTTCGCTTCCTGCCGTTGGTGTGTGCCCTGGGTCACAAGGCTGGGTTCAGCAGTGACTCCACGCCAAGCTCCTTGCTGCACCTTCCCATTGCCGTCCCCTTGGGAGACCTGGGGCTTCGGCTTATCATTATTATTAGTCTCTTCTGCCCAAGAACTGCACCTACACGCTAATCAGTTCCCTCTTTCTGTTTCACCCTGATGGGCAGACCTAGGGATGTATGGAAACCTTTCTGCAGTAAAACTGTTAGGCTGTCTAGAAATTCATCAGTGAGAAAAATACCTGAAGGGAAGTAGTCAGAAGCTGTAAGGTGCTAAATATTTTTCTTTCTTTTAAGTGTAATGTTTATCAATTGATTTTTAAACCTTGGGCAGAAATGTGTCAGAGAGTACGGATGTGAAATGAAGGTGTGTCTGTGTTGGTTTGCAGCCTCGGGAGTTCCCTATCTGAATCTGAACCTGGCCCCTGTGCATGGGATACAAGAAGGCACTGAAGAAAGGGGCAGACCACTTCACGTTGGTAGGTGGCAGTTTTGATACTCGAGGAAACTTACATAGGGGGCTTCTCTTGGGCAGTAGCAAGATGAGTGGATCTCTGCAGCCTGGCCCCCCACTCCCCACTCTCACCGTGCCCACCAGAATCTTAAAAGTTTGTATAGAGGCCTTAACTGGGTTCGGTCGTGTATACCACCCAAATGCTCTCAACCACACATTATTCTCTCAAGGTTGCATCCTTGAAATGGCTCCAGCTATGGGAATGGGGGGCAAAATGTACATTTCAAGGATATGAGAGATGGTGAGTTTTGTGGGTCCAGCTTGCATGTCAGCCGGTGGTCATGTGGTCTCGATGACCTCCTCCAACGATTTGCTGTCTCTGTTGAACTGCTCACTGGTCACTACCAAGAGAAATTTAGGGGAGTGGTGTTCACAGCTGAAGAGAGAGAACATTATCAGGGACCCCACGGCACTTTAGAATATGTAAGGAATTCCTTAAATTTTCTGGTAGAATTACTGCAAAAGGTAGAAATGCTTAGATTCTTCTGAAACTCATACCTCATGCTGTGATGACTCTAACACCTCTAAAGCTTGATTTTATTCTGGCCACATTTTGCAGCATAGAAAAGCACGGTTACTTTTAACCTCTTTACCTAAAATTTTTTTCTGACCTATAAATGATCCCAGGAAAACAATCTAGAAATACAACATTCCACTGAAGTAATGAACCGGGAACATGTAGCTTGCCAACAGCTAAACTTGAGCATGATTATATGAGTGTGAGGACTGGTGTTCATCATCCCTGTGAAAACAGGCTGCTGTCACTTCCCTGCTGAGACCCGGGGCGCATCCCAGTCCCATACTGAGCCTCAGGGGGGGACCCACATGCTTGGGGCAAGACTGATCTCCTCCATGTTGAATGACTATTTGCCGCGATGAAGGTAGTATTCTGAGAGGAGCAAATGGAGGGTGAGACATGGGAAAAAGTCAGGCTTTTCCATCTAATTAGGATCCTTTCTGTGTCAGCTAATAGTAAGAAATGAATGTTTCCACCTAACATTTACTTTGGAAGAGAAGATAGCTGTGTGAAAACTAGCTGTCCTAACCAGAGAGCATCTGACCAAGCAATTGCACGTGTCGCATGGAAATAAGTGCACAAACCTGTTAGCAGAGTGAGTGCTGTGCGGGCCACACAGGTGTATAAGCAGATGTTTTGGTTCAGGTAGGGCTTGGCCAGGTGCTTGACCAGGGTTTGGATTGGTGGGAAGAAAGGGTGGGTGTCTCATGCCAAAACCCAGCCATGCCAGTGGATTTGAGGACAAGTGAGTAGTTATTTGTGTCAGAAAACCCAGTAAAAGTAGGGCATGGTGACATGGAATCCTTGAAAGTAGGGAGGCTCGATATCCAGTTTGAGGCATGTTGATGAGGGGCTCTGGAGATCTGAAGAGAGACCTGTGAAAGCTTTTTCAAAGCCTGAAGTTGGTCAGCAGAATGAGTAAACCCCAAACATCTGCCCCTTCTGTTACCTCTCCCACAAGGAATAGCACCCCTGATAACAACTTGGTGTAAAGACAGTTGTTGATTCAGTGCTACTGCTGAGTCCCAGTTTCTTTATTTACACACACACACACACACACACACACACACACACACACACACATTTTTCTCTTGAGAATGTTTCTTTTAGATGAATTGTTTTTTAAATTAAAAAGTGACATAGTCCCATAAAAGAACGAAGCAGTTAGGTGCTCACCCCCAAAGGAGAGATTATTGTTATGTCTGTATGGCAAACGGATTCCGGTTGAGAGTTTTGGACTGAAATAAAAGAGCGTAAGCGAAAACAGCAGGAACATTTGAAAACCACACATCTCTCTTCCGGCACTCCCTTCCTAGAACAGAAATAAAAGACTTGTGCTTTAAAATATTGGCTAGAGAAATTTTATTTGTACTTGCCGTTCTCCAAGTTACAATCACTACCTGATAGTGTTAATACTTTTGTTTAGTACCCTTCTTTAAAAAATACAGGGGAAGTGACCTGTTCCAAGAAACGGTGTCCTTTAACTCAATTGTGTGTGTGCTGTGATTATTTTTAAAGTGGCCTATTGAGTAAAGGATATGAACAGGTCACTTATAAAACAAGCAGTAAGTGTGGCTAATAAACGTGTTAAAAAACGTTCCTTCACTAATACTCAAAGAAATGCAAATTAAAATAATGACATGCCATTTTTGCCTGTCAAATTAATATTTCTGAAAATTGTTGCATAAATTTTATGGCTAGGACTGCAAGCCAACACATTTTGGGCAATGGAGGCACATAATAAAAACTCTAAAGATGTTCCTGTGCTTTGACCCAGCATTCCTACTTCTAGACTTTGCTCTGTGGTCATCTGGGAGAAAGCCTGATGAGGTCCAGAGATGTCAGAGCAAAGCAGTCCTTCCCTCCCCTGGGCTGTGATCTTTTTTTGCAGTGGTTGATCCTCTAATTTTCAGTAATACCAGTCAAGCTCCTAAGTCAGATCTTTTTATAGGACTCTGGATTTGAAGTCGAATCAGGCTCTTAAACGTGCTGTGGCTTCTCCCGGCTTCATTGTAAAAAACCTCTGAAGAGCTAGCCACAGAAGATAAAAAAACAAAAACAAAAAACAAACCAACAAGAATCCTTGACAAATAATTTATTGCCAAAATTACTAAATACTTGGTCGATAGGGCGAAACGGAGGAAAAACTGTAAAGAAGCTTTCTCTTATTAAACAAAACAACTCTACCCATTTGAAACACACGTGAAGAAACCGACCACCCTTTTGCCTTGACTCAGAGACCCAAATTTCTGGGCATTCATTTTCACCAGATTCTGTGAGTAATGACTTTTAGCAGCTAGATCACTGTTCCCCCACTCGCGATTCTCCTGTGTCTCTTCAGATACAGAAAGTTCCTGAAAATATTTGAATCATCAAATCTTTGATTCATTTCATATATCTGGCACAAAGAGGTGTTCTCATTATCTTATGCCCGAGAGAGTGAGATTTAGACTTATGTTCGTTGTTGTATTCATCTTCTGGACATATAAATTAAGCCCTGATGAGTTGTACTCACTTAACTCACATTGACATGTGTATACATATGACATTGTATTTGTATTGTGATGTATTTAGATGGAGGTACACACAGATGATGATACAAGTAGATGTAGGCATAGTATTGACATAGATACAGCACAACTGTGTAATTACATATGTATTTCATATACATCTAGACTGTATCCACGCCAATACCTTATTGAGTTGTGAGGCATAAATAAGTTGATACATGTGAAGCTTTTAGCATAGTACTTGGCACATTGCAATCAATAATAGTTAGAGAAAGAGTGAGAGACCGAAAGATAGATGCAGAGAGAGGCAGGGAGAGACAGACACAGAGAGAACCTGCTAATAAATGTAACTGATTTGGTCATATCTTAGTTTAGGCTGCTGCAATAAAATATGGAATGAATGGCTTACACAACAGACATTTCTCAGTTCTGGAGGCTGGGAGGTCCAAGATCACGGTGCTGGAAGATTTGGTTCCTTCTTCCTGGTTTGTAGGTGGCCACCTTTTTGCTGTATCTTCACATGGCAGATATCTATCTATCTGTTTACCAATATATCATGTATCTATCTATCTATCTATCTATCTATCTAATCTAATCTGTCTATCTACGGATATCAGCTTTCTTGTGTCTAAGAGCTAATCTCATCATGGGGGCTCCACCTTCATGACCTAATTAGCTCCTGAAGGCTCCACCTCCAAATACATCACATTGGGGGTTACATATAAGTTTTGGGGAGACCAAACATTCAAGCCCATAGCAGATAAGGCCTTAATTTTAAGGTTAAATGGCAATTTGTAGTCTATGTTCTCTCTTTAAAAAAAATTCTTCTACTTTTCAGTTCTTGAACTTCCATAGGCAAAGGAACAACGGTTTGACTAAATGTTTCTGCTTTTTGAGATCTGGATTGTTATTTGCACTACTATAATCATGAGCATCCTATAGTCTTATATTTGCAGAGATGGCACCTTGTATTTTTAAAACAGTTTTATATGTTGTGTCAAATTTGGTTTCTCATGAAACGTTCTATGAGGTAGAAAAGACATATATATTTATTTCACAGATAAGCTCCTGGTGGAGTCCAGGGTGCCTTAGATTACACAGCTAGAACATAGTGGTGCTAAATCCTAAATAAATAGGCCTTTGTCCCATTGCACATTTGTGTGTCCCCATCCCATGAGACAGTACATTGCACCCTCAAAGGAACACCCTCCTGAAAGTCTCTACCCTATTCTACTCTTTGTCCCTACCTTCCTGATTGCTGAAGCCCCTGACTACTGTTCTAGTTCCTTTAGAAAAGGGCCTCAGAAATGAGGAGTCACTTAATTACATTAGAACTTTATCCCCCTCTTAAAAGTGTGGCTCCATTCTTTGCAATTAGATGATCATTTTCCATAATGAAAATGACTGAGGCAAAATATCGCTCAGGTGCTTTTGCTTCTTTATTCTGCCATCATACTGTTATTACCTAGAGGATGTCACACTATTGAAATCTTTTGACTTGACTGTTCTCTGAAGGGGAATTAACGACATCTGTCTCAGTCACTAATTACATCATTGCAACAACTCTGATCCAGACGTCCCTCCCCACCCCCTCACCCCTTCATTTTACAAAGAACAGGAAACCGGTGGACAGGTGTTAAATAACTTCTCCCAGGATCACAGATGACTCCGGCAGTGGCAGAACCTGGATGTGGGTGCAGGGCTATCCCACTCAAAGTCAGTCCCCCAATACCATGCCATGCTTCCTCAGAACATAGGCTACATGGCTGGGGATGGAGGCCATGAGTGAACTTGTAACAGTTGAAGACTTCACCCTTCAGTCTGCGTTGGCCTCAACACCATCGAAGCTACAATTCCACATATGATTTCTGTAAGGTGTTGCCTTGGGTGATGTTCCAGGCCATTGCTCAGCACTGTCTGTCATAGATAGCTTTTCTTCTGTTGCGTCCACTCCTGGGTTCCATTCCATCAAGGCTTGAAATAACCTGTTAGATCGTATTTATCTTCCTATCTACCTACTACTATGTGGGTACATAGCTTTTATAAATCTTGAAGTCCTCTATCTTTGCATAAAATGCATCATTATAAATTGTGTGCTTTGAATGTCCAAGTAATAGTAAATTCTCTGCTACAGACATGTTGACATAAGAATCGCATTATTTAAGCAAAATGGAAATGGTGTACTAAACACGACTTTTGAAAGAAAGCTGTCAAGGGATGCCTGGGTGGCCCATTTGGTTAAGCGTCCGACTTCAGCTCAGGTCATGATCTCATGGTTCGTGAGTTTGAGCCCTGCATCGGGCTTATCAGTACAGAGCCCAGAGCCTGCTTCAGATTCTGTGTCTCCCTCTTTCTCTGCCCTCCCCTGTTCATGCTCTGTCTCTCAAAAATGAGTAAACATTAAAAAAAAAAAATTTTTTTTAAAAAGAAAGAAAGCTGTCAAAGACCATGGCCAAACTATTAGGAGAAGATACTGCAACTCACTGCTCAATATCCTTAAATTTCTGCTTCTCTTGATGTTTGGTTGAAATTCTACCCCCAGCAGCTTCAAATGCAATTTTTAGAGGAGAGAATACAAACCCAGGGTCTGGTACCCAGTCTGGTACTCATGGATATAACCAGCAAAATCCTGTAGCACAGACTCCTTGGAGCATAGCACACACTTAGAAAAGCAATGGAAGATTATTTGAACATTTCATGAATATGTTGAATTGAATAAAGTAGCCTTAGCATCAACATCCTTGCCCCCCTTCTTCTTAGAATCAAGAGATTCTGATTAATAATTATAGGGTGTTCATAATGGAGATGGTCTCATTATATCTGAATTTAAGCATTAGAGAATATTACACATTCAAGATGTTAGAAAAGACTAAATTTCTATTAGGCTATTTTCCATTACTAAGAATGTTAGAAATATGCCATGCTTTTTACAGCGGTACATTAAAAGCAAGCACACACATAATTTATTAGGAAAAAAATCTCTAAATAGATTGTCTATACTCCTTAGTGTAGGTCTACAGCATTATGCACCATTTCATTAAAATTCTTCTCATTATTTTTAGCTCTTGCCAATTGTTCTGCTTAATTAACTCAATCAACTGTGGATTACTGCCAGTTCTGTTTGCAGAAACCATGGCAGTTTATTAACTCTCATAAATGCCAAAAGATAGCAGAAGCACTGGAGGACTGATAATTAAATGCATCTTTTAATTTCTAGCCTACAAATACAATTTAGCGCATGTTAGTTTGCAGGTTGTCAATGGAAAGCAGGTTGACTCTGGAGTGGCATTTTCCTCAAAGTCTAAGCTGTATGTGGCCCATGAGGAGAAGTTAGTGTATCAGGGTTAAGGTGACTCTGGCTAACATAGTGTTCTCAACACTGATGTATTTGTTTGTTTCTTAGAGAGGGAGAGAAAGCCTGAGCACTAGAGGAAGAGAGAGAATCTTAAGCAGACTCCACGCCCAGTGTGGAGTCCGATGCGGGGCTCTGAGTCATGACCCCGAGATCACGACCAGAGCTGAAATCGAGTCGGACACGCAACTGACAGAGCCACCCACGTGCCTCTAACATTGATGTTTTATTGCAAATCATGAAAGAGAAAATTTTTAATATTCTTGAAAGAAGATTTTTTTAAAAAAATAGCTATATTGCAATAATCTAGAATAGCCATCAGCACATAGTAGGTGTTAAAGAAATATTTGTTGGAAAGATGAACAAGTTGCTTTTAGTCCTGTCTTTGAGAGGGTACTAATATTTTTCTTGGTCTCCAAATACCATGTACCAGAAAATAGTTGTTGAAAGTAAATATTTTTTTATCCAATGAATAATAATCATTGTAATACATGTGATTTATGACTAGAAAGCAATTTATTCATCCAGTCTAAAAATAATGCTCAAAAATAGAAACCTAATTTTGGGGGTCTTTGTTTCTTAAGATTCTTTAAGCCATAGAAATCTTGGAAAACACTGAATTTACCACCCTAAGCACTTCACTCAAAAATACTAGTTTCTTTTTCTTTTAGAATGATGTATTTTAAGTTTCAGTGCACATGTATCTTCATTATCTTTCTTGAAATGATAATGTTTACTTAACTTTTAATATGTAGCATTTAGGTCCCACACTTAGCACTCCTTGGTATTGTCTAGAAGGATCTGTTGCTGGATGGCCGTGAAAGCCAAACACGTCCTGTGCAAGAAATGGACTGACAAATTCACTGTGGGTTTATAGAAATGCTTGGTTGGAAGTGTTTATTTGTTGCAGCTAGATCAGTGTTCCACCCATTTCCAATTACCGTGGTGATTTAGTGGATGGGTTAGATGTATGTCCTTAGACATAGAGCCTGAAAAAAGGAAGAAAGCATAAAAAAAGAAAAGCTTTTTAAGGCTCATGATATCATTATTAAGGGAGTCCTTTTAGAGGCAGTATATGAGGTATATGGACGTGGTTTAGGAATATAATTAGACTGTTCTGTTAAAAATATTTAAGGGGGGGCGCCTGGGTGGCGCAGTCGGTTAAGTGTCCGACTTCAGCCAGGTCACGATCTCACGGTCCGTGAGTTCGAGCCCCGCGTCAGGCTCTGGGCTGATGGCTCAGAGCCTGGAGCCTGTTTCCGATTCTGTGTCTCCCTCTCTCTGTCCCTCCCCCGTTCATGCTCTGTCTCTCTCTGTCCCAAAAGTAAATAAACGTTGAAAAAAAAAAAAAAATTAAAAAAAAAAATATTTAAGGGGACTTCTCTCTTCCCCAAAGTTATTATATTACTAATTAATTTGCTATCTTGATTTTGTGCCATTTGATACATACCTGGAACAATTGGTTCTTAAGGCAGAGAAGAGTTGTCTCATTGACCTGTGTCCCTTGTGATAACATAGCAAAGGCTTGAATTATCACATTACACCGTCTTCAATACTAGCTCTTAACCAGCACTAAACTTGACTAATGATTCAAAAGATCAGGCAAACACCAGGCACAAATAAAATAGTCTTTTCTTGGAGAAGTCTGAGACCATTCAGTATGGCTTTTAAAATGGCCCTACTCTTATGCAGTAGGAGGAGCTTTGGTTTAGATGTAATAGACAAGACTCTTCCTAAGCAGCTTACGTAGAAATATTGTTCAAACAAAGGAGTAATTTGGGTTAGGGAACATCCCTTCTTCATATCCCATTGATTAACTGTTTGTATGAACAGCCCTTGTTTTGCAACGAATTGTACCACCAATAAATCTGCAAATGCTAAGTGTATTTATAATAGACAACCTACATAATTAAGACATGTCCTCCCAAAACATTCTGCAGATACAGATCATCATCTTTCCACTCCTAGTAAGTACCATTAGTAAGTTTACTGGGAAGTCTGGTCATCAGTGTATGTGCAGGAATGGGTTAACTCAGTAGGCTTGGGGTGCTCAAACCCTGCACATTCCCAAAAAAGTTCCTGGGAGATGAGATCTGAGTTTTTGGAATGTTCTGCTGGATAAGAGTGGTTTTGTATGCCTTAGTTTGACCAGATAGTTTATGCTAAAAATGTGATCCCAGGCAAATGCCTATTTTTGCTTCAGTAGGTGGGAGACTGGAGTAGGTTTCAGTAAAAACCATGGGCCCCAAAGCTTGGGTGAGTGTCCTTGGTTTGCAGTGCTCCTCATGAGTTGTCACGTTTCATTTGTGGGAGAAGTAAGCTTGTCTGTGCAACTCTACTGGGAGAAGACGCCTGGAAGCTTGTGTTTGATGCCTCCTGAACTTTGTTTTGCACTGCGTCCCTTTGTTGAATTTCATCTGTATCCTTTTACTGCCATGAACTGAGACCATGAGTATAACAGCTTCTGAGTCCTCTGAGTCCTTCTAGCAAATCATCCAGAGTGAAGATGGTGTGCTTGGAGACCCCCAACACAGCACATTTGAAAGAGAGTTGAGGTTTGACTTTTCTTTCAAAAAAAAAAAAATTTTTTTTAATGTTTATTTATTTTTGAGAGAAAGACAGAGCTCGTGGGAGGGGCAGAGAGAGAGGGAGACAGAGGATATGAAGCAGGCTCCCTGCTCAGAGTGGAGAGCCCAATTTGGGGCTTGAACTCATGAACCATGAGATCATGACCTGAGCCGAAGTCAGACACTTAACCAAGGTGCCCCGACTTTCTTTTCTGATAGAAAGTTTGCCTGCCTTCGACTTAACCTTTTCTTTCTCAGCGTGAGGCTCCAAATCCCTGTGTAATATCCCTCCAGCCCTTTATATTGACATTCTATTCACTCTGTCTCTAGAGACTTAAACCTTCATTAATAATCCCATAGGGAAAAAAAAAAGCACTTATTTCAATAGATCCTCAATCTCTAGCTATTACTTTTAGTTATTTGGCCCATGTTGTTTCTGCAGAGAATGCTGCTCTTTATAGCCTACTAAAATAAATATTATGGTGGTTATATGTCCAGAGGCTGGTAGCATACTTGCTTATGGCCAACAAAACAAAATATGAATTCTAAATAGTAATGTTCGAATTTCCCGAAATGTAAGGGGATAGAATTGACTTCAGTAGACTTTTCTCTTTAGTAATATAATATCCTGAGAAGCAGTTGCCAAAAAAATCTGCTTAGTTATTAAATTAGTCATCAGTACCTATCTTTGGGACCACCTAAAATGAAAAGATATGTTTATTTATACTGCAGTGGGATATTCTTAAATTTTCAAAAATGGCAAGAGCTATTTGAATGTCTCATTAGAACCTTTTTTCCCCTAATATTAGTTTAGCCTGGTAATGCAGTAAAAACAGCAACATTGCCCAGATTGCTAAGGGATGGCTCTGAATAAATTATATTAGTGGTTACATTGGTATTAGTTTTATTATATTATCTATAACTTTTTCTATAGACCCCATTGATTTAATTTAGGGAAAATTATTTTATATATGGAAAAAATCAGACAATAACTTAATTTTATCTAAATATTTTCAAGTTAAGCCAATGAGAGTTCAATAAATAATTGCTATGAATAATTTCTTTAATTTTTCAGCCTATTTATGTTTTATTGGAAATAGGATGTATGTGTGTTATGTTCAACTAAGCAAGGTAGTCTTTTATAAAAAGATATTTGGTGTCTAAATGGATATTTAACTACATGTATTTATATCTCTCATATGTTTCCTAAAAAGCAAAACAAAGTTTTTTGGAGAAGATAAATGCACATTTCATAGTAAATCTTAATAACTATTTGACAAGTGTTGACTTCGTATTTGTGGAGTAGAAACCAACTGGATAGGATATGAGAGGTGGTGGGCCTGTTTTTGTAGTACTCTGCTCGCCCGTCCATTACCCCAGGTGTGTGAACGATGCATAATAGGGTTATGCCACGCTTGGGTATACTGGATGTGTGTATACAAATTATACAAGGAAGTCATTTGTATTCTTGCATACATTGAGTTTCTTCAAGTAATTCATCCACTCTGTGGTCTCAGCCTCCGCTTGTATCAGGACTGTTCCTAAATCTGTCTTCAGGGCTGTCATTGTGGCCCCACTCCGATTCCACGTTCTCTGTTGCTATTCTCCCCCTCCTGCCACCTGTATGTTCCAATGGTCCCGAAACACAACATCAAGTGTTAAAGATGAGCATTTCTCCCCTGGCAAAGCAGTATCCTTTCCTGCCTTCAACACTGTTCCCATACTTTTGGGCTCCAAGACTTGCAAAAAGGTATTTTAAAAAATTTTTATTTATTCTGAGAGAGAGAATGCGCATGAGTAGGGGAGGGACAGAGAGAATCCTAAGCAGGCTCTGCACTGACAGTGCATAGCCCGATTTGGGACTCCACATGAGGCCGGATGTGGGGCTTAAATGCATAAACCCATGAGATCATGACCTGAGCCAAGATCAAGAATCTGATGCTTAACCAACTGAGCCACCCAGGCATCCCCAAGGGGGATTTTTTATATATATAAATATATATTTTTTTTTAATTTAATTTTTTATTTTTTTAAATTTACATCCAAATTAGTTAGCGTATAGTGCAACAATGATTTCGGGAGTAGATCACTTAGTGCCCCTTACCTATTTAGCCCATCGCCCCCCCCCCCCACAACCCCTCCAGTAACCCTCTGTTTGTTCTCCATATTTAAGAGTCTCTTATGTTTTTGTCCCCCTCCGTTTTTATATTATTTTTGCTTCTCTCCCCTATGTTCATCTGTTTTATATCTTAAAGTCCTCATATGAGTGAAGTCATATGATTTTTGTCTTTCTCTGACTGACTAATTTCACTTAGCATAATACACTCCAGTTCCATCCACATAGCTACAAATGACAAGATTTTATTCTTTTTGATTGCCGAGTAATACTCCATTTATATATATATATATATATATATATATATATATATATATATATATACACACACCACCTCTTCTTTATCCATTCAGCCATTGATGGACATGTGGGCTCTTTCCATACTTTGGCTATTGTTGATAGTGCTGCTATAAACATGGGGGTGCATGTGTCCCTTCGAAACAGCACACCTGTATCCCGTGGATAAATGCCCAGTAGTGCAATTGCTGGGTCATAGGGTAGTTCTATTTTTAGTTTTTTGAGGAACCTCCATCCTGTTTTCCAGAGTGGCTGCACCAGCTTGCATTCCCACCAACAGTGCAAAAGAGATCCTCTTTCTCCTCATCCTCGCCAACATCTGTTGTTGCCTGAGGTGTTAACGTTAGCCATTCTGACAAGTGTGAGGCGGTATCTTACTGTAGTTTTGATTTCTATTTCCCTGATGATGAGTGATGTTGAGCATTTTTTCATGTGTTGGTTGGCCATCTGGACGTCTTCTTTGGAGAAGTGTCTATTCATGTCTTTTGCCCATTTCTTCACTGGATTATTTGTTTCTTGGGTGCTGAGTTTGATAAGTTCTTTATAGATTTTGGATACTCACCCTTTATCTGATATGTCATTTGCAAATATCTTCTCCCATTCTGCTGGTTTTAGTTTTGCTGATTCTCTCCTTCACTGTGCAGAAGCTTTTTATTTTGATGAGGTCCCAGTAGTTCATTTTTGTTTTTGTTTCCCTTGCCTCCGGAGATGAGTAAGAAGTTGCTGCGGCCAAGATCAAAGAGGTCTTTGCCTGCTTTCTCCTCTAGGATTTTGATGGCTTCCTGTCTTACATTGAGGTCTTTCATCCATTTTGAGTTTATTTTTGTGTATGGTGTAAGAAAGTGGTCCAGGTTCATTCTTCTGCATGTCGCTGTCCAGTTTTCCCAGCACCACTTGCTGAAGAGACTGTCTTTATTCCATTGGATATTCTTTCCTGATTTGTCAAAGATTAGTTGGCCATACGTTTGTGGGTCCATTTCTGGGTTCTCTATTCTGTTCCATTGATCTGAGTGTCTGTTCTTGTGCCAGTACCATACTGTCTTGATAGTTACAGCTTTGTAGTATAGCTTGAAGTCTGGGATTGTGATGCCTCCTGCTTTGGTTTTCTTTTTCAAGATTGCTTTGGCTATTCGGGGTCTTTTCTGGTTCCATACAAATTTTAGGATTATTTGTTCTAGCTCTGTGAAGAATGCTGGTGTTATTTTGATAGGGATTGCATTGGATATGTAGATTGCTTTGGTAGTATCAACATTTTAATAATATTTGTTCTTCCTACACAGGAGCGTGGAACCTTTTCCATTTTTTTTTTTTTTGTATCTTCTTCAATTTCTTTCATAAGCTTTCTATAGTTTTCAGCATATAGATTTTTCACCTCTTTGGTTAGATTTATTCCTAGGTATTTTATGGTTTTTTGTGCAACTGTAAATGGGATCAATTCCTTGATTTCTCTTTCTGTCACTTCATTGTTGGTGTATAGGAATGCAACCGATTTCTGTGCGTTGATTTTATATCCTGCAACTTTGCTGAATTCATGAATCAATTCTAGCAGTTTTTTGGTGGCATATTTGGGTTTTCCATATAGAGTATCATGTGTTCTGCGAAGAGTGAAAGTTTGACCTCCTCCTGGCCAATTTGGATGCCTTTTATTTCTTTGTGTTGTCTGATTGCAGAGGCTAAGACTTCCAATACTATGTTGAATAACAGTGGTGAGAGTGTCTTGTTCCTGACCTTAGTGGGAGAGCTCTCAGTTTTTCCCCACTGAGGATATTAGTGTGAGCTTTTCATATATGGCTTTTATGATGTTAAGGTATGTTCCTTCTATTCGGACTTTCTTGAGGGTTTTTATTAAGAAAGGATCCTGTATTTTGTCAAATGCTTTGTCTGAATCTATTGGCAGGATCATATAGTTCTTATCCTTCCTTTTATTAATGTGATGTATCACATTGATTGATTTGTGAGTATTGAACCAGCCCTGCAGTCCAAGAATAAATCCCACTTGGTCGTGGTGAATAATTTTTTTTAATGTATTGTTGGAGCCAGTTGGCTAATATCTTGTTGAGGATTTTTGCATCCATGTTCATCAGGGAAATTGGTCTATAGTTCTCCTTTTTAGTGGCGTCTCTGTCTGGTTTTGGAATCAAGGTAATGCAGGCTTCATAGAAAGAGTTTGAAAGTTTTCCTTCCGTTTCTATTTTTTGGAGCAGCTTCAAGAGAATAGGATAATACTAAGGAAGAATAAGGAAGAATTAACTCTTCCTTAAATGTTTGGTAGAATTCCCCTGGAAAGCCATCTGGCCCTGGACTCTTGTTTTTTGGCAGATTTTTGATTACTAATTCAATTTCCTTACTGGTTATGGGTCTGTTCAAATTTTCTATTTCTTCCTGTTTCAGTTTTAGTAGGGTATATGTTTCTAGGAATTTGTCCATTTATTCCAGATTGCCCATTTTATTGGCATATAATTGCTCATAATATTCTCTTCTTATTGTTTTTATTTCTGCTGTGTTGGTTGTGATCTCTCTTCTTTCACTCTTGATTTTATTTATTTGGGTCCTTTCCTTTTTCTTTTCGATCAAACTGGCTAGTGGTTTATCAATTTTGTTAACTCTTTCAGAGAACCAGCTTCTGGTTTCATTGATCCGTTCTACTGTTTTTTGGGTTTTTTTTTTTGTTTTGATAGCATTAATTTCTACTCTAATCTTTATTATTTCCTGTCTTCTGCTGGTTTTGGGTTTTATTTGCTGTTCTTTTTCCAGCTCCTTAAGGCGTAAAGTTAGTTTGTGTATCTGAGATCTTTCTTCCTTCTTTAGGAAGGCCTGGATTGCTATATACTTTCCTCTTATGACCACCTTTGCTGCATCCCAGAGGTTTTGGGTTGTGGTGTTATCATTTTCATTGACTTCCATATACTTTTTAATTTCCTCTTTAACTGCTTGGTTAGCCCATTCATCTTTAGTAGGATGTTCTTCAGTGTCCAAGTATTTGTTGCCTTTCCAAATTTTTTCTTGTTGATTTTGAGTTTCATAGCATTATGGTCTAAAAATATGCACGGTATGATCTCGATCTTTTTGTACTTACTTAGGGCTGATTTGTGTCCCGGTATATGGTCTATTCTGGAGAACGTTCCACGTGCACTGGAGGAGAATGCATATTCTGCTGCTTTAGGATGAAATGTTCTGAATATATCTGTTAAGTCCATCTGGTCCAGTGTGTCATATAAAGCCACTGTTTCCTTGTTGATTTTTTGATTAGATGATCTGTCCATTGCTGTCAGTGGGGTATTGAAGTCTCCTATTATTATGGTATTACTATCGATGAGTTTCTTTATGTTTGTGATTAATTGATTTATATATTTGGGTGCTGCCACATTTGGCGCATAAATGTTTACAATTGTTAGGTCTTCTTGGTGGACAGACCCCTTGATTATGATATAATGCCCTTCTGCATCTCTTGATACAGTCTTTATTTTAAAGTCTGGATTGTCTAATAGAAGTATCGCTACTCCGGCTTTCTTTTTGTTGACCATTAGCATGATAGATGGTTCTCCATTAGCTTATTTTTGATCTGAAGGTGTCTTTAGGTCTAAAGTGGGTCTCTTGTAAACAGCATATAGATGGATCTTGTTTTCTTATCTGTTCTGTTAACCTGTGTCTTTTGATTGCAGCATTGAATCCATTGATGTTTAGAGTGAGTACTGAAAGATATGAATTTATTGCCATTATGATGCTTGTAGAGTAGGAGTTTCTGGTGGTCTTCTCTGGTCCTTACTAATCTTCGTTGCTTTTGATATATATATATATATATAATTATGTATATATTATATATATATAATATATATGTATAATTTTTTTTAATCTTTTCTCTCCTCAGAGAGTCCCCCTTAAAATTTCTTGCAGGGCTGGTTTAGTGGTCACAAACTCCTTTAATTTTTGTTTGTCTGGGAAACTTTTTATCTCTCCTTCTATTTTGAATGACAGCCTTGCTGGATAAAGAAGTCTTGGCTGCCTATTTTTCTGATTCAGCACACTGAATATATCCTACCATTCCTTTCTGGCCTGCCAACTTTCTGTGGATAGGTCTGCTGCAAACCTGATCTGTCTTCCTTGTAGGTTAGGGAACTGTTTTCCCTTGCTGCTTTCATGATTCTCTCCTTGCCTGAGTATTTTGTGAATTTGACTATGATATGCCTTGTTGATGGTCGATTTTTGTTGAATCTAATGGGGGTCCTCTGTGCTTCCTGGATTTTGATGTCTGTGTGTTTCCCTAGGTTAGGAAAGTTTTCTGCTATGATTTGTTCACATAACCCTTCTACCCCTGTTTGTCTCTCTTCCTCTTCTGGGACCCCTATGATTCTGATGTTGTTCCTTTTTAATGAGTCACTGATTTCTCTAATTCTTAAATCGTGCTCTTTTGCCTTAATCTCCCTCTTTTTTCTGCTTCTTTATTCTCTAAGTTTGTCCTCTATATCGCGGATTCTCTGTTCTGCCTCATCCATCCTTGCTGCTGCTGCATCCATCCGTGATTGCAGCTCAGTTATAGCATTTTTAATTTCATTCTGGCTGTTTTTTACTTCTTTTATCTCTGCAGAAAGGGATTCTAATCTATTTTCGACTCCAGCTAGTATTCTTATTATCGTGATTCTAAATTCTGGTTCAGACATCTTGCTTGTATCTGTGTTGGTTAAATCCCTGGCTGTCGATTCTTCATGTTCTTTTTTTGGGGGTGAATTCCTTCGTTCTGTCATTTTGAAGGGAGAAAAGGAATTAATGAGGTAGAAAAATTAAAAAAATATTAAAATTAAAAAATATTAAAATTAAAAAATCAAAACACACACACAAATTGAATAAATGATGCTAGATCCTAGGTGTGTTTTGGTCTGGTGTTGAAAGTGGTTTGACAGATTAGAGAAAAAAAAAGTGGGGGAGAAAAAAAAGGAAATCGTTTGAGAATTTGAAAAAGTGAATACACTGAAGTAGACTAAAATGAGATGATTGAAGTAAAATAGAATTTGAAAAAATATACACAAAAGTAAAGAATATAGTAGAAAAAAAGAAAAATATTTTTAATAAAAATTAAAAATAAAAATGGATATTTTCTTTTTCTATATTCAAGAAAAGAAACGAAAAAGAGAAAAAAGAAAAAAACAAAGGGAAATCACTTGAAAATTTGAAAAAAGCCGGGGTGCCTGGGTGGCTTAGTCGGTTGAGCGTCCAACATCGGCTCAGGTCATGATCTCGTGGTCCGTGGGTTCGGGCCCTGCATCAGGCTCTGTGCTGACAGCTCGGAGTCTGGAGCCTGTTCTGGATTCTGTGTGTCCCTGTCTCTCTGACCCTCCCCCATTCATGCTCTGCCTCTCTGTCTCAAGAAAATAAATAAACGTGAAAAAAAATTTTTTTTAAAAAAAGAAAATTTGAAAAAGTGAATACACTGTAGTAGACTAAAATAAAATGATGGAAGTAAAATAGAATTTGAAAAAAATTACCCAAAAGCAAAAAACATAGTAAAAAAATTAAAGAAAAATATTTTTAATAGAATTGAAAGTAAAAATGAAGTTTTTCCCTTTTTGCATTCAAGAAAAAGAAAAGAATAAAAAAAGAGAAAAAAAAAGGAAATAGTTTGAAAATTTGAAAAAGTGAATAGACTGAAGTAGACTAAAATAAACTGATGGAAGTAAAAGAGAATTTGAAAAAACTTACACAAATTTAAAAATATAGTAATAAAAATTAATGAAAAATATAGTAATAAAAATTAATGAAAAATATTTTTAATAAAAATTGAAAATGAAAATAATTTTTTTTCTCTTTCTGTATTCAAGAAAAAGAAGTGTAAAAGAAAAAAAAAGAAAATGAATAGATGGACCTGCTAACAGATTGATGTAAGACTGAAATTACTTAATTTTTCCCTAGAAGTCAGACTTGTAGCTGTTTATAGTCCATAAACTAAGCAGGCGGGGAGACTTGTGTTCTTGAAGAGCGAAGTTGGCCCAGTTGGGCGGGGCTCAGGGTAAAGGCTCTGCTCTCCACTAGATGGCGCTGCTAGCCTACTGGGGTGGATTGTTGCAGGGCTCATAGGTGCGTGTGCGTATGCGTATGCGCGGGAGGGGTGAAACAGCGCCACCCAGCCACCCACTCTGTTCTCCCGGATCAGCAGTCGCGCACCTGTCCTCTGTCTTCAGCTCTCGTCCACTCCCTGCTTTTTCACTCTCCGTGACCAGGCCCCAGACAGTACCTCTCTCCCGAGTTTTGTCTCAAATGTGGCTGTTTTCCCTGGCCCCTTACTTCTGAAGGACTGTGGCTTTGACCCGTTCCGCCCCTCTGTGCGAGGGTCTCACTGAGCAATGGCCGAGTGAGCAATGGCCGAATGTCGGCTGCACCCAGGAACACCCACTGGACCCTGCTGTTGCCAGTGCCCTGAGACTGCGGCCAGGTGCCAGCCCGCCCCAGAAAAAGTTCGTGAGACAGTGTAGCAGCAGCTTTTCAGGGATTACGGAAAATCACAACACACATCTGGCACCAGGCTTCACCCTTAAGGACCTTGTTCCAGCACCAGCGAATGTGGCCGTTTTCTGGGGTCTGCTGGGACCAGGTGGCTTCAGCAGTCTTTACCAAATGTCCTTCTGGCAGTGGAACCACTTTTGCCCGTGTGGCCTGAGAACCTCCCGGAGCGCACTCTGTTCCTGGGGATTCGCCCTTCCCACCAGAGCACCGCCAGGTATGGAGCTGCGGAGTTGCAGCCTTTGAGCTCCCCTTGTTTACAGTCTTAATGGAATTTAAACCCTCTCCTTTCTCCCTTTTTAGTTTAGTCCCTGCGGCTGTTTCCGATTTCCCACTTTCTCTCCAGCTGCTTTTGGAGAGGGGTGCTTTTCCCGTATTCTTCACCCCACCCCATCCCATTCTCGGTCCTCTCTCACTTGCAAAAGCACCTCCCTTCCTGTGCCTTCTCGCTCCCCAAGTTCACTTCTCCGCACCGCGTACCGGCTGAATTCTGTGGTTCAGGTTGTGCAGATGGTTGTGTTAATCCTCTAATCAGTTTTCTAGGTGTGCAGGATGGTTTAGTGTTGGTCTGGCTGTATTTCATGGACGCGAGACACACTAAAAACTTCCATGCTGTTCCGCCCTCTTGGCTCCTTCTCCTGCTGAAGGGGATTGTTTTTAACCCCATCATCCTTTTTACCCTCTTCGGCCTCCTCTGTTAACTTAGGCATAGCCACTCTGCACGCTCAGTCCCCATGTTTCCTCTGAAATCCTCTGTCACCCGCACAGGGTTCGGTGTCCCTCTTGGGAAAGCATTGGAGACAACAGGATTGTTTCCTTTGAAGCTCTTGTGCCCGACACACAGTGCCTGCTCTGTTCTAGTTCCTCCTAGGAATGGCCCGCTGACACCAGTCCATGGCTCCCCCTCACTGCATCCGTTCTACACAGAGCAAACGGAACACTTTCCCCATGCAAACATTTAAAAAAACTGTTTATTTATTTTAAGAGAGAGAGGGAGGGAGGGAGGGAGAGGATAAGTGGGGAAGGGCAGAAAGAGAGAGGGAGAGAGAGAATCCCAAGCAGGCTCCATGCTCCGTGCAGAGCCAGAAGCAGGGTTCCATCTCATGACCATGAGATCACAACCTGAGCAGAAATCAAGAGTGGGAGGCTTAAGCCACCCAGGCACCCCTCCCATGCAAACGTTTTCATGTCTTAACTTTGCAGTGGCACGTGACTGGCTGCCATGCCATTCCCAATTCCGTGTCTTATCCAGGTAATGAGGGACTCCCAGCCCCTGCTACTTCTCATCTTCCTGTCCTTACTGGCAAGGCCATTTTCCTCTTGTTTCCTTGTACACATTCTATAATATGGCTCTATTCTGTAATATTTATATGATATAAATATTATAAACCCACCCAGCTTCGTGGTGAGTTCATGTCATGGGAAACACATAAATGCCCTCTCCCTTTGTCATATCACCTCAGAAGCTTTGCAAATCTTCCCACCTCCTAGAAACCTTCTTCAGGTATCCTTAGCCCCAACCCGATTACTCCCTTGCTCTGTAGCCCGTAGTTATTTTTGTAAGACATTATTTTGGTTATGTTGATATTTTGCTTTGTTATATACATTCTTTAGGCCACAAAGAATATGTTCTATTTCTTTATCAACATTTACTTCTTTTTTTATTAAAAAAATTTTTAACATTTCTTTGCTTTTGAGAGAGAGAGGGAGGGAGGGAGGGAAAGGGGCAGAGAGAGGGAGACACAGAATCTGAAGCAGGCTCCAGGCTCTGAGCTGTCAGCACAGAGCTCGACATGGGGCTTGAACTCACAAGTCGTGAGCTCATGACCTGAACCAAAGTCAGATGCTTAACCGAGCCATCCAGGCACCCCAATATTTTCTTCTTAACAGTGAGCATCAGTGTCTAGAAAGCAGTTAATGTAAATTGCTAACAAACCGTCATGGCTCCTGAAGGCCTAAAAGTTTTAATCAGATTACCTTCTTCAAGATTTCTTGAGCACCCCCCCCTTTTTTTAAATAAATAGAGAAACAACTACATTAAACATCTCAATGTTCTTTCCTAATCCATCTCCAAATTAAAGGGTCATTCTTTTTCTTATTGAGGTTAAATTTCTCTTTTAAGTGTTATTTCGTACATTCTTGGGAGCATATGGCTCCCTCTGCTGAGAGACTCAAAAAATAAATCACTGGGGCGCCTGGGTGGCTCAGTTGGTTAAGCATCCGACTTCGGCTCAGGTCACGATCTCGCGGTCCGTGAGTTCGAGCCCCGCGTCGGGCTCTGGGCTGATGGCTCGGAGCCTGGAGCCTGCTTCCGATTCTGTGTCTCCCTCTCTCTCTGCCCCTCCCCCGTTCATGCTCTGTCTCTCTCCGTCTCAAAAATAAATAAACTTAAAAAAAAAAATAAAATAAATCACTGATAGATATGACATACTGCCTGAAGTGTGACTAACTAGTTTAACCAGCATCTCTTTAAAAACAATGTGATTCTCGTAGAAAATTGTCTTTGTGGGAGAAATGAGAAGATGAATGAGGAGGCACTTAGTAGGTCTGTGGAGTTTTATGCAGATACTAAAGTGCATTGCAGAAGGGTAGGGTAGGCTGGTAGGAAAAGTGATGGATGTGGAAACAGAAGACCTGGGCTGTGGTCTCTACCTCCTGCTGTGTGTCCTTCTGCGAGTCACTTAGCCTCTCTCTGTGTTGCAGTTCCCTGGTTTAAATGGTACCGTCACCAAAATGGGTGCCTTAATCCTCATCTCGTAGGGCTGTTTGGGGTCCCAACAGCCCGTAGGGCTGTTTGGGCTGTTTTGCTGACACAAATATTTTGCAAGATATGGATGTATGAAGGGAACTTATAAAATGTGTAGATATTTTATAGAGCACTATAAAATACAAGTCCTTGTCATCATCACTTGTGGCCATTTAATCTATGCTGTTGGTTAGTCCAGTCAGGTGTTTTCCATGTAAATCTCACTACCCCAGGTATCCTTTTATTGAGGAAATATGGCTATAGATTTGTAGAGGTGATTTATATATTAGGATGAAGTTCTAAGATTTTTCAACTACTCATATTCTATGGCATTTCTAAAGAAGAATCTCAGTTCTTAGAAATTCTTGACAGAAGAATGAGTCAATTCTGAGGAGGCCATATGATTTTGGAAAGACAAAATGGAGTGTTAGGGCAGAAGGGGTTACCTGTCTAGTCAACATTTGGCCAGGGTTGAGTCATGGTCATAAGTGAGCTAACAATGAAACCAAATTGTTATCATATCCCATGCCGGCAGCTAGATGAAAAATTTTAAAAGACTTTATTATTTTTTAGAGCAGTTTTAGGTCTACAACAAACTTGAGAGGAAGGCACAGAGATCTCCCTTATGCCGACTTCCCCCACACATGCATAGCCTCAGTTTTGTCAGTGTTCCAGATTTTGGCTATTCTAAAAGATGTATTTCATTGTTATACTTTGACTATCTCATTGTTATAATTTGAATATTTTATTTTATTTTATTTTATTTTATTTTATTTTATTTTAATACCTGTGTATGTGAGAGAGTGAGAGCGGGGGAGGAGCAGAAAGATAGGGAGAAAGCTGGAGCCTGATGCGGGCTCACACTGGAAGATCATGACCTGAGTCGAAATGAGGAGTCGGATGCTTAACCGACTGAGCCACCCAGGTTCCCCTGAATTTCCTTAAGGACGTTGATATTGGTTTTTCAGAGCAGAACATTTTAATTTTAGTGAAGTCCAGCTCATCGCTTATTTCTTTCATGGATCATGTCCTTGGAGTTGCATATAAAAGTCACCACCATACCCATGGTCATCTAGGTTTTCTCCTATGTTTTCTTCTAGGAGTTTTATGATTTTGCATTTTACATTTAAGTCTATGATCCACTTTGAGCTAATTTTTGAAATGGGTGTAAGTTCTGTGTGTAGATTAATTTTTTTGTATGTGGCTGTTGAGTTGTTCCAGCTCTATTTGTTGAAGAGACAATATTTGCTCCATTGAATTGCCTTTCCTCCTTTGTCAAAGATCAGTGAGACCCTATTTGTGGGGGTCTGTTTCTGGGCTGTCTATTGGGTTCCACGGATGTATTGTCTATTCCTTTGCCAATACCACACTGTCTTGATTATTGTAGCTTTACAGTAGGTCTTAAAGTTGTGTTCTCCAACTTTTTTTCTCCTTCAATATCTTGTAGGCTATTCTGGGTCAGTTGATGGTGGCATGGTGTTCAGTTACTGCTTTCTGACAAGCTAACCCAAATCTTTTTTTTTTTAATGTTTATTTATTGTTGACAGGGAGAGAGAGAGAGAAAAAACATGAGTGGGGGTGGGGCAGAAAGAGAGAGGGAGGCACAGAATCTGAAGGAGCCTCCAGGCTCTGAGCTGTCAGTACAGAGCCCAGCACAGGGCTTGAATCTACGAACAGTGAGATCATGATCTGAGCTGAAGTCGGTTGCTTAACTGACTGAACCACCCAGGCGCCCCAGCCTAACCCAAATCTTAATGACTTAAAGTAACTACCACCACTAATTAGCTCAGAAATCTGTAATTTGATCAGGGCCCATCTCTGCTTCACAGAGCAGTAGCTGAGGCAGCTCGCCTTGGGCCAGAGGATCTATTTCAGACACGGCTCACTCTTGTGGCTCCTGAGTTGGTGACAGTTGTTGCCCGGAGTGTCAGTCAGAGTTGAGAGCTGAAGTCCTCAGTTGTCTCCATGTGAGTTTCACTGTGGGCTTTTTGGACTTCCTCAGAGCATGGTGGCTAAATTCCAAGAGTGAAAGGGAGTCCTTAGAAGTGGAAGCTTCCAGCTTCTTAAGGCTAGGGTTCACTTTCACTGTATTTGTTGAACAGTCACAGAACCCAGAATCAAGGGAAGGAGACATAGAACCCCACCCCCCACCCCCAACCTCTCAGATGTTTCAAAGAATTTTGGGGACATATTTTAAAACTTCTACAGATAGAGCATATAGAAAGAAAAAAACAGAGGGCAGAAGTCTTGGAGGAAGAGCTCGGGGTGTGAGGAACCTCGGGGAAAGAGGTTCGCATCTAATTTTCAAGAAACAAGTGAAAACCACTGGGCATTTAACAAGCGAGGGCAAAGGGAAATTTGAGAGAGAGAGGAAGTGGGATGGTGCCACACACATAATTGTCCAATTTCTTAATTTTCCTTAGGCTTAATCTTGACTGAGGTGGGCTTTGAGTTTTTTAATTACTCCCTTTAATCCTCAGCAGGAAAAACTTAAGATTTGCTGTTGCTTCCTTTTCATTATTTTCCCTTAAGCTACAAATTAATTACCGAATATTTTAGAAGACTTTGCATATTAACAACTGTAACTCGAATGTGATAGCTGTATGAAAGTGTCCTGTAAATACTGTCTCACTGTCCTTTGTGTAATTTTGTACAGCTGATAAGTTTCTTTGACATCGTTGCCTCACTTAATTCTCACATGAACATTTGAAGCCAGTTATCCATAATAATAACCATCCCAGATTAAACAGACCGAAAGCCACGTGCATATGAGCCCTTGCACATCAGCTTGGGGTCCAGGCAGAGGCTCCCTCCTTGTGGAACACTTTTTCTCTTCTGAGTAGCTGACCTACACCTGTGTATAGATGGCCAGGCTTTTCCTTGCTGCTATCTGCCTACTTCCTGAATGCCAGCCCGAAAGTCCCCCGATCTAAACCTTGGAGGCTTCATTTCTTCCAGCTTCCCAAATCGAACTGTTACACGCTCAGAAGGAACACTGCCAACAGCTTGACAGGGGCCTCTGACATCTGGGTTTGATGAATGGGATTCTATCCTGGGTAAAATGGAGAGATGCTCTCTTAAACTCTCTGCAAGCTCTGCTTTAATTTCTAAGCCCCTTCTAACATAGCAGCCTTATGTGGTGCTGAGGTTGTGATTTTAGAGCCATCAGCAAACTTTCACCCTCTGTCCCCCCTTCAAAATGTCTTTCCCATTAAAAAGATGGATTCTTGAACATATCATGCTATGTTAACAGATTAGGTACCTGGGAAAACTGTTAAATCACCATTTAAAATATCTGCTACTTCAAAAAAAAGTTTAAGTGTAGAGTTATGAAATAGTGAAAAAGAACTAGAAAAAATCTGATGACAAGATATTTTATTTATTATTTTTTTAAATATTTATTTTTGAGAGAGAGGGGTGGGGGGCGGGGGTGGGTAGAGAGAGAGGGAGACAGAGGATCTGAAGCAGGCTCCTCACTGTCAGTGCAGAGTCCGATGCGGACTTGAACTCACAAACTATGAGATCATGATCTGAGCCGAAGTCTGACATTTACCTGACTGAGTGTCTGAGGTACCCTTGATGAAAAGATATTTTAATTTTTAGTGTGCAATTTCTTTCTTGGCATAGAAACTAAGGAAGGAACTATCAAAGAAAACATTGATAGATTCAGATACATAAAAGCTTTTAAAAAATTTCTGCACTGATTAAGCATTACAAGTGTTTAATTGTACAAATAATTAGGCTGAATATAGCATTAGAGCAACATTTTGATATTTATACCAGAGAAAGATTCAATAGTCTAAATATAGACAGTGGTTTTCTACATAAGTAGGAAAATTCAAACTCAACAGAGTCCTTTGCCCATTCTGAAACTATGGTCACAAGACAAATCATTGATAACAATAATGATTAATACTAATCAATACTAATACTACTCATAATAGCTAACATTTATTAAGTATTTCCCCTCGATTAGACTTTGCTTTTCATACTTGTGTTTGTTAACTCATTTAACTTTTCGAACAAACTTTTGCCCAGAGTTACACAGCTAAGACACAGCTAGGATTTCAAACGCAGGCTATCTGGCTTCAGGTAAATGCCACTTCATTTCTTCCATCAAGAGGAAAGAAAAGATTTTAAAAAGAACGAATGCAATTAATTACCCAATAAATATATACAACAGTCAACTGTATTAGCAAACTAAAAAATAGAATTAAGGCAATAATGACATATCATTCTTGTTAAATGGATGGGAGTCTAAAAAATAATAATACTAATGAAAGCAAGAGTGTAGGAAAAAGCTCTACTGAGATTACAAATAAGTTCACTTTGTAAATACATGTATACACAATAAACTTTAAATTTAAGCATATGGTTAACAAAAACTTTGATTTAAAATTTTAAGATAATATTCAATAATTTACATTAAAATATATGTTCAAGGAAGTTACCACAGTGATATTTTTGTTTCTAGAATATTTTTGTAACTTTTTATTTCCAGAATATGTTATCATACAATAAACATATAGAAAGTATAGAAAATTAAATAATAAAACTGATCCAGCCCAACATTCTTATTGAGTCTGTTTGTTTCTCCTCCTTTAAAAAATGTTATATACACTAAAAGGCCAATTTTACTTTAAAATAATTATGTGTAGACACAAGATTAGATAAAGGAATTTTGATTGATTTTTATTCTCCTCTTTATGATTTTTCTGCATTCTCAAAATTTGCTTTTGGAGCAGATATTATTTAAAAAAGTGTGACTAAGAATATTAATTAATTAATTAATTTAGAATCAGGGAAGGAGGAAGAGGGAGATTTATTTATTTAGAATCAGGGAAGGGGGAAGACGGAGAGAGAGAGTTCTAAGCAAATTCCTTACTCAGCATGGAGCCTGCTATGGGGCTCGATACCAGGACCCTGGGATCATGACCTGAGCTTTAAATCAAGAGTCAGACACTCAACCAAGTGAGCCACCCAGGTGCCCCAAGAATTTTTAAAATATATTTTAACTTGGGTTTCCAGAAAACGATAGTAGGCTGGGAATATATATTTGTTTCTACTTCCTGTGTAAAGCCTCACTGAAATGAGAGAAAAATATATATATATATATAATTGACCCTTGAACATCATGATTGAACTACAAGGGTCCACTTATATGTGGATTTTTTTGGTAAATCCAGTTTAGTACTGTAAGTGTTTTTTCTCTTCCTTCCTTTTCTCAATAGCATTCTTTTGTGAAATAGCATTCTTTTCTCTAGCTTATTTTATTGTTAAGAATACAGTATTTAATACATATAACATACAAAAATACACATTAATTGACTGTTTAAGCTATTAGTAGTTAAGTTTGGGGAAGTCAAAAGTTATACATGGATTTTTGACTGACTAGGGTTCAGTGCCCCTAACCCCTGCATTGTACAGGGGTCAACTCTGTATTAAAATTGTTTTTCTTTAATGTTTATTTATTTTTGAGAGAGAGAGAGAGAGACAGAGGATGAGTGGGGAAGGGCAGAGAGAGAGGGAGACACAGAATCAGAAGCAGGCTCCAGGCTCTGAGCTGTCCACATAGGGCCTGATGTGGGGCTCAAACCCACAAACCATGAGATCGCGACCTGAGCCAAAATCGGATGCTTAACCGACTGAGCCACCCAGGGGCCCCTGTATTTTTAAAGAATCAAACTTCATTCTACTGGAAAACATCAAAGACTGAGATTGGTACACTAGAGTTTTTGAGAAATTCCTGGAATGCTGAAAGCAGATACAACTGCAAATACACACACGGACACAGACTCACACACACTCACAGACACGCACATACACACAGAGACACAGACACAATCAGAGACACAGCAACAACAGCAAAAACCATACACAAACTTGGGATCAAAAAGCTTGAAGGGACTTAAACAAGTCATTAAGGCAATTAAATCACATTGATTAATTAATCTCAATTTATTTAATTATTTTAGCACTTTTGTTGCCCTTTCCCCAAATCTAGAGCAGCTGATAGCAGGGATCTTTGCTCCTAGAATAAAGCTTTTCCAGTTAGTCCCTAGAGACAGTGTGTGGGTTTGCTCAAGAACAGCTCAGAAAGGAGCACTGGAGCTTGAGCAAGCAGAGCAGAGCTTCAGATCCTGTGGTGCTCCTCCACGAACACAAAGACAGAAGCACAGCGTTAGAACATGGGAAGACACCTACACTCAGAAATGGAGTAACAACAACCAAAACAAAAGTGGTCTTCCTTACAATAAGGCTGTTCTTGTGCAATTGAGGAAGTTGGGCTAACACCCTCCTGTCCCCATATCTCCACTTTACAAAGTAGGCTGCAAACGACATATCAGATAAAGGGTGAGTATCCAAAATCTATAAAGAACTTATCAAGCTCAGCACCCAAAAAACAAATAATCCAGTGAAGAAATGGGCAAAAGACATGAATAGACACTTCTCCAAAGAACACATCCAGATGGCCAACTGACACATGAAAAAATGCTCAACATCACTCATCATCAGGGAAATACAAATCAAAACCACAATGAGATACCACCTCACACCTGTCAGAATGGCAACATTAACAACTCAGGCAACAACAGATTTTTGCGAGGATGCGGAGAAACAGGATCTCTTTTGCATTGTTGGTGGGAATGCAAGCTGGTGCAGCCACTCTGGAAAACAGGATGGAGGTTCCTCAAAAAACTAAAAATAGAACTACCCTATGACCCAGCAATTGCACTACTAGGCATTTATCCAAGGGATACAGGTGTGCTGTTTCGAAGGGACACATGCACCGCATGTTTATAGCAGCACTATCAACAATAGCCAAAGTATGGAAAGAGCCCACATGTCCATCAATGGATAAATGGATAAAGAAGATGTGGTATATATATATATATATATATATATATATATATACACACACACACACACACACACACACACACACACACACACACACAGTATTACTCGGCAATCAAAAAGAATGAAATCTTGCCATTTGCAGCTGTGTGGATGGAACTGGAGGGTATTATGCTAAGCAAAATTAGTCAGAGAAAGACAAATATCATATGACTTCACTCATATGAGGACTTTAAGAGATCAAACAGATGAACATAAGGGAAGAGAAACAAAAATAATATCAAAACAGGGAGGGGGACAAAACATAAGAGACTCTTTTTATTTATTTATTTTTTTAGTTTTTAAAATTTACATCCAAATTAGTTAGCATATAGTGCTACAATGATTTCAGGAGTAGATTCCTTTGTTCCCCTTACCCATTTAGCCCATCCCCCGTCACACAGCTCCTCCAGTAACCCTCTGTTTGTTCTCCATATTTGTGAGTCTCTTCTGTTTTGTCCCCCTCCCTGTAAATTAAAAAACAAACAAACAAAACAAAACAAAGTAGGCTGTTGAGCCACCACCCCTGCCCTTTTGTCGCAGAGGATTGTGCATGTTTCATGGAAGAGAAGTAAGTATTGGGCTATCAGACCTCACAACTGCCCCGGGGAGCCCGCGCCAGCTGCATGTACCAGTCTAAACAGTGGTGCTGAAACTTTATCTTGTATGAGAATTACCAGGAGCTTGTAAAAATGTAGATTTCCAAGTGCCATCCCTGGAGATAGGGGTTCAGCAGGTCTGAGGTAAAGCTCAAGAATGTGCATTTTTAACAAGCACGCCAGCTAATTCTGACACAGGTCAGTATGTGACATAGGGGACCTACAAAAGACAACAATGAACAACTGCAAAAACAAACAAAACAAAACTGCCAGAAGTCAGATCATTTCCTTGGGGCTATGATTTGCTTGGGATTGAATCCCTTAATGATCAAGACCCTGTTTTTCATTTGTGGGATGATGAGAGCTGTCACTTATCTTTCATTGATTTTAAGGCTTGACAAGATATAATTTGCAAAGAGATTTGTTGGGTAAGTCACTCCATCAACTCAACATAAAGGTTTTTTTTGTTTTTTGTTTTTTGTTTTTTTGTATTTTTTAAGTTATTGGTTTACAACTGAGCTTAACTAATTGTTCCTAGTTTACCCACAATATCAGCAATTATATATTTTCCGGCAAGGGTCACAAATATCCTGATGATCTCATAGCAGTTTGTGTTATTATTTTTTATTTTACCTAACTTTTTCATTTAGCATGATTTAATATCTTCAAAATTTTGAATAAATTTAGTCTAGAGCCTGGGGATTTTTACCTGTTTGTATGAATGAACCATTTAAATAGCATAAGTTTTACACAAATTGATTGTAAGTTCCAATGTATAGGCCTGTTTTATTTTATTGAACATCTAGTTAATTAACAGCTGACAGTTTTGGGTACCCTTTTTACTGTAATGCAGGGTTTCTCAACCTTGTCACTATTGACGTTTGGGGACAGGGATTTGTCTGTGACGAGAAGCTGTCCTGTGGATTGTGGGATGTGGGCCAGCATCCCTGGCCTCTGCCCACTGCATGCTAGTACTGTGTAGTGTGCCACACGAAACATGTGTCCAGACATTGCCAGGTGTCCCCTGGGGGACAAAATTATCCTTGGCTCAGAACCACTGCTGTAATGTGCGGTAAATCATCTTCAAGTTTAGGGAGGGCAAACAAAGAAAAATAAAATCTGGCTGGAAAAGTGTTTCTGGTTTTGTGAGGTCTAAGGAATATGGAAAAAAATCTGTAATAATACTTTTGCACAAATAGAGGGGCACATGATTAGTAGTGACACAACAATAGAATATCTGGACCTTGGGGCACTGGGGTGGCTCAGTCGGTTAAGCATCTGGCTCTTGATTTCGGCTCAGATCATGATTTTACAGTTCCTGAGATTGAGCACCGCGTTGGGCTCTGTGCTGATAGTGTGGAGCCTGCTTGGGATTCTCTCTCCCTCTCTCTCTGCCCCTCCCCTGCTTGCACTCATGCTCTCTCTCTCCCTCTCTCAAAATAAATAAATACACTTAAGAAAATAAGAATATTTGGACCTTGGGCAAATGACTTACTGTCTGTTTCCTTATCTGTAAATATGGCTAACAATAATGCCTATCTCTCACAGTTAATGGAAAGATTAGTTTTATGTAAAGTTCTTAGAAGAATAATGGGAATGGAATAAATGACTTAATGCTATCTATCAGTATTATTGCTATTGCCATTATTTCTTGCTAGAGTAGGATAATATAACAGGTAATAATTCTAAATAATTTAATCAAACTGAAGATGTTAGATAATAATCACCACAGAGAGTGAATAAATCTTTGATAGAATAAATAGGAAGTGAACTGTACTTGGTAATTTTACAGGTGTGTGCCTGTGTGTATGTTGTATAATTTAGATTTTGCTGCTTACGAAGAGCACATGAGATTTTTCACAATACATGTACATAATATAAACAGTGCTATTAAAATAGATAGGAGTAAACATTTTTAGACATGTAGAAACAGACATAAAAGTTATCCCTTTCTAGTGTTTTACAGTGGTCAACCATTAATAATCTACAAATTTTAAAAGCAAACCCAGTTTTCACTTTGGCACTCCTGTGAAAGCCAATTGTGACAAATCTCAGATCTTCATTGTCAAGAGGCGAGGGAATTATTTTGTTTCCTCTATAAGAATCATTCTTTCCCAACTGGGTCAGATCCTGGGAGACTGAATATTCCCGAACTCAATGTCTGTAAAGCAAGGTCTTTGACATCTTTTATGCCTGTAAGAAAAATAAGGAACAGGTTTTGTCCCAAATGAAGATGTTTACACACACACACAAAATTGTAAACGAATGTCAGTTGCGTTTCTTTAATGTCTGGACCCAAAACTCAAAATGATGCAAAGAAATTTTGACCCAGAGATTTCTGCTGGAGTAGAATCTCTCCCACACCCTCCCCCTCTCTTCCTCCTTTCCCCCTTCCTTCTCTCTTTCTATCTCTTTCTTTCTCTCTCCCCCTCCCCCTCTCTCCCTCCCTCCCTCCCTCCCTCCCTCTCCTTCCCTCCCCCTCCCGCCCCCCCAACAATTATTATAAACAGTGGTTAGGAGAAAGGCAATCAGAGAACTTGAGAGGGTTGTGGGCAGTCCTTAGCACACAGGTGCTTAGCAGCACACCACGCTACCCAGGGCCTGCCTTGGCTGTGGCTCTTCTGGACAGCAGGGAACTTTGAGACCACTCCCCGAGGACCCAGGGCGCCCCAAGAGACAGCGGGTTGGAAGCCGGTACAGAGTGGACAGAAGTAGAGACGGCGGGAGCTGCGGATGGCGGCAGCAGCGCCCAGGGTCCGAGGCCCTCGGGTCCTCTGGGCTGCGGGACGCAGAGACTTTGAGGAGGAGCGCGAGCGTCCCTCCGCCCCTCCTGCCTCCACGCGGGGCGCGCCGGGATCGGGGGCGGGGGGGCGGGGTGGTCCGAGAGCGCCCCCCTCTCCCACGCGGGCCTCGTGGGGCGGTGAGTCAAGGCCGGGAGCCGAGCCGCTCTCCCCGGCAGACCCGACCGAGGCGCGGGCGGCGGCGCGCAGGACGGGGATCCGAGACGCGCTCCCGCCGCCCCAGCTGCGCCGCGCTCCCGGCCACAAGTTTGCCCCGCGTTGGCCAAGTTGCGAGTGGGGAGCCTCTCCGGGCTCCGGGGTGAGCGTCCGTCTTCTCGCTCGGGCTGGTCCGGGCATGGCCGGGCCGGGAGCGTCGCCCCACGTCTGGGGGTGGCTGCTGCTCGGAGGTTGCCTTCTCGTCGAAGCCCAGGTAAGAGTCCGTGCCCCGCGGCACCTGCTTCCCGGAGCCTCGGGACGCGGCGTTAGGGAGACGGAGACCGAGGCGCGCTGGGCTCACGCCGACACATCCGGGCGCGCGCGCACACACACACACACACACACGCACCCAGCAGGGTTTGACAGGCATTTAGTGGAGCTGCAAAGAATTACTTTAGGTGAGGGTCCTGGGGTGGGTGCTATTCAGACCACCGTCTTGGCATATGCAAGGTGAAGGGATATTCACGGGTTCTGGATCAGGAAGCGAGGCTGGGAGGTGAATGAACTTTTCTTGCCCTTACACTCCTTGGTTCTCATTTAATTAGTCCAAATTATTTTTGTCTGCTGGCAATTTACTGTCACTTTTGAGAACTTGAACTTCTAGGATTGATAGTAACTACTACTGAGCCGGGATAACCGGCTTTCCCTGATAGAGAATCACGTATCATTAATGCGAAGATGTTAGATAGAAGAGAAATACAGTGTTAAATAAGGCTCAGTTTGCTAATGTTAAGAATCAGTGATAGTTGTCATTTTGTACCGATAATACTGTTTAGAGATTTTCTGGGTGAATTTTTTGAATGGAACCTCTATAATGTGCAAATTACAATTCAACGTCACATTTTTTTGAGTCAAATAAAATGTAGGGTTTACACTCAGCTTTTCAGATGAACTATAAGGAGATGCGTGTAGTTGTGGATGTAATGCAGAAGAGCCCTGTGAATTTAAGCTGTATCAACATTATTTCTCTCTTCTTTTCAGCAGGGGGCGCACCTTGACCATCAAATGGAGCCCCAAGTGTTTCTGTGTTGTGTTTTGTTTTGTTTTTTGTTAGTTTTTTTTGTTTTACATTCTTTAACCATGAGAAAATCAAGGCATTGATTTATGTACTGATACTGTCCAAACTTACTACTATGTTTTTGGCTTTCAGATGACCAGTTTATATGTCAATTATCCTAACAGGGCTAAGGTAAAGGGAATAGTGTTCTGCTAAATACTGGGCTTTACCTAGCATGACCAGGATGTTTAATGCAAACAACTTATGTTAAAAAATCAATCGAACAATATGTGTGTTTTATCTTGACTAATACTATTAGCAATTGTAGGGTATGCTCAAACCTGAAAATTTTCACTAACATAACAGAAGGAATATGAGCAAATGGGAAAAAAAGACACCCTAAGAATTTGGTGACAGTTATGGAACTCTGGTGATCTCTAATATATTTCCTGTGTTTCTGTCTCATAAAATACGAATAATGTGCTTAAAAACATTGCTTCCTTGTATAAGGGAAAAATGAACTCTAACCATTTGTTTTATTCAGTGTTCTAGATTGCTTTTTCCAAGGGAATGGAGGATATTGATTAGCACAACCCCCCACCCTCACCCCCAATCACTATGGGATTGTGGGAAGAATTTTTCCTTTAATTTTAGCTTTCAATAAAACAATAAGGACATTTGGATGCTTTTTCTGTAATTTTAAACTATTTACATCTTGGGCCATATAATTCCTTGTTGTGGGGAGTGTCTTGTACATGTAGGGTATTTAGCAGCGCCCCTGTCCTTCCCACTAGATGCCTGTAGCATCCCCTGACACCTGCCCAGTTTTGACAACTAAAAATGTCTCTAGATGTTGCCACATGTCCCTTGGGAGGCAAAGTTAGCTCTGGTTAAGACACATTGCTTTAAACTGACTTCAATTTATATTTATAAATTAAGAATTGTATGAAATGACAGTTTGTGATAATATGTTACATTTTTGGCCCCTTAAGCAAAATCTGAAGGTTAAGCGAAATCTGGAAGTGAAAAGAAAGTGATTTAGGTCAACACACTGATACCTTCTCTGATATTCAGTTTCTTCGTCTTCATTCCCAGCTAATATGTATATTGAATTTAAAGAATATATTGAAGGGAATGCATCAAAGCAGAAAAGCTTGTGTAGAACAAATGTTTAACATTCAGTAAACATTGGATCACATCCCAAAATAGATAATATAGACTAGTATCTGTCAATTGGTTTTAAATATCTCTGTGATTTTTGGTTGGTGAAATTGCTGCCTTGGCCTGAATGCACAGTTCAAAACCTATGCATTCACGCCTCAGGTGTTATTACAGTGCCCAGTAATGCCTTTCCTAAAGGCAGGTGATCATGTGGCAATGGGGAGCACTGTATAAATATGTGTAGTATTTTGTTTACTGTGTCACTGGGTCCTTCTGGACCCAGGCTCTGAGATGGAACTAGTGTTACAATTAGATTTGTTTGGTGGGGGGATAATGCCTCTGAAAGAGAAGGGAGTGAGAAAGTATGATCGGACAGGGAGAGCTTCACATCGGGATGCAAATCTGCCAGAGTCTCGGCCAACCTCACGCAGACCTCAAGGGGTAAAGGTTGCCCATCGGAGGAGTCCCACGTGGCGATAAAGTGGCCAGCTCCTACTACTCCCATTGTTGCTTATTTACTAGCTCAGGGTTGTTTGTGTAATTGTGCACTTGGCCCCAGATCTGAGACTGGCATTTGAAAGTCCGGCAGCTGGAGGCTATCAGGCAACCATACTCCTTACAGACAAATGGTTGGTTCTTTCTTGAATGACTATCTCAGTGTCTGCCTTCCTTACAAAATTATCAAGGAACAACATTGGTTTTGCTGGGCTCGAGAGTCAGCTGACTCCACATGATTCAGTCACCTACACCAGGCTCCATGGCTGCAGATCAGTGTGGCTCTGACAGTATATGGGCAGGGAAGTGAATGCAAATCCATCACCACAACTGGAGAAAATTCCCAGAAGATCATGACATAGTGGATGGAAGTATATATGTTCTATAGAGTACTAGGTTTGAGCAGATACCAACGGGCAGGTTTTATTTTTCAGTAATCACTTCAGGGACATTCTGGTGTGGGGGAAGGAGCAGTAGCCTCGGAACCCAAAAACCATGTTCAAATTCCTCCTCTGATAACATGAAACCTCCTTGGGCATGAAACTTGATCTCTCTACTCTTATTTTGTTCACTAAGAAGGATAAGCTATACTGACCTTCTAGTGTAAAGATTCAGAGTCTACTGGGGAATCAAATCTCTTACTTGTGGGGAGGGGATGAAAATCAGTGACAATATTTATTTACCTACCAAGTACTAAATACTGTGCTAAACATTTTAATCTATTGTTATCTCATTTAATTCTCATAGTAACTTTATGAGATAGGCACTGTAATTATCCATTTCATGAGAAAATGGAGCTAAAATATGTTAGGTAATATTCTCAAGTCACACAGTTAACAAGTAGAGTAGTTATGATTTAGACCCTAGCTTCTACTCTGAAATTCTCCCTCTCACTCCCCCCAGATTGGTGCTTTCATTGTGGAGATCAGTGTGGCACTGCTTAGCTAAGTATGTCTCTTCATACCTTCTGTCCCAACAGTATTCACCCCTGTGTATATATCCCAAGGAATTTCTCACACAAGTCCATAGTGGTTATTGCAATAATTCTGTGGTGTTGGGGTCAACTGGGTGTTCATAATGGGATACTGTGAAACTTAAAAAGCAGTAGATTCAAGGTACACAAAATAGCATATATGAGATCCTTTCAAAGAGGATAAGATATGGCATATAAACAATGAGATATATGACATAATTCCACTTACATACATTTAAATACAAGCACATGAAGCAGCAATATATATTGTATAAACATCGAGATAAAAGATATATGTGTATATGTCTATTCACACAAGTGGTTGCATTTGGGAAGGTAGAGAAGTAGGAGTGGGGTATAGAGGTAAAAGGGGATAGATCGATATAAATAAAATGAGTAAGCCTACAGCCTGTATGTCAATCTCTGTGTCAGTTGGAGATTGTGGTGATAACAGATGTAACTACCAACAAGCCATCATTGGTAGATTTAAGAAGGAGGACAGAATGAGGACATAGGCAGCTTCTCCAAGATGGTAAGCTAAGGGACTGTTCTTAGCAAAATCAAGCTGAAACTTGCCTGGATTATGTCTGCATTGTACTTATTTCCATAAGCACTACTGTAGTTAAAGATCCGGTGGTTGGTTGGTTCTCCTTCTGACCTGTTGACAGCCAGGATGGTTTCATTGTCTTCTAGTCATAGGGGAAACCTTGTAGCCCTAAGGCGGTGGACTTCTCTGTGGCTGCACTGTGGGTAGAATCTTCAGCCCTGGCAGCCCAGAAGCTCCAAGATGGAAGGGAGCTAGATATGGCCTTTTCCTGCCAATGCACAGAGAGGTTTCATGTCTTTGGAACTTCCTCAATTCTTTGTGAATAAAAATACTATCTTTCACTGATGTTCACACATTCCATTTATTTTCCCGTCTTGAGCTTCAGTTGGTTTTGTCATGTGCTAGAATCCATGTTCTTTCTTTCTTCTGGGGTTTTTGCCTTCTTCCTGAGTTACTCTTTAAATCTTTTAACAGCAATGTGACTTTAGGCAGCCCTTTGTACCTTTTGAGTCTTCGTTTCCTCCATTCTAAAGTGATGGGCAATAATGGTGTTTATCTCATGGGATGTGAGAATATTGAATTGAAAAGTATGCAAACCGGGGCGCCTGGGTGGCTTAGTTGGTTAAGCAACTGACTCTTGATTTTGGCTCAGGGCATGATCTTACGGTGTGAGATCGAGCCCCACGTCGTAGAGCCTGCTTGGGATTCTCTCTCTCCCTGTCTCTCTCTCTCTCTCTGCCACTCACCTGCGCATGCTCTCTCTGTCTCTCTCTCTCTCTGTCTCAAAAAAATAAACTTTTTTTTTGAAAAAAGAAAAAAAAGAAAAATATGCAAACATGCAAAAGCCTTAAGGCGTCTAATAATGAAAATGCCAGATCTTTTCTGTAAGTAGATTGGCTAAGGGCTTTTTATTGGATGATTATTAGATTGAGATTTTTTAAATTTATTTTATTTATTTTTTATTTTTGAGAGAGCGCAGGAGCACAAGTCAGGGAGGTACAGAGAGAGAATTCTAAGCATGCTCCACCCTGTCAGAGTGGAGCCAGACGTGGGGCTCAGTCCTACGAACCACGGTATCATGACCTGAGCAACCTACTGAGACATCCAGGCACCCCAGATTGAGATTATTTCTAAACATGACTGGGAGCCACTAAAGGCTTTGTGTGTGTGTGTGTGTGTGTGTGTGTGTGTGTGTGTGTGTGAATTTTTCAAGGTTATTTTCTGCCTCCAACACTGTTCCTTCTATTCCTTAGTTTCTCCTTCAGAACCCAATTACATTCTGACAGCAATTGGACATTTTATTCATAGTGTTTATTAATTTATTAACAAATTATCTTCCGAGTATTTATTAATGTGAGTACTTGATTAATATCTGTGTTCCCCTTTCAAGAAACCATTCTGAAGACAGAGCAGGTAATCGGAAGGCAGTTGCAGCCATTCTGAGAACACTAGTGTGTCTTTGTAGAATTGGAGATGCAAGTAGGCAGAGGGAATCAAGAGGTAGTTAGAAGGTACATTCAGGTGAAGGAAGAGTGGGTCGGGGCAGATATGATGAGTGAAATTTTTAGATAAGCTGTGTGTGAGGTACCTGAGTTATTTAGTAGATGGTTGGATATTATAAAGCTTAAGAAAAGCTCTGGATTAACATCAGCACTTCATAGGGGGTCCCTGAAACCACGTGTGTGAATGATATTCTCAACAAGACTACAATGGAATTAAAAGGGCTGGCTAACTTGTTTAAAAGAGGGTATGCAGATAGGTTTTTTTGTAAGATTACCCCTGGATTGTAAACTCACAGGGGACAAGGGACTAATAAACAATTTGGAACACCTTGTGACAATTAGCATGGTGCCTTTGGGTAGCATACATGTTTGAATGAGATCATTTGTATTTCTTTCATTTTAAGAAAACTCATCCTCTTTGATCCCACTTGGAACTGAAGTCTCTAAGCATTTACTCCAGTTTTAATTTTAAAAATTAATCACTCTCTTCTAAGGGACAGAAGTAACTGCCCTGGGTACAAAGGATGTCACAGAACCTGCATCTTTCTAGTCATGGAGATGGAGAGAAAAGTGCTGTTGGTCTCTAAGAGAGTTCAATGTTTCCAGAGCTCTCTTGTCCTAATAAGTGATAAACAAGCAGGCTCAGTGTTGAGCCTGACCGTTATTCCATTGGCTGATGGAATTTTATAGATGCTCAAAGAAAGTAAATCATAGCTTTTTGGAGGGGGACAAAAGTATATAAAATGGTTAAGATGATGGACTTTGATATAAGAACTGAATTTGTAATCTAAGAACTGAATTTGGAATCTATGTTTCCTACTCTCTAGCTATCACTTAACATGTCAAAAACTCAGTGTCTCCATTTGAAAAATGGGGATGACCTAAGGCCAAATTCATTGAGTTGGTGTGTGGGTTACACATCATGAAAACCTCAGGAGAAGCATTTAATGTAGTACATGTCACAGAGTTTGCTCATTCTCCCTGCCATCATTGTCATCATCATCATCATTTTGATTATATTTTCTAATTAGCTACTGTTGGTATAGAGAAACTGTTATTTTTAGTTATTGATTCATACCTACCGGGTTTATTCTGGAGCAGTAACAATTTTCTCCAATAACTATATCTGTTACTTCTTTTTATTTTTTGTCTTATTGCATTAGTTAGAACTCCCAATGTAATATTGAATGGTAGTGATTATTATAGGCATTCTATCTTGTTTATTATTATTACTTCAACTGGGACTTCTTCTAAAGATTTATCAAGTATGATATTCGCTCATGTTCATCAGTGCTAATTTTATTGGTTTGTTAAATGTAAGGCTCATGTAGAAAGTTCTGAATTACATCATGTATGATTTTTGTTTTAAAATCATAAATGATATGCTATTTCTTTAAAAATATGTCTAAAAATAGCTGTTTTGATGTTCTGCCACAGATAGTGGACTACATGAGGGCAAGAACTGATTATTAATAACTTTCTACAGAATATGGTACCTAGTAGATACTAATTGAATATTGGTAAGTGTTTGCATGATCGTAGATAGAAGAAGTATTATATATTGCTGCTTGAATTCGCAAATAAGTCAAATACTCTTGTTAATGATAACATACGTATTGGGTGCCCCTGTGTGGCTCAGTTGGTTAAGCGTTTGACTCTTGATTTTGGCTCAGGTTATGATCTTACAATTCATGTGTTTGAGGCCTGCGTTGGGCTCTGCACTGACGGTACAGAACCTGCTTGCGATTCTCTTCTCTCTCTCTCTCTCTCTCTCTCTCTCTCCCCTTCTCTCTCGTCCCTCCCCTGCTGGTGCTCGCGCTCTCTCTCTCACTCTCTCAAAATACATAAATAAATAAAAAAAAATAAAAAAATAAGATACGTAGCTATAATATATTTAAACACCTAGCAAACAAACAAAAGTGTTGCTTAACACTCTGGCCAAATATTCGTGTGACTAGATTGGAATGGACTTCTATGTGTCATTAAGGCAAACTTCTGTCTTTCCTTTATGAAACCATTTACATCAAATTGCAAACTGGTTGCAAATTCTTGAATAAGAATAACTTATATTACTTGTCACTTTCCTTACTTATATAATGAGGCTAGTGCTGTTTTCTATGAGAAAAAAAAAATTCAGTTATTTTTTTAAAATGCACTTTCTGAGAGCAAAGATTATGTTTAACAATGCATTTAAACCAATTTTGTGGGCATGAGATATGTCTAAGCTTGCATATCCTTCTGCCCACACTACAAGAGAATCTACCTTCAGAAAGGCACTCATGCATATAATGAGCCCAAGGTGGAACTTCTCCTCTGAGCATATATGCTGGCATCTTATTTCCTAGATGAATAAAATCAGTAAGACATGACATCCGGAAGCTTTTGGGTAGTCATGTAAGTGAAAGTTAAGCACAGTTTTCATGTGGATTAATTGAAGTTAGAGATATCTAAAAATTAGAAGAAACCATAGGTGGACGCATGGGGCTTTCCCGCAGTCTTAAAAATGCCTTTTAAAAATCAATCCACAAAATGCAATATACTTCTGTTTCTCACCAGATTGGTCATATATAAGTAATGGCATTTTGTCTGTGGGTCTATCACATTTTTTTTTTTTACCACTCATGCTAATTGTGTAGTAAGTGCCCAAGAGCCACACTTTAGCTCCTGACCTACCGGAGGGCCAGATCCATGGCTAGGGTTTCTTTTATTTCTATCTTCTGCCACAGTGTCTATAAGTAGTGTTTTCTCCATGAAAGGTCTTGGTAGGTACTTGTAGAATAAATATACTCAACAATCCTCGCTGCAAAACCAGCACAATGAGTGGTGTCAAATGAGTAGAAAACTGGCTGACATCTTTTCTGTGAACAGAAGGAGGTACCCTGCAAATAAAATTATTTTTCCCTAGGTCTTCTTGTTTTCAATTTAGCAAAATTACAGTGGGCTACTAGGTATTACCTTTATGGTGCAGGCTCTCAAAGGGATTAAGACATGGCCTCGTTCTCCAAGGAGCTTCCACTCTAGAGGAGACCGAATGCCAACAATGCAAAGAGGAGTACTGTGCCTTCTGTCTCCCATCCTGTGGCATCTGTCCATTCTCCTTCTCTCGTGTATTTTGTCTTTTACTTCAGTTGTTTGTGCAGTGTAGACAGAAGGTCCTCAACTAGAGATGGGAAAGGCCTGCCGATCTCTGCCAAAGGTTCTCATGTTCAGCACTTTTTTTCTTTTTTGCTTCATTAAGTTTATGTTGGTCAAATATATGTAGAAAGTGATAAAAATATAGACTTGGTGGGGCACCTGGCTGGCTCAGTTGGTGGTGCGTGTGACTCGATCTCAGGGTTGTGAGTTCGAGCTCCATATTGGGTGTAGTGATTACTTAAAAAATAAAATCTTTAAAAAAAGTATAGGTTTCATAATACTAGTTAATATTTATGCAGTGTTCACCATATAAAGGCCTTTAACTAGATGCTTTATATGGATTACTTTCTTTAATCCTCACAACAACTTTAAGAGGAAGGCAAGAAGCATTTAAGAAATTATTTTTATTAAAACATTTTTTAAACATTTATTCATTTTTGAGAGACAGAGAGAGACAGAGTGTGAGTGGGGGTGGGGCAGAGAGAGAGGGAGACACAGAATCTGAAGCAGGCTCTAGGCTCTGAGCTGTCAGTGCAGAGCCTGATGTGGGGCTCGAACTCATGGACCTCAAGATCATGACCTGACCTGAAGCTGGACACTTAACTGACTGAGCCACCGAGGCGCCCCAAGAAGCACTTTTTGAAAGTGTTTATTTTTGAGAGACTGCAAGTTGGGGAGGGACAGAAAAAGGGAGGACAGAGGATTGGAAGCAGGCTCTGAGCTGACAGCAGCAAGCCCATTGTGGGGTTTGAACTCACAAACCACAAGATCATGACCTGAGACACAGTTGGACACTCAACAGACTGAGCCACCCAGGCGCCCTGGCAAGGAGCATTATTATTACCTTTCCAACATCCATTTAATTCCTCAGCAACTTTGTGGCAAACAAAGACAAGTGGTAGAGGAAGGATGCACAGTGAAAAAAAAAATCCAAGCCTGAAAATCCCTACCCTTGTGAACTTTACATTCTGTCATTCTTTTGAAGCCTGCTCTACCTGTGGTTTCAGATATATGTGCCAAGAAATTTCCCTAGGTTATCTAGTCAGATGTATATTGGCACAATTTTACATTGAAAGCAAGATAAGATTTGTGCTTTCATTATACAGATACAGGAAAACAAAGAATACCTTATCCATTGAACAACATCTTTCTATTTAAGTTTCAGCTATGTGAGGTGAACAAGTTCTAGAGGTCTGCAGGACAATATAGTGCTTATAGTCAGCAACATGGTATTGTGCACTTCAAAGTTTAAGAGGGTAGATCTCATGTTAACTCTTTGTACCACAAAAAACAAAAACCAGACAAGAATCACAAGGACACTTTGGAAGATGTTGGCTATGTCTATTACCTTGATTTGGGTGATGGTACCATAAATGTTTGCATATGTCCAAACCCATTGAATTGTACCCATTAAATATATGCAGTTCTTTGTATTTTAATAGTGCTATTAAAAAAAAAAACACCAAAATACCTTACCCAACAAACAAACAAAAAACCCCAAACAGGGCAAAATGGGTGAAGGTTGTCAAAATAACAAGTTTTAAAAGTTTTAAAATAAGTTTTAAAATAAGTAAGTCATGGGTTCCTTGGTTGCTCAGTCTGTTGAGTGTCCAGTTCTTGATCTTGGCTCAGGTCTTGATCTCAGGGTTGTGAGTTCAAGCCTTGCCTTGGCCTCTGTGCTGGGCATGAAGCCTACTTAAAAAAAAGTCTTTTAAATAAGTAAGTCATGAGGATGTAATGTACAGAATGGTGACTATAGTTATAATACTGTCTTGAATATTTGAAAGTTGCTAAGAGGATAGATTTTAAAATTTCTTATCACAAGAAAAAGAATTTTGTAAATGTATGGTAATGGATGTTAACTGGATGATTTGATATTTGCATATATTGTGGAATGACAAATCATTATGCTATATATCTGGAACTAATACAACATGTTCCACATGAGTGAAGTCAGATGATATTTGTCTCTCTGACTAATTTTGCTTAGCATAATACATTTTATTTCCATCCATGTTGTTGCAAATGGCAAGATTTCATTTTTTTTTGATTGCTGAGTAATATTCCATTGTGTGTGTGTGTGTGTGTGTGTGTGTGTGTGTATATATATATATATATATATATATATATATATATATATATATACCTATCTTCTTTATCCATTCATCCATCAATGGACATTTGGTCTCTTTCCATACTTTGGCTATTGTTGATAGTGTTGCTATAAACAGTGGGGTGCATGTGCCCCTTTGAATCTGTACTTTTGTATCCTTTAGATAAATACCTATTAGTGCAATTGCTGGGTTGTAGGGCAGTTCTATTTTTAATTTTTTGAGGAATCTCCATACTGTTTTTCAGAGTGGCTGCACCAGTTTGCATTCCCACCAGCAGTGCAAAAGGGTTCCCCTTTCTCCACATCCTCACCAACATCTGTCATTTCCTGAGTTGTTAATTGCAGCCATTCTAACAGGTGTGAGGTGGTATCTCATTGTGGTTTTGATTTATATTTCCCTGATGATGAGTGATGTTGAGCATTTTTTCATGTGTCTGTTAGTCATCTGGTTGTCTTCTTTGGAATGGACATGTCTATTCATGTCTTTCGTCCATGTCTTTACTGCATTATTTGTTTTTTGGGCGTTGAGTTTGGTAAGTTCTTTATAGATTTTGGATACTAACCCTTTATCTGATATGTCATTTGCAAATATCTTCTCCCATTCCATCAGTTGCATTTTATTTTGTTGATTATTTTCTTCACTTTGCAGAAGGTTTTTATCTTGATGAGGTCCCAATACTTCATTTTTGCTTTTGTTTCCCTTGCCTCCAGAGACATGTTGAGTAAGAAGTTGCTGTGGCCAAGGTCAAAGAGGTTTTTGTCTGCTTTCTTCTCTAGGATTTTGATGGCTTCCTGTCTTATTTTTAGGTCTTTCATGCATTTTGAGTTTATTTTTGTGTATGGTGTAAGAAAGCAGTCCAGGTTCATTCTTCTGCTTGTCACTGTCAAGTTTTCCCCTTGCTAGTTTTTGTTTGTCTGAGAAACTCTTTATCCCTCCTTGTACTTTGAATAACAGCCTTGCTTGATAAAGAATTGTTGGCTGCATATCTTTTTGATTCATCACATTGAATATATCCTGCCACTCCTTTCTGGCCTGCCAAGTTTCTGTGGATAGGTCTGCTGTGAAACTGATCTGTCTTCTCTTGTAGGTTAAGGATGTTTTTCCCCTTGCTGCTTTTATAATTCTTTCCTTGTCTGTGTATTTTGTGAATTTGACTATGATATGCTTTATTGATGGCCAGTTTTTGTTGAATCTACTGGGAGTTCTCTGTGCTTTGTGGATTTTGATGTCTGTGTCTTTCTCCAGATTAGGAAAGTTTTCTGCTGTGATTTGCTCACAAAAACCTTCTACCCCCTTTTTCTCTCTCTTCATTTTCTGGGACTCCTATGACTTAGATGTTATTCCTTTTTAATAAGTCACTGAGTTCTCTAATTCTTAAATCATGCTCTTTTGCCTTAGTTTCCCTCTTTTTTTCTGCTTCATTATTCTCCATAGTTTTGTCTTCTATATCACTAATTCACTGCTCTGTTTCATCCATCCTTGCCACTGTGACATCTATTTGAGATTGTATCTCGGTTATAGCATTTTTAATTTAGTCATGGTTAGATTTTACCTCTTTTATCTCTGCAGAAAGAGATTCTATGCTTTTTTTCTACCCCATCTAGTATTCTTATTATCATGGTTCTAAATTATAGAATACATCTTGCTTATATCTGTATTGATTAAGCCCTGGCTGTCATTTCTTCCTGTTCTTTTTTTGGGGTGAATTCCTTTGTTTTATCATTTTGGAGATGAAAAAGAATTAATAAAATAAAAAAATGAAAGTTAAAAAATTAAAAACAACACAAAAAATCAAATAAAGGAAGCTAAATCCTAGGTGTGTTTTGGTCTGCTTGTTAAAAGAAACTTGATAGAATAGAGAAAAAAGGGAAAGAAAAGGAAAAAAGTAAGAAAAAGTTTAAAAATTAAAAAAGTATATACAATAAAATGGAATAAAATGAAATGAAGAAAGTGACATAGAATTAAAAAATTACAAAAAACAAAAAACATAGTAAGTAGAATTTAAAAAATTATTTAAAAAAATGAAAATAATAAATTTTTTCTCTTTCTGTATCCAAGAAAAAGAAAAGAGAAGAGAACAAAGAAAAAAAAATAGACCAGCAAACAGAATGAAACCTGAATGAAGTTACATCTAGTTTCCCCTAAAATTCAAGCTATGAATCACTTTATAGTCCATATACCCAGCAGGCAGAGAGACTTGTGATGGTCCTCTAGGGCATTTGCTGTGAGGGTGCAGTTGGGCGGGGCTTGGTGTAATGGCTCTGTTCTCCACTAGGTGGCCCTTCTTAGTTTACTGGGGTGGATCAATGAGGTGTGCGTATGCATCTATGTGCACACACAGGAGAGATGAAAATGGATTCATCCAGCTTCCTAGTCTCTGGCACAGGAACTCTGAGCTCTGAAATTTCTGACTCTGTGCACCCCTGTTTATAGAGTCCTAATGGTATTGAAACCCTCTTCGTTCTCCCTGTCAGTGGTTTTGGGGAACAGATTTCTTGTTCAGTCCCTTTTAAGTGTTTCCACTCTTTCTCTTTCCACTCTTTTGGAGGGAAAGCTTTTCCTGCACTCTTCTCCCCTTTCTCTGTTCTCTCTCTGCAAAACCAGCTCCCTACTTGGGGTGCCTGGGTGGCTCAGTCGGTTAAGCATCCAACTTCGGCTCGGGTCATGATCTCATGGTTCATGGGTTCAAGCCCTGTGTCGGGCTCTGTGCTGACAGGTTGGAGCCTGGAGCCTGCTTTAGATTCTGTCTCTGTTTCTCTGCCCCTCCCCTACTCTCTCTCTCTCTCAAATATAAAAAATAAAACATTAAAAAAACCCCACACGAAACAGCTCCCTACCCTCCGTGGCTTCTCTCTCCCCCAGTTCACCTCTCCTCACGGCATACTTGCCAAGTTCTGTGGCTCAAGTTATGCAGATTGTTGTGTTAATCCTCAGATCAATTTCCTAGGTGTGCAAAATGGTTTGGTGATGATCTAACTGCATTTCAGGATGAGAGAAGCCGAGAACTTCCATGCTGCTCTGACTTCTTGGCCCTTCCGCCTGTCTCCCCATTTATCTGTCCAAATGTTTGTGTCCCAAACTACACTGATCTCACACTGTCTTGTCAAATATAGCTCTCTCCCACTCCCCTATCCCCCCACCCCCACCCCACTGGGTTAAATTTTACTTTACCTCCAATAAGACCATGTGGATTCACACTTCTTCCTGATTTAGAAACCTTTTATTATTCCCGTATCTGCTGAGTAAATTCCTCATTACTTGTTATCTCTTCCTCCTCCTCCTCCTCCCCGCTATTACTCATTCAACTAAGAACAGTCACACCTTGCCTCCTCTCTTTCATCCATAAAGCCAGCTATTATGTGATTGGTGGTTACATCCTTGTATCAGAAATCAAGGAAACCAGAGTTTAGTTCCAACATTCATCCCCCCTGTTTTTTGAGGGGTCATAGATGGTTTAATTTACAAGCTCTCATAGTAATTTTCCTTTATTCTCTTAATGTACATGCATAATTGTTATAGCTAATGAGTGCACAGAGTTTCTACTATGTGAAACTTACCTTATAGTTTGTGGGCCTTATTATTGATGGTGACTTTTACCTCATTGCTTTTGCTGGAAATTAGCCTTCTCATTCTCATTGGATATCAACCATGTTATTTTTCCCAGTCACTACTCCTTCCCAGGAATCCTCAGCTATGCTGCATGACAGATGTGTTGCCTCGGGTGGTGACACCATAGATGCAAATGGATGGAATGTTGGCCAATGCAATTTGGCCTGCAGCCTGATTTTCTGTATCTCAAATTTTTGTTGCCAACTGCTTGAAGGAAACAGTCATCTTCTTGATGATTTGTTATGTCACCAAATAGGGCAACACTGTTTTTTTGGGTGAAGGTAGCTTATTTATTTTGTATTGTACTGTTTTTTTTAGGTTGTACAATGTGATTCTTTCAAAGGTGTACAACATGATGATTTCATGTATGTCTACATTGTGACATGATTATCATTATCAAGGTCATTAGCACATCAATCACTCACTTTTTCGTTCATTCTTTTTTTTATTTTTATTTTTTATGGTGAAACACTTAAGATCGACAGACTTACCTTGGAGATATTATGGGTTTGGTTCCAGACCATTGCAATAAAGTGAATATTGCAATAAAGTGAGTCAAAAGAATTATTGGGTTTCCCAGTGAATATAAAAGTTATATTTACACTATACTGTAGTATATGAAGTATATAATAGCATTATGTCTGAAAAAAACAATGTACATATCTTAATTACAAATACTTTATTAATAAAAAAATGCTAACCATAATCTGAGCTTTCAGTGAGTCATAATCACTGATCACAGATAACCATAACTAATATAATAATAAATGAAAGAGTTTGAAATATTGCAAGTATTACCAGAATGACACAGAGACATGAAGTGAGCAAATGCTGTTGGAAAAATGGTGCTGAAAGACTCACTCAATGCAGGGTCACCCCAAATGTTTAATTTGTAAAAAAAAAAAAAAAGTATCTGAGAAGCGCAATAAAGTGAAGTATGCCTGTATTTGAAATCATGTGTTTCCCCCTAATTGCAGAGACCTCATTCAAAGGAAATGTTCAGCTTTTCTATGTTCATAGAAAACTTCTCAAATTCTTAGTGTGGAAAGATTTTGAAAGCCATTTCAGATGTAACTAACTAATTAGGTTTTTAAATAACTAAAAATCTTGAGCCAACTTTGCTGAGATTTGAAAAGGGAGCCTTTGCCTTAAGGATTGAATGTTGCACAAACCTGTTTGATCTTATGTGCATAGTTTTTAACTTGGCTACCTCTGAATTTACGTTTTGATGGCAACTTTGTGTAAAATAAGTAAATTACTTTTGAGGAAGATACACATAGTTACTTCATTTGATTGTCAAGGGAGTTATTTTAAATTAGTTGATGAGTAATAGTTGACAATTAGTTTCTTGCTTAGGAGATCTGGTAATGGGTGGGAATTTAAAAATTCTCAGTTCTAATTGGGTTTCATTGAGAATAATAGGGAAGCTTTCATATTTATAGAAGTCTGTAAATTATGGGGAGCTACCTAATGCGTGGTTTCTTTTGCATTCACATTCTTTGCCAAGTAGTCTTATTATATTTGAACTTAATTTCCTCAAATTAATAGATTCTATTATGTTTCATTTAACATTTAGTTGATCTGTCATGGTTATAATCATTAATAAACTAAATACAATTCACTAAAAACTATTATATGAATTAAAAAGCTATTTTGAGAAAATTGTAGATTCACATGCAGTGTAAGAAATAATACAGGGATACTATAAACCTTTCACCCAATTTCTCCCAGTGGTGACATCTTTCATAACTATAGTACAATAACCCAAGCAGGAAATTGATATTGATGGAATCTGCCTCTTTAATTCAGATGTCACTGGTTTTATATATATTCATTGGGCATGTGTGTGTGGGGGCAGTTTTATGTAGTTTTATCACACGTAAGCAGATACACGAGACTTACCACCACAGTTAAAATACAGAACAGTTTCAATACAGGAATCCCTCCTGCTCTCCTTCTATGGCCACAACCTCTTCCTTCTCTTCCCTTGTCCCTCCCTCCCCCAATACCTAGCAATGGCTGATCTGTTCTTTACCTCTATCATCATTAAATTACTTAAGAAATTAACATTGCTTTTTCTAAGTAGCAATTGGACTCTACAAATACCTAATAAATTCATGTGGTTAAAATGAAAGAGAAAGGGTGAATGACAGGTGTGAAAAATGACAGTTCTGTGTGATCACATTTCTAGTGCTGCCTTCCTAACTGATTTTGAGCCACGTCACAGATAGATACATTATATTCTTTTTTAATATTTATTTATTTTGAGAGAGAGAGCATGAGAGAGTAGGGGAGGGAGGGAGAGAGAGAGAGAGAGAGAGAGAGAGAGAGAGAGAATCCTAAGCAGGTTCCTTGCTGTCAGTGCAAAGCCTGATGTGGGGCTCCATCCTATGAACTGTGAGATCATGACCACAGCCAAGACCTGTGAGACACGCAACTGACTGAGCCCCCAGGTGTCCCTGGATACATTATATTCTTAAACTGCTTTCAGTTTGTTTCCTGCATGAACAGAGTCATGGGAAGTTTTATGGTTTATTGCCTAATGTGAAAAATGGACTGGACTTTGGATTAGCTCTGAGTTAGAGGTCAGTTTGTGAAAGGATTAAAAATCTTGAAGGGTGACTGGGTGGCTCAGTCAACAAAGCGTCTGACTCTTGATCTTGGCTTAGGTCATGATCTCATGGTGTGAGATCCAGCCCGGTGTTGGGCTCTGTGCTGATGGTGTGGAGACTGCTTGGGATTCTCTCTCTCTCCCTCTCTGTCTCTGACCCTCCCCCACTTATGCTCACTCTCATTCTCTCTCTCTTGAAATAAATAAACAAACAAAAATCTTGAGAAGTCTGGACGCGTGTGTGTGTGTGTGTGTGTGTGTGTGTGTATTCTGTGTATTTTATCCATATAACTTGTTTTACTTTGAATTAACAAAGGACAAATGGGGAAACACTTTCATAGTTGGTGTTTTAATTAAAGGTGGATGGTTCAAAGCTATCATTTATTATAACAGATTCCTTTTCTTTGTTAGAACCCAATATTACAGACAATAAATTATAAATAATTAAAACCATGTTTCATTCTCCATCTCACTTCACAAAATAAAAACTTTGCCTGCTCTCAGGGACGCACACTCCTGAGAGTGAAATCAGTATTTAAGAAAGTAAAATAAAATATTAATAGGTCTATATGAACTCTTTTGAGGCCTGTGTGAAAACATGGAGTAGAAAGTTAATAAAACTGATTTATTATTTGGCCCAGGAAACTAGACTATATGACAAGTCCTGAATTCCAAACAAATTTTTTTATTATAGACAAGCTCACCTTCCTTTTGGAGTATGGAAAGTAGAATGTCTAAAGAAATTCATTCTCTTTAAACATTCTTTCAATCCTTTCTGACTTAGAGTCAGATTTGGTATATAAATATTACAATAACTTCCTAAGAAGGCATTATATACATTAAGGAAACTTCATTTTATAAAGGAGATATTTTTGCAAAATTATAAAATCATCATATTTTAACAGGTCTTACTTACCTTTGTTTTTTGCAACCACCTTGTGGCAAATCTTCATTTACTAGAATGAGGTAATATTTTAAAATATTATATTGTGTTTTTTCAAGTTAGGTGGATTCTTTTTTAAAATATTGACTTATTGAGATAATTGTAGATTCATATGCATTTATAAGAAATAATACAGAGAGAACCCTGTACCCTCTACTCAATTTCTCCCAGTGGTAACATCTTACAAAACTATAGTACAATATCACAACCAGCATATTGACATTGATCCAGTCAAGATACAGATATATTCCATCTCCAAAAGAATTGCCTTTATTGCCGTTCTATAGCCTCCCTCACATCTCCTTCTCCTCAGCCCTGGGGCAACCACTAATCTTTTCTCCATTTCTATAATTCACTTTGTGTCCTCTCTCTTTTTTTCTTTGTCCGCTTGCTAGAAGTTTGTCAATTTTATCATCTTTTCAAAGACATAGCTCTTTGTTTCATTGACATTCTCTACTGTGTTTTTTTGTTTGTTTGTTTTAATTTTATTGATTTCTGTTTTTATCTGTATTATGTCTTTTTTCCTACTTGTTTTATTGTTAGTTTGCTCTCCTTTTTCCAGATTCTTGAGATGGAACATTGTGTTATTGATATGAGACTTTTCTTCTTTTGCAATGTAGGTATTTAGTGCTGTAAATTTCTCTCAGCGTTGCTTTAGCTATGCCTTATGCATTTGGATATTTTGTGTTTTCATTTTCATTTAGTTCAGTGTATTGTTTTGATTTCCCTTGAGCCTTACTTTTTGACCCATGGATTATTTAGAAGTGTGTTGTTTAGTTTCCAAGTGTTTGGAGATTTTCCTGTTATTTTCTGTTTTTGATTTCTAGTTTGATCCCATTGTGGTCTGAGAACATACTCTGTATGATTTCAGTTCTTCTAAACTTGTTGAGATCTGTTTTATGGCCAGGGATGTGGTCTGCCTTGATATATATTCTGTGAACACTTGGAAAGAATGTGTATTCTGCCTTGTTGAGTGAAGTGTTCTATAAATGTCTATTAGATCTCTTGGTTGGTGGTCTTGTTGAGTTCTTTTATCTCTTTGTTGCTTTTCTGTCTAGTTGTTCTATCAATGGAGAAAGGAGTATTGAAATTTTAAACTGTAATTGTGGATTTGTCTATTTCCTCTTTCAATTCTATCAATTTTTGCTTCACTTTTTTTTTTTTTTTTTGATGCATCCACTTTTATGATAGCTGTGTTTTCTTGGTGGAATGACACTTTTGTCTTCATACAATGTCCCTCTTGGTCTCTGGTAAGTTTGTTTTCTCTGAAGTATACTTTATCTGGTATTAATATAGTTGGGGAAATAAGGGTGTCAATAGAAGTTCAGGTTCCCCAGCCAGCTGCTGTTGGCACCTAAGATGGGGCTCCTTGTTACTGATGGGTGGGGATGGGAGTTGTAGGCCCCATGTGGTCTCCACTGACAGCACAATGGGGTGGCCTCGTTGCAGGCTGACTTACTTGCTACTCGCTACTCAGTCTTTCCTGACAGCACCCCAGAGGGCGGATGGAGCGATACCTTGTTACTGCCAGCAGGGGGTGGAAGTCCAGGCTCCCCAGTAACACTGGAAAGGCGAGGGCACTTGTCCCAGAGCAGTGTGGGTGAATGTCCTGGCTCTCTACTTTGCTCTGAAACTATCTCTGGAGAGAGTGTAGGGTCACCTCCTTACAGCCCACCAAGGGTAGAAGACTAGGCGCTCCACTTGGCCTTTGAGGTGTCAGGATAAAACTGCAGCTTTTCTCCTGTGGTGTTTGGCTTAGATTGGGCTATTATTGTGTGAGAGTTTTCTGTCTAGTCAGGCTCCTCCTTTCCTTCTTTGCTATAGAGAGCAAGGTTTTCTGGAGGCTTTTTCTTTTTTTTTTTTTTGGTCAGTGTCTCTTGGTGTTTCTGAGTTACCAGCTTCTCACCTCCAAGTCCCAAATACATGAGGCAAAAAGAAAACCCAGAGAATTCACCACTGTGTTGTTCTTTGGGATCTGAGGTCCCTAGCTGGTCTGCTTTCTGCTCTTCACATTTCAGAATTTTATCTTATGTTCATTTTATGTATAATGTCTAGGGTTTTTAGTTGTACTTACTGAAAGAAATAGAGAAAAGTATATCTACCCCATCATGCCAGAAGCAGAAGTTCCAGAATGCTTCTTTTCAAAAACATCTAATTTATGGGTGCATGTTTACTTAAAAATGGAATAAATGTGAATATTGAAATTATGAAGATTTGCATAGTCTGACTTTAACCAGTCAGTATCTGTAACAAGAACGTTAAGTACTTTCAGTAAAATACATCGTTTTCTTTCAAATTGTAAATGATCACTTGCCCAGGAAAAATTAGTAACATCTTGTTTTTACTAAATGTGCCATTTTGTTTTGGATGCAATTGTTGCTTTTGGAGTAATAGGCATTGAACATGAAAACTCCTCTTCTGTTTTAAGTACACTATGATTTTACTGTCTCTCTATGGTGAAGAACACTTGTAACTGTAACTAAGGAGGGAGAGAAAGTCATATAAAAGATGTTAAACATTTCCTTATCCTCAGTTGGAATGACTAAAGAGCAATTTAAAAGTTCATGAATTAGCACATTCTAATCAAACTTGCTCCTGGTTAAATTGGCCACATGTGTAGAGTAAAATATCTGTAAAAGCTAAAGTTTATATGATGCTTATGTTCCTGAAAAGATGATCCCAATAAAAAGGCTAAGTCTGCACAAAAGAAAACAAAAACTGTATTTGTTCAAATAAAAATTTACAAGGGGTGATTTGCAATGTTCATGTTTGATAACTGAAATCAAATTTCTCTGAATCAAATTTTTAGTTCTGAATGTTGGGCACAGCTTACCCAGTGTTTTCTAGGATTGAGGTACAAGAAAATAACTATAGAATTGGAAAAAAACAAACAACCCAGCCAAAAAATAAAGCAAAACAAAATGTGAATGGTGCCTGGCTGTTTCTGGGGAATGAATGGGAAGAAGTTAATTTTCCTACCATGCTCATTTAGATGACTCATTGGCTTCCATTTCATTCTCCCTTTTGGGTACGTGAGATTTTTATGGGTCACTTTTAGAGTAGCTACTTTTAACTTAGAATCTGTATTGTGTTTGCTTGATAACTAAATTATGGTATGTATGCCAATCCAAAAAAATCAGTTTTTGTTTGTTCTCTCATTTCATAAGTATTATTAAAATAAATGTGAGAATTGAACTATGAATATTATCCAGAAATCTCTAAAACTATATTCCAGAATATTCACTGAGCAACTCTGTATTGTAAATATGTTAGGAAATAATAAACTCATAGTTTTCAGAAATAAGACTTATTTTTGATGCTGATATGAGTTCTAATGATAGATATTTTCTGTATCCCCCATTTCAAGTTAACCTGCCAGTGTATCATTTTATATGTTATTTAAAATCATAATTATCAGTAATCTCTAGGTGTTTTTATGCCTAATACAAATATCCTTCTATTTCTAATGTTCAGTCCCTAATGTCTTATTGCAAAACATAAAAAGGTTTGTTTTCCTTATTTCCTTAAAGGAATGATTCTAGAGAATAAGTATGTACAACCAAAAATTAAATATTCGAGGTTTACAAAGGATTGTGTTATTGGGAGTTTGTCACCTAGGTAAATTGATAGGTTTTTCATCTCATTTGATTTAAGATGAATGGATAAAGGAGATGTGGTATATATATATATATACACACACACACACACACACACACACACACACACACACACACACATGCACACACACAATGGAGTACTACTTGGAGATCCAAAAGAATGAAATCTTGCCATTGGCAACAATGTGAATGGAACTAGAGTGTATTATGCTAAGCGAAGTAAGTCAGTCAGGCAAAGACAAATAGCATATGATTTCACTCATATGTGGAATTTAAGAAATAAAACAGATGAACACAGGGGAAGAGAAGGAAAAATAAGGTAAAAACAGAGAGGGAGGCAAACCATAACAGACTCTTAAAGACAGAGAACAATCTGAGGGTTGCTTGAGGGGGAAGGTCGAGGGCGGGGGGAGATGGGCTAAATAGGTGATGGGCATTAAGGAGGACACTTGTTGGGATGAGCCCTGGGTGTCATATGTAAATGATGAATCACTTCTGGGTTCTACTCTGGAAGCCAATACTACACTGCATGTTAATTAACTTGAAATAAATAAATAAATAAATAAATAAATAAATAAATAAATAAAAAGAATCTCTAAGCCCCTAGGAGAAAACAGAAATGCAAAGTTCTGGACCCTATTATTGTTAATAAATCTACAAAAACCACAATACTCAGTATTCTCATTCTGGAAAATAGATGAGCACCTGCAGAAAATTGCAGTTGACTACAGATACATTTATAAATTTTTTGACACCTCCCTTTAAAAGGTACAGATTAATTCCTCTCCCCCTGAGTGAGACTTGGTGGCTTGCTTTTTAGCTAATGGAATATGATGGGAATAACCATGAGTGACATCTGAGAGTAGATCATAAAAGGCATGGTGGCTTTCTCCTTGCTTTCTCTCTGGACTCACTCATCTGGTGGGAGCCAATTGTCATGTTGTAAAGACACTTAAGCACCCATAGAGAACCGTAGGGTGAGGAACTAATGTTTCCTCTCAGCCGTTGAGAAACTTAAGCCCTCTGCCAATACCTGTGTGAGTGGACCACCTTGGCAGTGGATCCTCTAGTCCCAATCAAGTCTAGGTAACCACATCTGTAGCTGAAGTCTTGGCTGAAACCTCATAAGAGACTGAGTCCAAAACCACCTAGCTAAGTTTATCCCAAGCTGTGAGATAATTAATGCTTGTTGTAAGCCACAGAGTTTTGGGTCAATTTGTTATACAGCTAGAAATGACAAATACAGATTTTTTTGCTCCTTAAATTCTGTTCTTTTGGAATCACTCTCAGTACCAAACGAATTGTATCATGTTAGATGGAACATGACTTTGTTATTGAGTTTTCTGGAAATTAATTGTGGTTTAAAGAGATATGTGTGGGTGCCAAGTTGACAGGGGTAGATTTTGGTGGCTTTGTAATGTGTCAGCTTAGCTGTTTAAACCGCATTTCCCAGAATCCCCATTCCCTTTATGTTTCTGGTTAGGGTGACACACAAGACATGCTTTCATGAGTGTTGGAAGGCAGAAGTGAGGCAGCAGCCATTTTGTTTTTTACACTCAGATGGTCAAGGCAGGTGCTTTCGTATCTCACACACATTGTTGGCTCTCTATTGGCTCATCTCATTGTGGGGGATAGCAGCCAGGCCTGCAGCAGATTCATATTTTCCTGGGTTCTTCTTTAACTTCTCTGATTCCTGGGCTAAGTGTGTTTAGGTCCATGATAAAGAATGCCAGTTTCTGTGGGACACCTACAACATGAAGGCTGGAGGCCCCGAGAACTCACATGCATTCTACTGTGTCCTCATGGTTTTAGCTCATGCTCATGGTTCCAAGTTCTTCCTACTCTCTCCCTCTCTTTATATTCATCTCTTTTTAACTGCCTGACCTGCAGATTTCCAGCTCCAGCATCAGACCAAAAAAAAAAAAAAAAAAAAAGGCCTTCTAGAAACTATTTAGTCACCTCCCACAACTGTTTAGTCAAATCCTTGTAACAAGTACTTACTTATTCTATTCTATTTTTACTTTTATTTCTCTGTATATACTAATCTCTTATAGTTCTGCTTCTCTGATTGAAACTTGACTAATAGAATGATCTTCACCATTATCTTGTACCTTCAAGTATGTTGGTTGTCAAACCCATTAAAGTTAGTGCAAGAACCACAAAGCGTCCCTGGGAAACAACACAAGGATTACCAGTCCACCACCTCCAGAAATAAATTCTGACTCACTGAATCTGATGTGCAGCATAAAGATCTACATTTTATATATGCATCAGATTCAGGTGGTCCAAGCAACAGAATCTGAACAATTATGAATATTTGGTCATATTTAAAATATATTTCATTGAAATAAGGTTTTCCAATAGTAGAATTTCCTCTCCATTACTGGTGGTGCTAAAGCCAAATCTAGGTGAACTCATCCAAGAAGAATTTATTATTCACTTGCTGTAGGTTAGAAGCATGTTTCAGGGTGGGAATCAGTATCAATGTATCTGATGAAAGATATCTTGTAGAAAGTTTGACTCAGATAAAAGACTATTTCAGATAGCTGGCTATCAAAACTTTAATTTTCAACTGTATCAGTATATAATGAAAGGTTATATCATGGCTTAAAAAATGTAATGGAAATATTGTTCTGTTTGTATTTTGTTCATTTCTACAGCTGGATTCTGGTGGCACCATTACCATGGAGGAGCAGATTGTCCTTGTCCTGAAAGCTAAAGTACAATGTGAGCTCAACATCACAGCTCAACCCCAGGGAGGAGGTAAAGGTGCTGAAAACATCGTGTCTCCTTGTGTCCCTACCTCAGTCCTCCCAAAGACTTCAAATTCCCCTTTGGAGTTGGTAGTAGGGAGTTCCTCATCAGTCATTGCATGTTTCTATGTGGAAGGGCGTGGTAGCAGAATCGTGTTCTTCTCATCTCCTTCACTACAAGCTCTTCCCTTCCAATGGGTGGAGTGACTTGCCTGGTTTCTGAATTTCAGAATAGCCTCTGAGCATGTGCACATCGGTTTCTTTCTCAGGCCTCTCTTTGGGATCTGTTTGCCTGCAGAGAGTGTGCATGCTGGTCTGCCCTTAACCAGCTAGTAAGCTTGGAGGGGCAGGCTCTGTTCCGGTGGGTATTGCTTGCAGTTTTAGGTAGTACGTATAAAGATCAGAAGAACAAACAAGCAGGCCCTTTTATATGTACCTAGGCCCTGTTCTCAAAAAATATTTTCTCCTTAATAAGGTGATTATTTAATTTCCATCTGCCTGACTCTTTATGCAATTTCTCAATTAGTTCCAAATTCAAGTGGGAAACTGAAAAAACAGAACTACAACACTACAGGTGAGCTTGCGGTGGCTTTGACGCTCTTGGATTGCTCTACTGTTGGAGCTGTACAGGAACTATGGCTCGTGGTGGTCCTCACAGCCTGGTAGTCACTCATAGTTTGCACTGGGGCCATTGAGAAAAGCTGTTTATTGGAATATTTGGAGGAGTGGGAAAGCTATAATGTTTTATATGGGAAAATGCCTTGCCTTAATAGTTGAATATATTTAAAGAGTCTTTTTTTTTTTTAATAAAGGGAGCTGCAGTTTACTGAGCTTCCCTAAATTCCCAACATTCTGAATGCAGCAGGTAATATCTTTAAAGCTATGCCCTATAGTGAAATATCTGGTTTGATCTACTTCATTCTAGTCTCCAAATATTTAAGAAAGTTTAAAGTTTATCAATAACTTCTCCTGCTTGAATAATATAAGCAATTTGAAATACTTTAATTGCTTCCAAGTTGTATGCTATTGTCATATAATTTTTAAAACTTTTTTTATGTTTTTATTTTATTTTCGAGAGAGAGACAGAGTGTGAATGGGGGAGGGGCAGAGAAAGAGGGAGACACAGAATCTGAAGCAGGCTCCAGGCTCTGAGCTGTCAGCACAACTCCTGATGCGGGACTCAGACTCACAGACTGTGAGATCATGACCTGAGCTGAAGTCGGCTGCTTAACTGACTGAGCCACCCAGGCACCCCGTATTGTCATATTATCTTATGTTAATAAAGTCATATGATTTTATATTAATTGTATATTATAATTTTTGTTCAAGCTGAAATATGTCTTGCAAAATTTCTTTATGTTAGAACTTGCTTGCAGCAAATGCTCTCAGTTTTTGTCTGAAAAGGTGTTTATTTCAGTCTCAATCTTCAAAGATACACTTTTTCTGGACATGTGACTCTTGGTTGAGAATTGTTTACTTTTAGCACCTGAATACTATTTCATTTTCCCCCTAGCTTCCACTGTTATTGGTGACAAATCAGTTTTTGGTCTTTAATGATGGTTAGTTTTTCCTCTCCGGCTCCTTTTAAGAGCTTCTAGTTGACTTTGATGTTCTACAGTTTTATTCTGTATCTACCTGTGGATTAATTTGATTTCTAGCGTCCGAGGGTCTGTGTCTTTATTCAGTGGTAGGAATATTTTGCTATTTTGTCTTTGAAACTTTGTTCTCCCCTGTTCTCCTATTGTGTCCATCTGGAACTTTATTTAGACAAACGTAGGACCTTCTTATGCTACTCTTTGTGTCTTCATGTCTTATGTATTTACCTTTTCTTTGTTTCTCTACTGCTATTTTGGGAATTTCTTCAGATATATTTTCCAGTGTGCTAACTCTTTGTTCAACTTTGTCTAATGGCTGTTTAATCCATCTACTAAGTTAATTTTGATTATCCATTTTTCGCATTCTAGAATCTTCATATTTAATTTTGATAGTCTTTTTATCCTCAATATCTTTTCAACTTATTCTTTTTTTCTTAAACATATTTTATATTCTGCATTTGATAATTCTAATATCCAAGACTTTGCTTGTCAATGTGTATTATCATACATGGTGGCTTTATTTCCTGTGTGTCCAACAATTTATGATAAAGAACTCATGAGGTCCTCATTTAAAGCACATTTTTCCAGAGACAATTTCTGTCGGCTTCTGTGAGGTGCCTATTGACCTACCTACGTCTATTTTAAAATAAATTTAGGCTACACATGAGTGTGAGCTTGTGGTTAGAAATTTTCAAAGATTTTTTTTCTATAGTTTTCTATTCTTTTTTTTTTATTATTATAATAGTTTTCTATTCGAATTCTAAATGGAGCCAGGAGTGAAACAAGCCAATCTCTTTCTGAAGGAAAGCTTTGTTTCTTGTTCCTTCACTAAAGGGGTCATTTTTTTGGGGGGGGGATCCTGTTATACAGGGGTTTTCTGTTCAATTTTTTGAATACATCAGGCTTCAGGCTCATCTTTTGTTACCTGAACACAATCATAATCCAAGCTGTAAGCCAGCAAATCAGTAGAGGCCTCCAGGGTAAAGCCCCAAATGCATTGCCTGCTGAGCCTATGGAATAATTTCTAGCCTCAGTATTATTCCATTCATTTATAAATTTTTTTGACATTTATTTTTGAGAGACAGAGAGAGGCAGACTGCAAGTGGGGGAGGGGCAGAGAGAGAGGGAGACACAGAATCCAAAGCAGGCTCTGAGCTGACAGCACAGACCCGGATGCAGGGCTCGAACCCACAAACCGTGAGATCATGACCTGAGCCGAAATTGGATGCTTAACCGACTGAGCCACCTAGGTGCACCTTATTCCATTCATTTATAGCTAGCAAAACTGTATTTTAAGAAAGCAAGTTTTTGTATTAATCTAGTGTAGTTGCCTTGTACTAGAAAGGAGCTCTCTGACACTAAAAGTGTCAGAAAAGAGATTTATTCATGCCACCTGTGAAGAACACTGATTCTGATATCTCAAACATGCGGGGCTACTAACAAGAAGTGACATTACCATAAAGGGATTTATAAAGATTATTATCTATCAAGGCTAAATGAGCTATTTTCTATGGAATCTCATGAAATTTTGAGCTGGAAGATGGAGACTAGCTAGTCCAACATTGTTATCTTCAGTGTCCCTTTAAGAGTTTGAGAAATATATTATGTGCTTACCGTGTATTGCTTCTGTAGTAAGCACTGGAAACAATGAATTGTTTCTGTCCTTGCCCCATGATGATGTCCTTGCCCCATGAGATGATGACCTAGTAAGGGAGGTAGACATCTTTCAGTATGGTGTGTGAGTTTAACAACAGAAGCATCCCAACTACAGAACCAGTGAAAAAGTATCTTAATTGACTGGGGATGAATGGAGGAGGCTTCCTGGAGGAATAATCATCTCATTTTAAGAGTAAAGGAGCAGGAATTAGATGTGTAGAGGAGGAGAGTAAAAGGACATTCCTGGCAGAAAGAATAGGATGGTCAAAGGCAAGCAAGTATGAATTGGTGACATATCACGTGAGTGACACATAAAAAGAATAAATGATCTGGATATAAACTTATGTAACATCTAAAATTTCTGAAGGTGTGAATCATGTGAAATATGTAGATGAATAAATATCAGAAGAGAAAAGATCCTTTCTTTGAGACCTTTTCCCATACAAATAGGATAGAATTAAATCTGGTCAAACTTTGATTTACTTTTCAGTGAAAAATTATGTGTAATTATATGTAAATTGACTCAAAATTTCTTCAATTTGTGTGTAAAAAACTAGAATGACATTTTGAATTCACTGGCTAATTTAAGAAATTTCCATTTTTAAATTCTCTTAAAGTTGAGAGATGCATATCAAAATATTTAGGAGTGAGGTGTTATGCTGTCTACAATTTACTTTAAAAGCCCACAGCAAAAAATAAATTCGATGAAATAAATATGGTAAAATATTAACAGGTCAGTTCTAGGTAATGTATATATATGCAATATTCCCTGTTTTATTTATGAAAAAAATTTTGTAATAAAAGGAAACATTTTCCCATGTCTATGAAAGAAAAGGAAAAGTAAATGCAAATACCTAGTTATAAAACGATTCAAGTAGTTAAAAACAAAACTCAAAATATTAATGGTCCTGGTTCGATTTCACAAATGTGGGGTTATATTGTGTTATGGGTAACTGTAGAACTGAAAAGAGACAAAGTTGGAGTCTCCAAATTTTAGATTGTTCTGTGTAAATATCACGGTTTGAGGAGCTTCACTAATAAGTAGTTTGTCCTGGCATACAGAAAAGATTACGAGGAATGTAATTAATGGTGTAATTTGTAAAGTGAGTCATCAGGCAATTAATTAGTTTCTTGCTAACTAATGAAAGTATTTACTCACATGAAATGTGAAATGATGATCAAAGAGGAGATGTTAATTAAGATCTCTCTGTATTATCTTTGTGAGGTCATGGCTTCCCCAATCCTTTCAACATTTGTGAATATTTATTATTATCTTTGTCAAAGGGCCACCAGAGAGATGAACACAATCTACAGAAACATTATTTTTTGGGAATGTTGGTTTTCTGAATTTTGGGGGTATGTGTGTGTGTCGGGTAGTATCTTGCAGGGAACTAGAAAAGTGTCCCCTTTAGAGCATGAAGAAAATGTCAGCAGATTTGGCTCCATAGCAGTTTAAAAACTACATAATTATAGAATAAACTGGTCATTGGATTTTAAACTTATAGTAAGACCTTATTCCATCATGTGGCTAACTCTTGCCAGAAAATATCAAATGACATTGCAGCATACATTTTATAGGGACAACTTGTTACCAGAACACAGGAACGCACAAGAAATGTTTGTCCACGTCCAATTTATGTAGATTGCACAATAGATATCCAGTAAAGGATCGGACAGTCCAGATAAATAAGGATGCATGACTCGTTAAAGACAAAGTGAATGGATGGGAAGCCATGTGGAATGTTATCAAAATACAGAAGAGTGCTTAGGGTAAAGTTGATGAAACAGACTGATTCATTGCACTCTGCTTAAACAAGAAAGGAAAACAAAATGCAGGTAATGGTGGAAAGAAGCCGGTGAAGCTGTGCACCAGAAGCAGGAGCCAGTGTGATGGGTTCCTGGGTTGCTTGTGACATGTAAAGGCCGGGCTTTTATTGTGTGAGCAAAGTGAGGCTGTTTCCAAGAAAACGTTCTCTTTTATAGGAACAGTGTGGGCGAGGGAAGACATTTTCTTTTTCTTCTTGCTTCAGCGGTCCCCAAAGCAAATCAAGTCATTTGTTTCCATGTGATATGGAGGACACTAAGAAGATAATTTCAGGTTTATGCTGGATTCTTTTCTGTACAGATCAGTGTTTGCATGACTATTCAAAACTGAACAAACAAGTTGATATCATGAACATTAGCTAGAACAAAATTCCTCAGCTACAGTAGTGCAACTGGTAACTGAAAAATTGAGAGTTATAATGGATAGTACCTGTAGTAGCAGAATAAGGGTGCCCAAAGATGTCCATACCCTAATATCTGTTGTTATGCCTGTGTGTGCTATATTACATGGCACAGGGGCATTGCAGGTGGGATTATGGTTACGGGCCTTAAAAATAGGGAGATTATCCTGGATTATCTGGATGGGCTCAATGTAATCTCATGACTTCTTCAAAGTGGCAGGAGAAGGTGGGCAAATAAGTAAGGGAAAAGGAGAGTGGAGGAGACACTTGAAATGTGAGAAGAGTTTGACCTGCCTCCTGACTTTGAAGATGGAGGAAGGGGTCATGACCAAGGAATGCAAGTGGCTGCTAGAAGCTGATAGCCAGCAAGGAAAGGGGGAGCTCAGTCCTAGTTGAACTCACTGGACTTCTGACTTCAAGAAATAGTGAGATAGTAAGTTTGGGTTATTTGAAGCCATTACGCTTGTGGTAATTTATTTTGGTAGCAATAGAAAAATGAATACAGCACTCATTAAAAGTACTCTTATTTTGAAATGGAGGATATGTTCTCTTCCTGGAAGTTCCCACACAGGAATGGAGAGGAGCCCTGAAGAACACAGTGTTGGCACTGACTGACTTTATCAAGTCCATGTCAAGTGCTGGGTGGCTAATGCGTGGAATAAAACAGAATTCCCCACCTTCAGGGTCCCTGTGGTTTCAGAAACCAATACTAAAATAACACTTAATATTGGACAGCAATGACAGCTCAGGTAAAAATATAGCAGGAAAGAGGATAGGGAATGTTTTGAATGTAATTCTAAATGGGGAAAGTTTATTCAGAAGTAACAATGTGAGTAAAAGTCTGTAGGATGGAGGGTGATAAGTGTTGAGGCCATGGGGGAATTGAACTGAGAGGAGAGCAGGAGGACTTTAGCTGAGATAAATAAATAGTGGGATCTTGAGGGGCTTTCAAACATTTATAATGTCTTTATAAGTCTTTAATGTCTTTATAAGACTTGGCTTCTGCTGGGAGTGAGATGGGAAGCCTTTTGGAAGATTTTGGCCTGTTTTGTGAATAACTGAAAGGAGAGGAAGAACGAATCTGGAAGCCAGATTTATGTTTCAATGAAAAATTTCTTCAATTTATGTGTAAAAAACTAGAATGGCATTTTGAATTCACTAGCTAATTTAAGAAATTTCAATTTTTAAATTCTCTTAAAGTTTGAGATGCATATTAAAATATTTAGGAGTCAGCTGTTATGCTGTCTGCAATTTACATTAAAATACCATAGCAAAAAATAAATTAGATGAAATAAATACGGTAAACTATTAGCAAGTGTCAATTCTAGGTGATGTATATATGTATGTGTATATACACACACACACACACACACTCACATATATACACTATTGTCTGCTTTACTTATGAAAAAAATTGTAATAGAAAGAGAACAAGTATTTTCCTCATGTGTATGAAAGAAAAGAAAATGGAAATGCAAAAACCTAGTTATAAAATGATTCAAATAGTTAAAAGCAAAACTCCAAATATTGATCCCAGTTTGACTTCACTAATGTGCGGTTATATTGTGTTGTGGGTAACTATAGAACTGAAAAGAGAAAGTTGGAGTCTCCAAATTTCATTTCATTTTTTTTAAGTTTATTTATTTATTTTGAGAGAGAGAGAAAGAGAGGCAGAGAAAGAGGGAGAGAGAGAATCCCAAGCAGGCTCCACACTGTTAGCACAAACTGACGTAGGACTTGATCTCACCAACTGTAAGATCATGACGTGAACCAAAATCTGGAGTTGGACGCTTGACTGACTGAATCATGCAGGTGCCCCAGGAGTTTCCAAGTTTTAGGTTGTTCTGTGTAAATATCATGGCTTGACAAGTTTAGACCATGGGTGTGACAATGGAGATTGTGAGAAGTGATTGGGTTCTGGATGCATTTTGTCCATTCAATCCCCTCCCCCCCCCCCCCCCCCCGCCCCACCGCCCCATTCTGTATCTTTATACTTGATTCTTGAAGAAAGTAGATTTTGTGAGAATTTTGTTTAAGATGAGTGTTAGACTTAAACAAATGTCTAGAATTATTGGTAAAAAAAAAAAAAGGATCACTGGTAAAAAGGCAAATCCAAATCTTGGAGCTTATCTGTGAAGCTCAATCTGTTTCATATATCATATTTTTTAACATCAATTTTTTAAAATCTAGGGTAAAAAAATGTAGCTACAACTATAGAAGCTGTTCACAATGAATTCCAATGTTTCTTATATATAGTAATTGCTATAACTCATATATACTGGAATCACTAAAATATTTTTAATTTATGCAAACCAAATGTTCTTATTAGTGGACCTTTAAGGAGGCTGTGTGGATGAATCTTAGGACATTTGCACCTAGTTTCACAACTACTGATTTGTTTTACATTTTACTGCAGGTATTTTGAGTGCATTTAGTGTCTGGTTCCAATTGCATTTTTGTTTATTTGCTTTTTAATTTTTTCCTTTATTAGAGGGAAATTGTTTCCCAGAATGGGATGGACTCATTTGTTGGCCCAGAGGAACAGTGGGGAAAATATTGGCTGTCCCATGCCCTCCTTATATTTATGACTTCAATCATAAAGGTATTAAATTTTTCTGCAATGATTAATTTGGAATAGAAATGTACTTTTCCCCCTAATGGATGCCAAGGGAACTGAGCAATCTCAATGTTTTTCTTCGTGTCTTTACAGGAGTTGCTTTCCGACACTGTAACCCCAATGGGACGTGGGATTTTATGTACAGTTTAAATAAAACATGGGCTAATTATTCAGAGTGCCTTCGCTTTCTGCAGCCAGATATCAGCATAGGAAAGGTAATGATATTGGGGTGCCTGGGTGGCTGGGTGCCTGGGTGCCTGGGTGGGTTAGGGATCTGATGATTTCGGCTCAGGTCATGATCTCACAGTTTTTAAGTTTGAGCCCTGTGTCTGGCTCCACGCTGTCAGTGTGCTTGGGATCCTCTCTGTCTGTTCCTCCCCATACTATCAAAATAAATAAACTTAAAAAAAAAAGGGAAAGGTAATCATATTTTTGTATTTGCAAACCCCTAAGGGAAAACAGAATAATATTTTTATGCAGTTCTTGGTTGTCAACTACTATATGTAAAAACCTTTTTATTCTGGGACAAAAAGATTATAAAAGATAAAAGTAAGTTTGGAATCTTTTTAGATATCTAGTTAAGGAAAGGTGTAGGACCTAAAACAATCTGTATTTTCTTTAGGCTAGAGTTATCTGGCTGAGATACAGGCATATATATTAATAAATATGTGTCGGTGTCTATTATGTTATAGCACATTATGTTTATATTATATTGTATTATGCTATATTACATTATATTATGTGTAAAAATTGAGATAGGTAGTCAGCAGCAGGATTCATGACTTGTTTTGTTACCTATGAATGGTTCCATCTCATTTCACTCTATATTCCTGAAGGAGATTTGTATTTTTAAGATGTATTTTTCATTTCATAATATTAGCCAGTAGGTGATTTCATTAGTATATGAAAGATTAGAGTTGTAGAATTACGGAGCAGCAAGGGCATCCTATAGGTCTGCCAGACGACACCTTAATTTTACACGTGAGTCAACTCAGAAGCAGAGACTTTGGGTGTTAGATTGACCCAGCTCGCTGATGACAGGATCTAAAGTGGAATCCTGTTCTCCAGATTTCTCATCAGTGCTGTTTACAGTACAGCAATCATATGTAAACTTTGGAAACTTCTAGATAATCAATTTTAAGTGATATATATGCTTTAAAAGTTGTGCTTAAATTCCTATCACTCAGCCCTCGTAGGTAAAATTCTTGACGTATATGCATATGATGTTAGGAGTGAATATGATAAATGGATGTATAAATTATTTCTGTGGTGGACCTGAGAACAGTCTATAATACATAAACTGCCAGCATTAGACATTTTTCTTTATGCTTCATTTTTTTTTTTTTAGTTGGGGGTGGTGAGTAGGGAGAGCAGTAAGGGAAGCGGTGAGTTGAAGATGTCTTTGATTTTGCACTACTAGGATTTCCTTTCTTAACTTTCTTCTTTTCTGACACATAGTGCTATCACCTTAATGAACTCTAGTAAGTTCCTGAAAGAACTTCAGCTTTATATTTCATTGTTGACAAGCTTCTTGCATAAAATTAGTCAATGTGAGGAGATGATGTATTCCACTATGGAGCTAAAACTAACAATGAGTTAATATTAAATGCTTCAAAATAATTTTAATTTCATTGACACAAGTAAACAGTATTTACTGTGATGAATTTGTTTGTGCATTAAATGATGATGCAAATCTTCCACAGCTTTTAAATGGCCATTCAGTTAAATCATGGTTTTATTTACACTGAACTCTACTCTTACAACTACTCTTTGTGATTACTATATATTCCAACAATCAAAGTAGCCAAGGATGGTAATACACCCAACTATGTACTAGTTCATGTGAAAATGATCTAAAAATTAACTGAGGAGCACTTGGGTGGCTCGGTCAGGTAAGCATCCAACTCTTGATTTTGGCTTAGGGAGTGATCTCCATGGTTTGTGAGTTCGAGCCTCATGTTGTGCTCTGCACTGACAGTGGGGAGCCTGCTTGGGATTCTGTCTCCCTGTCTCTCTGTTCCACCCTGATTGCTATCTCTCTCAAAATAAATAAAAAATAAGCTTAAAAATTAACTAAAAATTTTGATGAATTTTGTTAGCATAAATAATTTTATCTCAATTAAAAAGATAAAGAGTGTTTTCTATTGTTTACAACCTTTAAGCAATAATTTGAGAAAACTTAAGAAAACTAAATATCCCCTACTAAGAAAACTGGATATCTCCTGAAGTTTTGATATACTCTAGGGCAAAGTGATATTACTTATTTATGAGGTATTAATTCTTAATGGTTGTAAGGAGAGCTTTTGTATAAGGAATAAGAAGTAAAAACCAAAAGAGTGTGCATTAAGAATAAACATCTTTATTGGGGAAAATAAGATGAAGATATTTTACACATCTGTTGTTTTGTTCCTTAAATAATTTCCTTATTGTTGGCTTGACAAAATGAGACAGTTACTATTAATAAAAAGATGGGAAGGAACTCTTATGATAAGCCATAAGGTTATTAAATTTTTGAGAGTATTATACTTAAAATAGTAGTATACTCTAAAAATTACCATATAATACATCTCATTTCTAAAGGCTAAATGAACTGGAAAGCAATTTAGCAATATATATGAAAAACACTTCAAAGTGGTCATAACCTTTCATCTTATAATGTTATGTCTAAGGTTCGAGTATAAAGATTTGGACTGGGGGGAATTGAATGGACAAAATGTTCATTGAACCACTAATTATTATAGTGAATATTCTGAGGAATATAAGTTTTCAGTGAAGCACCTTCCAGAGAAGGTTAAATAAGCTTATATAAATGTTTTTTGTAAAGACTTTGTGGCCTTAGGAAGTGCCTTTGTTATACAGTTCACAGAAAAAAAAAAAAAACAGGTAATAAAGTTGTATGTATATTAAGAATGTAGATGTTCAAAACAATAGAAAATGCTTCATGGAGATAGAATGAAAAGAAATACACAAAATACAATGCTTCTTTTTGGTTGGTAGGAATTCAGGAGATTTTTCCTCCCCTCTCTTTTATATTTTACACATTATCCAAATATTTTCTATAGAAGGTTTTAATATTTTATTAATTGATAATAAAATGTAGTAAACATTTTTAAAAAGGAACAAGAGGCAAAATCTTTTGTTTCCAGTTAGGATGTAGGAAGCTGTAGGATGTAAGAATAGATTGAATAAGATGCAAAATTGTTAATTTGTAATAACTCATGATGAGCTACGGATGCCAAGAACTCTAAATGATCCTAATTCTGCAAGTGGGAAAGCCCTTCCTATAAGAGACCTGTGACTGCTGTTTATCGCTGGGTTTGTAGCAGAAGAGGAACAACCACACCATCGAAGGGAACAGAAAGAAAAGAGCCAGGCTTTTAAACCAACTTTTAACAGACAAGGGTTGGCACGAGGGCTTAGATTTCCAAGAAGTGAGCCACATTCACAGTGAGCTTTCACCCACCAACCAGTTGTTTCCCATGGGGCTTCACTGAGTGTGTGGAGGCCGTGTGCCAAAGGCTGGGGGTAGCACAAGTGGGCTAAAAGAAATCCCCCAAGAGTGTATAGGGTTCTCAGAATGAGAGGCAGCAGTTAGCCAAAGGCATAGGACAGAACAGAGGCCCCGTGGGGCCTTCACTAGATGCATAATTGTACAGCCCATATGCCAGGGAAGGGCAGGAGAGCAAAGCAAGATCGCTAGCAACTCAAAATGCTGACGGATGGTTCAAATAGCTGCACAAGTTCTGTGGCTTGGAAAATGTCAAGTGTGCTAAAATTTATATAATGGCCACTAGAGGCTGCTGGTGCTAAGATCTCCAGGTCTGCTGAAGGAGTCTTGATTCTGCTCTCGAAACCTAAAACCAGGATAAAAGGAATCACAAAAAACATAAAACAAAAAACTACAACAGAGCTCAACTCAGCTTAGCAACAGAGTAACTCAGCCTCCCTAAAGAACCCTGACAGAGGAAGAGGCCTGCTTTTCAGGCTGTTACCATCATATACTTTAGTCCCTGTTATTCAGTTGCTTATGGGGCCTGGAATGTAACACAAATTATAAGGCAGGAACCCAAAATCTCTAGTAAAAATAACAGCTGAAAAAAACCCCAGATGATCCAGATGTTGGAATTTGCAGATGAGTACTTAATAACTATTAGAAATATGTTAGATGATTTAGTGAAAAAGGTACATAACAGATGGAAAAATCAGATAAATAAAAACTTAAAAAAATAACAAATTCTAAAATTGAAGTATTCAGTTCAAAAATGAATTCATTTGATATTCAACAACATACTGGATACAGCATGGTAAAGGATCAATGCACTTAGGGGCGCCGGGGTGGCTCAATAGGTTAAGCGTCAGGCTCTTGATTTTGGCTCAGATCATGATCTCAGGGGATCATTACTTTGAGCTTCGAGTTGAGCTCTGTGCTGACAGTGTGGAGCCTGCTTGGGATTCTCTCTCTCTCCCTCTTTCTACTCCTCCTCCACTTGCACTCTCTCTCTCTCTCAAAATAAATAAGTAAACTTAAAAAAAAAAGAAAATCTTAAAAGCAGAAAAAGAAAAATGGCACATTATATCCAAGGGAATAGCAATAAAAAAGATGCCAGCCTTTTAGTCAGAAACAATGGAGGCCAGAATACAATGGGATAACATCTTTAAAGTGATCATATGCATTAAGATAAAAGTAAGAAAATGATACGTTGCAGACAAAAAATATGAGAGAATCTTTCTCATACCTTCAGTATAGGAAATAATCAAGAAAGTTCTCTAGGGTAAAGAGAACTTTACCAGACGGGAGCATAGATAGGTAGGAAGGAATGAGAGGTACTGGAATGGGTATAATGTGGATAAAAATGACAGACTAGGGGTACCTGGGTAGCTCAGTTGGTTAGGCGTCTGACTTTGGCTCAGGTCATGATCTCACAGCTCATGAGTTTGAGCCTCATGTCGGGCTCTGTGCTGACAGCTCAGAGCCTGGAGCCTGCTTCAGATTCTGTGTCTCCCTCTCTCTGCCCCTCCCCAACTTGCTCTCTCTCTCTCTCTCAAAAATAAATAAACATTAAAAAAATTTTTTTTAAAAATCACAGACTAAATCAATAAACAAAACTATTCTTATCATTATTTATTGCTGTTTTATATCTAATCTTTATATCTGTATCTATAATTTAATTCATTTAAAAGTCTATTGACTGCTTAAGGCAAACATAATAGTCTCTTATTAGGGTTTATAAATTATGTAGACAAAATCTAAAAGGGACATAGTCTGGGAAGCAAAATTGAGTGTACAATTGGAAACTTTAGTTTGTGAGATAGTTCAATATTATGTAATGTAGGCTCTGATGAGTTCCGGATGCATAATTGCTAAAAAATAACACAAGTGCAGTTTTAAGAAATAATTGGACCCCCGCTCCCCAAATGGAAGGTAAGGAAGTAGGTATAGAGGAACGAAGAAAAGGTAAGACATCCAGAATGCAAATACCAATGTGTTATATTTAAACCCAACCTTAGCAATGATTGTATTCAATGTAAATGAAGTAAACAGTCACTTAAAAGGCAGAATGGGTAATAAAAGTATGGCTTAATTATATACAGTCTTAAAGAAATGTACTCTAAATAGAAAGATACAGATGAATGTGAAGATAATAGATTTGTTGATATCAAAAGGGGGGATAAGTTATATGCAGAGCATACCTTAAGCATAAGAGAGTTGGTGTGACTAACTAGACTTTTTTTTTTTTAACCAAACAAAATTTTATTTTATTTATTTTTTTTTAATGTTTATTTATTTTTGAGACAGAGAGAGACAGAGCTTGAACGGGGAGGGTCAGAGAGAGGGAGACACAGACTCTGAAACAGGCTCCAGGCTCTGAGCTGTCAGCACAGAGCCCGACGCGGGGCTCGAACTCACAGACCGCGAGATCATGACCTGAGCCGAAGTCGGCCGCTTAACCGACTGAGCCACCCAGGCGCCCCAAAATTTTATTTGTTTTTAAAGGTTCTTTTCTCCTCACTCTGCATTTGACCTTGTAGCCTCCCAAATGGTTGACACATATCTATGGGTAAAGACCCAGCACAAATTCATGCTGAATGTGTTTATAGTCAGGGTTTTTTCAGGCACATTTTTTTAATTTATTTTATTTTATTTTTTAAATTTATATCCAAATTAGTTAGCATATAGTGCAACAAGGATTTCAGGGGTAGGTCCCTTAATGCCCCTTACCCATTTAGCACATCCCCCCTCCCCAAATCCCTCCAGTAACCCTCTGTTTATTCTCCATATTTAAGAGTGTGACTAAGTAGACTTTAAGACAGTATTATCTATGTGGAAGGACATATAAGAATGATAAAAGAATCCATTTGCCAGGAGGAAATAACAATCCTAAATATGCATGCATCTAAGGGCTTCATAAAACAAAAATTGTCAAAGCTAAAGGGAGACATCATCAAATCCTATCATATTGGAATTTATAAAAATGCCATTCTGTCAGTAATTGGTAAAACAATTAGGTAAAAACTTCCATAAAATATCTTTCAAATAATTTGATTAAAATGACATTTATAGAATACAATAGCCAAACACTACAAAATTCACATTCTTTTAAAATACACACCAAAGGTTCAAGTGTCAATAAATCTCAAGATTAAAATCATACAGAGTCTATTTTCTCAACACAAAAGAACTAATTGAATTCAGTTAAAATAAAATATGTAGACAGTTGACAATATGTGTTGGAAATATGTGACCCATGGCAAAAGTTTAAACTGAATAATTATCAAAGCTGAATATATCAAAAATTGGGGGAAACAGTAAAAACAGAGCTTTTTTATAGCTTTCAATGCTTAATTAGAAAAGAAGAAAGGTAACCATTCAATAATCAAAAGTTCCACATTAAACTGTACACAGTAATACCTACAACAAAAGGAGACATCAAAATGGAATTCTACAAAATTTTCAAGTAACCCCACAGCGTGGCAGGAAAAATAAAACAGAAATGAAAAATAGAACAACAGAAAACAAAAAAATAAAATAATGGACTTAGCCTTAACATATCAATATTATATTTGAAAAGTGGTTTAAATATACCAATTAACAGAGATTGAAGAAATCTATTAAAAAACATGATCCAAATGTATGCTGTTTACAAAGTTTGGAACATTTCAAATATAATGCTATACATAGGTTACATATGTACCATAAAATACTATTTGGCATAAGAAAGAACAAACTTGATATATGCAACAGCTTGAATGGATCTTGAGGTCATTACTCTGAGTGAAAAAACCAATCTCAAAAGGTCTCACACTGTATGATTCTATTTCTATAACATTCATGGAATTACAAAATTTTTTAAACTTAAAATTTTTTAAATATTTATTTTTGAGAGAGACAGACAGAGCACGAGTTGGGGAGGGGCAGAGAGAGAGGGAGACACAGAATCTGAAGCAGGCTCTAGGCTCTAAGCTGTCAGCATAGAGCCTGAACTGGGGCTTGAACTCACAGACCGTGAGATCATGACCCGAGCCGAAGTTGGAGGCTTAACCGACTGAGCCACCCAGATGCCCCTGAAATGACAAAATTATAAAGGTAGAAAACAGATTAATGGTTGCTAGGTGTCAGGGATGCTGGGGAAAAGGGGGTAAATGTGACTTTAAGGGACCCCACTCTGTGGTGGTAGAATAGTTCTGTATCTTGATTGCATTGCTGGTTACAAAAATTTACATATGTGGTAAAATGATGTAGAATTATAAACACACACATTGCACCATATCAAATTTCTGCCTTTGACATTTTAGTATAATTACGTTAAGATGTAACCACTGGGGGATACTGAGTGAAGGATACATTGGACGTTTTTTACTATCTTTTCCAGTTTTTGTGAATTTATAATCATTTAAAAAAATTAAAAAGGAATGGATCATTGATTCATGTAACAATATTGGTGAATATAAAGAACAGTATGTTGACAAAAACGGTATATACTATTTAATTCTTCGTCTAAGAACGGTCAAAAAATACATGAAGTACATGAACAGATGATGCCAATTTGCGATGACAGAAATTGGAACAGTAGTTACAAGGGGATGAATGGTGGGTGGGTTTCTGGACTCTCAAGGGGCACAGCACAGCTGGTTTGTCAAACCCATCAAACAGTTCATTTGAGATCTGTATTTTATGTAAATGACAGCTCAATAAAAACTTAAAGAAAGCTAGAAATAGTATTCCAAAAATGACATCATTTTTACCAGTTTCCTCTTAAAATAGCCATGTAATATGTGTTTTGTTTACTTCAAATATCACATGAGGTATACAGCTCCACTAATTAAAGTGGACAGCACAAAAATTCATGAAGTAAATACTGCAACATTTAATTTTCCCTCAATTAAGCAAGAAATGTCAAAGATTATTATATCTTTATCTCTGACTTGAATTTAGGAAGTAAAAGAAAGACCAGATGGATAATCAGTGTTCTGTAAATGGGATAACACATTGCCTGTCTGTAAACAGGGGAAGACATGATTCTTAAGTTTATGCACATCTACTTATTTGTTGAAACCTGTTTTTCTAATTAAATCTCTTCCCCTTCAGCAAGAATTCTTCGAACGCCTCTATGTCATGTACACAATTGGATATTCTATCTCCTTTGGTTCCTTGGCTGTGGCTATTCTCATCATTGGTTACTTCAGGTGAGTGATCCCTTACCCCTTTTTCCGTGAAGGGACAGGTTCTGTTTCCTATGTATAGAAGATGTAAAGGTGTCAAAATTTCTGCCTCCAAATATTTTTCTCAGTGCAAGTTTTCGAATTCAGCCTAGTGTTATGATATCATTTGGCTTTGAAGATTTATTTTTATGAGGAAATTCAGGGTTTTCGTTTTTGTTATTGTTTAAAAACTAAACAAATCTTTAAAAGCATCAAAGCAGTATGGAACCAGTAAGCCAATAGATCTGCAGGACAGTGTATTGTTTGCAAAGTGATGCATGCAAAGTGGAGCAGGATGAGTTACAAAAATTTTCATTCCTGGTGCAAAGACTTCATTTTTCCCAAATGATTTTGGTGCCATTGGACAGAAATTCATTTAAAATGATTTCCCAAATTATCTGATGAGATATATAAAATAATCATATTTATTGCTTCTGTTGTGGTTTATTTTTTATCCACTGAGACTTTTGCCTGATTCAATTAAACTTAATCTAAATCAATACAAAATTTTGAGCACCAGGATGGAGATTAAACAGTGCACAGCATGTATGAGAAAGGTATACTCATGATGTTTGCAGCTAGTTTGTGACTCAAGTAGCTGAGAAAACAACTAGTATACAGTGTGAGAAGTGCTATGATTCAGGTGGTGGATGGTAATTTGGGAGGGCAGAGTAAGAAGAGGAGGAAAGACCTCCCAAATGAAGTGAAATCTCAAAAGACACAGGAGTATAAATAAGATTTAACCAAAAAGGACCATTGGGGAACAGAGTTTATATCAAGAAAAGATTATATCAAGAAAAGCATGGAATATTTGAGAATTCAGAGTTGTGGTGTAGGTAAGTGATGGGCAGTGAGTGAGACAGGAGAGGTAAGCATGGTTAAGGATGTTTTGAGTCCTGAAGGTTATATGAAGAAATTTGAACTTTATCCAAAGACCAATGAGGAGCCATTGAAGAATTTTAAGCCGAAGAGTGACATGCAAGGTCACTTGTAAGGTGGAGGGTGAGTTGGTGGGAAGCAAGATAGGAAGCTCATTTGGAAGAGGCTGTCAGAATAACTCCGGACAAGAAGATTGTGGCCTGGCCAACAGCAGTGGCTTTGAGGATTGGCTAGAAATGGAAGGTTTTGATGAGGTACATTCATTAAGGCAATACGATTTTAAGAATTTAGTGCTAAGTTGTGTGTGGGAAAAGAGATGAGGGTAGATGACATATTTAAAAAACAAAATGTTTTACGTTTTGTTTCTGAACATCTTACAATCCCCCTTCCTTGAAACTTCTCATATGTATTTCCTGTTTTGTCTTTCTCTTTTGATTTATCATTATCTAATGTACTATCTGATGTTTTACTTATCTTTTTATTTATCTCTTCCTCTAGAATGTAAAGCTACATAAGAGCATTAATTTTTTTTTTTGTTTGCTCATTGTAGCATTCTTAGTAGCTGCAATGTACTTGATATGTAGTGGTGCTTAGTAAATATTTGTTGAATTAATAAATAAATGACTAGTTTAATATTCCAACTACTTCTAAAATGATTACTCCTATTATGGTAGTATAGTTTACATTTTCAAAACTTTTTCTTTATTGATTCACTAGTCCATCTACTCAACAAGCATTTTCCTCTACCAGACGATAGACTCTTTTTAGTACTGATGGAGGACAAGTTAAGATATGTTGCAGACTGGAAAAGGAGTATATACACTTTTGAGAGAGACTGACTCATTAAATGATTATCAAATCAAATAATGTTAATACTATAATACAAGTTTTTATAAAGGGTATTGGGAACACCAAGAAGCTAGTCCAAAACTGACTAGATGACAGAGAGAGACTTCCCAGAACAACTGACATGTGAACTGATATTGCAATGATGAGAAGGAATTCAGAACATTCCAGAAGATGGGAACGGAATGTGCAAAACTCAGAGACAGGAAGGAGCAGAGTAGATGCTGGGAACATAAAAGAGTCCAATGTGAAGGCAGCATTTGATTCATAGGGAGAAGTGGCCAGGTAGCAATGGCCAGGAAGAAACCAGATTTAGTGGCACTGGGTTTTGCAGGCCCTTGTCAAAGGCTTTGAGTTTTGTCTTGTAAGGGGAGAGAATACGGAGCTAATGAAAATTTTAAAGTAGAAAGGGAACACAATCAGATCTGTAAAATTATGAAGGGGTTCTCAAAACACTCTTGTGAAATTGGCTTGGTGGTATTATCCCATTTTAGAGACCAAGTAACTGAAGCTCAGTGTCCAAGGTCACAAGGTCACAGGTGGTCCAGTTGGAAACAGAACCTTCATCTTCCAACTCCTATCCAGAGTCCATTCCATTATACTAAGTGTAGCTCTGGTTGTTTAGAATAATAGGTGAATATTTATGAGAAAAAAAAGCTACATAGAATTTCGGGAGGATACAAATCACTAAGTAGTAATTCTTCAATTTACATGGTAATTTATCACTCTATTTAACAAATTCTTTCTAGATAGTACTTTTTATACAGTTACTGTACTGTATAGCAGAATGGTATACAAAAATTTGAGAAACTCTGTCTCACAAAACAAAGTACTTTTTTATAGGATAGTAAATCATGTTGAGTCTTCTAAAAGTCAATACCTATTTATACACTCTGATGGCACTATTCTCAGTCAATGGTTTCTACAGACACCTGAAAACCTATCTGGTCAAATCCCACTTGCTTGTGAACAAACTCCCCCAAAAGAATCAGTGAGGAGGACTATCTGGGCAGAATGGACATGCATACATGTCCCTAACATACTAATAAAACACTTCCAAAATGTCTAAATTTAGCTCATTCTTATTTGGCCTACCCCCTCCTATGTTATGAAATATAACAATATGTTATTGGATTAAAAATTTCTTGCTACCTTACCTTTGTGTACTTTGTCCTTTCTGTAAGAGAAGTAGGATTGTGTCCATTGTACAGGGAGATTGTACTGTCTCACAGTCAAGCAATGGTAGAGCTGAGCCAGATTATACATCCCTTCCTAAGTGTTGGTTTTTTTTTTTTTTTCCATCAAACTTAAAAAAAAAGGTCTCTTTTGGAGTTAGCTTTTTGCAAAGGAAATTAGTAGTACTGTACCTACTTCTAAGTATGTTATGACTTGTGTCTAAGATTCTTTTATGAACTCAAAGCTTTTTCTATTAAAGTAAGCTTGTTTACTCTTTAACATTACTTGGAAATAAAGTTGTGTAATGCTAGCAAAATATTTTACTTTTTCTTACAGAGAATGTATTGAAAATGTGAAAGTTCCACTGTTAATATTTATCCCTTTTCAAAATGGTTCTTCATTAACCATTTATTACTTTAATATATAGTTTAGTATAAGGCTACAGTATAATATAGTATAATAATTAACTGCCAGATCAGAAGAAACATGGTAGCAGATCAGGATAAATTTGAAATTATTATCTCAAAAAGTTACATTTTAGTTTTTGATCCCAGTTGTTTCTATTGGGAATATATAGTAATGGGTTTCTGTCTTTGTTCACACGTACTATATTTTATCCTTTTGTGGAGGAGTGTGGGCTCATTTATGTATTTTCTTTCCCCATTTCTAATTTCATCCAAATCGAAGTACTGAATATTTTTTTTTCCATAGACGATTACATTGCACTAGGAACTATATCCACATGCACCTGTTTGTGTCTTTCATGCTGAGAGCCGTAAGCATCTTTGTCAAGGACAAAGTGGTCCATACTCACATAGGAGTAAAGGAGCTGCAGTCTCTGGTAATGCAGGGTGACCTGCAGAGTTCCATGGAAGTGCCTTCTGTGGACAAGTCACAGTATGTAAGTGTTTTCACCATTTTCTCTCATTACTGATTCATGTAACGTTATAGATACGTTACATTTTACAGTCCACTAAATATTAACTTGTTTGGGCTGATCTCATCTCTGAGTTAACAAAAATAGATGACCAATTTGTATAATGTTTACTACCGCAGTTCTGTCCTCAAGCTTCACACCTAGTTACTCATCATCTTAGACTATTAAAAGTGTTTGGGCTCTTTCCTCCAGAACATTCTGGCATGGAAACGTCAAAAATCACATCACTGGAGTGCATTTGGTGTATGGCTTCTAGCCATACATGGCTTTCAAAAGTAAAAAGCCCACTTGTAAAACCAGAAGTGTGGGATTTAAAAGCCCACAACATTTAGTTTCTTTATTGTAGACTCAAAGACTTGTTCAAATATAAGGCAACAGAGTACTTGATTCTGTTCTCAAATGTCCTGGGGTTATTTAGTGACCAGAATCACACAATATATCACACAATAATTCAGTTAATTAGATCACGGATGCAATATATCTGGAAATCAAGGATACTAGTTTATATGCCTTGATGGTATGAATTGATACCTTTTCTGTATCTTTGGCCTTTGCCCTGTAACTTTGTAGGTCCTCCTGATTCTGATTCTGGGCTGGCTTTGTGACTTGTTTTATCCAATAGGATGAAGTAGACGTGGTAGTGTGACAGTCGAGGGTAGAGCTCTGTGAGTGAGCCCAGCCAGGATTAGCTGAACCTGGCCCAGATCAGCAGAATCACGTAGTCAGTCCATAGAATCATAAGATGTATTAAATGTTTATTGTTTTAGCCATTGACTTCTGGGGCATAAAAAAGACAAGAATAAAATAAACTTATGGTAGAATAATGGATAATATTTCTTCTTTATGCTCTTCTGTACTTTCCTAATTTTTTCTGATGATTAAGTCTTATTTTGATAAACAGGAGAAATTAAGGAAAAGTGATTTTTTGGTAACTTCTAATCTTATTTTAAAACAATAGAATCAAGCCCATAGTCTTAGAGATGCGGTCTTAAAATAACTTTGTTCTCTCTTCCAGCAGTCTTGGCTTTCCTAGACACAGGAAATAGATTATAAAAAAGAAATGGAGAACTGCTTTTTGGTGGTCTGATATTGCATCTAGCACAGTTTAGGGTTCTAATATGATACAATTCTGGTTTATTTGTAACAGATTGGGTGCAAGATTGCTGTTGTGATGTTTATTTACTTCTTGGCTACAAATTACTATTGGATCTTGGTGGAAGGTCTCTACCTGCATAGTCTAATCTTTGTGGCATTCTTTTCGGACACCAAATACCTGTGGGGCTTCACCTTGATAGGCTGGGGTAAGGTATTTATGTCTCCTTTCCCTTTAAACTGGATTGTAGATTTGAGGACTTTCTGTTAAGCCTATCCTTAGCATACTTTCAGCCATTTTCCTGAAATCTCTCCCCATTTTATCTTTATACCTCCTTTTTTCTCTTCCATTGTTCATTGGGGAAAGTTATTAAGATCAAGTCTGTAAGCCCCTCAGTGGTAAGAAACTTTTCGTGTTTAACTTATGGTTGGTGTTCTTAGGCCGGATTCTTGAGAGAATTCTTTGGCAGGAATATAAAAGACCACATTGTTAGCCATAGACATTTAGAACTGCTATGCTAATGTCTTATGTCAATGTCCTGATTTAGCAATGATTTCATTCTAAATATTTTAATTTTTAAATTTCAAAGCTGTACTGATACATCATTGGTAAGTTGGTGAGAATTCCAGGAAGGAATTTATGAGATTGCATCTCCATTGCATTTAATGATACGAATTACAAGCTAATTATGTGGACTTATCATGTCTTTTGGAAAAAAATATTCAAATTACTTTATGCATATGTAATTTAAAAAAAGGATAATCAGCTCACATTCCAAAAATGCCTTATCAGTACTAGACTGGACTAGGCACTAACTCAACATAACATGGGGAAAAGGATGTTGCTTTTTTGTACAAATTTAAGAGAACTTAAAACTCTTATGTGGCTGCAATTAAGAAACCTCATGATCAACAATTGCAGATCTCAATTGTTATTTTATTTTATTTTTTTAAAGCTTATTTATTTTGAGAGAGAGAACACACACACACACACACACACACACACACACACACACACACACACAAAGAGAGTGGGGGAGGGGCATAGATAGAGGGAGAGAGAATCCCAAGCAGGCTCCTCACTGTTAGTGCAGAGCCCTATGTGGGGCTTGAACTCACAAACTGTGAGATCATGACCGGAGCCGAAATCAAGAGTTGGATGCTTAATCGACTGAACCACCCAGGTGTCCTTCAATTGCTGTTTTAATATTCAGATTATGAGGTGCTTGGCATTGGAAAAAAATTAACTAGGTGGTTCAAGATTACATTTGAAGGGCTTTTTTTTTTCCTCCTGCAAAATAAGAATATTTCTTTGCTTGTTTTGCCTTAATATTGTTTTAACATTTGAAAATGTGAAGTAAGGAATATTGAATTTCCTGCTAGTTAAGGAATAAGATTTAAGAAAGCAAAGGGTCTATTTACTATAAAATTTCATTTATTATGAAATGATTGTTGTGAATAAAGTTTTATTTCTGAAGGCAGCTTGTCTGTTTTAAAGCTCTCCCTTTGACTAGCAGTTACTAAAAATAAAAAAAAAAAGATGCATTTTATTTTTTTAGAGTACTTTGGAAATTTCCTTAATAGTGTTTGGCAGTTTGCCTTCAAATCAAAATTACATCTGTGTACGTACATAATTACTAGAAGTTGGTAAAGGTGTTGATAGAAAACATTTGTCTGAGTTACATTTTATATTTTGGATTTCAACACCACTGGTCACACATAATAAATTCTTTTTTCTCTGTTTACTTATTGGTTTGATGGTTAACTCCCCCGTTAACTCTTATTTGGTCAGGGGCACCTAGGTGGCTCGGTTGCTTAAGCCTCCAACTATGGCTCAGATCAAGATCTTGCAGTTTGTAAATTTGAGCCCCGTGTTGGGCTCTGTGCTGACAGCTCAGAGCCTGGAGCCTGCTTGGGATTCCGTGTCTTCCTCTGTGCCCCTCTCCCTCTCACTCATGCTCTGTCTTTGTCTCTGTCTCTCTCCAAAATAAATAAACATTAAAAAAATTTTAAAAAACAGAATTTTAAAAAACAGTCCAGTGAGCTTCCATGCAAGTATGAATTTCATACCTTCCTTTACAACTCTTATTCAATTGTCCACAAGAACTTTGACATTGGAATTATAACTACAGTAGAGAAGCATCATTACTTGAAAACTTTTTATCAAATGGTTTAAGAACAAACATGAAATCAAGTAGGCTTCACATGGAAACTTTCTTTGAAAAACATTTTACATGGATATGTCATGTGCACTTAACCACAGTCTGAAACACTAACAACCAATCGTTATAGAATTACAGTTCTCCACTTAGTCTACCTTCTGACTCTCTTTGCAACTCCATTTAAAAAAAATGCTCTAACCCTCAAAATGCTCTCCTCATTGTCACTCGCCTTGCTTGTTCAATAATATATAATAAAAAAATGCTCTAGTCTAGGGCATATATAATTATAGGTGTCTATTTTTAAGAATCTCTCTCCAATACTTAAATGCAGTTACCATTTAATGAAGTAAATGACTAAGACCATTTAAGTAATAGACTATTTTTCCCTTAGCCCTGACAGTCTGATTGGAAAATATCATTTTTATTTCTGACTCATTTTTCTAAATTCCTATAAGAAAAACAATGATCAACAACATTATAGCTGCTTTGCAGGATCCTTGGCTGGAAATAGTTTAGAGTGAATCCAATTTTGTGCTTTCTTCCAATGATGTGACTTATGAGCTTCATTAGAGAAGAGAACTTGCTTGGATTCCTATGTTACTCATTGGACCCAGTCATTATAACTTTAAGCTCTCTTCGGCCAAATAATACTCAGAACATTATTGCTCACATTATGGTGATGTGTGCAGCTTTATCATTTACATTGATTTTGCTGATTCTTAAGAATAAATTGGAAAGGAAGGAAATTACAGTCTAAAGAAGAAGAGATGCCATATCTGACCTTTAGTAAATTGAAGGCAAATGTTTAAAATAACTGTGTTTTACATCTTCATCACAAAACAAGATGTATACCAAGGAGTAAAGGCAAATTCTGATGATGACTATATTTCTTTTCTTTCAACCAACCACATTTGTAATTTTTCCTATTCCTGCTTCAGTTTTCTCATAAACTGGGCGCTTTATTCTTGGTTCCATTTTGTTCTTTCATGCATGCATTATTTTTCTATATATTTAATTCTATATTGAAAAGGTATCAGTCTTATTCATTCATCCTTATTGAATGTAGTCATTTACCTCTATAGTAGCAACCATTCTTTTTTTTAAATTTTTTTAATGTTTATTTATTTTTGAGAGAAAGAGACAGAGCATGAGGGGGAGAGGGACCGAGAGAGAGGGAGACACAGAATTGGAAGCAGGCTCCAGGTTCTGAGCTGTCAGCACAGAGCCCGATGTGGGGCTCGAACTCACGAACCGTGAGATCATGACCTGAGCTGAAGTCAGACACTAAACTGACTGAGCCACCCAGGTGCCCCTAGTAGCAACCATTCTTAATTTTCAACTGTTAGATAAGGTGCCAGGATGTACATATTATCATATAAGATCACCTATCCTGGTTCTACCAATTAGTCATGTCTCTTTTGACAAGCTTTCGTGTAGAATATTTTCATATTCTGTATTCTCTGAAAATAATCAGGAGAATAGTCTGTATAAGCTGATGTCAATTCAGCAAATATTTTTTGATTATCCAGTTGGCAGTAAATATAATTGAAATACAGAGATATGTCGTAAAGACTACACAAGAAACATGCAGTCTGACCAGTAGGTCATTTTGTTTTGTGTTTGCCTGTTCTGATCAGATGTATTATATTCAAAATATTTGATCTATAAGACCTGTTCTCCACAAAAATTATTTTTGATAGTCAAATGATACCTTTACACAATTAAAAATCTAGAAAAGCCATTTCTCCCATCCTTCATGATTTTTAATTCCCTTATTATTTCTACTGAAGATTGTCTTAAAATTACATTTAACAGAGTCAATAAAAGATCTGTATTTTAGCCTTACCTTATGTAAGATACAGAACAAGGTTTTCAGATGTAATTTGAAGTTTTACTACTAACCATTTAAAATTACAGGGGCGCCTGGGTGGCTCAGTTGGTTAAGCTTCCGACTTCAGCTCAGTTCACAATCTCATGGTTTGTGAGTTCAAGCCCCACGTCGGGCTCTGTACTGGCAGCTTAGAGTCTGGAGCCTGCTTCGGATTCTATGTCTCCCTCTCTCTGTCTCTGCTCCTCCCTGGCGCTCTCTCTCTCTCTCTCTCTCTCTCTCAGAAATGAGTAAACATTAAAAAAATTAAAATTATGTGGATGATTACCTCTTTAAAAGAAAACAAATTATAGTCAAGTTTAGATTTCCGTTTGTAGCGATTATGTAGGTTTATCTCAGTGGGTTCATCTGGTTTTAAGATTTCACCTCACCACCAGTTCGATCTACAGTTTCTGCCCACTGGCAATATTTAATTCAGTAAGCATATTTTCTTTTTTATTGTAACTCTTTTATTTCAGACTGTCCTTTCCTGCAGTACATTACTGCATTTTTTGGATTATAATAAAATATATTTTTATATATATTTAGTAATAATATATATATTTTTTAATTTTGTTTAAATGTTTTTATTTATTTTTGAGAGAGAGAGAGAGAGAGCATGAGCAGGGGAAGGGCAGAGAGAAAGGGAGACACAGAATCTGAAGCAGGCTCCAGGCTCTGAGCTGTCACCACAGAGCCTGACATGGGGCTCGAACTCACGATCTGTGAGATCATGACCTGAGGTGAAGTTGGACGCTTCACCGACTGAGCCACCCAGGCGCCCCAATAATAAAATATACTTAAAAAAATTTCTGTTTACTGTAGCAATTCCATCTCAGGAGGAGGTAGCTCTTCTAAAGTTTCAGAAGTAGACACTCTTCCTTGTAACAATGGAAGACTTTCAAAGGTTTTGCAATTTTCCTGACAAAAAGATGTGCTCATTCAGTATTGGCTTCAAATCTCCTCAGAGTTGAGAACGATTCTGCAAAAATCATAATGGAGCCACTTCTAAGTTCCTTAAAGAGATAGATAGGCAATGGAAATGGAATTCCAGCATTCTGTGGTGGGTAGAGCGGGAACTGGAGGTATAGCCTGGAACTTCATGTCTGAGCAGTCAATATGTTGACTAGATTCCCTGGGGAATCAAGATTTCTGGTTATTAAGATATTGTGTGTCTGTAGCTAATCCAGGAATCCCATGTCACGATGGGTCTCTAATTTTCAGAACTAACTTTACACTTCATGATCAACCTATTTTACTATTGTAAAATAGTACTGGCACCACAGGAGGAGAATAAGGATGAGGCAGGGCTTTATGAAGCCTGTGAAGTATCCAAAACGAGATGAAACTCCGTAGACCAAGACGAGAAGATCCTATTTACTGCCTTTGGCTTCAAAGCCTCCCTGTTTTATGTGTGGACTGCTGCCCAAGTTTTTATTTGAAGAAAGGTTTTAATTGCCTAAGCATTTTTGACTACTGTTAATTAGTCCCAAACTTCATTTTAGTTTTTTAATTTTTTATTTTTCTTATTATTAAATTTTTTTTAATGTTTATTTGTTTTTAAGGGACAGAGACAGAATGTGAGTGGGGGAGAGACAGAGAGAGAGGGAGACACAGAATCCAAAGCAGGCTCCAGGCTCTGATCTGTCAGCACAGAGCCTGATGTAGGGCTCGAACTCATGATCTGTGAGATCATGACCTGAGTGTAGTCTGTTGTCCAACTGACTGAGCCACCCAGGCGCCCCCAAAACTTCATTTTAAAGGGGAATAGTAATGGAGCCACATGAGAACCCATGTCTATTTTTTTTTTTAATTTTTTTATGTTTATTTATTTATTTTGAGACAGAGAGCATGAGCGGGGCAGGGGCAGAGAGAAAGGGAGGGAGAGAGAATCATAAGCAGGCTCTGCACTGTTAGCATAGAGCCCAATGCAGGGCTTGAACTCAAGAACTGTAAGCTGAACTCAGGAACCTTGAACTTGAACTCAAGAACCTGAGCTGAAATCAAGAGTCAGATACTCAACCTACTGAACCACCCAGGCACCCTCCACCCCTGTGTTTACTTATTTTTAGACCAGAGATTGCTTCCCTCTCAGAGTCACTTATTTATACTGATATTTTATGAAGATTACTCAGCTCTCAAGGTAAATGTATATATTGAGTAACATTTGAATTTACAGTAAATTTACTTAAATTGGCATTCAGACTCAAAATAACATCTAAATTTCAAGCATTTTCCTCTATACTTATGTGTTCCCAATTATGTAATGATGTGATACCAAGATTGGTAATCAAAAATCCTTAAATCCCAAAAATGGTTTCAATTCTTTTTTCCTCCATGGTTGCCTCTGTGCTAGCTTTGTGAGTGAGAGTCTTCCAAGAGGATGATAAAAGTAATTTCATGAAGACATAGTGTCTGACAGAAGATATTTGTTATAATGATCATCTAAAGCAGATTTCCAGCTCAATCGCCCTTGATCGATGTGTATAGAACTTTATTCAGGAAATTGCCTGATTGGGAGATTGTAAAGGAAGCAAAAGATAAAGACCTGTAAATGAGAAAATGTGAAAATTCTGATCAAAGGCAGACACTTTTTTAAAATAGCCAAGGCAGCAGAACAGTAAAGAGAGCTATGTCAGGGCTCTTTGAACCACCCTGGCAGAAGGGGCCAGGCTGTCTTCATTACACAGCATCATTCTTGTTTCCTCCTCAGGGTGCTGACTGATAACTGAAGTTATGTTATTGATTTTGCATCTCCCTACAGAATATGCTTCAGAAAAATGGGAATATTGTTGATCTGTTTATTGTTTTATTTTCTGAAAGTAGAATAATCCTTGACACATACATGGGCACTTAATAAATGCTTACTGGGTGGATGGTTGGAAGGATGGTTGGATGGATGGATGGATGGATGGATGGGTAGATGAGTAGATAGATGGATGGAGAGATAGATAAAATATGTGAACTGAACCTAAGAAATAATCAGAATTGGGTAGATCTATTTTTTTTGTTTATTTATTTTTGAGAAAGAGATAGAGAGACAGAGCGTGAGCAGGGGAGGGACAGAGAGAGAGAGACGGAGACATAGAATCCCAAGCAGGCTCCAGGCTCTGAACTGTCAGCACAGAGCCTGACACAGAACTCGAACTTGCCAACCGTGAGATCATGAGCTGAGCTGAAGTTGGAAGCTTAACCGACTGAGCCACCCAGGTGGCCCCCTGGGTAGATCTATTTTGATAAAAACAATTTTCTGGAACATAGAATTTGAAATTTAGATGTTGTGTGCAAGCAATAAATAAAATTGGAATACGGAGTTATAAAATTAAATAACCACACAGGCTGCGGTGCTGAGGTTAAATTCAATGAGATGATCACCAAGGAGGCCAAAACTTTATTACAGGGCACCATCTTATTTTCACTTTTAATGGCATTTTTCTTCATCTGAACCTATTCTTTTTCACTTTTTTGCTAAAAAGGAAAACTCAAAAAATTACAAATGTGTTTTTAAAAGTAAAGAAATTAATATTGTGTTTAATAAAAATGTCCTAAGTTAGATTAAAACTTTTTTTCTCCCCTTGTAAAGTGCTTCCTAACTTCTGCAATGTTTTCATTATGCTCTGTCTTTCCTTTCTTCAAACCACTTTCATAAATTCCACAGAATGAGAAGCTGTCCATCCAACCCTTTGGTCCTGTTTTGTCATGTTCCATAAAAGTTATGGTTTGTGATTTTTTTTTGTGATGTCAGAGTCTAATCAACTATAACATGGACTGAACAGTCAGCCTTTACTGTGGGCACACTTTATACACTTGTGGAAAGTCAATGTAATAGATTTGACATTGTAAGCTCACGAGGTGTTTATCATTTATGAAGGACACATATTTCAGCGCTCAAAGCCTCAAAGTAACATAGGGTTCACCCTTCGCTATGGTCTTAATGCATGCATATGCTTGTCTTGAGCCAACATGAACCCCCCTCAAAAGAAGAGGCTACACAGATTAAAACTTCCTAGTATAGCTTCTCTAATGGCTTGCACATTTAGAATGGCAAAGCTCTAAGTTTTTACAATAATAGCCTCCCTGTAGCATCTCGTGAAGTCTGTGGCTTCATTCCTCCGTGAAGGCTTGTAGCTATCAGTTTGGCAAGAATCAAAGTCCAAAGCTCCAACTGCTACCTGCTTCTGACTCCAGGAACTTCTGTCCCCTCCCCATATGGCTTGATCCTACATCCCTCAAGGGGACATTGGGCCAACCTTCAAATCTTCACACTTTCAGGGGCAAATGACAGCAATGTACCTGGCTCATTTCTCAGGGGGGTCAAGAGGAAAACTAAGAAGAATTTTGTGTTGATATACCCATATTTTTCATGTCTATTTTCCTCTCTCAACTTTTAGTAGTATATTTTTATGTGTGCTGAGTATGAGATTAAAAATTCCTTTAATCTTAAAGTAAGTATGGTCCCTGAATCCCTTTTTGATTACAGGGTTCCCGGCAGCATTTGTTGCAGCCTGGGCTGTGGCGCGAGCGACTCTGGCTGACGCAAGGTGAGTGAAAAAGAAGAGGTAAAGAGAGAGCCTAAAATTTCCTAAGACTTAGTCTTCCTGCCTGGAATTTACACTGGCTGCTGTTGTGGACCACATTTCCTTTTATGGACATCATGTAGGAAATTACCTTGGTGAAATTATAGCCTTTGATACATTACCAGCAAGCTATCCATCCCAGAGGTCTTGGGACAGAAAGACTCACAGACCAGATTAGGATGCTTGACCTCTCTGGTTTGTAATATCATTTTAAAACATATTGTAAGAATTCAAGGGGAAGGAGATAGGTAAGTTAACATGCTTAAGATAATGGTGCAAGCATGTGGAAGGATCGCACCACCTGAGTCATGGGATAGGCAATATTCAGATCTCCTCTCTCAATCTGTCCATGTCAGCCATCCCCACTTGATGGTGTGGTTTTGAAGACCAGAAATGTGGTTGCAGCAAGGAGACCCACAGACAGAAGGTGCCCCGGGCCAATGACACACAATTGCTTTCTCGTATTGATGAGAAGAAAGTATACTTGGTCATAGTTATAGCTGGCCAGTTAGCCTGCTAAACAGCTTTGGGTTTTATTTGTGTTCCTTGGGCAAAAAATACATGGGCACGGGTTTCACCAATCAGTGGTGGAATTAAGATGTCAAGGATATTGAGCACTTCCTGTCTATCAGGGGTATTTTTTGTCTCATATATATGGTGTATCATGAATATATAGTGCCCAGTTATACTTATGTTTAACATGCATGGGCTCCACTTATTACATACTTGTCTCTATTTGATGTAAACTATGGGTTTCATCCAACCCGTTTGGGTTTTTTTGGTCTTTTATAGCATAATTAAATGTTTTCAAAAAATAAATGCACATTGGAAGTGATTCACTAGGATTACCAAGTAGCCTGGGGCTAATTTGAAGTAGCATTTTATTATTATTATTATTATTAATTATTATTATTATTATTTAATGTTTATTTGAGAGAGAGAGAGAGAGAGCGTGTGCGAGTGCATGAGGGAGGGGCAGAGAGAGAGGAAGACAGAGGATCTGAAGCAGGCTATGTGCTGACAGCAGTGAACTTGAACTCATGAACTATGAACTCATGAACTATGTGGAACTTGAACTCATGAACTATGAGATCGTGAGTTGAGCTGAATGAAGTCCAATGCTTAATCAACTGAGCCATGCAGGTGCCCCTGAAGTAGCATTTTAAAGTACAATGCAGTGATGGTGAATGATGGTAAAAGACCTTATTTTTAGACTTACACAGACCTGAGTTCAAATCTTGGTTTAGCTGCTGTTAGCTTCAAGACCATGGGAAACACACATGACCTCTTTGTACATCCGTTTCTTGATATAAAACAGAGATAATAATGTATACAGGACATTAATACAGACAAAACGCTTAGCACAGCCTGGTAGCTGACAGGCACTAAATGCGGACATAATGAAGAAGGGTTCAGGTGCAGGTAACTCATAGGCCTGTTCTACTACTTGTTGGTCTGTGAAAACAGATGTACTACCTGGCCTCTCTCATCAATGAAGTGCAGGTAAAATGAATATTACTCTTCATGGCATTGTTGTAAGATTGAATGGGAATGTATGTAAAATACCTACGGTTTTGGAATAGAGTTTGGAATAGTAAGTACGAAATACTTATTAGCAAGTATTATTCCCTTATTTCATTAATTTATACCTATATGTAATGTCTGACCAAAAATAATGTTTTTGTTATGTTATTCCATTAGAAAGCAGGACTTATGTTTTCATTAATCCTAACTGATGGTACTTATCCTATCGAGCCAGCGGAGCCTTGATTCTGCTAAAGTTAGAGCTTAAAAATGAGGCTGGAGAAGAGATGGGGGCCACATCTTCCAGATCTTTATAGGTTACATTAGGATGGTTGTTTTCTTTTTTTTTTCCTTTCAGTGACAATGACAACAGATTTGCGTTTTATAAAGATCATTACCAGCATGAAAGGAAAAATGGGAGAAAAGTAATAATAAAGATGACAGCTAGCATTTTTTTAAAAAAATATTTACTTATTTTGAGGGGAGTGGGGAGAGGGGCAGAGAGAGAGAGGGAGAGAGAGAATCCTAAGCAGTTTCCATGTTGTTAGGGCGAGCCCAACGCAGGGCTCGATCTCACAAATCATGACATCATGACATGAGCTGAAATCAGCAGTCAGATGCTTAACTGACTGAGCCACCTAGGCACTCCAGTAGCTAGCATTTTTGAATGATACCCACATTCCAGGCACTTTCTAAGGGTTCTGTAACTATTAGTTTAATTGAACTTCATAACAACCCTGTGAGACTGAGGCCAGAATCGTTGTACCCAACATTGCACAGCCACAAGTGGTACAGAAGGAATTTGTCTAGACAGTTGGGCTCCAGAGGCTCTCAATAAATACCATGAACAGAGTAGATGTTTCTTTTAAGACTAGTGGTATTTTTATTTTCTGTGGGGGAGGAGTGTTGTAGAGGGATTCCTTTTACTTTATCACTGACAGCTGCTCACCCTTCAGTTGCTTCAACACCTCTGGTAATGAGGGATGCAGAGGGGACAATGCCTATTGTACCCTGGACAGGTTTTCATGCCTTCATTATATCTGCATTTTGTCCTTCTACCACTTGTAATTCTATTCTCTAAATCAGAAATAATTCATCGCCTATGATGGACTTTTTAATAGTTCACATTTTTTGCAAGGTGTGAGCTCATGCTGGGGCATCGGTGTTGTATGTAAACATACAGAGCTATTTACTAGCACGTTTCTCTCATTCACATGATACGATTAAATCTACATTTCATGGTGTTCAGAAAGGAAAACCATAACTACAAGTAGTCTGCAACTTCAGTATGTTTGAACTCACTATTCCACCATGTAAAATCTTCCTTAACAAATTCCTGTAGCATTTTGTATGTATATTCTGTTATTTTCCCTTTCTTACATACTATCTTATTTCTCTTGATGTGCATGTATAACTGTCAGATTTGAAAAAAAAAAACCTATGAATTACAAATGGGTAGGAGTGAATTTCTCTGTTTTATAATAGAGAACTCTTCAATCCTTGCTGATCAGTTGTTATGGATCTATTTGGCCACTTTCCTCCATTTGCTAAGTGTCTCTTGAGCAAGATAAAGTCTGACTCGATGCAAACTGTGAGTTACCAGGAGATGCATTTTCTCATCCGTTTGTTAATTGTGGCCATTTCCCTTAGCCTCAGACTTCCCATTTGTAAAATGAAAATATTCTTGGTGATGAGTAAGGTTGTGAGTCTGCAGGGGGTAGATTTGAAAATCAGATGAGAGCCCGTTTATGAAAGGGCTTTGTAAACTCCAACTTATATGCAAACATTAAATTTGCTAATAATTGAGGGTTAATGTCATCAACATTATCATTATTGCTATATGTATACGATGATACTGGAAATGTCAAAGAAAACTTACAGTGTCTGCTATTTGATTTCTTGCGGGGTGGGTTGAGTCAGTAAAGAGGTACTAAATAATGATAAATAATTTTACCCTGAGATGTGTAACCGTATAACTTAGATTTGGAATTTTAGAGAAAATAGATCCTAAGGTATTTTTTTGTTCAATCCTCTCATTTGAGAGATGAATAAAATGACTCCCAGAGACATCAGGTTACATCTCCAAAACCTACGGTCAGCCTGTAGCAATTTTGACTCATTCATCCGTTCAACAGATATTCCAAGCCTTGAGCATAGAAAGCAAGCAAAAATATTCACAATGCATTTTATATTGAATTAGATAATTAGTTTTCTTAGCGATCTTTTATTCTTCCTTGAAAATCATAAACTGAATCATACACCATTAACAGTCATATGTATTTTTTTTTAAGAAAAAAATTATACGTCTATTGTTTTTGAGGCAAAACATTCTTTAGGTACACAATATTTCAAAAAGTACAACTGATGCTGAATATTGCTCTGAAACAGTTGAACTAATGCCAAAAAATTAAATATAAGTTAGATCATATGACTCCTCTGTGCAAAACATTTATTCCTGCCTTACTCAGAATAAAATTTTGAATTTTATAGTGTCCAGATCTGAACGTGATAATTGGGTTAAGGGGTCATTTTATATTTATTTTGCATATAAAATAAAACTGTATTATCACATACATAGCATGATTTCAAAGTTGCCTAACTTGATTTTTCATGAAATTCAGCTTGTCTCTGGATAGAAAGTTTTTGTGGGTTTTCTTGAGGGTAATCTGACCTACAGAGAGTGCTCTGCCACAAAGTTCAGCTTTGGAGCCAGCTTGGGGCATCCTCAAAGGATGAATGGGATCTCTGCTCCTGTCTCAAATATTTGAGATTCTTCTTTTTTCTAATCTGGCCTTCCAAAGCTAGAACTCTGATTTTCTCTGTAGCCTTGCCTATTAGAGGTAAGCCGACCAGACTCAGTTTTGGAAGATCCTCTAAATGCTACTGAATACACAAAGGAAGTCTTACAGTTCTAAAATTCTATCAAAAGTTATTTGGCTAAGCTAGGGTAAGAAAATTGAGTAGTTTTGATTGGACAAATGAGCTTAAAAAGTGACTATATTTGTTTCTCTTTCTTTTTGCTTAATGAAAGCAACCCCCCCCCCCCCATTAGCTACCTTATTACCTTCTCCCTGCTCATTCAAAGGAGATGAGATGCCAACAGGAAAGGTGGGACCCAGTTGTGCAAAGGACCAAGAAAGATAGCTTCTATCATTTTGAGGAAATCTGCATGGTTCCCAGGGCTTCTGCACTTCCCCTGCTCTTGTCACATTGTGAGTTGTGGGTACAATGTGGTGTTCGGTCAGCACAACTCCCTGGATCTGTTCTGGCAGAACAGTGCCTCTCCTATTCCCGGTTCTGGCTCCAGGAAGTCCTAGTTCCTAGTTTCTAGTCAGACCCTTGTGCCTCATGCTCACTACTCAGAACTGCATTTTTAGTTACATTCATTTCCGCATTTTTGAGAGTGTTAAAATTTAATTTGTGAAGTCTGAACAGAGGGTAGTTTCTGAGCCATGTTAACAAACACAGCATGAGCTGGGACATTGAGGAATGAATGAATGAAAAGCAAGGATTAATAGTGTTTTCTTAAAAAAAAAATCTGACATCTCAGTTGCCTTTCATATCAAAGGGTGAATTTGAAACTTTGACATTGAAAATTATCAAAGTCAAGTTTTTCCTGTTTCTAGAGGTAGCTGGTTTTGACCTAGTTCCAAATAGAAGTATTTTATAGAGCTGCAATTGTACAACTGAACTGAAGTGTGTTAGGAGACACCGTGATGAAATGTTATTGAGACAAAGAAAGAAGATTGTGGAGATATTACCAAAAGTCAAAGCAAAAAGAAAATTTAAAGAATTCAAGAGCCTTGCAGCTAGTGAATCGGTGTTCAATTTATATTCATACAATATATGCCACTTTCCATTTAGTAGGAAGCGTTTTTCGGGTAGCGTGATAGACATTCTGCACAACTCAGTCACACTTATCTTTCCTGTATGGTTGAATAACGTGAAAAATACATGCATGCAAATAATGCTAGGAAAGGCTTAATAATGTGCGAGTGCAAAATCTCCCTGTCTTTGATTTCCATGTTATTCAAACTTCAAGTCCATTGATTCTGCAGATTGCAGTGTATCAGGGTCAGGATTATACTTTCGTCTTGGGGTCTAGTTGATTCTACTGTGGTACATCTTTCTAATGGAATGCTGTGCTACTGAGCTGTCTTGGTACCGATAGGAAAAGAAATAAAAAATGTACTGTTAAAAGGAAAGAGCCAGTTGCAGAACAGAGTATACGTTGCACTTCTCGTAGGGTAGGGGAAAATAAGATATAATATTTGGATTTGTATATGCATAAGAAAACACTGGAAACATATACAATAAAGTAATAAAAGATGTGATGTATACAGAGAGAGACAGGGGCAGAGGAAAATAGGAAGATGGGAAGAACTGAGATGTCTCAATGGCTGTCTTTTCATATAGTTTGATTTTTCAAATGGGAATGTATCACCTGTATGAAAATGTTAAAATTTAAAACTATATGGTCATTACATATATACTGAAAATGTTTTACCTTCAAGGGGATAGTTGAAATTGCTTTGTATTATCCCTAACTTATTCATTAATTTAAAAGTAACTTTTTGATAAGTTTATCATCTAGAATTAAAAAATTATCCTTATATCCCTAATATTTTTTATATAATTTCATTTATTGTCCCTACAATTGATGCTAGGTTTTGTCTAAGGAGAAAGAACCCAAGAAAGAAGCTTTTAGTCATGTATCTTTAATGTATAAAAACTGTTTAAAGTGCTACATTAAAGTTTCAAGCAGAACTAGTTTTTCTCAACACTGTTCCATTTATTCCAATTTCACCCAATCGCAAACCAGCCTGGGTGAGACTGAGTCAACTTACTTTCAATTCAATTCAATCCAAAAAATATTTGTCAACTACCTACATGCTCCATATTATTATAGGCACTTATACTACATCAGAAAATAAGAAAAACGTTCCCTGTTCATGTAGAAACTAAATTCTAGTTGGGATGGCAGTTGAGAAGATAAACATAACAAATAGGTAAATCATATAGTGTTTTTATTAAGTACTGCTAAAAACAAGCTTTTTACAGTCAAAGATAAAATCATGGATTTTATGCTAATGTAAAATGAGCATTGTCAAAGATCTTTTAACTCACTAATTAATGAGGGAACGAGTAAGATGTTATAACTGGTTCAAAGAAGAAATATAGGAATCACATGCTTATATTTAGCAAAATGAACACTGAAATAAATTTATAAATACATGCAAAAATTCAGTCTTCATAAGGCAATAATCAATCATATTCCACCAAACACAACTAGTTTTCATTTCTATGTATATTTTCACTTGCTTCTAGTTTTCTAATGCATATCTTTTTTTTTTTTTAATTTTTTTTTTTTTTTGACGTTCATTTATTTTTGAGACAGAGAGAGACAGAGCATGAACAGGGGAGGAGCAGAGAGAGAGGGAGACACAGAATTTGAAACAGGCTCCAGGCTCTGAGCTGTCAGCACAGAGCCTGACGCGGGGCTTGAACTCATGGACCATGAGATCATGACCTGAGCCGAAGTCGGACGCTTAACCGACCAAGCCACCCAGGCGCCCCTCTAATGCATATCTGTCAACAAGGATCATTTGCATTACTGTCAGTTTTTTTTTAATGTTTATTTTTGAGACAGAAAGAGCATGAGCAGGGGAGAGACAGAGAGAGAGGGAGACACAGAATTCAAAGCAGGCTCCAGTCTCTGAGCTGTCAGCACAGAGCCCAACTTGGGACTCGGACTCACGAACTGCGAGAGCCGGTAACGTGAGCCGAAGTTGCATGCTTAACTGATTGAGCCACCTACTGTCAGCTTTTTATTGCATTTCGATGGATAAGAATGATTCACATTATTGTCAGTATTCTATAGCATGTGGAGTTATAACATAGAATTGTTGGAACTTTTGGAAGTGAGAAGACTTTCTCATTCCAGTGATAAGAAAATGAAGTATCAGGTGCACCACATTTATAAGACAATAATTTTTTGTGGCTCTGGAACTGTGGTTTTGACTCTTGTTGATATAAAATTAAACAGTATTTATAATGCTCCACAGTTCATCGTATGGAAACCAAGACCCATTACACATTTTTTCACTAGTTTGGGTATTTAATGAGGGGTGTGTGTGTGTGTGTGTGTGTGTGTGTGTGTGTGTGTATGTATGTGTGTCTACTTATCTTTCAATCAAAAGCTTGGGACCGGGTTGGGGGGGGGGTGCCTGGGTGGCTCAGTTGGTTAAACATCCAACTTTGGCTCAGGTCATGATCTCACAGTTGGTGAGTTCAAGCCCCACATCAGGCTCTATGCTGATAGCTCAGAGCCTGGAGCCTGCTTCATATCTGTGTCTCCCTCTCTCTCTGCCCCTCCCCTGCTTGCATTCTGTCTCTCCCTCTCAAAAATAAATAAACATTAAAAAAAAAAAGCTTGGGACAGGAATGTTTGGTAAAACTTAAAATGCTACTTGGTTCTCATTGCCTATTTGCTTGTCAATTTATTCATGAAAATTCTTTTTCATATCTCAGATGCTGGGAACTTAGTGCTGGAAACATCAAGTGGATTTATCAAGCTCCAATCTTAGCAGCTATCGGGGTGAGTGTAAAAAGCCTGTGTAGTAGAAAGAAAGGAATAGGATGCATAATTAAGTTGCTGCTAAAACTGAGAGAGAGTTTGTCTGTCTCTTTCTTCTACAAAGAGTGTATCTGTCTCTTTCTTCTACAAAGGTTTAGGAGACTCGCACATTACAGCAATAGCTGTTGGGAGGGTCTGGGCTAGGATCATACCAGTACTTGTGGCTGATGCTGAGATCCATGCAGAAAGCACAGACCTTGCTTTAATCAGCTAGCACATGGTTAAATTCCAGGGCTTCAAGATATCTGTGACCATTTACATGTTCAAGGAATTGGAAGGTCCTAAAACTCTTCTCTCTCTACATCTGTTATATTATAGCTCCACTTTACTGTTCTGATCACCTGGTAGTAAGTAGGTCAGGAGGAGAGGACAAATAGTGGGAGAACAGAGGAATTACTGGGAGAAAGAAAACTGATAGGATGCTTCATTATAAAGCATTGACTAAACCTCTTCCTTGGCATAATGTCTTCCAGTAGTTAAGAGGATGCTATGTGGAGACATATTCCACAGAATCCTGTCTGATATGTATTAGAAAAAGACTGGAGTAGGCAATGTGTATTGCATGGACCTTATCTGCCTATAATATTTCACGGGTGTATTATATCTGTGTTGTGAAAGAAAACAAAGTTACACTTCTTTGTGTCTGACAAAACTCACCAAAATGTTTACTCTTGACTTCCCTTGAAGGCTTTATCGCTTCTCTGTGGTTTGATGAAGAAATTATACCATCTCATGTTTTCTTGTGTTAATTCAAGATTATAAACATCTTAATACAATGACTTATGTTCCCATATTAACTGTTAAATCATTTGAAAGTAATGTAGGAGTCTAATTCTTAATGATTTTCTTTTTTTTTGTCTTTCTTTGTTCTCCAGTTTCTTACTTTTCTCATTTGTTTTCTGTAGCACAATGCATCACCCAGTTTGTCATTATGTTGCCACACTGGATACAGAGGGACAGCTATTAATGGGACTGAGGTTTTGTAGTATTTATCCAGAGTCAGAGAAAAGCTTGTTTATCTCATAGGAAAAATGCAGAAAGAAAAATAGAAAAGATTGAAAAGGACTCTTCATTTCAAAAGCCCATTGGTGTAAGTGCTTATGGGGGAAATAAAATGTAGAACACTTTTAGAGAAGCCGGTTTGTATCCTTGCGAAAACAGCATGTTAGCAAAGTAGAACAGATTCTATGTCATAGGAGAAGCTATAAACAGACTGTGGGTAAATGAACGAATGACTTACATTTATAAACTCTTATCATTTAATTTTAATTTTAATGAAGGGCTGCTTTCTTAGTCTGGGGATAAACCACCCCATCAAACCATTTGGTGGTAAACTATATCCCTGGGGGAACATGAATGAAGTTAAAGATACAAATTAACTTTATGAAGTAGGGTCTGGTGTTTACCACTCTGATTTCCCTTTTATCTGCTAATACTCTATCCTCATCTGTGCTTCCCCACCTTTCATTTTCTTTCCTCCTAGTTCCTCCTCTACGGGGTTCGCTCATCCATCACTTACCATCCTCTTTTTAAGGGGTCTTCTTACTTTTAGTGTCTTCAGTGCTTTGTACTAGAATTGTGAAATAAGAGATAATTAAACATTATATGAAAATGTAGGTGAGTTTAAGAACATCAAGTTTGAGTTTTCATTTGCTGGAAAGAAAAGACCTGTGAAAAGTCTAAGAGATTCTCGCAAAATTAATAACTGAAGCAGAGGACAGTGGAGAAAAGTAAATCATAGGACGTCTTCCATTGAAACCGTTGATTTAAAATTTTTTTAATGTTTATTTATATTTTAGAGAGAAAGAGAGAGAGAGCACACAAGCAGGGGAGGGGCAGAGACAGAGGGAGATGCAGAATCCAAAGCAGGCTCCAGGCTGTCAGCACAGAGCCTGACCAGGGGCTCCAACTCACAAACTGTGAGATCATGACCTGATCTGGGACGCTTAACTGACTGGGACAAAGTGGGACACTTAACCAACTGAGCCACCCAGGCACCCCCAAAACCATTGATTTTTTAGCCAAAGCTTTGTGTTTTTGTGTTTGTTTGTTTGCAGATCTTAGTTACAACGTCAACATGGATGAGAAGTTTATTTGCTGAGGTTTCTAAACTGAAAAGTAAAACAGTAAAGTTAGGTGATTATGGAGGTTCTTAGAAGATTCCCCATTGGGGAAAGAGAGCTAGAAATGATGGTACACTCAATGCATTTTGAAGAAAACTTAGGGGGAAGCCACTTTCATATTCTCGAACTAAAATTATGACAGCTCCAAAGCAAGAATTCTTAAATGTTTTTCCAATGTCACAACACCCATTCATTCTCATGAATCAGAGAAGATTCAAGAGAAGCTTTCTGTTCTTTGAGCGACCATTTTGTTTTAGTATTACAATTCAGTTATCACAGTTCCCTTTAAGATCCTCTCATTTCACTGTAGAACCAGTCTGTAAGGAAAGAGGTGTGCCTGAACCTCGTCCTCGTGTTCTGAGTGACAAGGCTCCCTCCTCTCAGCTCCTCAGCGTCCTGAAGCTGGGAAGCATGGCAAATAACAGCAAACACTGCACAGTGCTTACCTTGCAGTGGGCACTGTTTTAAGTGCTTTATTTACATAGATTTATCTAATCTTCTAGAAGAGGAAACTGCCCGAGGTCACACAGCTAGTAAGTGATGGAGTAAGTGGCTGGTAAGTGGGGATTCTAACTTCAGGCCCACTGTCTCTACCCAATGAACTCCTTGCACCTATAATAAAATCTAACGTTCCTGATAGTCTAGAGAAGTCCCCGGTCACTCGTGCCTGCACCATTTACATGCAGTACCTCAGCCACATTGTTTTCCTTTCAGATCCTTGAACTTGTCCACCTCTGCCTCCTCAGGGCTCTCCCACATTCTGCTCTGTACCCCTGGAAGGTGGGGATGTGCTTTCTTCCATTCCTCACTTTAAATGCCACTTCTTCATTGTGGCCTCCTTGATGCCTCCAGTCTAAATTAGGTCACACCTGTCATAACCCACAGAGCAATGTGAGGTTTTTTTCCTTCTGAAGATCATCACAATGTGTGAAGCTCCTAATTGTTGAGCGTCCATCTTGCCCTCTAAGCTACAAGGATTATGTGATCAAGAACCATATTTTCCCTAAACTTCTATATTTCTAGTGCCTAGCAGGTTTCCTGGTGCAGAGTGGCCACTCAATAAATATTTGTTGAAAAAATAAAACCGGTGTGCGAAGTAGATGCCCTGGGGAACTGGTAAGAGGCAAGAAGTGAAATGAGAGCACCAAGCAAAGTGCTGTGTAATTTACAGAACCTCTGCATTTCCTGTAACCTTTTCATTTCCAGAGAAGGTAACTAGAGTCCACGCAGATAAAGGTCACAGATAGTGTGACAAAATAAGACTAAGCACGGTTTTGACCATGTTCTTGTCACTTGCACTCCAAAACGTGTCAAGATTGTTTCTTGAATTTATGGGAAAAAGGTCTTACAATTTTTAAGGCAATATTTACAGTTTTTATATATTAACTTTGGATAAAATATTTGTTTTTCAAACTTGCATTGCATGTGGCAGGGTTTTATGTAATTAGATATGCTCCATATACGCTATCAGAAATTATTCGCCAAGAATTTTAAATATAGGTTGGATCCCTCACTTAATTCTGGCTTTGGATACTGGAATAGCAGAGATTCTATTAATTGGAATTTTGTGTATCTGGGAGTAAAATCTGGGAGTAAATGTGATCAGAAGTTCTAAGCTATATATAAAGCAAACTGAATTTAAGAGAAGATAGGAGTTTATAGAGAATAAGCATTTATAGGTTCTAACTTGAAGAAGTCATATCGAGAGAATCGAATTTTAGAGATCATCAGACTTTAGTATAAATTTAGGATGAACCACTGTATTTTGGAATCACACAATCTAAAATTATAGCACTGTTGTTGGCTTTGTTTTGTTCACAAGTGTTAAAACCATGTTTAAGAGAACATCAGAAAACATTAGAAAACATTCATTTTTTTGTTCTGATAATAAACATCTGCCAATATAACAATTTGTTATTCACCTGCAACACGCTGTTGATTTGAGGATGGTTAAGAAAAAATTCTTCTGTATAACATCAAACTCTGAGAGGAATACTTCCTGGTCGACAGCAGAGACGGAGCGTTGTTTTGGTGCTGGGCCTTCCAGAACATCGATGGAAGGAAGAAGAGGGCACGCAGGGCAGCATGGTCTGGAAGAAGTGGTAAAGGTGAAGTTGGCGGATGTAATCCATCCTGACCAAGGGGGCCACCGCCCCCGGAGACAGGAGGACCTACATTCACACAGGAGGCTAAGGGGCAGACTCCTAACCCTGGAGATGCTGCAGGGCAAGTGTGGTTGTGGCAAGCTCCCAAGGCAAAGAAGGATGGGCCAGGTCAAACAAAGTCCATATTCTTCCCACATTTGCTCATTAAATACTTCGGTTTGTCTGCTTCAGGGCTGGAGAGAGTGAAGGGGAGAACGGAAGTGCACGTCCGTTGAGCAGCGCCCCCTGGCAGGGACAATCGGGACCAGGAGAAAGCACCCCTCCCCCCGCATGTGTCCAAAGGCAGAGCTGAAAATTGCAGGGGCCCAGAGATGGGTTTATAGAGGTTTTACAACAGTGGGCTGCTTTCCTATACATAAATTCTGACTTCTTTCTCTGAGGATGTCTTTTATGATAGACACGTAGAAGTGAACACTCTACATGAAAGGGGGATATGCTGATTTCCCAGAATATAACTAGGGCTTGGAGAGGGCATATCTCACGCAGTCTATTCATTCACTCATTTAACAAGTCCCGATTAAACACCGAGAACGTTGCGGGCGCTGGGTGAGGCAATGGCCGTGATACGGTGGGGCGACAGACACCAGTTCCTCCTGAAGCTTAAGCAGAGTGGGTGAGGCAAACATTTAAACGTGACAAGTGCTGGGGTGAGGTTGGAACAGCTTCTGAGGAAAGCTGACATTGAGCCTGAAGCCTCGGAAAATGAGCTACCCTCGTGAGGGAGGGGGAGCAGAGGGAGTGAGAGAAGGATCCCGGCCAAGAGGGCTCTGGGAACAAAGTCTCAGAGATAGCCTGCGGGGCCAGAGGTTTCCAGGCTGAAGTTTTGAGTTCTTTGTTTCAATTCACTGTGCATCACTTTGAATCCATCTTTAAATTTTTAATTGAGAGAGAATCTAATGTGTACATTTGCATTATTTAAAAACCACATTTGCATAAAATTGATTCTATATGTGACTGGTTTTAATGCTGATGAGGGGGTCATTTTATTCACCTTCTCGGTTTTGGTTTTTTCTTTGTTTTATCTGTGCTTTGCCTGAAGTAGACCTTTAAGCAAAATTTTACAAGAGGTTCACATGAGAGATGCGAGGACTCTCTAATTTTCTCTTAGAATCGTGTCTTCATCCTCTAAAATAAAATTGAAGAATGTCACCAGGACGCTTCTTCTTGGTCTCGTTCTTTTATCATTCCATTTGCCCCGCGTATAACGTCATTTTTCCGTCTACAGGCTCAGACCTTCCTTTGGCGCAGGGACTTCTCCCTCTTATATTTTTATTGGTTTGTTCAATTTATCATTATCTTTTCTGCAGAAAGAGAAATAAATCTGCATGATAACTTGCAATTCCCTATTGTCCACACAAGCACCTCTCCCCTTATCGTGTGGGTGGGTCTCTTTGTTCTTTACCTCCCGTGTGGGAAGTGTCTTCAGTGGTCTTCCACATTGCTGGATGTGTTCTCCTGCTTTGTTAGATCTGCTGTTTGCTGTTTCTAATACTGATTTTAAGACTTGATTATATCTTATTTTATTTAATTCATTTATTTAAAAAATTTTTTAATGTTTATTTTTTGAGACACACACACACACACACACACACACACACACACACACACACACAGTCAGGGATGAGTGGGGGAGGGACTGAGAGAGAGAGAGAGAGAGAGAGAGACACACACACACACACAGAATCCGAAACAGGCTCCAGGCTCTGAGTCGTCAGCACAGAGGCTGACGTGGGGCTCGAGCTCATGAACCGTAAGATCATGACCTGAGCCGAAGTCAGATGCTTAACCGACGGAGCCATCCAGGCTCCCCAAACTTGATTATAGTTTAGATTCTTTACAATCTTTTCTTAATCCATCCTGCTCTTTAAGTTTCTGTCTCCATCTCAATCTGCGGCAACTCAACTCTACTTTATGGACAGTACGGTGCAGTGGTTGAGTGCATGCTATTGCGTCCAGGCGGCAAGGGCCTCAGGAAGCCTCTGCCACGTGCCGGCTGTGTGACTGGGAATAATTTGTGTAAACTGTTACTCAGATTCCTCATCTGTAAAATGGGGCAATAATATGCCTATCTCCTGTGAAGACTGAGTCACTTCGCGTAATACACTTAAGTGGTCAATAACTTAGTTTCTAATCACCCTTTATTCTATACTTTCCTAAATTATTCAGAGTAATTATTTGGAATTTCACCCAACTATTGTCGCAGGTATTGGCATATTTTGTTAGCTGATCTTTTAAGGCAGCACGTTTTACTCAATCTTAGTTTTTCTTAATTCTTTCCATAATCCACTTCCTTGTCCTTAAATGCATTGTCTTAGTTATTAAACTGATGTTTTGGATGTGTGTATTTTCTGTAGTCAAATTCTTGGGAGTTTTCAGTATTTACTTAGTGTGGTCCGCTGGCCAATTCCTGGTCGTGAGCTTTTTAATATGGATGGAGTTTAAGGTTGGCCTGCCTGAAGCCATCTACAATTTTTCCTTTTCCAGGAAGAGGAAATGACAAGTGATAGTCCCCAGTTGGCATTGCTTCCATAGCTCTGCCAGCTTTAGTTCCTATCACTTCGTCCTTTAAGGGTAATTACACAGCATCGCTTCTCACCAGTTTGACTCCCAGCTGCACTGTATCGCCCGGGGCTGTAGTCATAGGGAGAGTAGAATTAATGGGGCCTGACATGAGTGGCTGTTCACAAAGTAGCACTCATGTGACATCTGTGAGCAGCTCTCACCCTCTTATTGAAAAAGATTTTGTGTCTTAGGCACCGGCGTGGCTCAGTCAGTTGAGCATCTGACTTTGGCTCAGGTCATGATCTCACTATTCTGGAGTTGGAGCCCCTCATCAGGCTTGCTGCTGTCAGCACAGAGCCTGCTTGGGAGTCTCTGTCCCCCTCTCTCTACCGCTCCCCTGCTCATGCGTGCTCTCTCTCTGTCTCAAAAATAAACAAACATTAAAAAAAAAAAGAAAATGATTTTACGTCTGGAGCCAGGTGTTGCGGTGGGTGAGGATGAATGGAGGTCCTCAGCTCTCATGTTTTGCATTTTTTTTTTTATCCTCCTGAAGAGAAGGTATAAGATAGTGGTTAAGAATTCACAGCACAGACTCACACAGACCTGGGTCAGATTCCCCTGATAGCTGGGTAGCTTAGGTCAAATCAATTGATCTCTTTGGGCTGGAGTTTCTTCATCCGTAATAAAGGGACCTATGCTTGTCCCATATTCCTGTGAGCATTTAAACTCAGGTGTTCAATAAATGGCAGCTCTTACTGGCCTGAAAAATCCTTATTCTTCCGCCAGCTCAGTGCTCCTGTGTCCTTCCTCCAGGGTACGGGGCTCAAGTCTCAGCCCCTAGTTCTTATAAGAAGTGTGAAATCAGTGAGAGGTGAGAGCATAGTCAGTAGGTACGATGGCAAAGAAGGTGGCAGGGGGCTGAGGGCTGATGGAGACGATCAGCTGGACCCAGGAGAGGGGCACATGAATCACCCCACAACCCAAATTCTTCGAATTCCAGAAATGGTTGAAAACTCGGCAAGACAAGTTTTATTTTCCAAGATCCAGAACTTGATCGGGCCTCTCTTCCTGCTGTTCATCTGCCGCTAACACAAGCCCACTCTTGGCAACCCACATTACCGTTATTCCTAAGGAGTGACACTTTCTGGACTGCAGGCATCTCCAGGGCCTCAGGCTTCTACTTCCCTATGACCCTAGACCTGGAGATCTTTTCTTTTTCTTCATTTTGGATCTCTTCTCTGATTCTTGTGGCCCTCAGACATAAAAGGGCTTATCCTACCAACACCTCCCCAACATTTTTAAAACCAGAACTTGATTATCTCTGGGGTTCTCACACCTGTAATATTTCAAATTCAATCTAACTGCCTCCAGTGGGGGCCTATTCTTAGACAGCATCTTGTTTTGTGTGTGCCTGAGAAGTGTTTTTAAAATATTGTTTTAATTGAAGTGTACATAACATACAGTGTTAATTTTAGGCGTACAACTTAATAGTTTAACAATTATGTACATTACTCATTGCTCATCAAGATAAGTGTGCTCTTAATCCCTTTTATCTATTTCATCCATGCCCCACATCATTTGCTTTTTTTTTTTTTAAACCTACATACTTCACTCAATACTTTTCATATGTCATAAGAAGGACAGCATCCCCCAAACAACTCTATTATTCCTCTCCCTAAGATCTATACAGAAGCTGGGAACTCATTTCAAAAAGGGCAGGTAGTTACATTTGTATAACTATTATCCTTTATTCTGCCAGTCTGCCACAGGACTTCATCTGAACTTGGGTTTGGAAATTCCCTATGGATTCTGGCAGATCATCCTTTGGCATTTTTAGTTTCCAGTGCTGTTGAAACTTTTTATCTCTGTGTTTTCATGAGGGCAACTCAAGAATCACTAGCTGTCCAGTATCTTATCTCAGAGTCCCTCTTTCACATATATGGAATGGGTAATTTATGGTTTTTGAATACAAAGAAGTTCAATTTGTATAACTTTTTATAAACATCTTGATGGCTAAGTTAATAATTCTTTGTAATATTACCTTCTCTTTCAGCTCAATTTTATTCTGTTTCTGAATACGGTTAGAGTTCTGGCTACCAAAATCTGGGAGACCAATGCAGTTGGGCATGACACAAAAAAGCAATACAGGTAATTCCAGGACAGGCATCTACCAGAGGAAATATTTTGGTTACTATTTAGAGTAAAGAACAGGTATTGATTGATCTGAAATGTCTCTGAGAGATAAATTTGTGAATATGAATTTTCATTTGGTTTAGTTATGCCATTTATCAGAAATGCATATATATATTTTAGGAAAATCTAAGTAATCCAGAACCTTCCTAATGTGCTTACATTTTAAGTATTAAGTATAATTTTTTTTATCTGTTCTTAGCAGATTGGGATTTTCCCATAAACAATGTGACTACCCAGAAAATCTCTTGTTGATGATCTTAGCAGACAATTTTATCTGTGTTCTTTTTTTTCAATGTTTATTTATTTTTGAGAGAGAGAGAAAGAGAGCAAGTGGGGGAAGGGCAGAGAGAGAAGGAGACAGAATCTGAAGCAGGCTCCAGGCTCTGAGCTGTCAGCACAAAGCCCAACACAGGGCTCGAACCCACCAGCCGTGAGATCATGACCTGAGCTGAAGTTGGATACCTAACCGACTGAGCCACCCAGGGGCCCCTCTGTGTTCTTAAAATAATATGTCATAACTGAAAATATCAAGAAGGTGGGTTTGCTGTATTGTTTCCAATCTGTCCATCAAACTGGCCCCTACCAAATATAAATTTTTAAGAACGTTCAAATACACTGAGCAAGACACATTATTCAGTCTTTCATGAAGAAAAGGGCAAATCGAGTGTTTATGATCATTATCAAGCTATCTTAAGGGTATTCCCACTTTTCCCAATGACAATTTTGGGAGTCCCGAATAATAACAGCCTCTATCCAACTGTACACACATCCAGTGGTCAGGTGGATGTGGATTGATCTTTATAATCCCAAAGTAATAACCACTTCTTTCTGTCTTGGACTGTTAGGAAATGCTGTCTGAGACACAGAAAGGAAGAAACCATAGTCAGTATTTTGGTTCAGTGTCACAACTGTTCTCGAAGCCCTTTGTTGAATTATTTCCCTCTACTGTGTAGGCAACTTTCACTGTCAGGCAGAAAAGATGACGGGTATAGACTGGAGTCTGGGATAAGACACACACTGAACAAACCAGTAGCTGCAGGCTCCAATTATTTTTAATGTGCTGCAAGCGGTATTATTATAATATAAATTGTGCCTAAGAGTTTACAGTGAAGGACCTTTGCCATACTAATATAGCCTGTCTCCTGTCACATCCCACTGATGAAGACAAAGGCCAGGGGATGACAGAACAGTGGAAAATGTAAATAGCTCTTCAATTTTCTCCATAAAGTGGAAAAGTACAAAGGTTTTTGAAAGCTGCTTATTTCTCTAGTTCTGAATAAAAGCTCCTTATTTTTATAGTTCTAAATGATGTGAACTTGAACTCTCAGTTAAAAGTTACCAAAGAGACTTGAGAAAAAATTCTGGAGAGAACAAAGGGTGAATTATCTTAAAACATAGTTTGAATAGGCAATATTTTGAGTTCATGCATGGGGGAGTATTTCTCAAAACAATGGAAGAGAAAAATTCATCAAGGATTAAAATAATCTATTCAGAATTCAGAACATATTTTTAAATAATCTGGGGCCCAGAAGTGTTTTAAGTTTGAAGTGATTAATTTGAACAGAGTCTAGACTAATGTCAGGTAGTCAGGGAAAGTATTTTCCAGCCACATACATTTTTTTTTTTTAATAACTGAAACACCCTTCGTATTCTTACTAGTGTCCAAAGTTCAAAATGTGGTGAGGAAAGGCTCTGTCTTTCTTTTTATTTACCACATCAGTTATTTTAAAACAAGACTGGTGTGTAGAAAATTAAATAATATATCAGATTTAACAGCAAGGCTGATGCATTTTTTGTTTTTTAAAAAATTTTTTTAATTGTTTATTTAATTTCGAGAGAGAGGGAGAGAGAGAGAGAGAGAGAGAGAGAGAGAAAGAGAGAGAGAGAGAGAGAGAGCATGAGCAGGGGAGGGGCAGAGAGAGAGGGAGACACAGAATCTGAAGCAGGGTCCAGGCTCTGAGCTGTCAGCGCAGAGCCTGAAGCAGGGCTCAAACTCACAAACTGTGAGATCATGACCTGAGTTGAAGTCAGATGCTTAACTGACTGAGCAACCCAGGCACCCCTGCATTTTTTGTTTTAAATTACAACTCAATCCCCTTGCAAAGTAAGAAAAGATTGCCAGAAGTGGAAGAACATGAGCTATGAGAAATGCAAGATTGAATGGACAAGAACATTGGAATGTTTTGGCTAATTTGACTTTCCATTCAGTGTTAGACAAAGATCGTATTTATTGTTTATTATTTTTGGAATAAATTCAACCAATGTCTATTATGCAGTATGATAGTAAAGAGGGCAGATTTTAAGGCTGAATCTTGTACTCATTGTCTGACTTTAGGTGAATACTTTGTTTTTCCGAGCCTCTGTCCTCATCAGGCTATGGGATGATAACAGCTCTTACATGGTTGGCAGAATAAAAGGAGGCAGCCAGTATAGTATGTAACAGGGGCGTCATAGGCAACAGCTTCATTGACTGAGTGCCCTTTTTGTGCCACACAAGAATTCAAAGTATAAGAAGACATGGTTTCTGTGTGCAAAAAAAATTTGTGTGAGTGGTGAGAGAAAGAGAGAGAGAGAGATTAATTTAATTAAACAAAGTGAGGACAGTACCAGTAGAGATGCACTTACAAAGTGTTAGGTGTATAGATAAAAGGAGAAGATTAATTCAAGCTCAAGAGGGATCGAAAAAGGCTTAAGGGAAATAGTAGTTTTTTTTCAAAAAGCTAAGTTGACTCTGACAAGGAAAGTAGAGATCTTCCAACACTTTTCACCTGGGGAGAGAGCTGTTGCAAGAATTGAGTATCTATTTTCTAAATAGGACACTGAGTCCCACGGACCCTTCGATTCCTTTACATTCCTCTCATGGCTTTGCCCTTGGAGGCAGAGCCGCCACCGTGTTTTCAGCAAGCCAGAAGGCCACGTTCAGTTGGTGCGTCCCTGATCATCTCACTAGGCAGCTGTGCCTTTTCAGAGAGCCGGGTTGCGAAGACGTACAGTGTGCGTGAGTGACCAGATGGACGCCGAACAAATCAGTGCCCAGGATTGCTGAATGATTTGATGTGAGTGCGAAAATCCATCTTTATAAGCGAACGAATGACCCATGTATCCATCGGCCTGGTACGTGCCCCTGCTTCAACTTACCCCTGGCACTGGAGGATAAATTTTCAAAGAGGATGTAATCATAACTTTTATACAAATATAAATGAACACACTTCAAAGATTTTATTGAAGTCATTAATGAAGGAACTGGTAAGACATTACACACGCTTAAAAGGGAATCATGAAGGCTGAAATGAATTTACAAATGGATGCAAATTAGTAAAACTTGTTAATATCCACAGGGCTAAAATTAGTGACATTCCACTGGGCACAATTTACATTTCTGTGGACAGGAATTATTTGCACTACTATGGTAGGCCAATTTCTAAGATGCATACTCCACCTTCCCCACCCCCTCCCCGCCCTGCCAAGATTACCTTCCCCCTGGTGTACATGCCTCTATAATCATCCTCCATACCCCTTCTTGAGCAAGACCTGCGATAGGACAGTTTCTCCCTTGCTTAGGTTACATTACAAGGCAAAAGTGATGGGGTAGTGACTCCTGTGAGTGACAGCCTGGAGAGAGATCCTCCTGCTGGCTTTGAAGAAGTAATCCCACATGTTGTGAAGGCATATGGCTAGGACCTGAGGACAGTCTGAGGGCAGCTTGTAGGAACTGAATCATCCCTGGCCAATAGCCAGCTCCCAGTCCTACAACCTCAAGGAGCTGAGATCTGCTAGCAGTATGCATGAACTTGGAGAAGAGCCCTGAGGTCCAGATGAAAACACAATCCTGGTGGCTGACACCTTGATTTTGGCCTTGTGACACCCTGAGCAGAAGACCTATGTACATCATGCCTGGACGTGGGGCATATAGAAACTGAGAGTGAATAAATGGATATTGTTTATGTCGCTAAATTTGTGATAATATGTTACATAGCAATAGAAAATAAATTCACTTATCATGTTTGCTGCAAATTAACTTTTACCTCTACAGAATTGTAAAAGAGCCTAGTCATAGAAAAAGAGAAAAAACAGATGGCTGAGCTAGCAGGATTCCCACTAAATTGCAGTCTTTGACAACTGTTTCTTGCTCTGCTTTGAACCAAACTGTCCCTAAAATTTTATATTTGTGCTCATTTCACAATGTGTTGCACTTCTTTCTTCCCCCTTCCCTTCCCTTCCTCTCCCTTCCCCTCCCTTCCCTTCCCTTCTCCTCTCCTCTCCTTTCTTTCCCCTCTCCTCTCCTCTCCTCTCCTCTCCTCTCCTCTCCTCTCCTCTCCTCTCCTCTCTCTTTTTCTTTCTTTCTTTCTTTCTTTCTTTCTTTCTTTCTTTCTTTCTTTCTTTTTCTTTCTTCTTTTTCTTTAACCTAGTTTATGGCTCCTAGTCACACACAATAGGAACAATCAAAGTTAGCTTGAGTTTGAGAATATCTCCAGGGGGATTTATCCATTCATTTTAAAAATATTTTTTTAATTTAACGTTTATTTATTTTGAGAGAGAGAGAGAGAGTGAGCAGGAGAGGGGCAGAGAGAGAGACACACACAGAATCTGAAGCAGGCTCCAGGCTTTGAGCTGTCAGCACAGAGCCCCACGCAGGGCTCAAACTCACGAGCTGTGAGGTCATGACCTGAGCCGAAGCTGGACACTCAATGGACTCAGCCACCCAGGTGCCCCTATTCAATCATCTTAAAAGAGGAAATGCAATTTCCTTTTCAGGGTCATGTTAAACAAGACTTGTAAAGTTCTGCAAATGTAGTTAGTGCTGTCCCCCTTTATCTGATTAGACTGAATTCCAATGTCATGAAGTTACTCACAGTGTCTTGCTCATTTATGCAGTGATGGAAAAGGATAGTCACTTGTCAGGATTCAGGAGGACAGGCATATCCCAAGGAGCCTCTGAAAGTTGAAAGGTTTAGTTAGGTCAGAGAAATCCATGGTCTTACCATGGATGCTGCCTTGAATGAAACAGACTTAAGGTAGAATTTTCAAACTAAGTAGACTGTAGATGAGTCAAAGTATGAAGTGTGGGGCTAGAACAGCACAGGGGAAAGCCCATAGGCCACTGGGGAAACTGTGAGCCTGAGGCAGAGCAGACGGCTCTGAGACAAGAGGAGCAGATGGTCTAGGCACTACTGAGAGATACAAGAGGCAGAGGAGAATGAGATGGGACACATATGCAACTCTAAATGTCTAAGTTAGGCTTTTGAATATGATTTTGTGGGACACCCAGGTCTGCAGGAACTGATAAGATGGTTATGATAGGAAAGTGGATGTGTCTGGAAGATGATCCCTATGAAAGCCTTAGACTATTATAGCTCTTATAAACTTCTGGGCTCTGTTACCTCATTTTAGAGGAAAGAAAACTGAATCCCAGTCACTTAGGAAGTTAATGGCAAATCTGGAACCTGAATCCAGTTCTGTTTAATTTCAGTCCATTGTGATCTCTGCTTATCCACACTGTTTATTTCTAAGAAGGAAACTAGGTAAGTATATACATAAGTAAACAAATAAAGAAGGAAGGAAGGAATGAAGGAAGGAAAGAAAGAAGGAAGGGAGGGAGGGAGAAAGAAAAGTAGCTGGAGGAAAGACCAGTAAGAAAGGGAGAAGGTTACAATTGTTTGAGATTACTGGGGCATAAATGATTTCCAAAGAAGGGAATATTTGAGGAATAAGAAAGAAGAAGCCAGGGGCGCCTGGGTGGCTCAGTCGGTTAAGCATCTGACTTCGGCTCAGGTCATGATCTTACGGTCTGTGAGTTCGAGCCCCGCGTCAGGCTCTATGCTGACAGCTCAGAGCCTGGAGCCTGTTTCAGATTCTGTGTCTCCCTCTCCGACCCTCCCCCGTTCATGCTGTCTCTCCCTGTCTCAAAAATAAATAAACGTTAAAAAAAATTAAAAAAAAAGAAAGAAGAAGCCAGATTGGCAGATTCTTGGATAAAAGTACAAAAGAACCCCCTCCCCCCCCAAAACCCCAAAGCCAAACACCAGAAAATGATGTGCTGGGGTGTACTAGTGATCTACTGTGCAAATGAATTACCACAAACATAAGTGGCTTAAAACCAAACCAAAAAAAAAAACTTGCTATTTTAACGTTTCTGTAGGTCAGAAATCTGAGCATGGTTTACATGGACCTCCTCCCTCAGGATCTCTTATAAGGGTCAACTGAGATGTCAATCAGGGCTACAGGCTTATCTTAAGGTTGGACTGGGGAAGAATCCGCTTCCAAGTTTATGAGATTATTGACAGAATTCAGTTTTTTCTTGGCTGATGCCACCCCACCCTGCCACATGGGCCACTCAGTAGACTAGCTCACAACATGGTTGCTTGCTTCATTGGACCAAACAAGGGAGAGGCTTTGCTATTAAGATGAAAGTTACAATCTTATGAAATGTAATCACAGAAGTGACATCCCATCATTTTGCCTGCAGTCTGTCAATTAGAAACAAGTCCTAGGTTTCTGTCTACACTCAAAGGAAGGGGATTAACAAGAATGTAAATATTAGGTGGGGAATCACTGGGGGCCATTTTAGAGTCAACCAACATACTAGAAACCTGGGGTTCCTCCAGATACACAAGAAAATATATATGAAAAAGTAGTTAAGGGAAATAAAGTCAAATTGCTTAGCTTGCAAAATAAAGGTACAAAACCTAGAACTGTAGATAATTTGTAGAATATTTACAGACAGCAAAAAACATTGACCATATGCAGCTTATAAGAAAATATGAAATGATTAATGGAGATCCAACTGATGAAGAAACTAGGGAGTAGTTAATTTTATTTTAATTAATTAATTAAAAAATTTTAGTGTTTATTTATATTTGAGAGAGAGAGAGAGAGAGAGACTGAGCACAAGCAGGAGAGGGGTGGAGAAGGAGATAGAATCTGAAGCAGGCTCCAGGCTCTGAGCTGTCAGCACAGAGCCCAGAGCCTGAGGCAGGGAGTGAGCTCTTGAGCTGAGCTGTGAGGTCATGACCTAAACGGAAATTAAGAGTTGGACACTTAACTGATTGAGCTACCCATGTGCCCTGGGCGTAGTTAATTTTAAAATGAACAAAACAAATCAAAATGTGGTCTGTGGAAAGTGAAGATAATTAACATGAATGGAAGTAATACTTGTTTAAGTCTCAAACATAGAAGTTAAAGTAAATTTAGGGCAGCAACAAAGGGCATTTCATAGCTTTATGAAAACAATATCTGTTAATCCAGGAGAGTAGAAATGAGATTAGAGAGAATTAAGGGATAATAATCATGGGAAGTGAGAATAAACAATTTGATTTAGTATAAAAAATTTAGCTTTTAAAAAAAGTACTATTTCCCTTAAGCCTTTCTCAGTCCCTCTCGAGCTTGAATTAATCGTTCCCTTTTTTCTATTTAGTATAAATGTGACAGGAAGAGGAGGGAGGGGGAAAAATATCTAGCAGAAGCCATGGGATCTAAAGAGACAGGGAAAAAGTCAGCCTCTCCTAAGCTTGATTTTTTCCTGCAAGCCATCTCCACGGACTGGCACTCTAAGTTGGTTAATAAAAAGGCTTCTTTCAGGAAACTGGCCAAATCGACTCTGGTCCTGGTGCTGGTCTTTGGAGTGCACTACATCGTGTTCCTGTGCCTGCCCCACTCCTTCGCCGGGCTGGGCTGGGAGGTCCGGATGCACTGTGAGCTCTTCTTCAATTCCTTTCAGGTAGACAGCTCCGGCTCTTGCATTGTGGTACCCCCCCACCCCCCCCTGCAACTTTTTTCTCTGCTCCTCTCTCCCGCTTTCATGCACCTGTCTCCTGGGGGGCCACGGAAGGGCGTTATTCTCTGGAGCCTATGCTTTTAACCTCTGCCCACAGCAGGAGCTTCTTCTCACCAAGTCTGGGCAGTGAGACAAGAAAGCATATTGCTGTAAAATATGGAACACGTACAGAGCGGGGACTTCTGCGTGTGTGTATGGAAAATAAACGAAAGTCAAAGAAAAAGAAGGCAGGGAGGAGGCACAAAAGGGAAAGGGAGACAAAAAAGAAGTAGCTGCTACCTGTCTTATCTCATTTGAAAATAATATTACTGTCATCGCTTACATGGCTTACTGCGGACACCACCCTCCTCCGGGGCACTCGCTCGCTGCCACCTCCAGTCGCCTTAAATCTAGTCCCTGTATATAGTCTGGAGGATCTTAAAAATAAATTTGATCATGTCACCCATCTACCCGAAGTACCCAGAGTTTTCCCATTGCACTCAGAATAACATCCAAATGCCATTTGCTGGTGTGCCCAGCCCTATGTGGCAGGGATCCTGCCCGACTGTGACCTCGCGTCACACTGTGCTCCCTGTCACCCACTGAGTTTGAGTCACGCTCCTGCTTCCACACTCTCTGTTCCTCAAACTCATTCCTATCTCAGGGGCTCATACTTGCCGTTGCCTTTGTCTGGAGGGCTCTCCCCACAGCATCCCCAATATTCACAAGGCCTGGCTTCTTCTTGTCACTCAAACCAGCTTAAATGCTATCTCTTCAAAGCGCTCTTCATTGAGTTACCCATTCAATATACCTTCTCCATTCCTCTCTTTCACATTTTGTCTGCATAGCCCTTTTTATCTTACAATTTTCCAGCTTGGCTAGGTGTTTATGTTTTATCCATCTGTATTTCCTTCTAGAATGTAAGCTCTAAGGGAACAGGGACCCCATCTGTCTTGATTAAATTGTTCACCCCTGGCATGCTGAGCAGTTTGCACTGTAGAGGCTCAATAAATACTTTTGAATGAGTGACACAAAAGTTTCTTTGTCTTTTTGCCATATGATAGCCTATGTGTGTAGTTTCCAGCATTCACAATGTATAAATACCTCGTACTCACCAGGTGCTATTCTGTGATCCTTGAGTGACAACATACATGAAGCTAATAAAATGGGAATCAATTCTTTATGGATCTTACAGTGTTTTATTCAGTTACTTGTTTGGTTCAGCTGACACCAAGGAAGGATCTCAGACAAATATAACATAAACTTAAAGATTTGGAAACGTCAGGAGAGAGTAGTTCATATAATTTTCTGAAGGAATCATACCACCACCCACTTTTTCAACTCACATATTTTGACACAAGACACGTCAGCGCTGTGATCTTCATGAATTGTCAGCATGCTAACGTTCTGTTTTGTTCCCCAGGGTTTCTTTGTGTCTATCATCTACTGCTACTGCAACGGGGAGGTAGGTTTGAAGAGCCCCGGACACCCCACACCCCACAGGTGTAGGTCCGAGTCAGCTTGTAAATGGCCATCACGGTGTGGCCTGGATCTCTTCAGGATCCCCAGGAGTGGCAGGAAAAAATGAGCAGGGAGAAAGGGGATATTTCGATCATAAACTATTTTGAGAAAGCAAGAATGAATGGAAATAAGCTACAGTCTTCCTCTTCTAGCACTTCTCAATGTTAATTCAGCTGCAAACCCTGATATCAAAAACAAAAACAAAAACCCAAACACCATGCAACTCGTTGGAATGTAAACTGATACTTGGAAGGACGGTGAATTTCATATTCCAGTTAACACATAAACTTACATTCAATTTCAAGTCCTATGAGAAGCTAAAAAATAAGTTTTCTTGGGACAAGTCCACGAGAATATTTTGATATTTTAAAAACCACACGATGGTGACGGGACACTTTTAGTTCATTGAAGGGTTGGCTGGAGAGCATTAGCCATGCTGTTATCAGCTTACCAGGTTTCCACTGCTTTCCATGGAAATTCCAACTAAGCTCTCTTCTGGTAAATGGTAATAGCAGGGGAACTGAAACCTCAACCACAAGATTGGGAGCAAGAGCCCCACCCTATTAAGAAGTCATTTGCAGTGCCTGTTTTTCGTGGTACGGGCTTCTTTCCCATTTTTTCCTCCCTCAGTATGCCTGTGCAAAGTCACAGTATTACATTTCAAGTTGAGTACCTTCCATGCCATTCCTCGGGCACAGCTGGCACTATTTACCCCCCCTCCTCTTCCACCCAGAATCCTCTGTTCCCTCTCCCACAAGTCAGATGTTTCTATGGGCTGCATTTCAGCTTATATTAAAATACTGTTCTTGGACAAGACCCTTTACCTCTCTCGGAGCCAGTAATAACATGTAGAGGTTTTCTGAGGTGGAGGGAGAATATGTACATCATTCCCTGGCACACAGTGGAAACTCGGCGATTACTATCGCTGAAGGGCAAATATCCGTCTAACAAGGCTTCAGGCTCCCTGATGGTTTCTGACGCACAGTCTTTCCTGTGACTTAGGTTCAGTCCGAGGTGAAGAAGTTGTGGGGCCGGTGGAATCTCTCCATCGACTGGAAAAGGACGCCCCCATGCGGCGGCCACCGATACGGCTCCGTGCTCACCACCTTGACCCACAGCACCAGCAGCCAGTCGCAGGTGGCTGCCAGCGCTCGCATGGTGCTCATCTCTGGCAAAGCCACCAAGACAGCCGGCCACCAGCCCGACAGCCACGTGACGTTACCCGGCTATGTCTGGAGTAACTCGGAGCAGGACTGCCTGCCACACTTGATCCACGAGGAGACCAAGGAAGGTAACGCCAGGCGAGGAGATGAGATTCCAATGGCGGAGTCTCCCAGGCCGTTGGAATTCAACCCAGACCCTGAAGGAAGCAGAGGAGAAACGGAGGATGTTCTCTGAGTTAACATCTGTGACTTTAAAGAGCTGGTCCCTCTGGTTGTGTGAGAGAAGCTTGGCTGGCATTCCTCTGCTTGCGCCCCAGAACTGAAAATTCAGGGTTCAAAGTGTTATTTCACAAAAATTTTCAGGTTGCATGAATTTGATCCTATAAATCCTAAAGACACAAAAGAAGAAGTGTCAGTGGAGTAGTTTATTCTCTTATGTTGGCACCAAGTTCTCTTCCAAATTGTTGTGCGACAAATTGCTCTGTGATTGTTCATTTTTCTGCTGCTCTTGGGTAGAAAACGTTTCACTCCCTTGGCTCTGGTTTTCTCTCATAAATATCACCCTAAGTATGATAGAGATCATTCAGTATGTGTCGTTTCCCTTTTCAGATATGAGCATTCTGTTTTTCTCTTTCTCATTTTAAGGTACTTCTACCGTTGCATTTCTTTGGGGGATGCAGGGGAGCAATTAGGGTCTGAAGATGTACTTTGAAACGTGAGCTAAGAACACACACACACTGGAAAATAAGGGGCTGGGCTTTGATAAGATAATACATTTGTGACATATTTGTTTCTTTCTAGGAACAAGGAGAATTACTCAAAAAAGTATTGCACATATTCCTTCTTTTGAATGTCTCCTTTGTGACCAGCCAAATCTCAGGTCTTCTTCACTCCTCTGTAAAGCTTGACATGTCACACGGTTTTCCGCGTTAGCTTGTGTCTGCAGGCTGATTGTGTTTGTAATCGTTTGTATCGCTGGTAAGGCACACAGCATCCGTGCCTTTTGTTCTGTGTTCTGTTGCTACATTCCAAATGGCATGTGGGATAAATTAAAAGTTTGTTTTAAAAATACATTTTGGGTGAATTGTAAAAATTTTCCCTCGGCATCTAACTTTGTTTTTGAGAACCAACCCAACGTTCCTTCTTCAAATCGATGGAGACTGGCATGTACCTCCAGCACATCCCTGAACTTGAAACCTCAGTATATTGCAGCAGTGAAACATTGATTGAGTGTATGTTAGGTACCCAGCATCCCGTTGGTTTTTATTTACAAGCATTAATTTAATCCTCACTACAAACTTACGGTTAAGTTGTATCACTGTCACCCTTATTACAGATGGCAACGTGACTCACCGAGGTGGACTAACTTGCCCACAAGTGGCACAGCTAGTCATGACAGAACGTGGCTTCAGATACAGATCTACGGACTTGAACCCCGGTTCATGACCATTATGCTCCACTGTAACCAATACATACATTGCCCATTAACCAATCAAAACATTCAATTAATTTCTTTTGGGTAGAGAGTGCTTAAGAACCCTTATTATGTCTTAGCCTCTGAACTTCATGAAGTTTCCACTCTAGTGGGGGAGACAAAGGTATGTAGGACATGAAAATATTACAGAGCAATGTGTTTCTAAGTGAAACAACACAGGTCAAGCTGATCTATCTCATTTTGCTGAATGATTTACCCAACATGCCACTAGTGTCATGATGAATAAGGTACGCTGAGGTCCACACACATTTTTCAAAAATATACTTTCCTGCTATGTTCATTCTTGCCTTCCTCTTCTGTGCCACACAGAGGTAATTTCCTTCTCATCCTGTTTATGGAGGTGCCATTTGCAGATTTAATTTATTTGAGTCTATGCTTTAATGTCACATGCCATGCTGTCTCCTTGTCAGGAGAGAACCATCATGGGCTGAGAGATTCAGTTCTATGGCTAGTTTTCTGTAAGTCTTTATAACGTCATTTAACTTCATTTGTTCAAGTTTTCTATCTTTACAATGAAGGTGGGGCACCTGGGTGGCTCAGTTGATTAAGCGTTGGACTCTTCATTTCAGCTCAGGTCATGATCTCACAGTTTGTGAGATTGAGCCCTAGGTTGGGCTCTGGGCTGAAAGCATGGAGCCTACTTTGGATTCTCTCTCTTCCGCTCTCTCTGCCCCTCCCCTGCCCATGTGCTCTCTTTCTCTCTCTCAAAAGAAATAAATAAAAAAATAAACTCTTTAAAAAATTAAATGAAGATAATATCTGTCTACCTTACAGAAATGTTCTGATGATAAGAGAAATCATATATTGAAAGCACTTTGTAACATAAAAATATCATACAAATACATGGTTTGGGTTGTTGTTATATTATACTTTCAAGTTAAAATCTGGCTTTGCCCCATTATAAAAGACCTCCTTGGTCAGTGCGACATAATAAATTTTAGAATACATATATTTTGATAATATGGAAAATATTAAGGGTTCTTACTTTCTAAGCCAACCCCACATTCTAAAGCTATATCACTTGGGGTACCTGGGGGCTCAGTCGGTTAAGCATCCAACTTTGGCTCAGGTCACGATATCATGGTTCATGAGTTCAAGCCTTGCACCGGGCTCTGTGCTGACAGCTCAGAGCCTGGAGCCTTCTTTGGATTCTGTGTCTCCCTCTCTCTCTGCCCTTTCCCTGCTCATTCTCTGTCTCTCTCTCTCTCTCAAAATTAAACATTAAAAAAATTCTAAAGCTATGTCACTACTTCTTTATGGTAACAAGTGTGAGTGTAATTCTTTATGTTAACAAGTGTGAGAGTAACCTAAGTTTTCTGTATTTAAAAATTTTTTATTTTATTTTAATTTTTTAATTTTTTTAATTTTTAAAATTTACATCCAAATTAGTTAGCATATAGTGCAACAATGATTTCAGGAGTAGATTCCTTAGTGCCTCTTCCCCATTTAGCCCATCCCCCTCCCACAACCCCTCCAGTAACCCTCAGTTTGTTCTCCGTATTTATGAGTCTCTTCTGTTTTGTCCCCCTCCCTGTTTTTATTTTTGTTTCCCTTCCCTTAGGTTCATCTGTTTGTCTCTTAAAGTCCTCATATGAGTGAAGTCATATGATATTTGTCTTTCTCTGACTGACTAATTTCACTTAGCATAATACCCTCTAGTTCCATCCACATAGCTGCAAATGGCAAGATTTCATTCTTTTTGATTGCCAAGTAATACTCCATTGTATATATATCAATCACATCTTCTTTATCCATTCATCCATTGATGGAAATGTGGGCTCTTTCCATACTTTGGCTATTGTTGATAGTGCTGCTATGAACATGGGGGTGCATGTGTCTCTTCGAAACAGCACACCTGTATCCCGTGGATAAATGCCTAGTAGTGCAATTGCTGGGTCATAGGGTAGTTCTATTTTTAGTTTTTTTTGAGGAGCCTCCATACTGTTTTCCAGAGTGGCTGCATCAGTTTGCATTCCCACCAACAGTGCAAAAGAGATCCTTTTTCTCCGCATCCTCGCCAACATCTGTTGTGCCTGAGTTGTTAACGTTAGCCATTCTGACAGGTGTAAGGTGGTATCTCATTGTGGTTTTGATTTGTATTTCCCTGATGATGTGTGATGCTGAGCATTTTTTCATGTGTCAGTTGGCCATCTGGACGTCTTCTTTGGAGAAGTGTCTATTCATGTCTTTTGCCCGTTTCTTCACTGGATTATTTGTTTTTTGGGTGCTGAGTTTGATAAGTTCTTTATAGATTTTGGATACTCACCCTTTATCTGATATGTCATTTGCAAATATCTTCTCCCATTCTGCTGGTTTTAGTTTTGCTGATTCTCTCCTTCACTGTGCAGAAGCTTTTTATTTTGATGAGGTCCCAGTAGTTCATTTTTGTTTTTGTTTCCCTTGCCTCCGGAGATGAGTAAGAAGTTGCTGCGGCCAAGATCAAAGAGGTCTTTGCCTGCTTTCTCCTCTAGGATTTTGATGGCTTCCTGTCTTACATTGAGGTCTTTCATCCATTTTGAGTTTATTTTTGTGTATGGTGTAAGAAAGTGGTCCAGGTTCATTCTTCTGCATGTCGCTGTCCAGTTTTCCCAGCAACACTTGCTGAAGAGACTGCCTTTATTCCATTAGATATTCTTTCCTGATTTGTCAAAGATTAGTTGGCCATACGTTTGTGGGTCCATTTCTGGGTTCTCTATTCTGTTCCATTGATCTGAGTGTCTGTTCTTGTGCCAGTACCATACTGTCTTGATAGTTACAGCTTTGTAGTATAGCTTGAAGTCTGGGATTGTGATGCCTCCTGCTTTGGTTTTCTTTTTCAAGATTGCTTTGGCTATTCGGGGTCTTTTCTGGTTCCATACAAATTTTAGGATTATTTGTTCTAGCTCTGTGAAGAATGCTGGTGTTATTTTGATAGGGAGTGCACTGGATATGTAGATTACTTTGGTAGTATCAACATTTTAATAATATTTGTTCTTCCTATGCAGGAGCGTGGAATCTGTTCCTTTTTTTTTTTTTTTTTTTTTTTTTTTTGTATCTTCTTCAATTTCTTTCATAAGCTTTCTATAGTTTTCAGTGTATAGATTTTTCACCTCTTTGGTTAGATTTCTTCCTAGGTATTTTATGGTTTTTTGTGCAACTGTAAATGGGATCAATTCCTTGATTTCTCTTTCTGTCACTTCATTGTTGGAGTATAGGAATGCAACCGATTTCTGTGCGTTGATTTTATATCCTGCAACTTTGCTGAATTCATGAATCAATTCTAGCAGTTTTTTGGTGGCATATTTGGGTTTTCCATATAGAGTATCATGTGTTCTGTGAAGAGTGAAAGTTTGACCTCCCCCTGGCCAATTTGGATGCCTTTTATTTCTTTGTGTTGTCTGATTGCAGAGGCTAAGACTTCCAATACTATGTTGAATAACAGTGGCGAGAGTGGACATCCCTGTCTTGTACCTGATCTTAGGAGGAAAGCTCTCAGTTTTTGCCCATTGAGGATGATATTAGCACTGGGTCATTCATATATGGCTTTTATGATCTTGAGGTATGCCCCTTCTATCCCTACTTTCTTGAAGGTTTTTATCAAGAAAGGATGGTGTACTTTGTCAAATGCTTTCTCTGCATCTATTGAGAGGATCATAAGGTTCTTGTCCTTTCTCTTATTGATGTGATGAATCACGTTAATTGTTTTGCAGATATTGAACCAGCCCTGCATCCCAGGTATAACTCCCACTTGGTCGTGGTGAATAATTTTTTTAATGTATTGTTGGAACCAGTTGGCTAATATCTTGTTGAGGATTTTTGCATCCATGTTCATCAGGGAAATTGGTCTATAGTTCTCCATTTTAGTGGGGTCTCTGTATGGTTTTGAAATCAAGGTAATGCAGGCTTCATAGAAAAAGTTTGGAAGTTTTCCTTCCGTTTCTATTTTTTGGAACAGCTTCAAGAGAATAGGTGTTAACTCTTCCTTAAATGTTTGGTAGAATTCCCCTGGAAAGCCATCTGGCCCTGGACTCTTGTTTTTTGGCAGATTTTTGATTACTAATTTGATTTCTTTACTGCTTATGGGTCTGTTCAAATTTTCTTTTTCTTCCTGTTTCAGTTTTGGTAGGGTATATTTCTAGGAATTTGTCTATTTCTTCCAGATTGCCCATTTTATTGGCATATAATTGCTCATAATATTCTCTTCTTATTGTTTTTATTTCTGCTGTGTTGGTTGTGATCTCTCCTCTTTCACTCTTGATTTTATTTATTTGGGTCCTTTCTTTTTTCTTTTCGATCAAACTGGCTAGGGGTTTATCAATTTTGTTAATTCTTTCAAAGAACCAGCTTCTGGTTTCTTTGATCTGTTCTACTGTTTTTTGTTTGTTTGTTTTGTTTTGTTTCGATAGGATTAATTTCTGCTCTAATCTTTATTATTTCCTGTCTTCTGCTGGTTTTGGGTTTTATTTGCTGTTCTTTTTCCAGCTCCTTAAGGTGTAAAGTTAGGTTGTGTATCTGAGATCTTTCTTCCTTCTTTAGGAAGGCCTGGATTGCTATATACTTTCCTCTTATGACCACCTTTGCTGTGTCCCACAGGTTTTGGATGTGGTGTTATCATTTTCATTGACTTCCATATACTTTTTAATTTCCTCTTTAACTGCTGGTTGGCCCATTAATTCTTTAGTAGGATGTTCTTCAGTCTCCAAGTATTTGTTAACTTTCCAAAGTTTTTCTTGTGGTTCATTTCGAGTTTCATAGCATTGTGGTCTGAAAATATGCATGGTATGATCTTGATCTTTTTGTACCTACTTAGGGCAGATTTGTGTCCCGGTATATGGTCTATTCTGGAGAACGTTCCATGTACACTGGAGAAGAATGTATATTCTGCTGGTTTAGGATGAGATTTTTTTTTTTTAACATTTATTTATTTTTGAGACAGAGAGAGACAGAGCATGAACGGGGGAGGGGCAGAGAAAGAGGGAGACACAGAATCGGAAGCAGGCTCCAGGCTCTGAGCCATCAGTCCAGAGCCTGACGCGGGGCTCGAACTCACGGACTGCAAGATCGTGACCCGAGCTGAAGTCGGACGCTCAACCGACTGAGCCACCCAGGCGCCCCTAGGATGAAATGTTTTGAATATATCTGTTAAGTCCATCTGGTCCAGTGTGTCATTCAAAGCCTTGTTGATTTTTTGATTAGATGATCTGTCCATTGCTGTGAGTGGAGTGTTGAAGTCTCCTACTATTATGGTATTACTATCAATGAGTTTCTTTATGTTTGTGATTAATTGATTTATATATTTGGGTGCTGCCACATTTGGTGCATAAATGTTTACAATTGTTAGATCTTCTTGGTGGATAGATTCCTTGGTTATGATAAAATGCCCTTCTGCATCTCTTGATACAGCCTTTATTTTAAAGTCTAGATTGTCTGATAGAAGAATGGCTATTCCGGCTTTCTTTTGTTGACCATTAGCATGATAGATGGTTCTCCATTAGCTTATTTTTGATCTGAAGGTGTCTTTAGGTCTAAAGTGGGTCTCTTGTAAACAGCATATAGATGGATCTTGTTTTCTTATCTGTTCTGTTAACCTGTGTCTTTTGATTGGAGCATTGAGTCCATTGACATTTAGAGTGAATACTGAAAGATATGAATTTATTGCCATTATGATGCTTGTAGAGTTGGAGTTTCTGGTGGCGTTCTCTGGTCGTTTCTAATCTTTGTTGCTTTATATATATATATATATATATATATATATGTATATATATATATTTTTTTTTTCATCTTTTCTCCCCTCAGAGAGTCCCCCTTAAAATTTCTTGCAGGGCTGGTTTAGTGGTCACAAACTCCTTTAATTTTTGTTTGTCTGGGAAACTTTTTATCTCTCCTTCTATTTTGAATGACAGCCTTGCTGGATAAAGAATCCTTGGCTGCATATTTTCCTGATTCAGCACATTGAATACATCCTGCCACTCCTTTCTGGCCTGCCAACTTTCTGTGGATAGGTCTGCTGCAAACCTGATCTGTCTTCCTGGTAGGTTAGGGAACTGTTTTTCCCTTGCTGCTTTCATGATTCTCTCCTTGCCTAAGTATTTTGTGAATTTGACTATGATATGCCTTGTTGATGGTCGGTTTTTGTTGAATCTAATGGGGGTCCTCTGTGCTTGCTGGATTTTGATGTCTGTGTGTTTCTCCAGGTTAGGAAAGTTTTCTGCTATGATTTGTTCACATAACCCTTCTACCCCTGTTTGTCTCTCTTCCTCTTCTGGGACCCCTATGATTCTGATGTTGTTCCTTTTTAATGAGTCACTGATTTCTCTAATTCTTAAATCGTGCTCTTTTGCCTTAATCTCCCTCTTTTTTCCTGCCTCATTATTCTCTGTAAGTTTGTCCTCTATATTGCGGATTCTCTGTTCTGCCTCATCCATCCTTGCCGCTGTGGCATCCATCCGTGATTGCAGCTTAGTCATAGCATTTTTAATTTCATTCTGGCTACTTTTTACTTCTTTTATCTCTGCAGAAGGGGATCCTAATCTATTTTCGACTCCAGCTAGTATTCTTATTATCGTGATTCTAAATTCTGGTTCAGACATCTTGCTTGTATCTGGGTTGGTTACATCCCAGGCTGTCATTTCTCTGTGCTCTTTCTTTTGAGGTGAATTCCTTCGTTCTGTCATTTTGAAGGGAGAAAAGAAATTAATGAGGTAGAAAAATTAAAATTAAAAAATATTAAAATTTAAAAATTAAAAACACACACACACACACAAATTGAATAAATGATGCTAGATCCTAGGTGTGTTTTGGTCTGGGTGTTGAACGTGGTTTGACAGAAAAAAAAAGGGTTGGGGGAAGAAAAAAAACAAAATAAGGAAATCGTTTGAGAATTTGAAAAAAATGAATACACTGAAGTAGACTAAAATGATGGGAGTAAAATAGAATTTGAAAAAATATACACAAAAGTAAAGAATATAGTAGAAAAAAATTAAAGAAAAATATTTTTAATAAAAATTAAAAATAAAAATGAATTATTCTTTTTCTGTATTCAAGAAAAAGAAAAGAAATGAAAAAGAGAAAAAAGATTAAAAAAAGAAAAAAGGAAATCGTTTGAAAGTTTGAAAAGTGAACACACTGTAGTAGACTAAAATAATGATGGAAGGGAAAGAGAATTTGAAAAAGTTTACATAAAAGCAGAAAATATAATAAAAAAATTAAAAAAATATTTTTAATAGAAATTGAAAGTAAAAACGAAGTTTTTCTCTTTCTGCATTCAAGAAAAAGAAAAGAAAATAAAAAGAGGAAAAAAAAGGAAATCATTTGAAAATTTGAAAAGGTGAATACACTGAAGTAGACTATAATAAAATGATGGAAGTGAAATAGAATTTGAAAAAATTTACACAAAAGTAAAAAATATGGTAATAAAAATTAAAGAAAAATATTTTTAATAGAAATTGAAATTAAAAATGAAGTTTTTCTCTTTCTGCATTCAAGAAAAGAAAAAAAAAGAGAAAAAAAGAAAAAAAAGGAAATCGTTTGAAAATTTGAAAAGGTGAATATACTGAAGTAGACTAAAATAAACTGATGGAAGTAAAATAGAATTTGAAAAAAAATTACCCAAAAGTAAAAAATATAGTAATAAAAATTAAAGAAAAATATTTTTAATAGAAATTGAAGGTAAAAATAAAGTTTTTCTCTTTCTGCATTCAAGAAAAAGAAAAGAAACGAAAAAGAGGAAAAAAGAAAAAAAGGAAATCGTTTGAAAATTGAAAAGGTGAATAGACTGAAGTAGACTAAAATAAACTGATGGAAGTAAAATAGAATTTGAAAAAATTTACACAAACGTAAAAAATATAGTAATAAAAATTAAAGAAAAATATTTTTAATAAAAATTGAAAATGAAAATGAATTTTTTCTCTTTTTGTATTCAAGGAAAAGAAAAGAAGTGTAAAAGAGAAAAAAAAGAAAATTGAATAGATGGACCTGCTAACAGATTGATGTAGGACTGAAATTACTTCATTTTTCCCTAGAAGTCAGACTTGTAGCTCTTTATAGTCCATAAACTAAGCAGGCGGGGAGACTTGTGTTCTTGAAGAGCGAAGTTGGCCCAGTTGGGCGGGGCTCAGGGTAAAGGCTCTGCTCTCCACTAGATGGCGCTGCTAGCCTACTGGGGCGGAGTATTGCAGTGCTCGTAGGTGCGTGTGGGTATGCGCATGCGTGGGAGGGTGAAAATGGCGTCACCCAGCCACCCACTCTGTTCTCCCGGATCAGCAGTCGCGCACCTGTCCTCTGTCTTCAGCTCTCGTCCACTCCCTGCTTTTTCACTCTCCGTGACCAGGCCCCAGACAGTACCTCTCTCCCAAGTTTTGTCTCAGCTGTGGCTGTTTTCCCTGGCCCCTTACTTCTGAAAGACTGTGGCTTTGACCCGTTCCGTCCCTCTGTGTGAGGGTCTCACTGAGCAATGGCCGAGTGAGCAATGGCCGAATGTCGGCTGCACCCCGGAACGCCCACTGGACCCTGCTGTTGCCAGTGCCCTGAGACTACGGTCAGGTGCCAGCCCGCCCCAGAAAAAGTTCGCGAGACAGTGTAGCAGCAGCTTTTCAGGGATTACGGAAAATCACAACACATATCTTGCACCAGGCTTCACCCTTAAGGACCTTGTTCCAGCACCAGCGAATGTGGCCGTTTTCTGGGGTGTGCTGGGACCAGGTGGCTTCAGCAGTCTTTACCAAATGTCCTTCTGGCAGTGGAACCGCTTTTGCCCGTGTGGCCTGAGAACCTCCCGGACCGCACTCTGTTCCTGGGGATTCGTCCTTCCCACCAGAGCACCGCCAGGTATGGAGCTGCGGAGTTGCAGCCTTTGCGCTCCCCTTGTTTACAGTCTTAATGGAATTTAAACCCTCTCCTTTCTCCCTTTTTAGTTTAGTCCCTGCGGCTGTTTCCGATTTTCCACTTTCTCTCCAGCTGCTTTTGGGGAGGGGTGCTTTTCCTGTATTCTCCCCCCGCACCCCATCTCTGTCCTCTCTCCTCGCCCAAAGCACCTCCCTTCCTGTGCCTTCTCGCTCCCCAAGTTCACTTCTCCGCGCCGCGTACCGCTGAATTCTGTGGTTCAGGTTGTGTAGATTGTAGTGTTAATCCTCTAATCAGTTTTCTAGGTGTGCAGGATGGTTTAGTTTTGGTCTGGCTGTATTTCATGGATGCGAGACACACAAAAAACTTCCATGCTGTTCTGCCATCTTGGCTCCTCCCTCTAAAATTTTTATTTTTTAAAAAATGTTTACTTATTTATTTTTGAGAGACTTATTTTATTTTGTGAGAGAATGCATAAGCGGGGCAAGGACAGAGAGAGAGAGAGAGAGAGGGAGACACACAATCTGAAGGAGGCCTCAGGCTCTGAGCTGTCAGCACAGAGCCTGATGCGGGGTTCAAACTCATGAACTGTGAGATCATAATCTGAGCAGAAGTCAAAACACTTAACCGACTGAGCCACCCAGGTGTCCCACCAATGTTTTCTTTAAAGTTCAGGTACTCATTAATTAAATAAGCCTTCACTTAAATCCTATTATGTAACAGATACTATGCTATGTGCTGGGGCCATGACAGAACATAAGGCACAATGTATTCCCTGGAAGGAACAAAGAACCCCTCAGGTACATGATAAGGCTCTTTGCCTCATCTGTGTACACACATGTTTCTTCTAGGTTTTGATGTTTGCATCCACTTAGACAGTAAGTTATACCACTCTTGATTTTATCAACTAAAATATCAGGTAGTTATTAAGGATTGTCTTATCTACATTCAGAGGCCCATTATTAAGTTGCCGACCTTGAAAATATGAATGATTCCACATAAAAATTATGTTTGCTGAATTATGAAAATATCAGACAATCATATGAGCCAACAGCTGCTAGAGCTGGGTGGTGGCTGGCCTCTACAGACGGGACAGCAATGGAGTGAGTGCACCAGATGCCCACCTGGCTTTATCCATTATTTCTGTGACCTGCCTGGGCTCCAGACCCCTTTAATCTACATCTCCTGATGTAGGCAGTGCCTTACATCAGACTTTAACAACAGTTTTCTAAAATGTTCTTGTGGGGTGGGAATGCAAGCTGGTGCAGCCACTCTGGAAAACAGTATGAAGGTTCCTCAAAAAAACTAAAAATAGAACTCCCCTACGACCCAGCAATTGCACTACTAGGTATTTATCCAAGGGATACAGGTGTGTTTTGAAGGGACACCTGCACCCCCATGTTTATAGCAGCACTATCAACAATAGCCAAAGTATGGAAGGAGCCCAAATCTCCATCAGTGGAAGAATGGATAAAGTAGATGTGGTAGGTGTGTGTGTGTGTGTGTGTGTGTGTGTGTGTGTGTGTGTGTGTGTATACAGACACACACACACACACACACACACACACACACACACACACACAATGGAGTATTACTCAGCAATCAAAAAGAATGAAGTCTTGCCATTTGCAGCTATGTGGATGGAACTGGAGGGTATTATGCTAAGCATAATTAGTCAAAGAAAGACAAATATATGACTTCACTCATATGAGGACTTTAAGAGATGAAACAGATGAACATAAGGGAAGGGAAACAAAAATAATATAAAAACAGGGAGGGGACAAAGCATAAGAGACTTATAAATATGGAGAACAAACAGAGGGCTACTGGAGGGGTTGTGGGAGGGGGAATGGGCTAAATGGGTAAGGGGCATTAAGGAATCTGCTCCTAAAATCATTGTTGCACTATATGCTAACTAATTTGGATGTAAATTAAAAAAATAAAAAAAAATGTGCTTGTGGGGGTGTCTGAGTGGTTCAGTTGGTTAAACATCCGAATTCGGCTCAGGTCATGATCTCATGGTTCATAAATTTGAGCCCTTCATTGGGCTCTGTGCTGACAGCTCAGAGCCTGGAGCCTGTTTTGGATTCTGTGTCTTCCTCTCTCTGCCCCTTTCCTGCTTGCGCTCTGTCTCTCTCTCTCTCTCTCTCAAAAATAAATAAACATTAAAAAAATTTTTAAGTGTTCTTGGGGAGTGAAATTCTATATCATTTTAATTTTTCTAATAAAGTTAAGCAACCAAGTGTGTTTTTGTTTGTTTGTTTTGCAACCAAGTATTTTTATGTGTAGTGGTATTTAGGCTTGAAACCACAGTTGTGTTTAGATAAGTCTATTAAAAGAAAAATTCATCCCACGATTTCTGTGCTTTCATACCCCAACCACACTATTTATAGCTTCACTTTCTAAGTCATCTCTCTGACTTGTTGCTAATGTAACAGATATTTTTCTCTTTGGAAATACAGTAAGTTCTAGAGGCAAAAAGGACTAAATTGTATGGTAGGTTACAGGGGTGGCTTGTTGACATGGATATTATATTTTGAAACCCTGTTTTCCCTGTAGCCGAAGGAAGCTGATATCAGAGATAACAAAATTCCATTGCCTAGTGTAAACAAGAATGATTCTGGTCACATAACTCTTACTGTCATGGCATCGTCTCTTTCTGCTCTTGTTAAATACAATGGAAATACCTTTGCTAAAGTTGCTGAAAAGTTCCACAGTTTTTAAATCGTTGGAAGAAAATGCATGAGGTATGTTTGAGTTGGGGTCTATTATTTACAGCTAGAGATTAATAGTATATAATTCAGAGGTGATCTTCCTTGGAGATTATGGCAGGTAGAATAACCCCTCTCCCCAAGATATTTGCCCACTAATTCCCAGAATCTGTGACTAAGTGGGGCTCCTTGGCAAAGAAGAATTAGGTTGTATAAGGATTGCTAATCAGTTAACCTTAAAATAAATGGATTACCTGGGGGTCCTTAAAAGTAGAAGAGGGAGGCAGAAGAGGAAGTCAGTGATGTAACATGAGGACTGCCTCTTGTTGCCAGCTTTGAAGATGGCAGAAGGGGCCATAGGCAATCTCTAGAAACTGGAAAAGGCAAAGAAACAAATTCCCCCCTAGAACCTGCAGGAATGCAGCCATATTGACACCTTGAGTTTAGCTCAGTGAGACCCTTGTTGGACTTCTAACTTACAGAACTGTAAAATAATCAATTCGCATTGTGTTAAGCCACTGAGTTTGTAGTGATATGTTATGGCACCCATAGAAGCCTATTACAGAGCTTTATATAGATGACCTGCCTGGGAAGAATTATAATGGTTGGTCAGAATTATGCTGAATAACTGCTATTTGTCTGCTTGCTTCATGAAGATCACTTATTTTGCTAGTGTTTATGGTGTTTTATGTGCTGCACTTACAGGGAAGAAAGTTGTCTCTTTGCCATTTAACTATAACTCTTTTTTTTTTTTTTACCAGTGATTTTCATTTTAGAAACACATTTTTTTTTTAAATCTATAAAGGGCATTCTCATCTTTTCTAAAGAGTTGCCAAGTGTCTTGTTTTATGAGTTGGATTTCATTCGTTGTCTGTCTTTGGACCTGCTCTGCATATGTCCTCCACCTTCAGTCCCCCTCCATGAGACATACAGGGACTCAGTTGCTCAGTAAAGCTCTCACCTGCTCATTTAGGGATGTTTGAAACTGAAAAGATGGCCCACCCTGTGGGTAGTTTAGAAATAGCATAGGAACTGAGCTCAGCCTTTTCTGTATTTTGTATTGTATAATCATAACACGCTGTGAAGTTACCACCATTTCAAAAATGTAGAGAAGTTAGATGATTTGCTCCAGATCAAAGGGCCTGAATCTGGATTTGAACCCAGTTCAGTTTGACTCCAAGGGCTTTGATTCTTCTCTCATGCATATGGACCTTTTTACTTTCTTTATCAACAAACAGCATGCAAAGTAACCAAGGAATAAATAAGAATTCGTTTTAACTATTGTGATAGCAAATTACTAATAGTTATGGAAATGTGAAAAATAATAGCATGATTATAGTTTTGGGTAAGAACATTTTAATTTCCCAGTATCTTATGGCTATCAGAATAAAAAATAACTTTTTAGTCTCAACTCTTTTTTTAATTCTAGCCAGAATCTCTAAGTACAGATATGGAGATCTCAATCCTGTTCTTAAGCTGCCTCATGAGACCATGGAAAACTTGCCCACGTATTGTTGCAAAGATGACTTTGAACAATTTATCTTCAGATTACTCATCTTTATGGCATTTAAAGATAGCTTTTATGTGGGTTTCCACTTATTCACTATTATACAAACCACTCAGAGCAATGGAACTATCTATAAATGGTGCAGAAGCCAGGCACAATGGCAAACGTCCTCTTTCACTGACTCTTAGTTTGATGTTGTTAGCATTTCAATTTTGCTCCTACTTAGATCCCTAATCTCTTCCAATGCCACATTTCATTTTGGGAGCTTACGGGCTCATTTGATTAATGATTTAAATGGCTGAATAGGAAAACGAATTTAGTATATGAAGCCATGAGTTTGCGTAACCTTTTTTTCCACCTCTCTAGGACCAGTGGATTCAGCAGGTTCGTGCTGACCAAAGACATTTCTTAAGTCTGCCCACCTTAACCTCCCCAGAGCATGTCAACAGAGATCTCTGTCTCAGAAAAATGTCAGTCTGAGAAGGCAAAAAGAGTCGGTACCCCTGAGTTGGCTTAACTTATGCAGCACTGGACGCTTTCCCTTCCATTCCAGTTGGCTATCATAGCATCTAACATTTTCAAAATTACTGTAAGTTGTAAGAATGCCTCAGTAAATCATAAGAACTCTTTAAAATTTGTGCATCAAAATATAACAATGTAATTTAATCTTGTTAGATTTCGTTTTGGGGGGGGTCTCATTATGGACAGAATAAACCAGAAACCAAGACGATTTTCACAGTCTTTTTTTTTTTTTTTTTTTTGCACACAAAGAAAATGGTTTCTTAAAATAGGACTACTTAAGCAAGTAATATTTCCCTTAAAAATCTCATATTGCCTCAGTTCAGTCATGAGAAAAACAATAGGCAAACCTAGTTTGGGGACATTTTACAGCATATGTGGCCAAGTACCTCTCAAGGTTGTCAAGGTCATGAAAAGAGAGGATAGACTGAGAAACCATCTTGGTCAGAGGAGACTGGAGAAACATGACAAGTAAATGCAATGTGTCACCCTTACTGGGATCCTGGGACAGAAAGAGAACAATAATGTAAAAATTGGTAAAATCCAAAGTCTAGAGGTTAGTTAATAGTAAATGTGCCAATGTTAGTTTCTGAGTTTTGACAATTCTGTAATGGTGATTAATATAAAATGTTAACAAAGGGGAAACCCATTGTCAGGTGAGGGCTATACATGAACTCTCTGTACTATCTTTGTGAATTTTTCTGTAAATATAAAGCTATTCCAAAATCAAATTCTCAAAAAATCTCATTTTAATAAATTAGGAATCAATTTAGGAAATTAGTATGGATATTATCTAATTCCACTTGAAATTTTCCATATCAAATATCTAATATGATTGCATTGAAATATAACAAAAAGCACACACCAGCATCTTTGGTTTACAAATATATCTAATATTAATCCCACTTATGAGAATAATAATTACTGAATGTCTTTACCTGAAAATGTTAAATATTTGTTTTTAGCTCTTCCCATAGCAAACCTTCTACCTCTTTCACATTCACTAATTATAATGCAAATTTTCTAGTTATAATTCAGTCTTAGGATTTTGAAACCCTTGGGGAAAAATAGCAAATGCTGAAAGTGTGGTCTGGAAACCTTAATTTTTGGAGTAGTCATTCATTTTGTTACTGTTTCCTCTCTGGTAAAGCTCCCCTCCCCCAACCTTTTGAATGCTATCTTTATTCTAGTTGAATTTCTGTCACATTGAAGAGACTTGGAAAGGAACTCAACTCCTGTAGTTTTATTGTGTCAGTTGGAACATCATCAAGCATACAACACGCATTCTTCTGTGTGTCTCCTATTCGACAAGTCCCCTTTTGTGAAGGTATCCGTTTCTATATTGTAATCTAGATCACATATTCCCCTTTAGAGTAAAGTGGTCAAAAGAATTCCATTGTTTTCCTCTTGCTATAATTCTCATAGATAGATAATACTTAGGAAAGCATTTATACATACATTTATACATTCTGTTATTAAAGTTACATTTATACATTCAGTGACTACAGTTGGAGTTAAGTAATGTGTAGAAGTTCTTTGTAGAGTTTTAGGCTGTGCCCTTGCAATCTTGGAAATTTCCACCTGAGCGACAGTGATATACGTCAGCTCTTTGGTTTAATCAACATCCATTGAACTCTGATTGAAAGCCATACATTTAAGATAGGGAAATAACAGACTATCCCTACTCTCAAGAAGCTCACAATCAAATGTAAAGACTGTTATGAGAGAAGATAGTTATGGGGCCACAAAGGGGAAGTAGTTGGTTCAGACATGGAATAAGAAGCAGGCCTCCTTGGGGAAGTAAAGCAGAGTCTAAAGAAGAGTAAAAGTGCTAGGAACTTCTCTCAGGAGGAAGGTGTTCCAGGCAGTTGAACTTGCAGGTGGAAAGCTACAAAGGTGTGGGAGAATGTGGCACGTTTGGGGAACTTTCATGAAGTATAAGCTGGGAAGACAGAGATATCAGAGATGTGGCTGCAGAGGGAGGCAGGGAAAATACTGGTAAGGACTTCTGTTCCTTCTATCTATAATCTAAAAGGAATCCCTAACAGAGGTAAGCAGGAAAGGAGCAGGTATATATTTCTAAGATAACTCTCTGTATGAGATGAACTAGAAAAGTTTAAATAAGTGTGAGGAAAAGCAGTTAGGAGGTGAGATACAGGAGTCTGAGGGGTATGAGAGATACAGGGGTATGAGGAGATGGGTGGAAATGGGGGGAGAAGGTATTTAAGAGGTAGAAGGCAGGTGGAGGAACTAAAGAGGAAAACTGGTAATTCCAGAGTTGGATGTGCTGAGTTCGAGAGCTCTGTAAGTCAAAGGAGCCTGCGGATGGAAGCAGAAGAGAAGACAAAGTCCTCTAAGGTGGAGCCATGGCTCTCTATCGTGGCTTCAGCAGTCCTCAGCAGTAAAAGTCTACCTCCCAGCCTGCTGAGCAAGCATTTTCCAGAATTCTGGCTATGCCACTGAGGCTTTCCTAAGTATTATCTATCAGGTTCCAGCTCAAAGAAAAGAGCCATAGTCTAATAATTCAAGGCTGCCAGAGGAGGGAACGAGCCTCCATGGGAGTGATGATCTGCCTCCCTTTGGAGGCTTGGGCAGAGTAGCAACTAGCTGTTAGGAGCTGTATGAATATTCATGAGCAACCAAAGGAATATTAAATAACATAGCCTCTGCACTCCTTTCTGTCTTCCTCATTCTGATCAGAGGTAGCAGATCTGTGTCAGCCTAAATAATATTCACATAAAAAGGAGAGGTTTGTATCAAGCTATGATTGGTTCCAGTTAATGGATCAGAAGAAAGATACTGTAGAGGGCATCTTGTGGTTGATGCCCATCACCTGTTCTCTTTCCTTTTGGTAATAACACCCCCCAGGTTCCTTTGGGAAACCACCCCCTCCCGCATTCTTAGTCATGTGATTTGGGTGGAATTGACTCTACTTACAAGTCCCAGATGGGACCTGTTAGGCTACAATCAAACAACTTATTTCTTCCCCCTGGCCAGTTATTGGGTTATTGGCCATCCCATCTGGCCAGATGAGGGTATAACCAGGGAGAAATTGGTTGGGCTCCCAGGAAAAAGAAGCTGTCTCCCTTACTGGACTGATTGTTAAGACATGTGCCGGGAGCATAGTTTGACAGTAAAGCCAGCCCCGAAGAGGCTAAGCTGACCCATGTATCCTGGTGGCTTTGTTTCAGGTAGCAATTCCTTTACCTCACATATAATCTCTTAAATCCTGAAACCAATCAGTGCCTGATTTTATTTACTTATTTGCCAGTTGAAGGCTGTCTGCCATTTTCAACCCAAAGTTATGTTGATATGAAAAGTCACACTTTATTTAGAAGGTTATTTTATTCATTCAGCAAATATTTATCATGTGCCAGGTTGTGTCCCAGGACTTGGGATTAAGGCAGTGGATGAGACAGACAGGCTCTTTATTCTCAAGAAAATTGTATTCTTTGGGAAAAGATAGCACAGACTGCAAATAAATGAAGTCTTGCACAGACGAGATAACCCCAGATTGAGTTAGCTGTTATGAAGAACATTAACAGGGTGATGTGATAGAGAATAATGTTGGGGGAAATGCTTAAGATACAGTAGGTCAGACAAGGCCTTTTACTGAGGATGTAGTTTCTGGGTTGAGACAAAAAAGCAAGCTATGGAAATATGTTTGAGGGAGATGGCATATAGCAAGAGCAAAATTCTTTATCAGGAAAGAGCTTTCAGTATTCTAAAAATGTAATGAAAATCAGTATTAATTGAACATAATGAGCAAGCAAGAGAGAAGGCGTGACTGGAGAGGTGGGCTTGGTATACTCCTCTCGTGAATAAAAATGACCCTCTATTTTTAACCCTGATGGATTTCCATTTCATTCATAAGTCATTCATTTGACTAATACTTATGCCTTTTATGTACCAGGTTCTAGGATAGATACAACAAATAAAGGACTTAATAACTCAGAATTCCTGTTTCAGAGGATCTCATCGTCTCTGAAATCTCTTTTCACCCAGAGCCTCTAGAATCTCATGCACTTCGCTGTTCAGTGTTAACAGCCCAGGGTTTGTAACTTGAGGTCTGTCTCCTCACATTCATCACCAGCTCTGCCAAGCACTGTGGTTCCTGCTTCACATCCTATTACATCTTCTGTGTGACCTTCTCATACCTAAACCTCTTTCCTTACAGTTGAGCTCCCCACTTTCCCCACTTGTAAGCAGTTTTCTAATGTAAAGGCTGATGTGCTCTCAGCACAAATGCAACCAAATATGGCGTATCATTTGTTGTCATAGTGGTCGGTGATCTTAGCATACACATGCTTCACAATGTAATATATATTATGCGTATCTTTTTAAGGTTGTCTCACGTTTTTAACAACAAATTCAGGAATTCCATACAGAATCTAAAACTATTCTAATGGTGTTAATGGAGATTATATGTGTATGAGATTTTCTATAGATTTTCTAAGGCAACTTAAAGCCAGACTGACAGATTATGAAAAATAACTAAAAAAACTTGCATACGCACATAAATCTGCCATTGAAATGGGGAAGCCCAGAAAAAGTAGCCTTCATGTTTTTAGCACTGCTAGAAGCAGCTTTATATATTAATATCAGAGAGAATATCAGAAAAGTGATGATTAAGACAAGATAATCTTCATTGGCAAACAATTATCAGTTGTTACTTTATGCAAAGTTCTTGAGCAAGATTAAGTGATACATGCCTTTCAATGGACATAATTTTATAATAATGAAAATAATATTTAGAAGACAAAATGTTGAAGAATCATGAGGCAAATCCAAATGTTGAAAAAGTTTGAAAGCTCTGGAATACCATATTTGATTTCATGTAGTCATTCAGAATGCTGAGACAAGTGGTTTACCCCAATGTAGCCATTGTCCAAGTGTAAAAATGAGTATGAATTTAATTAGCTTCACCTGACTTTCCCTCATTTATTAACTGTCTTTAGGTTTCTAAAAAATGTCATAAAGTAGTAGTATGCATTTAGCTCTGTAACTATAAATTTTATATTCATGTAGATAGATGGATTTAATGAATAGGCCCTTTATCTAACTGCCACCTCTGTTATTCTTTTTTTTTTTTCTTGAGAGTGACCTGTATATTTATTAATGTTTTTTTTAAATATATGAAATTTATTGTCAAATTGGTTTCCATACAACACCCAGTGCTCATCTCAAAAGATGCCCTCGTCAATACCCATCACCCACCCTCCCCTCCCTCCCATCCCCCATCAGCCCTCAGTTCTCAGTTTTTAAGAGTCTATCTTATGCTTTGGCTCTCTCCCACTCTAACCTCTCTCTCTTTTTTTTTTTTTCCTTCCCCTCCCCCAGGTTCCTGTTAAGTTTCTCAGGATCCACATAAGAGTGAAAACATATGGTATCTGTCTTTCTCTGTATGGCTTATTTCACTTAGTATAACACTCTCCAGTTCCATCCACACTGCTACAAAGGGCCATATTTCATTCTTTCTCATTGCCATGTAGTACTCCATTGTGTATATAAACCACAACTTCTTTATCCATTCATCAGTTGATGGACATTTAGGCTCTTTCCATAATTTGGCTATTGTTGAGAGTGCTGCTCTAAACATTGGGGTACAAGTGCCCCTATGCATCAGTACTCCTGTATCCCTTGGGTAAATTCCTAGCAGTGCTACTGCTGGGTCATAGGGTAGGTCTATTTTTAATTTTTTGAGGAATCTCCACACTGTTTTCCAGAGTGGCTGCACCAGTTTGCATTCCCACCAACAGTGTAAGAGGGTTCCTGTTTCTCCACATCCTTTCCAGCATCTATAAGTCTCCTGATTTGTTCATTTTGGCCACCCTGACTGGTGTGAGGTGATATCTGAGTGTGGTTTTGATTTGTATTTTCCTGATGAGGAGCGACGTAGAGCATCTTTTCATGTGCCTCCTGGCCATCCGGATGTCTTCTTTAAAGAAGTGTCTATTCATGTTTTCTGCCCATTTCTTCACTGGATTATTTGTTTTTTGGGTGTGGAGTTTGGTGAGCTCTTTATAGATTTTGGATACTAGCCCTTTGTCTGATATGTCATTTGCAAATATCTTTTCCCATTCTGTTGGTTGTCTTTTAGTTTTGTTGATTGTTTCCTTTGCTGTACAGAAGCTTTTTATCTTCATGAGGTTCCAATAGTTCATTTTTGCTTTTAATTCCCTTGCCTTTGGGGATGTGTCAAGTAAGAAATTGCTATGGCTGAGGTCAGAGAAATCTTTTCCTGCTTTCTCCTCTAGGATTTTGATGGTTTCCTGTCTCACATTCAGGTCCTTTATCCATTTTGAGTTTATTTTTGTGAATGGTATGAGAAAGTGGTCTAATTTCAACCTTCTTCATGTTGCTGTCCAGTTCTCCCAGCACCATTTGTTAAAGAGACTGTCTTTTTTCCATTGGATATTCTTTCCTGCTTTATCAAAGATTAGTTGGCCATACTTTTGTGGGCCTAGTTCTGGGGTTTCTATTCCATTGGTCTATGTGTCTGTTTTTGTGCCAATACCATGCTGTCTTGATGATTACAGCTTTGTAGTAGAGGCTAAAGTCTGGGATTGTGATGCTTCCTGCTTTGGTCTTCTTCTTCAAAATTATTTTGGCTATTCGGGGCCTTTTGTGGTTCCATATGAATTTTAGGATTGCTTGTTCTAGCTTCAAGAAGAATGCTGGTGCAATTTTGATTGGGATTGCATTGAATTTGTAGATAGCTTTGGGTAGTGTTGACATTTTGACAATATTTATTCTTCCAACCCATGAGCACGGAATGTTTTTCCATTTCTTTATATATTCTTCAATTTCCTTCATAAGCTTTCTATAGTTTTCAGCATACAGATCTTTTACATCTTTGGTTAGATTTATTCCTAGGTATTTTATCCTTCTTGGTGCAATTATGAATGGGATCAGTTTCTTTATTTGTCTTTCTGTTGCTTCATTATTAGTGTATAAGAATGCAACTGACTTCTGTACATTGATTTTGTATCCTGCAACTTTGCTGAATTCATGTATCCGTTCTAGCAGACTTTTGGTGGAGTCTATCGGATTTTCCATGTATAATATCATGTCATCTGCAAAAAGTGAAAGCTTGACTTCATCTTTGCCAATTTTGATGCCTTTGATTTCCTTTTGTTGTCTGATTGCTGACGCTAGAACTTCCAACACTATGTTAAATAACAGCGGTGAGAGTGGACATCCCTGTCGTGTTCCTGATCTCAGGGAAAAAGCTCTCAGTTTTTCCCCATTGAGGATAATGTTTGCTGTGGGCTTTTCATAAATGGCTTTTATGATGTTTAAGTATGTTCCTTCTATCCCGACTTTCACAAGGGTTTTTATTAAGAAAGGGTGCTGGATTTTGTCAAATACTTTTTCTTCATTGATTGACAGGATCATATGGTTCTTATCTTTTCTTTTATTAATGTGATGTATCACGTTGATTGATATGCAAATTTTGAAGCAGCCCTGCAGCCCAGGAATGAATCCCACTTGATCATGGTGAATAATTCTTTTTATATGCTGTTGAATTCGATTTGCTAGTATCTTATTGAGAATTTTTGCATCCATAGTCATCAGGGATATTGGCCTGTAGTTCTCTTTTTTTACTGGGTCTCTGTGTGATTTAGGAATCAAAGTAATACTGGCTTCATAGAATGAGTCTGGAAGTTTTCTTTCCCTTTCTATTTTTTGGAGTAGCTTGAGAAAGATAGGTATTATCTCTGCTTTACACGTCTGGTAGAACTCCCCTGGGAAGCCATCTGATCCCGGACCCTTATTTGTTGGGAGGTTTTTGATGACTGATTCAATTTCTTCACTGGTTATGGGTCTGTTCAAGCTTTCTATTTCCTCCTGATTGAGTTTTGGAAGTGTGTGGGTGTTTAGGAATTTGTCCATTTTTTCCAGGTTGTCCAGTTTGTTGGCATATAGTTTTTCATAGTATTCCATGATAATTGCTTGTATTTCTGAGGGATTGGTTGTAGTAATTCCATTTTCATTCATGATCTTATCTATTTGGGTCATCTCCCTTTTCTTTTTGAGAAGCCTGGCTAGAGGTTTGTCAATTTTGTTTATTTTTTCAAAAAAACAACTTTTGGTTTCATTGATCTGCTCTACAGATTTTTAAATTCTATATTGTTTATTTCTTTTTTTTTTTTTTTTTTAATTTTTTTTTTTTCAACGTTTTTTATTTATTTTTGGGACAGAGAGAGACAGAACATGAACGGGGGAGGGGCAGAGAGAGAGGGAGACACAGAATCGGAAACAGGCTCCAGGCTCCGAGCCATCAGCCCAGAGCCTGACGCGGGGCTCGAACTCACGGACCGCGAGATCGTGACCTGGCTGAAGTCGGATGCTTAACCAACTGCGCCACCCAGGCGCCCCTATATTGTTTATTTCTGTTCTAATCTTTATTATTTCTCTTCTGCTGGGTTTAGGGTATCTTTGCTGTTCTGCTTCTATTTCCTTTAGGTGTGCTGTTAAATTTTGTATTTGAGATTTTTCTTGTTTCTTGAGATAGGCCTGAACTGCAGTGTATTTTCATCTGAGGACTGCCTTCGCTGACTCCCAAAGCGTTTGGATTGTTGTATTTTCATTTTCATTTGTTTCCATATATTTTTTAATTTCTTCTCTAATTGCTTGGTTGACCCATTCATTCTTTAGTAGGGTGTTCTTTAACCCCCATGCTTTTGGAGATTTTCCAGACTTTTTCCTGTGGTTGATTTCAAGCTTTATAGCATTGTGGTCTGAAAGTATGCATGGTATGATCTCAATTCTTGTGTACTTATGAAGGGCTGTTTTGTGACCCAGTATGTGATCTATCTTGCCACCTCCGTTATTCTTGATTCTACTGGAATCTAGTAGGGGCACATCATAACATTACAGTGAAAATTTGTGATGTTCAAAAGAAATAAATAACAATGTAACTTTCTAAACAAAGATTAAGCATGAAATATAACATATAAATTCAACCATGTAAACTGTGAGACACAAGCTGCAGTTTGATAGGGAGTTTGTGTAAACATCAACACTGCATGTCAAGATGGAGAGAAAAAACAAAGATAAACAAAGATATGCCCTCTCTTAGCATGACCTAGCAACAGTGTGCCAGGCATGTGGACTGTGCAGCTATAATCAGCCTCTGCTTGTGACTTGACTAGGGTGCAAGTGGGGACATGTGTAACAGGGTGAGGGAACATGGTGGTGATCAGAACCCCCTCCTGCACTCATAATGAGCTACTACAACCTATTTTGTTTGTGGTCAAATTGTTACTCTCGCCAAATGATATCGTTGTGATTGTAGCGACATTTATTTTTATTTTTATTTTTTTAAAGGTTTCATTTTTAAGTAATTCCCCCCACCCCCAACGTGGGGCTCCAACTCACAGCCCCGAGATTAAGAGTCACACATTCCACAGACTGAGCCAGCCAGTCGCCCTGTAACATTTTATTTAAAAGTCTCTGACTCCATATTACTGTAACAAAAAGCAGAATTTTTGAAAATTCACATTTTTTAGGCTGTTTTCCAGTGACTTCATTTCCTTAAAAAGGACTTTTTTGTGTTAACATAAAATGAAATTCACCTATTTTCATTATGCCACAAAGTGAGTTTTGACAAAAGCTCAGCCCTGTCCACTACCACCGCACTCAGCAATATTTTCTTCACCTGGAAGAGTTTAATTTGTGCTCTCCCCCCCCCCCCCCCCCCCCCCCCCCCCCCCCGTCACTGCCCTGCTGCTCATTGAACTAGACAACCACTAATCTCCTTTTAGTCACTACAGACTACATTTGCCTTTCCAGTGTTCCATACAGAAGTCATCACACATCACGCTGAATTCTCCTGCTCAGCACAATGCTTTTTTACATTCCACCATGTTGCTGAGGCACCAGTAGCTCGTTCCATTTATTGCCAAGTACTATTCCATCACATGGATGTATAATAAATTTTTTTTATTCAGCTGTTGATGGAATGATGCACATCTCCAGTCGTGGCTGTTCCAAAAATAAAGCTGCTATTCATATATGTATGAAGTCTTTGTGTGAATATGTGTTATTTCTCTTAGGTAAGTATGGAGGAGGGGAATTCTAGTCCTGTGTGAGGTGTATGTTTAACTTCATAAGTAACTATTAAGCTGTGTTCCAAGTTTGGTTGTATTATTTTGTACTCACACTAGCCACATACGAAAGACTTTAACTTGGGCCATTCTGCTGGGCACAGAGTAAAATCTTACTTTAGTTTTCATCAGAAGTTCCATGAAGACGAGTGATGTTGAATATGTTTTCTCATATTAACTGTATGTTCATGTATCATTTTTTATGAAGTAACTATTCATATATTATTTTTCATTTTTATTAGGCTGTCTTTTTTTAAATTTAAAAAAATTTTAAATTTTAGAGAGAGCACAAGTGGGACAGGGGCAGAGGGGGGGAGAGAGAGAGAGAGAGAGAGAGAGAGAGAATCTTAAACAGGCTCCACACTCAGCACAGAGCATGATGGAGAGCTCAGTCCCATGGCCCTGGGATCATGACCTGAGCTGAAATCAAGAGATGGGCGTTCAACTGACTGAGCCACTGAGGTACCCCAAGAATTCTTAATATATTCTGTATACAACTCATTTTTAGATAAAAGATTTGTGGTTTTGTGAATATTTTCTGTCGGTGCTTACCTTTGTATTTCCTAAATGATGTCTTTTGAAGAGTAGAAGATTTCAATTTTGATGAAATGCAATTTGTCAAAATGTTTTTTTTAATGATTTATGGGTCTTGTGGCCTGAAGAAATCTATGCCTACTCGAAGGTCACAGGAATTTTCTCCTATGCTTTCTTCTAGACGTGTTAGGGTTTATTTTTTTTAAGTTTATTTATTTTGAGAGAGAGAGAAAGAGAACATGTATGTTCGCAAGCAGGGGAGGGAGAGAGAGAATCCCAAGCAGACTCTGTGCTGTCAGTGCAGAGACTGACATGGGGCTTGATCTCATGAACGGTGAGATCATGACCTGAGCAGAAATCCAGAGTCCCATGCTTAACAGAATGAATCCCTTGCTGCAAGTTTTTATTGCAAAAGGTTTTTAAATTTTGTCAAATATTTTTTCTATTTCCAATGAGATGTATATCATCTTTGTTTTTCAATATGATGAATTACATTAATCGATTCCCTAATGGTAAACCAGTACTGCATTCCTGAAAAAAGCCTTTTTGGTCATGGTATATTATTATTTTTATAGCTTGCTCTTAAAGATGTTTGCAACTGAATTCATGAGGACTATGTTTGCTAGTTTTGGTATCAGGTCACTCAATATTGGCCTCATAAAATGAGCCAAGGTCTTCCTTCTTTCTCTGTTTTTTGAAATAAGTTGTATAGTCTTGGTATTATTTCTTCCTTAAATGTCTAATATAATTTACTAATTAAGTCTCTGCATGTGAAATTTACTAACGAAAATGTTTTACATTATGAATTCAATTATTTTAATATTCAATATGGGACAATTTGGCTTCTCTACTTCCTTTTGACTCAGTTTGATCATTTGTGTTAAGGTATTAATAAATATGTGTTAATATGTGTTAATAAATATTAAGGTATTTATTACTTTATCTAAGCTGTCAAATTTATCAGCATAATTTTATTCATAATTCCTTAATTATCCTCTTAATGTCTGTAGTTATGTAGTTATGTTCCCTCTTTCATTCCTTGTTTTGCTAATTTGTATTTTCTTTCTTTATTCTTGGTACAGCTAGATGTTTACAAAACATTTCAAGGCTTTCAAAGAACCAGTTTTTAATTTCCTCGACTTTTCTCTATCTTTTGACCACTTTTTATTTCATTGAATTATGCTCTTGTCTTCATTATTTTCTTTCTATTTTGGGATCAATTTATTCCTATTTTTGTAGGTTCATAAAGTAGAGACATTCATTTTAGAACTTTCTTTTCTAAATAAGCACTTAAGGTCACAAATTTCTTTTCAGGCATTGCTTATTAGCACTGCATATATTTTAATATGTTGTATTTTATTTATTTTTATTCTTTAAAAAAAGAGCTTAATTTGTAGAGTAACTTCAGGTTCAGCAAAATTGAGAGGATGATTCAGAGCTATCCTATATTTCCTCTGCCCCAACACATACATAGCCTACTTCATTATCAACATCTCCCACCAGAGTGGTACATTTGTCACAACTGATGAATCTATAATGACATAGTGTCACCTAAAGTTCATAGTTTACACTAGGGTTTGGTCTTGGTGTTTATACATTTGTCCAAACCCATAGAATATATGGGACATGTTTCTACCCTCACAGTATAACACCAAGTAGTTTCACTACCCTAAAAATCCTCTGTGTGATGCCTGTGCATGCCAGCCTCCGCTGCCTAAACTCTGGCAACCACTGATCCTTTTACTGTCTCCTTATTTTGCCTTTTTCAGAATGTCATATAGCTGGAGTCATACAGTATATAGCCTTTTTGTGTTGGCTTCTTTTACCTCTTATTGTGCATTTAAAACCTTCCGTGTCTTTTCATGGTTTGACAACTCATTACCTTTTAGCTCTGAATAATATTTCATTGTCTGGATGCAGCAGTTTACTTATCAATTTACCTACTGAAAGATGTTTTGGTTGCTTCCAAGATTTGGCAATTATGAATAAAGCTGCTATAAACATCTGTGTGTAGGTTTTGTGTGGACTTAAGTTTTCAACTCCTTTGGGCAAATATCAAGGAGCACGATGTTTTGTACTGTATGGCAAGAGTATGTTTAGTTTTGTAAGGAATCACCAAATTCTTTTTTGAAGTGGCTATACTATTTTGCATTCCCACTAGCATCCTCATCAGCATTTAATATTGTCCCTGTTCTGGATTTTGGTCATTCTAATAGATGTATAGTGTTATTTTATTGTTGTTATTTTATTTTATTTATATATTTTTTAATTGTTTTAATTTTCATTTTTCTGATGGCATATGATGTGGAGCATCTTTAAAGATTTTTTTGCTATCTGTATGCTTTGGTGAAGTGTCTGTTAAGGTCTTTGACTCATTTTTAAAATTGGATTGCTTTCATATTGTTGAGTTTTAAGAATTCTTTGTATATTTTGGGTAACAGTTCTTTCTCAGATATGCCTTTTGCAAATATTTACTCCTTGCCTATGGCTTGTCTTCTAAGTCTCTTGACAGTATCTTTCATTGACAGAAAATTTTAATTTTTTTTTTAATTTTTTTTTAATGTTTATTTACTTTTGAGACAGAGAGAGACAGAGCATGAACGGGGGAGGGTCAGAGAGAGAGGGAGACACGGAATCTGAAGCAGGCTCCAGGCTCTGAGCTGTCAGCACAGAGCCCGACGCGGGGCTTGAATTCACTGACCATGAGATCATGACCTGAGCCGAAGTCGGACGCTTAACCGACTGAGCCACCCAGGCGCCCCAGAAAATTTTAATTTTAATTAAGTCCAGTTTACTAATTACTTCTTTCACAGATTATGCCTTTAGTGGTGTATCTAAAAAGTTATTGTCAAATCCAAGGTCATGTATATTTTCTCTTATGCTATATTTCAGGGTTTTTATAGTTTTGCATTTACATTTAGGTCTGTGATTCATTTTAAGTTACTTTTTATGAAGGGTATAAGATGTGTGTTTGAATGTATTTTTTGCATGTAGATGTCTAGTTTTTCCAGTGCCATTTGTTGAAAAGACTATCTTTTCTCCACTGTATTGTCTTTTCTCCTTTGTCAAAGATCAGTTGGCTGTAGTGTGTGAGTCTATTTCCAGGCTCTCTATTCTGTTCCATTGATCTATTAGTCTATTCTTCTGCCCATACCACACTGTCTTGATTACTGTCACTTTATAATAAGCCCTAAAGTCAGGTAGCATCTGTCCTCCAACTCTTTTCTTCTCCTCCAATATTGTATTGGCTATTCTGGGTCTTTTGTTTCTCCATATAAACTTTAGAATCATTTTGGCAATATCTACAAAATCATTTTCTGGGATTTTGATTGAGAGTGCATTGAATCTGTAGATCAAATTGGGAGAATTGACAACTTGATATTAATGAGTCTTTCTATCCATAAACATAGAACCTGTCTCCATTTATTTAGTTTTTTGATTTCTCTTACCAGTTTTATAGTTTTCCTTGTAGAGACCTTGTATATTTTTATTAGATTTATGTCCAAGTATTTCATTTTTGGGAGTGCTAATGCAAATGACAATGTGTTTTCAATTTGAAATTTTACTTGTTCATTGATGGATGTGGGAAAGTGACTTTTGTAGATTTACCTTATATTCTATAACCTTGCTATAATTGCTTATTATTTCAAAGAGTGCTTTTTGTGGCTTCCCTCAGATTTTCTACAAAGATAGCCATGTTATCTGTGAACAAAGGCAGTTTTATGTTTTCTGTCCCATTCAGTTGTCTTACGGCATTAGCTAGGACTTCCAATATGATATTGACATGGAGTGATGACATCCTTGCCTTGTTCCTCATCTCAGCGGGAAAGTTTCTAATTTCTCACCATTAAGTATGATGTTAGTAGGTTTTTTTGTTATTATTCACAAGTTGAGGAAGTTCCTCTCTATTCATGGTTTACTGAGAATTTTTATCATAGATGAGTTTTGGATTTTGTCAAATGCTTTTCATGCATCTATTGATATGATTGTGTGATTTTTTTTTTAGCCTGTTGATATGATAGATTACATTAATCAATTTTCCAATGTTGAACCAGCTGTGGATATTTGAGATTAACTTCATTTGGCTTTCGTATATAATTCTTTTTACACATTGTTGGATTCAGTTTGCTAATATTTGGTTGAGTATCTTTGCATCTGCTTTCATGAGATATATTGCTCTGTGTTCTTTTCCCATAATGTCTTTGTCTGGTTTGGTATTAGGGTGTTGCTGGCCTTTTAGAATGAGTTTCTTCTTTAAAAACATTTTCTAAACTGGACAGTTATATGCAAAAGAATGAAACTGGACCATCTTCTTACACCATACACAAAAATAAACTCTAGATGGCTTAAAGACCTAAATGTGAGTCCTGAAACCATACAAATCCTTGAAGAGAGCACAGGCAGTAATTTCTCTGACATCGGCTGTAGCAACATTTTTCTAGATATGTTTCCTGAGGCAAGGGAAACAAAGACACAAACTTTTGGGACTACATAAAAATAAAAATTTTCTGCACAGTAAAGAAACAGCCAAGAAAACTAAAAGGCAACCGATGGAATGGGAGAATATATTTGCAGATGACATATCCAATAAAGGATTATTATCCAAAATATATAAAGAACTGATACAATGCAATACCCTAAAACCAAATAATCCAATTTAAAAATGAGCAGAAGACATGAACAGACATTTCTTCAAAGAGACGTACAGATGTCCAACACATGAAAAGATGCTCAGCATCACTCATCATCAGGGAAATATAAATCAAAACAACAATAAAGTATCACCTCACAGCTGTCAGAATGTCTAAAATTAACAAAAGAAACAACAGGTGTTGGCAGGGATGTGGAGAAAAAGGAACACTCTTGCACTGTTGGTGGGAATGCAAACTGGTACAGCCACTGTGGAAAACAGGATGGAGGTTCCTCAAAAAATTAAAAATAGAACTAACTACCCTATGATCCAGTAATTGGACTACTGAGTAATTATGCCCCAAATACAAAAACAGTCATTCAAAGGGATACATGCACCCCTATGTTTATTGCACTATTATTTACAATAGCCAAACTGTGGAAGCAGCCTAAGTGTCCATCAATAGGTGAATGGATAAAGAAACTGTCTGCATGTATGTGTACACACACACACACACACACACACACGCACTGGAATATTATTCAGCCATAAAAAAGAATGAAATCTTGCAATTTGCAACTACATGGATGGAGCTAGAATATAATACTAAGCAAAATAAGTCAGTAAATGAAAGAGGAATACCATATGATCTCACTTATATGTGGAATTCAAGAAACAAAACAAAGGAGAGAGAGAGAGAGAGAGAGAGAGAGAGAGACAAACCAAAAAATAGACTTTTAACCATAGAGAACAAAGTGATGGTTACTAGAGGGGAGATGGGTGGGGAAATAGCTGAAATGGGTGACGGGGATTAAAGAGTACACTTATTATATAAAAAAAAGAAGGAATAAAAATATTTTCTAATTTCTCTTGCAATTTCTTTAAAAAATTAAAAATAATGTTTATTTATTTTTGAAAGACAGAATATGAGTGGGGGAGGGGCAGAGAGAGAGGGAGACACAGAATCTGAAGCAGGCTCCAGGCTCTGAGCCATCAGCACAGAGCCCAGTGTGGGGCTTGAACTCACGTGCCATGAGATCATGACCTGAGCCTAAATTGGACGCTTAGCCAACTGAGCCACCCAGGTGCCCCTCTCTTGCAATTTCTTGTTTGACCAGTGGATTACTTAAAAATGTGCTGTTTAACTTCCAAGTATTTGGAAGACTTTTCAGATATATTTCTAATTTCTAATTTACTTTCATTGTAATCAGTGAACATATGTGTTCTGCTTCCTTTCTTTTAAATTTATTGACTTATTTTATGAAACATCATGTGGCTTATCTTTGCTAATATCCCACATCCACTTGGAAACAATGTAAATTCTGCCATTGTTAAAGAATTAATTGTAGTGAATATGGAGTTAAATCAACATTGTATGGTTAGGCATAGAATATTGTAATATTAGTCACTGAGGCACTCATTATTAACATTTTTTGATGGGACTTTTGGGGCTCTCATAGGAGATGCTTTTAATTTTAAGGTGCACCCATGGATTAATTAATAATCCATGTGATTTTCATCTGGAAATGATTAAGGAAGCAGGTGTCTTTGAATATTTGAAGAGCAGTGTAGTCACACTCAATTTGCACCCAAATCCACCACAGCTGCTAAAAATGGTTTTGTCCTTAATTAAATTCTTATTTTGAGTGGAAACAGTTTTTCCTACAAGCTAGGGCCATATGCTTGGAAACTGTGACAGTGGCCTTTATGTCATGCCTCAATAAGACGTAATCTCACATGGCATAGGCATTAATATAAACCACATAAAATAATATTTTTGCAAACCCAGAACCAGAGCAGTGCTCTGGGGAGGGGAGATTGACAGGAAATGAATATGAGAGAATTTTCTAGAGACATGGAAATATTTTAGTTCATGATAAGGTATATACAGGTGTATATATTTGTTAAAATTGTACATATAAGATTTCTTAAAACGTATTTGTTTAAAGCAAAAAAAAAAAAAACACCCCAGTGTATTGTAAGATTTACAACATGTAGAATTTTACTTCATAAAATAAGTATAAAATGATAAAAAAATTTAAAACCTTACTGTGCGCATTAATTTTCTGGGAGTCTGATTGATTAGGCCTATCATAAAACCTAGGAATTGGCATGCTTAGCAATCATTCTGGGTGCTTCTTTTGAAGATAGTTCAGTGGCTCACATTTTGAGAGATAATGGACAGAAAAAATTCCAAAGAGGGAGGACGCTTTCTGAAAGAAGTAGGATTTTAGGTAGGTATTGTAGAATAGGAATAGTTAGATAAGCAGCAAGCAGTTACATCCATTTTGAAGAGAAACACTCATTGCCTGAAAATTCTAACATGTAAGGACCCATCCACTTTGTAAATTTCAGTCCTATTGTTATTTGGTTTATAGCAAATTAAGAAAAACACAATAAGCTGGCTACTGACCCGTGTGTAACCATGGTAACCTTTTTAAAAGCATAATTTTCCTGAAAAGAAAGTAGCAAAAATGGCTATGTAACCAACAAAATATCTCTTTGAGACATCCAAATGAAAATTAGAGAGGAATCGGATGTAGTGAAGCATGGAATTGCAACTCAAAGAAATATAACATGGTTTGTCTACTAATCTTTCCACAACTCTCACTTAGGGATAACAGGCAAGATAAGACGTTTTCTTCTTTTCTTCAAATATAATGTCATCATGATTAATAGTGAGTTGGAGTTGTCCTGAGCTGCATTACAGTGAAGGACTGAACTTTGTACTGGTGCATTTAGAACTTGAGGATGAACATGGGTATATAATTCATCTACAAAGGATGTGTAATTCATATTACAGTAGGTACATCATGTATTAAAACTGAATGGTGACTTCCATATCAGGATAGGTGATTAGGAGGTTTGAGGAAATGTCAGGGAGCATCATGTTACTCTCTAAATCTAGTGGTGTTTTATATTCAAAGCCTATGTACTTATTTGTTAGTAACATAAAAAGCACACATAATCATTACAGTAATGGAAAAAAGCCATGACTCTAAATTAGGAAGAACTGAATTCAGATACAAAGGGCATAAACGTGTTTCCCTCTTTCTCATTTTTACTGTGTGTGTGTGTGTGTGTGTGTGTGTGTGTGTGGCTGTCTATATTTGTATGCTTTTAATTTTATTTTTAGTTTTTTTTTTAAACTAAAGCCAGGGGAGGGGCAGAGGGAAAGTTAGCATCCCAAGCAGCCCCCATGCCTAGAGTGGGGCTCATTCCTACAATCCTAGCATGACCCCAGTTGAAGCCAAGAGGTGGATGTTCAGCTGAGTCACCCAGGCACCCCTGTATTTGTATGCTTTTGAATGAAGTTGGTGAGAGAGTTATAAGTATAGATAAGGAAGTTTTACATAACTTACCAAATGCAGTGTCATTTAGATAAACATGGTAAATATGTAGTGATTTTATTAAAAACTGAAAATTAAAAAACTAATCAGAGAAAGCTTAATTAACACAGAAATACATTCGAATTTATTTAAAAGATGTCACATTTAGTAAAAATATTCCACAGTAACTGTGTGTACAAATAAGTAACAAATAACTAAATACTGTGATTAGTTTTAAAATTTCTGCATAGATTTAAAAACCTGAAGCACCCAGAGCATGTCACAATGACACTGTATTGGGAAGTGACGTGTCCTCCTCAGATAAGGTACATAATGTTAAATTAGTGGCATGTTGAAAGATACTGTTAAAAAATAGGATATTAAAGCAGAATACTCAAATACCTGTGCACGTTCACACACCTTGACATTAAGAATCAAAAAAAAAAAAAAAAAAAAAAAGAAAAAAAAATCATTATTCCTGAATAAGAATAAGGGGATTTAAGACATTTCAGAATTCTAATCCAGTGAGAACTGGTCACTTCTTTTCATGGTGTCCTTTCATCCAAGAAAATGATGAAACCTTGGGGGGACATGAGGGCCTGAACATGAATGGGGGAGCAAAACATGAAATATATTTAAATATGAGAGATGACCAATGAGTGCCCAATGCAGAAAGTCCCTAAATCAGGGTCTATATGGGAAAGGAAAACAATATTTTTATCATGTTGCTTTGAACGGTCCTTACTGGATTCTCACTGGGTTTAGAGTTCTATGCTCTACATAAAAGCTCAAGGTTTCAAGGAGTTGCTGCTGAGACCTAAAAACTTCCTTCTTTTCCATCACTGTTTATATGACTACAATTGCATTCTATCTATAGCTTGAATGAAATATTTCTTTTGTGAACAATAAATAACACCACTTCTTATGAAACTACCTTAGGCCAGTGGCTCAGTGCTCTCTGGGTACTAATCCTTCACAACCCCCCTTCACATAATGAAATTGATGCCCACCGTGTGACCAGGCAGGATTTAAACTTCATTACCCATAGATTATTAATAAATAATATTGCTAATGATAATTGACTTGCTATAATTGCAATCTCCTTGTTCAACAGGACTTAAACCAGAATGCCGGGGAATTCACCTCATTTAAGTGGAAACAGTACAGGGCTGGGAGCCACAGGCTGTGTTCTAATTCAGCTCTGGAGCAAGCTGGCTATTCAACCCCCATAAGCTCGTAAGGTATTCTATTTTAAAACAGGTAGGTCACTTTTCAAGCTTTTTATCTGAAATCTTCTTGTCTAAGAATATTCTATCTGGATAATACCTAGTATTTCCATTTGGAAAATGATTCGGTAAAATATTGGACTTAGTGATGTATTTTTAATGAGGCTTTGTTTTGTTCTGTCATGACTTTTGGGGGACTATTTCCACATCTTGCTCTGACTTTTGTTACCAATTACCCTGGTGGTGGATGGCGGGGTGGAATGTGGCTCCTCCAGGAGTGGGGGCCCAGAGCAGGAGCTCTGTGCAGCACAATTTGCCTCTTTTTTAGGGCACTTTGACGCTGGCAGGCAGTGATCATACGATAGCACTGGTTTTAGATATTTGGTTTGCTCTCATGTAGGCAGTCATTTGTCTACTTTTTAGATGATCCCAGTGTTCCACAGATGAGCAATAATTAAACACTTTGTCAGAAATTGTTGGTTGCCTTAAATCATGAATTAATAAAATATAATTTAATTAGAACATTTCTTGATAAAAGGATCAGTGATAGGGGTGCCTGGGTGGCTCAGTTGGTTAAGCTTCTGACTCTTGGTTTCGGCTCAGGTCATGATGTCGTAGTTTGTGAGTTTGAGCCCCATGTTGGGCTCCATGCTGTCAGCCTGGGACTCTCTCTCTCCTTCTCCTTCTGCCCTTCCTCTGCCCTCTCTGTCTCTCAAAATAAATAAACTTAAAAATTTTTAAAAAAGGTTAAAAAAATGAAAAAAAGGATCAATGATAATTCTTAAAGTATGAATGTGATATTATTAGTACATATAATTTATACATTTTGTATATAATTTTATACATTTATACATTATACTTATTGAAGCAGTGAATCTATTCTTGTGACAAAATATGCAGAAGAAGTGATTTCCTTTAGAAAACTCACTGACAAAACCTTTGACACCACTTCCTGGAATATGGGGCTACTAAGATTCTATGTCGAAGCAAAGTGGTTCCAGTTAATATTAGGTTCAAGGGGATGAAGATAAGCTTGGTTTCCCTTATCTTTGTTGTCAATTTGAATATTACTCCAATCAGGCCCTTATTTGGTCCTTGACAAATAAAAGCTTAGTATTTTGTAGTTGGATTCATAAGACCAAGTTATGTGTTAATGTAATTGTATGTGTTCTCTATTTTAAATAAAGCCGTTTGTATTTTGGTGTTGCTCTCCTGAGTAATATTTTATTACAAACATGGAGGAAGACTAAATGTATTCTCCATCTTTTAAAAGCCTCACATTTTAAAATGAAGTAGATCTCTAAAATGGTTGTTAAATCAAAGAAGAAAGAGATTTTGAAAGTGTAGGGAAAATGGAAAGTCTCATGAAATTAGGGTACATGGATGCAGGCTTTTAATGCTCACTGTTTTAAGCATACCTCAATATTTTGTTTGTAACTTTTTACTGTGAACCAGCAAAAGAAGTCTTAGGGATGATGCTGTTCATTATATCATTGCGAGCAGAGCCTGCATTACAAAGAGGAGATTGTGGTATTATTAGGGCTGGAAGTATCTATCATTCTGTATACTTCTATTATAATATTTTATCATTCTCCCAGGGAAATACACTTTCCCTAATAGGTAAAATTGTCCAATAACTCAAATTATAGATTTTATTTTCCATTTCTGTGGGTTGTTTTGTTTCTATGTATTTTTCTTCTCATCTATTTCTATTCACACAGGTGCAACCACATTGCTTCCCATTCCTGAGAAAGTGAATGGAGCTAGAAAGATGTGTTTTTCATTTGTTTTGTTTCAGGGACTGCACTCTTACAGCAAGCATTTTACTAAAGGGGCAGGACTTATGTAAAAAAAAAATTCCCAACTGACACTACAATACGGGAAAATATGGGCCCTTCTAATTTTGCTGCCAGGAACAGTTTGCCTCTCAGGCATGAATTTTAAGGGCTTAGTCAGAACTATAGGTATGGAAAACATTCTTTTATTTTGTATAACTAGGGTAACTCCTCCATGTCAACCAGTTGGCTTTAGAGTGGCTGTTCTGAAGGTGAGTTCCCAGGACCACTGGAATGTCCTCAAGACCTTTTTTTCAGGTCCATGAGGTTCTGGTTTTTCTAACCATGTATCTTGGTGAGGCTGGTTTTCTTCATATGCATCACCCCAAAACAACACATCACAATAAATTGGATGCAAAAGCAGGTATTAAAACCCAGACATTAAATAGATTTTATAAAAACATAAGAGCTATTCTTACTATTTTGTTTGTTTTGTTTCTATTTTTTTCCTTCACATTTTAATTTAAATTTCAGCTAGTTAACATACAAAGTGATATTAGTTTCAGGTGTAGAATTTAGTGATACATCATGTGCATACAAATCCAGTGCTCACAAAAAGTGCCCTCCTTGATGCCCATCACCTGGTTTTTTTTTGTTTTTTTGTTTTTTTTTTAATTTTTTTTTTTAAGGTTTATTTATTTTTGAGACAGAGAGAGACAGAGCATGAACGGGGGAGGGTCAGAGAGAGAGGGAGACACAGAATGTGAAACAGGCTCCAGGCTCTGAGCAGTCAGCACAGAGCCCGACGCGGGGCTCGAACTCACGGACCGCGAGATCGTGACCTGAGCCGAAGTCGGACGCCTAACCGACTGAGCCACCCAGGCGCCCCAACCCATCACCTGTTTAACCCATCCCCTACCACCTCCTTTCTGGTAGCCCTCAGCTTACACTCAAGAGTCTGTTTCTTGGTTTGCCTCTCTTCCCTCCCCACCACGTTCATTTGTTTTGTTTCTTAAATTCGCATATGAGTGAGATCATGTGGAATTTGTTTTTCACTTATTGCCTTATTTTGCTTAGCATAACACACTCTAGTTCCATCTGTGCCATTGCAAGTGGCAAGATTTCATTCTTTTTGATGGCTGAATAATGTCCCAATGTCCCAATAATGTCCCAATATATATATATCCATACACACACACACACACACACACATTCATACCACATCTTCTTTATTCATTCATTAGTTGTTGTACACTGGGGCCATTTCCATAATTTGGCTATTGTAGATAATTCGTGCTGTAAATATCTGGGTGCATGTATCCCTTTGAGTCAGTATTTTTGTATCCTTTGCTTAAATACCTAACAGTGAAATTGCTGGATCATAGGTTAATTCTATTTTGAACTTTTTGAGAAGACTCCATACTGTTTTCCAGAGTGGATGCACCAGTTTGCATTCCCACCAACAGGGCACGAGGGTTCCCCCTTCTCCACATCCTCTCCAGCACCTGTTGTCTCTTGTGTTGTTGACTTTAGCCATTCTGGCTACTGTGAGGTGATAGCTCATTGTAGTTTTGATGATCAGTGATGGTGAGCGTCTTCTCATGGGTCTGTTGGCCATCCGTGCGTCTTCTGTGAAAAATGTCTACTCATGTTTTCTGCCCATTTATAATTGGATTATTGGTTTTTGGGTGTTGAGTTTTGTTTAGAAGTTCTTTATAGATTTTGGTACGCTTTATCCAATCTGTCATTTGCAAATATCTTCTCTCATTTGGTGGGTTGCTTTTTAGTTTTGTTGGTTATTTCCTTAGCTGTGCAGAGCTTTTTACTTTGATGAAGTCCCCATAGTTTATTTTTGCTTTTGTTTCCCTTGCCTCAGGAAACATAGCTAGAAAGAAGTTGCTATCACTGATGTAAAACAGGTTACTGCCTGTGTTCTCCTCTAGGATTTTGATGGTTTCCTGTCTCACATTTAGGTTTTTAATCCATTTTGAATTATTTTTGTGTATGATGTAAGAAAGTGGTTCAGTTTCACTTGTTTTGCATGTAGCTCTCCAGTTTCCCAGCACTGTTTGCTGAAGAAACTGTCTTTTTTCCATTGGATATTCTCTCCTGCTTTGTCAAAGATTAATTGACCCTATAATTGTGGGCCTATTTTTAGTTTTAATATTCTCCTTCATTGATCTATGTATCTGTTTTTGTGCCAGTGCCATACTGTTTTGATTATTACAGCTTTGTGATACAAATTGAGGTCTAGAATTGTGATACCTCCAGTTTTGTTTCTGTTTCTGTTTTTCTTTTTTTTTTTCTTTTGATTTATTTTGAGAGAGTGTGTGAGCAGGGGAGGGACAGAGGAAGAGAGAGAGAGAGAGCAAGAGAGAGAGAGAGAGAGAAAGAGAGAGAATCCTAAGGAGGCTCCGTGTTGTCAGTGCAGACCCTAACATGGGGCTCGAACTCACGAACAGTGAGATCACAACCTGAACCGAAATCAAGAGTCGGATGCTCAACTGAGTCACCCAGGCACCCCTGTTTTTCTTTTTTCAAGATTGCTTTGGCTATTCAGGGTCTTTTGTGGTCCCATACAAATTTTAGGATTGTTTGTTCTAGTTCTAAAAACAAAAAATGCTATTGGTATTTTGATAGGGATTGCATTAAATGTAGAGATTTCTTTGGGCAGTATAGACATTTTAACAGTATTTGTTCTTACAGTCCAGTAAGCATGGAATGTCTTTCCATCTGTTTGTGTCATCTTCAATTTCATTTATCATTCTTTTATAGTTTTTAAAGTACAGGCCTTTCATGTCTTTGGTTAAGTTTATAATATCCTCATTATTTCTTGAGCATTTGATAACTACAACACCAGTAAGTTTTTATGCCAAAGGGATGATTTTTCATCAATTGATTTCACCATTCCATTTGAAATTTGATCCAAAGTCTTTCATGCTTTTTTCTTTCAGGAGAAATAAAAAGACAAGGAAATGGATCATTCCAAGAGTCCAGGGAAAGCTTTGCATTGTGTAACATAATAGATTCTTGAAGATGAGGGCTTTGAGATCTTTGTGTTTTTGATTAATGTAAATAGTCCAAATCTGGAATAACTTACTGATTCAATGTTTAGAGTTATGAGTATTGTCAAATATGAATAGAAAAAGTCACTCTCTTAAATTATATTGTCAACATCTTTACCATTATTTAGAGAATAAAGTCCCTTCTGTTACATTCTGCTGGTCATAGAAAGTCAGAAACCCAGACCAGATGCAGAGTAGGAAATGAATCCTGTTTTTTGAGAGGAACTGCAAAAATCATATGGCAAAAGGACTGGAAATGAAGATTTGCAGCTACTATTACAATTTACTGGAGTCCTTATGAGTGTCCTTTTGTCATTTTGTAGTTGAGAAAACAAGGCCGATCAAGGTTAAGCAAGCTGTCCAGGGAGATACAGTAAGTGGCACCCCTGGGAATGGACTTTGGGTGCAGGAACCATATTATTTCACCATGCTGTCCCTCCAAAGGAGTGGTAACATTTTAACTAATGTGTTTGGTGTTTAAGCTCCAGAAAAGAAAAACTAGGGGACATTAGGGCTCATGATAAGTAAACTTGCCTACTCATTTTTGGAAAGATGGTGATCTTAGACACCAGTTAAATTTCTTATACCATTAGTAAGTTTTGCCTACATCAGGTATTTTCTCTGATTTTGCATGGATAGTAAATTGGGGTCTAGGCTAATAGAGAACTACTAGCACCCATAATTCCCCTTTCTCTTGTCATTATTACCCAGGATATTATAATATTATACTAATAATGCTGAGTCAAATATCCTCAAACAAGATTAATCAGGGTGGACTTGAAGTTGATGTCTTATTTCATTTATAAGCATTTCTGAACCAAATGTTATGTCAGTGTGGCAAGGTTAACATGTCAGAGGGAACATCTGGGAACAGGTTCAAAGGGATCTCTTCTCTATTGCACATAATTATAATGTCATTCTGTTTTCTTGGAGAGAGTAGTATTACCTACTATAATAAATTATCTTCCTAATGAGCAACATAGGTCACACTATGATTTTTCCCCTTTGTCTTCTTTCAGTGGACAGTAATCACAATTGCATAATTTCATAGTTTTGACTATTCTTACTCTATTTTAGCCTCTCCAAAGTTAGTCTGTTTCATGGCATATTATCCTTTTCTCATGGTGGATGGTTCTGAGTTTGATGAGCCTTTTATTAGTGTGCTGTGAATAAAACACTCCAAAATCCTAGGCCAATGACAAACTCTCCACACTGATGTCCTCAGACTTTAAAATAAAACCTGTCCTCCATATCTTCTTAAAAGTTAGCCAGCGATTCCATTTTAAGCAGGAGGAAGAACAGATAAGGAACATGAAAGTAGTAGTGATTAAACATAAGCCAATTCTGACCCAGGGGTAACTGGGAACGTCACCAGAACCTCAGTCATCTGATTCATGGCCTGTCCCTTAACACTATTCTTTGCCATTTAGAATCCTGGGAGGTGTCTTTTTTGTGTTGTTGAATGGCACCTGCCTCCTGACCATGTTGGGGCATCCTTTTCTTTCCAATAATCACTGAATGGCTAGTGTGTGCTTCCTAAAGCTGCTTCAGCACCTTTCTTTCATTGTGGTGGCCGTTCTTTTGCCGTGCTCCCCCGGTCACTGCATCGAACTAGATGGGAATCATTCCCCTGTTCCCCCTTTTGTATAAAACCACCTCCCAGCCCAAACAGACTTGGTTTGTGGGCCTTCAGTTTCTCAGATATTTCTCATGATGTTGTTCTCTTCAAACACTGATTGATCTAATTTATTATCACTTTCCCTCTCCACATTGTCTCTACCTCCATTGTTATCCAGAACTTTGGCAAGTTTCCTAGGGGTTGAATCAGATGATGATTTGAAGAACTCAAAATTATTACTCTATCCAAAAATCCAATCATAATTCTAAGAGCAGGGGCTCAGTGAGGTTAAGCATCCAACTCTTGATTTCAGCTCAGGTCATGATCTCACGGTCTGTGAGTTTGAGCCCCATGTCAGGCTCTGAGCTGACAGCATGGGATTCTCTCTCTCCCTTTCTCTCTCTGCCCCTCCCCAGTGCACATGTGTGCTGCTTTCTCTTTCTCTCAAAATAAAAAACTGGGGTGACTGGGTGGCTCGGTCAGTTAAGTGTCCGACTTTGGCTCTGGTCATGATCTCGTGGTCCATGGGTTCAAGCCCTGCATTGAGCTCTGGGCTGATAGCTCAGAGCCTGGAGCCTGCTTTGGATTCTGTGTCTCCCTCCCCCTCCCCTGCTTGTGCTTTGTCTCTCTCTCCCAAAAATAAGTAAACATTAAAAAAAAACATTAAAAAAAGAATTCTATTTATTTATTTATTTATTTATTTATTTATTTATTTATTTACTTTTGAGAGAGAGAGAGAGAGAGAGAAAGAGAGAGAGAGACACAATATGAACTGGGCAGGGGCAGAAAGAGAGGGAGGCACAGAATTCGAAGCAGGATCCAGGCTCTGAGCTGTCAGCCCGCATCGGCGAGGCTCGAACTCACAGACTGCAAGATCATGACCTGAGCCCAAGTTGGATGCTTAACCAACTTAGCCACTCAGGCACCCCCTATCCCCCCACCCCCCCCCACAAAAAAAAAAAGAATTCTAAGGGCAAACTAAATTTATGTACCTAGTCTGTGTCCTCACGTACAATGACCTTCCTTCTCTTCCAATCCTCTGTTATACAACCAAGGAGGGTACGGGGCAACCACTGTTTTCTCTTTGGGCTATATCAGCCCAAAGACTCTAAATCACTGTGTTCCTTCTAAGGCTTACTATGTCTGCTGCAGCCCACCTGCTTCTGTTTCCTGAGGCTCTCCAAATGGTGTAAGGGAAGACTGTAGTGGTAGGATCTCTGACTCATTAGACTCATCTGAACAAACTCTGTATAAATTCTTCCTCTCTTAGCCATGTTGTCTCTTGCTTTATTAAATTGTCATTGTAAATTCCTACCCACTGACATATTGGTATACCTGAATCCCCACATGTTGCAACGATCAAATCACCGTAATTTCTGACAGCTGGATCGGGAAATATCCAACCTTTGTCCAGCAAACCTGCCCAGATAAATGAATGACAATCAAACTGACCTGAGGGCTGTATAAATCAAGCTACACTTCACAGATTTAAGAAGAAAGTATCTTTAAGCCCTTAAGTTGATGAGAGAGGGAACTGAGACAAAGGCACTCAGTTTTTCAGTTCTCAAATACTGACTCTGGATAGGGCTATCCTCATTCTAGAATGGGTGAATAAAACCATCCAGAGAACCTTGATCTCAGAGAGTGCCTTGCTATGATTAACAAAAATGTTAGAAAACATTTTTTGAGGCCTTACAAAGATGCAGAATACATGGCTGAAATGAGACAGCAGCAGGAACCTTGCAGTGAGAGATATGGAAAATTATCTGTCCCATATAGGAAAACAATACAATGACTTCTTTTTGTGCCAGTGATGTAGATTAGACGTGCTATAGGCTCCAGAAGTGCTGAAAAATACAGCTAACATCCTTTAAATACTTGAATTCATGAGAGAGTAAGAGAAATCTCAGAGGAGACAAAATTTATTAGGAAATTCATACTACATCATTTGCTTAATTTTGTTCTAAACACCTGTTGGTTGGTACAATGACATGTTTTCATGAAATAAGTAATTTAATAAATAATTCAGGAAATAGAAGGTAATAGAAAGGTGGAAGAAATTGGAACATATTTTGATTAATCACACTAATGTTTTAATTTTTAATTGGATGTGTTAATTCTGCATTAGATAAAAATGATACCTTTTAGTTTTTTTCAGCTCATTGCATGCTATCTTAAAATGGTAGTCTATTATTGGAATAGTCAGTCTCTTTATAAAAAAGGTATTTCATTCTTGCTAGCAAATATATGGTGTTTTATATTCTTCATCCCCTCCAGATATGTTTCTTTGAAGTTCTTCAAATAAAATGTCTACTTTTGAGCTGATACAACAGTTAGTTTTATCGTAAGATACATCATCAGTGCGGCAGACTTTTGTCAACTTCATAGCTGCTGACCCTTTTGTGAATACTTTTCGCAAAATATTTTCCACACAGTTCGTGTTGCTGTCTGAAGTTAGAAGCCAACTCAATCTCTCCGAATCACTTTCGTATGAGCAAAGACATGTGATCTGAGGTCTGTCAATCAGACAAACTCACAAGGCTTCCGTGAGGCAGTGAATACCCTGAAGAAGCAGGCTCTTCACAGAATGGAGCTTATAGGTTCATGTTAAGACGGTGCTTCTGGCTGGTGGGCTTCTGGCTCCTCTGCCCCCAAATGAACCCTGAACAAATTATGAAGTAAAGGAGTTGTATAAATTCTGGAAACTCAGAGTAACAGAATCAACAATACTGAAGGAAGCCCTGGGGAAGCTGGAGATGAGTGGAGAGCTGTGAGGACCTGTTTCCACAAGGGCAGTCAAGGGAGACAAACTTTTGAGTTGTGCTCTTGCCTCTCTCCCTGACTTTGCTCTGGTGTGGTCATTATCTGCCTCTTCACTATGTTTCCGGCAGGGAAAAATCAGGGCAGTGTAAAACCTTGCTAGGCTGGATCTCTAGCCCCTCCACTTTACAAAAGGCAAGTACCAGGCAGAGTGGTGTCAGAAGAAAACACAGGCTCACCATCCCAAACGCCAAGACACCTGAGGACTACAGCTATCATGAAGAAGGAATGACGGCTAAGCAGCATATGCCCTCTCAAGCTGGATTGATGGTAGAAACAGAACAAAAATAAAAAATAAAGCATATTAAGAATCCTTGAGTAGATAAGGAAGACATTAGCAAATGAAAACAAGAAATTTAAGGACAATGAGAAATTACAAGGAAATGGAAATATAACTTAGGAAAAATCTACTGGTAAAAATAAAGCATAAGACAAAAAGCGGGAGGGACACAGGTAAAGAATAAGTGGCTTGGAAGATTAGCAGTCTCTCAGAAGGCAAGAGGAATGCATAAAATAAAAGAAAATCTAAATATATTGACGACGTAAAGTGCCAGCATATAGGTAAAAAGGGTGCTAAGAGGCGAGGTAAAGAACACAGAGAAATGAAAACATTTGAAAGAGTGATTAAGATAGAATTCTCAGGATTTAAAAAACATTCTCATCCTGAGAATGTGTCAGGTAAGGAGGAGTGTCAGGTAAGAGAGAGGAAGAAAAACTAATACCTCTACATACATTACAATAACATTTAAGAGAATTGCCAAGTGTAATTCTCAAAAGTTAAATATGTGGTTCTTACACAAATATAGAATGGGCAGCGTCATCAAAGACTTTTTTCAGCTAATGAATGAGGAGACTAGTATGATGGTAAGTTTATTCAGAGTATTTGAAGGACATGGATTTATATGTGGATTAGGAAAAACATTTTTAACAAAAGAATGTTAGAATGAGACTGCTAAGTTTATACAAAATAGTTAATGTTTTACAGGATGATAAAACCATAACCTGTGTGGCTATCTTTTTCTAAAGGACAGAAGTCTACAAGTTTACATGTAACTTCAGGGTCTGAGCTATAGTAAAAGTAAAGAGGAAAGTCAAACACTGGAATATCCCCTAAGTAACTAATCCTTAAGGGAACCTATTAAACAGTGTCCCAGGATGACATGGGGAGGACATGCCTCCCGCATTTGCCTTATTTCCCAATTGGATATTTTTCTTCCTATCAGGTCATGGATATAGAGGTAACAAATAGATTTCAAGTAAATAGATCCTCCAAGCTGTCATTCTTTGTGTTGACCTCTCTAGATCATTCTTACCTAAATCTCTCTTTTGTTGTTATTTCTGTTTTTATCATGTCACTTTGGGCAAGTGTTCGCATGCATTGGCCTGATTTTAAACATTGTAATTATCTACAAGGGAGAGTCGCAGTACCAGACAATTTCCCTGAGTACCGTGAACTCAGCAAAGCTAAACTTAATTCTTTTCACTGTACCATTTAATAATATAGGAGTTAAAGTAATTTCGTATGCACCAGACTTCACTCAGGAGACTTGTTTTCGAATTCCCATTTAGTGGATGTGGGGTGGTGGCTAGTACCTTGTATTTTTAGCAAGAAGACCCAGGAAATTTTGAAGACTGTCCTCTCACATTTGAGAAATATTGATTTAGGTTCTCTCAGTAACTTATCAAGCAGGGTCTATTTTCAGTGTGCCCTAGGATCATTGTGTTAAAATCAAGTCCTGTTTATTCAGGGCAGTATGGGACATAAAGAATGTAGAGGCCACTGATTTTCAGATGTAAGTCCTTTGAAATTGGCTGGGAGCATATAAAAAAATGCAGGTCCCTAGGGTTCAGCTTCTAAAAAAATATGATTTAGGAAGGGTGATATGGGTTGTATAAAACTGAATTTTTAACAAGCAGCTCAAATATGACTCTTTTTTGAAAATGTTTATTTTATTTCATTTTATTTTTTGAGGGGGGGAGGGGGCTGAGCTGTCAGCACAGAGCCAGATATGGGGCTTGAACCCAGAAACTGCAAGGTCATGACCTGAGCCGAAGTCAGACACTCCACCAACTGAACCATCCAGGCGCCCTTCAAATATGATTCTTATGAAAGTAAAGACTAAACTTTGGAAATGCTAGTGGCAATCAGTAAAATTTGTCAGTAGTACTCATAGCCTCCTTCCTCCCTCCTTCCCCCAAAGACTGTATTAAAACAAACAAAAGGAAAAAGTTTCATTTCCCCTCTAGAGATAGTGCTAATAAGATGTAAGGAAAAGAGCTTGCTAATGAAAGGAAGAGAAACAATGGTTATGTATAACTTGGGTTAGATAAGCTCTAACGACTTCTAAGTTCATTATAAATGTTTTCACCATGTCCATTAAGCATGTTAGGATTATTAACACTTTTCAGAGCCTGATGATTCTATTTTTTTCATGTTAATAAAGGCTAATAATTCAAATATACCTCCGTTTTAATAGAGAACATTGTGTAAATACCTAAAAGCACAATTGATGGATCATATGGTGAGATAAACTCTAGTTTTGTAAGCAAACTGTCTTGCTGCCCCAAACTGTCTTGCCAAGTGGTTGCAACATATTGGATTCTCACCAGCAATGGATGAGAGTTCCTTTCGTTCTTCATCGCCACACACAATTGGTATTGTCAGGTGTTGTAGATTTTGGCCATTCTAGTAAGTGTGTGATGCTATCTCATTGTTGTATTAATTTGCATTTCCCTAGTAACAAATGTTGTCGAACATCTTTTCATACACTTGATTGCCATCCGTGTATCTTTTCTGGTGTGGTGTCTGTTCAGATCTCTTGTCCATTTTAAAAATTGGGTTCTTAATTTTTTCATGGTCAAATTTCAGAATTTTTGTATATTTTGAATACAAGTCCTTTATCAAATAGGAAGTTTGAAACTATTTTCTTCTATCTGATTTAAAAGACAATTGCATAAAATTTTCCAAATAAGGTCACATTGTGAGGTACTAAGAGTTAGGACTTCTGTAGAAATTTGAGGGGACACAGTTCAACCCACAACAACCAGCCTAGATCAGTTGACAGCTGGACTTCCTCTAGACATGTGAACCAGCCCAGCAAAAATCAGCAGAACCACCAGACTTTATTGAACAATTCATGAATCAGCCCATAGGCTCAGTAGTGATAGAAAGGACTTCCAGAGGGCTACAGAAGGGGAGAGAGTTTCAAAGTCAGAGAAAAGTTGGCACAAGGAAGTCACTTACTTATTTATTTATTTATTTATTTATTTATTTATTTATTTATTTAATATATGAAATTTACTGTCAAATTGGTTTCCATACAACACCCAGTGCTCATCCCAAAAGGTGCCCTCCTCAATACCCATCACCCACCCTCCCCTCCCTCCCACCCCCCATCAACCCTCAGTTTGTTCTCAGTTTTTAACAGTCTCTTATGCTTTGGCTCTCTCCCACTCTAACCTCTTTTTTTTTTTTTCCTTCCCCTCCCCCATGGGTTTCTGTTACGTTTCTCAGGATCCACATAAGAGTGAAACCATATGGTATCTGTCTTTCTCTGTATGGCTTATTTCACTTAGCATCACACTCTCCAGTTCCATCCACGTTGCTACAAAAAGCCATATTTCATTTTTTCTCATTGCCACGTAGTATTCCATTGTGTATATAAACCACAATTTCTTTATCCATTCATCAATTGATGGACATTTAGGTTCTTTCCATAATTTGGCTATTGTTGAGAGTGCTGCTCTAAACATTGGGGTACAAGTGCCCCTATGCATCAGTACTCCTGTATCCCTTGGATAAATTCCTAGCAGTGCTATTGCTGGGTCATAGGGTAGGTCTATTTTTAATTTTCTGAGGAACCTCCACACTGCTTTCCAGAGCGACTGCACCAATTTGCATTCCCACCAACAGTGCAAGAGGGTTCCCGTTTCTCCACATCCTCTCCAGCATCTATAGTCTCCTGATTTCTTCATTTTGGCCACTCTGACTGGCGTGAGGTGATATCTGAGTGTGGTTTTGATTTGTATTTCCCTGATAAGGAGCGACGTTGAACATCTTTTCATGTGCCTGTTGGCCATCCGGATGTCTTCTTTAGAGAAGTGTCTATTCATGTTTTCTGCCCATTTCTTCACTGGGTTATTTGTTTTTCGGGTGTGGAGTTTGGTGAGCTCTTTATAGATTTTGGATACTAGCCCTTTGTCCGATATGTCATTTGCAAATATCTTTTCCCATTCCGTTGGTTGCCTTTTAGTTTTGTTGGTTGTTTCCTTTGCTGTGCAGAAGCTTTTTATCTTCATAAGGTCCCAGTAATTCACTTTTGCTTTTAATTCCCTTGCCTTTGGGGATGTGTCGAGTAAGAGATTGCTACGGCTGAGGTCAGAGAGGTCTTTTCCTGCTTTCTCCTCTAAGGTTTTGATGGTTTCCTGTCTCACATTCAGGTCCTTTATCCATTTTGAGTTTGTTTTTGTGAATGGTGTGAGAAAGTGGTCTAGTTTCAACCTTCTGCATGTTGCTGTCCAGTTCTCCCAGCACCATTTGTTAAAGAGACTGTCTTTTTTCCATTGGATGTTCTTTCCTGCTTTGTCAAAGATGAGTTGGCCATACGTTTGTGGGTCTAGTTCTGGGCTTTCTATTCTATTCCATTGGTCTATGTGTCTGTTTTTATGCCAATACCATGCTGTCTTGATGATGACAGCTTTGTAGTAGAGGCTAAAGTCTGGGATTGTGATGCCTCCTGCTTTGGTCTTCTTCTTCAAAATTACTTTGGCTATTCAGGGCCTTTTGTGGTTCCATATGAATTTTAGGATTGCTTGTTCTAGTTTCGAGAAGAATGCTGGTGCAATTTTGATTGGGATTGCATTGAATGTGTAGACAGCTTTGGGTAGTATTGACATTTTGACAATATTTATTCTTCCAATCCATGACCAGGGAATGTCTTTCCATTTCTTTATATCTTCTTCAATTACCTTCATAAGCTTTCTATAGTTTTCAGCATACAGATCTTTTACATCTTTGGTTAGATTTATTCCTAGGTATTTTATCCTTCTTGGTGCAATTGTGAATGGGATCAGTTTCTTTATTTGTCTTTCTGTTGCTTCATTGTTAGTGTATAAGAATGCACCTGATTTCTGTACATTGATTTTGTATCCTGCAACTTTGCTGAATTCATGTATCCGTTCTAGCAGACTTTTGGTGGAGTCTATCGGATTTTCCATGTATAATATCATGTCATCTGCAAAAAGCGAAAGCTTGACTTCATCTTTGCCCATTTTGATGCCTTTGATTTCCTTTTGTTGTCTGATTGCTGAAGCTAGAACTTCCAGCACTATGTTAAACAACAGCGGTGAGAGTGGGCATCCCTGTCGTGTTCCTGATCTCAGGGAAAAAGCTCTCAGTTTTTCCCCATTGAGGATGATGTTAGCTGTGGGCTTTTCATAAATGGCCTTTATGATGTTTAAGTATGTTCCTTCTATCCCGACTTTCACAAGGGTTTTTATTAAGAAAGGGTGCTGGATTTTGTCAAAGGCCTTTTCTGCATCGATTGACAGGATCATATGGTTCTTCTCTTTTTGTTTGTTAATGTGATGTATCACGTTGATTGATTTGCGAATGTTGAACCAGCCCTGCATCCCAGGAATGAATCCCACTTGATCATGGTGAATAATTCTTTTTATATGCTGTTGAATTCGATTTGCTAGTATATTATTGAGAATTTTTTCATCCATATTCATCAGGGATATTGGCCTGTAGTTCTCTTTTTTTACTGGGTCTCTGTCTGGTTTAGGAATCAAAGTAATACTGGCTTCATAGAATGAGTCTGGAAGTTTTCCTTCCCTTTCTATTTCTTGGAATAGCTTGAGAAGGATAGGTATTATCTCTGCTTTACACGTCTGGTAGAACTCCCCTGGGAAGCCATCTGGTCCTGGACTCTTATTTGTTGGGAGATTTTTGATAACCGATTCAATTTCTTCGCTGGTTATGGGTCTGTTCAAGCTTTCTATTTCCTCCTGATTGAGTTTTGGAAGAGTGTGGGTGTTTAGGAATTTGTCCATTTCTTCCAGGTTGTCCAATTTGTTGGCATATAATTTTTCATAGTATTCCCTGGTAATTGTTTGTATCTCTGAGGGATTGGTTGTAATAATTCCATTGTCATTCATGATTTTATCTATTTGGGTCATCTCCCTTTTCTTTTTTTTTTTTTTTTTTATTTTTATTTTTTTAACGTTTATTCATTTTTGAGACAGAGAGAGACAGAGCATGAATGGGGGAGGGTCAGAGAGAGAGGGAGACACAGAATCGGAAGCAGGCTCCAGGCTCTGAGCTGTCAGCACAGAGCCCGATGCGGGGCTCGAATTCACGGACCGTGAGATCATGACCTGAGCCGAAGTCGGACGCTTAACCGACCAAGCCACCCAGGCGCCCCTATCTCCCTTTTCTTTTTGAGAAGCCTAGCTAGAGGTTTGTCAATTTTGTTTATTTTTTCAAAAAACCAACTCTTGGTTTCGTTGATCTGCTCTACAGTTTTTTTAGATTCTATATTGTTTATTTCTGCTCTGATCTTTATGATTTCTCTTCTTCTGCTGGGTTTAGGCTGCCTTTGCTGTTCTGCTTCTATTTCCTTTAGGTGTGCTGTTAGATTTTGTATTTGGGATTTTTCTTGTTTCTTGAGATAGGCCTGGATTGCAATGTATTTTCCTCTCACCAGTGCTTTCGCTGCATCCCAAAACGTTTGGATTGTTGTATTTTCATTTTCGTTTGTTTCCATATATGTTTTAATTTCTTCTCTAATTGCCTGGTTGACCCACTCATTCGTTAGTAGGGTGTTCTTTAACCTCCATGCTTTTGGAGGTTTTCCAGACTTTTTCCTGTGGTTGATTTCAAGCTTCATAGCATTGTGGTCTGAAAGTATGCATGGTATAATTTCAATTCTTGTATACTTATGAAGGGCTATTTTGTGACCCAGTATATGATCTATCTTGGAGAATGTTCCATGTGCACTCGAGAAGAAAGTATATTCTGTTGCTTTGGGATGCAGAGTTCTAAATATATCTGTCAAGTCCATCTGATCCAATGTATCGTTCAGGGCCCTTGTTTCTTTATTGACCATGTGTCTAGATGATCTATCCATTTCTGTAAGTGGGGTGTTAAAGTCCCCTGCAATTACCACGTTCTTATCAATAAGGTTGCTTATGTTTACGAGTAATTGTTTTATATATTTGGGGGCTCCGGTATTCGGCGCATAGACATTTATAATTGTTAGCTCTTCCTGATGGATAGACCCTGTAATTATTATATAATGCCCTTCTTCATCTCTTGTTACAGCCTTTAATTTAAAGTCTAGTTTGTCTGATGTAAGTATGGCTATTCCAGCTTTCTTTTGGCTTCCAGGAGCATGATAAATAGTTCTCCATCCCCTCACTCTCAATCTAAAGGTGTCCTCAGATCTAAAATGGGTCTCTTGTAGACAGCAAATAGATGGGTCTTGTTTTTTTATCCATTCTGATACCCTATGTCTTTTGGTTGGCGCATTTAATCCATTTACATTCAGTGTTATTATAGAAAGATATGGGTTTAGAGTCATTGTGATGTCTGTATGTTTTATGCTTGTAGTGATGTCTCTGGTACTTTGTCTCACAGGATCCCCCTTAGGATCTCTTGTAGGACTGGTTTAGTGGTGACAAATTCCTTCAGTTTTCGTTTGTTTGGGAAGACCTTTATCTCTCCTTCTATTCTAAATGACAGACTTGCTGGATAAGGGATTCTCGGCTGCATATTTTTTCTGTTTAGCCCACTGAAGATATCGTGCCAATCCTTTCTGGCCTGCCAAGTTTCAAAAGAGAGATCAGTCACGAGTCTTATAGGTCTCCCTTTATATGTGAGGGCACGTTTATCCCTTGCTGCTTTCAGAATTTTCTCTTTATCCTTATATTTTGCCAGTTTGACTCTGATATGTCGTGCAGAAGATCGATTCAAGTTATGTCTGAAGGGAGTTCTCTGTGCCTCTTGGATTTCAATGCCTTTTTCCTTCCCCAGTTCAGGGAAGTTCTCAGCTATAATTTGTTCAAGTACCCCTTCAGCACCTTTCCCTCTCTCTTCCTCCTCTGGGATACCAATTATGCGTATATTATTTCTTTTTAGTGTATCACTTCGTTCTCTAATTTTTCCCTCATACTCCTGGATTTTTTTATCTCTCTTTCTCTCAGCTTCCTCTTTTTCCATAACTTTATCTTCTAGTTCACCTATTCTCTCCTCTGCCTCTTCAATTCGAGCCGTCGTCGTTTCCATTTTGTTTTGCATTTCGTTTAAAGCGCTTTTCAGCTCCTTGTGACTGTTCCTTAGTCCCTTGATCTCTGTGGCAAGAGATTCTCTGCTGTCCTCTATACTGTTTTCAAGCCCCGCAATTAATTTTATGACTATGATTCTAAATTCACTTTCTGTTATATTATTTAAATCCTTTTTGATCAGTTCATTAGCTGTTGTTATTTCCTGGAGATTCTTCTGAGGGGAATTCTTCCGTTTGGTCATTTTGGATAGTCCCTGGAGTGGTGAGGACCTGCAGGGCACTTCCCCTGTGCTGTGGTGTATATCTGGAGTTGGTGGGCGGGGCTGCAGTCAGACCTGATGTCTGCCCCCAGCCCACCGCTGGGGCCACAGTCAGACTGGTGTGTGCCTTCTCTTCCCCTCTCCTAGGGGCGGGATTCACTGTGGGGTGGTGTGGCCCATCTGGGCTACTTGCACACTGCCAGGCTTGTGGTGCTGGGGATCTGGCGTATTAGCTGGGATGGGTAGGCAAGGTGCACGGGGGCAGGAGGGGCAGGCTTAGCTCGCTTCTCCTTAGGTGATCCACTTCAGGAGGGGCCCTGTGGCAGCGGGAGGGAGTCAGATCCGCTGCCGGAGGTTTGGCTCCACAGAAGCACAGAGGTGGTGTTTGCGCGGAGTGAGCAAGTTCCCTGGCAGGAACTGGTTCTCTTTGGGATTTTGGCTGGGGGATGGGCGGGGGAGATGGCGCTGGCGAGTGCCTTTGTTCCCCACCAAACTGAGCTCAGTTGTCCGGGGGCTCATCAGCTCTCCCTCCCTTTGTCCTTCAGCCTTCCCGCTTTCTGAGCAGAGCTGTTAACTTATGACCTCCCAGACGCTAAGTCGAGCTTGCTGTTGGAACACAGTCCGACAGGCCCCTCCGCTTTTGCCAGCCAGACTCGGGGGCTCTGCTTGGCCAGCAAGCCGCCCCTCCGTCCTGGCTCCCTCCCGCCAGTCCGCGGAGCGCGCACCGCCTCGCTGCCCTTCCTACCCTCTTCCGTGGGCCTCTCGTCTGCGCTTGGCTCCGGAGACTCCGTTCTGCTAATCCTCTGGCGGTTTTCTGGGTTATTTAGGCAGGTGTAGGTGGAATCTAAGTGATCGGCAGGACGCGTGGTGAGCCCAGCATCCTCCTACGCCGCCATCTTCCCTCCCTCTCTGGAAGTCACAAATTTAAAAAAGGATTATTTTGGGCAAGGTCCTCTTTCTTTGGCAGAATGTTAGGGTCTATGAGGAAGATTACCTCATTGATGCTGGCTAGAAAATTTCCAACTGGCTGGTTAGGATTACATATTGGGGAAAGGTTGAAACTGCAATTGGGTCAGGTATTAAATGTTGGGTTGATGTGGGCCTAACCCAAGTGCCACACATTTTGGGCCCATTGCTTTTTTTTTTTTTTTTTAACAGTTCATTTATTTTTTGTTTTTTTAAAACATCACAAAAATTATTTTAAATCTTTGCGTTTTTTCTGAGTCTTAAATGAGATATTGTCTATATAATAGTAAAATTCAAGATTAGATTTCATCGAATGACATTTGGTAAGAAGAAAATGACCTTCAAAAACTGTTGGACTCTGGGTCTGTATCGAAGAAAAAAGAACCTGAGGGAAGTGAGGCATTGCTGGGCAATGTGATTTTGCTTCGGAGAAGTCATCCATTACTTGAATTTAGTTTAATCTAAGGGTCGTGTTTACTTTTCGCTTTTCATTTGTTTCATCCTTTTATTGAAACAGAAGACTTAGGTTCTTTAGTTAATGAGGACACAACCTTCTAAATAGGCCTGTGACCCCAAGATGAAATCTTGGGGGTCTTGCAATAGAAATTCTGTTGTGAATGGCATCCTGGCTTGAGTTTCATTTGTGGTTCTGACTCTAGTAGAGAGAAATAAGTGCCCTGCCAAATGCAGCAAAACTACATGTGAGTGGTCAAGGTAATGAAGAGTATCTCCATCCCCTCTCCACCCAAGAAAACGAATCAGAACACATACAACAACAAAACAACAATAAAATGCCGTACACTGAAGCCCGAAAAGTGATCAACAGATACAAATTTAGAGCAGCCCAATACCTCCACTATGTGTAAAGTCCCAGGGACAGTGTTGGAATCATTATTTTTGACCAACATTCTTTCAAAAATCCTATATCTAGGATATAGGATTATATCCATTATCTATTGCTATATTATGAACAACCACAAAACTTCAAGAAGCATTTTGCACCCACCCCATTTTGAAAGGGGAGGTGGCTTATCTGGGGTGAGGATTGACTGGCAGCTCTGCTAATCTTGTCTGGGCTTTCACATTCACCTGGGAATCAGCTGAACTAGGTTGGGCTTAGCTGGCTGAACTTGGGTCTGCTCCACTGATCTCTCATCCTCCTCCTGAGACCACCCCAGCTAGGCCAAACATATTCCCCCTGTGGCAATGGAAGAAAGGCCAGTGTGCAAGCTAGATCACTTAGGTGTTCTTTCAAGGCTCTGCCTGTGTCCTATCTGGTAACATCCCATTGGTTAAAAGAAGTCACATGGCTCAGCAGAAACCAAGGGGTGGGAAGGCATTGCATACTTAAGTGGCAAAGGAGAGGACTTGGAACAACTCTCTAGACAATCACATTGGGACTGAGAGATACAAGTTTTTCACAGCCACTCCAGCTGATTCTCTACACCCTGAATTTTGGGAACTTCAGGCTTAGTGCTGTGGTTCTCAGTGCTAACTGAATCATCCAGGGACTTGAAATTTTCTGATGCTTAAACTCCAACCCCCAGAGATTTTAATTTAATGGGACATGGACATTGGAATTTTAGAAAGAAAAAAAAAGATTCCTGGTTAAGAACTACTCTCCTAGAAGAATTTGAGTTTCAGAGGAAATCACTGCTATGTTTTTCTGCTCTGCTGTAATTTTAATAGGGATAAATCAGGGGAAAGTATGAATGGAGAACCAGATCTCAGAAAAGGAGCTCTAAAGACAAGTCAAAAACAAGGCTTTACTGAATATCTCCTTTATGCTCCTGGTGTTTGCTGGCCACCAGGGAAATTGTGGCAGATCCTAGAGGTACAGACTTGCCCACATGAAGCTCAGAGAATCCCCAAGAAAATGGATGATTAGTAAATATTTACAAATTATTAAATAATCACAAGCATGCAAAGTGCTGCAAAATACAAGTACAAGCTGCTCTGAGAGCAAGTAACAGAGACCTGTTTTCAAAATGCAAATCCATCAATCCCCGGAAGGAAGATAGAATAGCTGAACAGGAAAGAAGGGAGATATATTAAAAAGCCAGAGGTATAGCTCTACTTTATAACTAGTGTCTCCTCTCAAACTGTTTTTGTGCCATTCCGACTTAGCCAGCCTGTCTTAAATTGGATAGATGCAGCAGGAGTCACTTAGAATCTCTAAGAAATGTGAGAGCTGGACCATTAATAACACCTTCGCTTTGGCGATGAGCTGGAATCCGGGCAGTCTGTCAGATTTAACTTCCTTGTTGATCTCCAGCTCCCTAAAGACTAAAGGTTTTTATAGGATGTAATGTCTGTCATGTGAACTGCATTGTGCCTAATTATGTGATTCTAAAGCTGACCCCAGCTTCACAAGTGAGACTTGGCAAAATTTGTGACCTTTAAATCAGAAGTAGGATTATAATTCACTCAATCTGGCTAGCCTGCTATTTGGGGTGGTATTCCTAACATAGGAATATGTTAAGTGAGAATCCTAACATAAAAATTAAGCCCGAAGAGAAGTATTGTCAGCAAAAAGAGATTTTTTTTTGTTATTGTTCTAGAATAATGCATCTGTCCTGCCACTTCAAAAATTATTATAAGACTTTTATTTACTCTATATTTAATCAAATCTATGTTTTCTACTTCATTAGCAATGTGTTCATTGCCATGCTAATTATTAGACATTAGCTGTGATATTCTAAATGACTTTTTGCTGTTTTACCTTCTGTGAACATTTAAAAAATTATTTAAACATTTTAAATTGAAAGATGCCAATATTTTCAATTTTGCCAAACCAATGGTCAGAAAATATATATAGTGCCATTCAATGGTTGAAGCAAAGGTTTTTTTTTAATTTAATTTCAAGTTAACATATAGCATAATATTGGTTTCAAGAGTAGAATTTAGTGATTCATCACTTACATGTAACACCCAGTGCTCATCACAAGAGCCCTCCTTAATGCCCATCACCCATTTAGCCCATCTCTTAACCATCTCCTCTCCAGCAACCCTCAGTTTGTTCTCTGTTAAGAGTCTTTTATGGTTTGCCTCCTTCTCTGTTTTTATCTTATTTTATTTTTCCTTCCCTTCCCCTGTGTTCATCTGTTTGAAACAAACTTTACATTAGCCTTTCCACAATAATAATTATTTTTTGCTCATGGAATCATAACCTTTAAAAAATCTTAACTCTATTTTTAGGCTGCTGCACTTATCAAATTTAACATTTAAATTTGACATGTGTGTTAGATTTCTATTGCTGTGTAACAAATTACCACAAACTTAGTGGCTTAACACAATACACATTAATTATATCATAGTTTCAGTGGATCAGGGATCCAATTAAGGCTTAGCGAGGCCCTCCATGGTAGGGCTTCTCAGAGGGCTGTAATCAAGATGCTGCCTGGGGGGTGGGTTCTTATCTCGGGGCTTTGCCCTCTTCCATGCTCAGGTGGCAAAATGTATTTCTGGCAGCTGTAGAACTCAGGAAAGTTTACTTCTTCAGGGCCAGTAGGGGCCTATCTTTCTGAGGTTGCACCTTTGAAAGCCTAATATAGTTCTAAAATGTCCTCTGATTAGATCAGGCCTGCTCGGGATGATATCCCAGTTGATTAACTGATAAGTAACCTGGTCACAGGAGTAAAATCCCATTATGTTCACAGTTTCTGCCCACATTTGACGGGAGAGGATTATATAGGGTGAGTACGATGGTGGGTGGGAATCTGGGGGCTTGTAGAATCTGAATGTCCCCCACATTCGTATGTTGAAATTCTAACCCACAAAAATGATGGTATTAGGAGGTGGGGACTTTGGAAAGTGCCTATGTCATGAGGGCAAGGCTCACACGAATGAGATTAGTACTGTTATAAATGAGGCTCAGGGGACATACTTTGCACCCTGAACTTGGAGAGAACTTGGAGAGAAGTTGAGAACTTGGAGAGAAGTATTTTCGACACAGAAGAGGGCCCTCGCTCAACCATGCTGTTACCCTAATCTTGGCCTTCCAGCCTCCAAACCATGAGTAATAAATTTCTGTTGATAAGCTGCCCAGTCTGTAGTATTTAGTTACAGTAGCTGGAATAGACTAAGACAGGGGCCATGTTAAAATTCTGCCTATCACAGAGTGAAACTAAGATTTCATCTTTCAAAGAAAAAATTTTAACTTGGGGTTTTAAAAAATTTTATTAAATTCATGTACAATATGTACCCTATGTATTTATTATGTTTTACCTTGCAATTCACACATACACACACACACATACACAAATACTCATTCAGAAGTGCACTTGTATGCTATAGTGTAGTCAGTGATCATTCAGAAGAGAATATTTGGTGAATGACTTTTCTTTCAACTGTTCTTGAGCCCACATTCTCAATGCACTTGAAATCAAAGGCCAATTTCAAGGGTTTGTAAAAAAGGAATTTAGTTGTTCATCAGCTTGTTGAAGGGTGGAGGGAATACTGAATCAAGTCAGTAACCAGTTGCTTGATGAGTAATATGTTATTTTCATTCAAAAATGACATGTGGCTAAAGTTGAATCATTTTCTTCTGCAAATATGTTTACCTTGCCAAAAAACAGTCTCTCCAAGAAACTAACACAAAATCCATTAGGAAGTCAATAGAGTCTGATTAGGAATTACTTCCTAATGTGTGTGTATGCATCTTTTCAGGGGGAAAAAAAACAGACTTGCCTATTTTTCCAACATCATTATTAAAATATATTACTAATAAGAAAATGCTGTTTGGAGACCATTGAAAATTATTCCGGGGCACCTGGGTGGCTCAGTAGGTTAAGTGACCGACTCTTGATTTTGGCTCAGGTCATGATCTCATTGTTTCCTGGGTTTGAGCCCCTTGTTGGGCTCTGTGCTGACAACACAAGGCCTACTTGAGATCCTCTCTCTCCCTTGCTCTCTGCCCCTCCCTGATCATGCTGTCTCTGTCTCTTTCAAAAATAAATAAATAACATTAAAAAAAAAAAGAAAATCATTCCAGCTCATGAAAAAAGATCATTTTGGAATTCCATATTCCTATAGGGTTTAACTACACTTTCCTAAAATTGGTCTTCCCATGCTTTTTGCAGAAATAAACCCAAATAAATATATTAATTTTAATTTAATTATTTGACTGTTATAAAAACTATTTTAGGAAGACTCTTAAAGGTATCTTTATAAGTGATCTGAAGAGTTCTTTTAGAATTCTTTGTATCACAAAATAAAAATTGATAGATTTTCATGTCTTTATTTGTTTTTCTTTTTTTTTTAAATAGTTTTATCTGTTGGGGTACCTGGGTGGCTCAGTCGGTTAAGCGTCCGACTTCGGCTCAGGTCATTATCTCACAGTTTGTGAGTTCGAGCCCTGCGTCGGGCTCTGGGTCGACAGCTCAGAGCCTGAAACCTGCTTTGGATTCTGTCTCCTTCTCTCTCTGCCCCTCCCCACTTGTGCTCTCTCTGTCTCTCAAAAATAAATAAATGAAAAAAAAGTTTTATCTGTTAACCATGAAATATGTTACATCCTTGCTAATATTTCACAAATTTAAAGAATGGAATTAAGGGAGGTAATGAAAATTAATATAATAAAATTACAAAATAAAAAAAATATATTAATTGGAAAGTCATGACAGAACACAAAGGAGGAAGGCAGCTGGAGTTGAGGTTAAAAGATAGGTCTCTAGTTTAGTGTTAAGCATTCTTGAAGCCAGTGAAAAGGGGAAATTGAATCTTAATATTGATGCAGGCAGGCTATGTCCGAGGACCCAGAAGCGGGGGTCCCATAGGACCAGCCAAGAGGGTCCTTGGCCTCATGCAGGATAGAAATCAAAAGAAATCAGAGAAAGTGAAAGTAGAGTGAACCAGAGAAAGTATAAGCAGAGTTGATTGAATGGGGTAAGTGACAGAGGATAGCAGATGGAGTGTCTGTGAGACTCAGAAATGAAAGAAGCACAAGTCTTGTTGTTACTTGGAGTTAGGGGTTTATACTGGAAAGGGACCTAGGGTACGTGTTCCTTCAGGATCCAGGGTAGTGTCTAATCAAAGGCAAAAGCCAAGTGAACAATAGGTGTTATTCCATAAATCACCAAAGGTAGGGGATGTTGATGCCAGTGGCAGAGAGGTTTGTTCAAAGCTAATGTCCTGGAACAGGTTTGGGATCTGGCTCTTAGATGCTATTAGGTGTTTGGGACCTAGGACAGAACTCAGAGAATGACTAACTTTTTTGCTTTCTCCTTAAAGTGGGAACATAGCTTCTTTGGCTTATTCTGAAATGGGGCCTGGCAAAAACAAAAACAAAAACAATCAACAAAAAAACCCCGCAAAGATGGAGCCTTTCTAAGATGGAGTCCCTTCAACTTTCCTATATCAATATGAACACAGAGAAAATTTTCACCCTCTAGATCCTTAGAGAGAGATTCAGTATGATTCATTCATTCATTTCAAAAATGTTTCTGAGTGACAACTATACATCAAGCACTGTTTGAGATGTTAGGGTTATAGCAAAACAAAAGTAGGAAATTCCTGCTCTTATGAAGTTTACATTTACATTCTATTTCAAGGCAGAAGATAATGTTTTTTAAAAGGTGTATATGTCAAATGGTGATAAGTGCTATGAAGAAAAAAAAATGAAGGCAGATAAATGGGAGTGGAGAGAATGGGTAGATGGGAAAGTGGTGGTCAATGAAGAGTTCCATGATGAATAACATACTTGAACCCATATTTGTACCCATACTTGAAAGCACAAGGGATCGAACCATGTGGTTATTTGGGCAAAGAGTTTTCCAGGCCAAAGGGAAAGCAAAAACAGAGGCCATGAGGAGGGAGCATGCATCAGTTGTTCTATGAATCTATGAATAGCAAAAAGGCCAGTGCAGTTGGAAGGGAGTGAAACATTTCATTCTTAATGAGATGGGAAGCCATTTGGAAGGTTTAGGTAAGTAAATGGCATGATTTAACTTACAATAAAATTTTTAAAAAATATTTATTTTTGAGAGAGAGAGAGAGCATGCACACATGCGCACACGAGTAGGGGAGGGGCAGAGAGAGATGGAGACATAGAATCTGAAGCAGGCCCCAGGCTCTGAGCTGTCAGCACAGAACCCAACGCGGGGTTTGAACTCACTAGCTGTGAGATCGTGACCTGAGCCAAAGTTGGACACTTAACCGACTGAGCCACCCAGGCGTTCCCTGAATATATTTTGAATAGAGAGGCAATTAGTTGCTTGTGGAGTATTAGAGAAAGAGAAGAGTCCAGGAGGGATTTTGGTTTGGGATGATAAATTTGAAATGCTGATTAGACATGTAAGTGGATATATGAAAGAGACATTTGACTATTCAAGTTTGAAGGTCCAGAGAGAGATCAAAGCTAGAGATATAAATTTAGGAAACATCAATGTGTACGTTCTCTTTAAGGTATGGAACCAAATGACTAAGTGGTGTGGATAATGAGGAGGAAGAGTCCTAAGATTGAGACCCTGTGGCAATTTAACATTTGGAGAAGGTGATCAATTGTTGAGCAAGTTGAGACCTAAGAACTTCTCACTCCACTTGTTAAATAGAGGTCCTAGTCACTGGTGACATTGACAAGAACACTTGCTTTGGAGTTATGTGGATACAGTCTTGATTGGGGTGAGATCAAGACCAAACAGAGGGAGAGGAAATAAGGGTGGCAAGTCAAGAAAATTTGTTTAAGGTTTTGCTTCAAATAGAGCAGAGAAATAAGGCAGTGTTTGGGAGGAGAGAGGTGGACAAAAAAAAAGCTTTAAGATGAGAGATGTTACAGAATGTTGTGTACTGAAAGCAATAATCCAGTAGATGGAAAAATAATGGAAGAGCCAAAAAGAAGGGTAGATGATGCTCAGAAGAGCTTGCACTGGTGTGATGCATGGACTGATGTAGAAGGGAGGGTTGGCTTGATCCTGCATGAATGTGCCTGTTCTCCAACAGTCCCAAAAAGAGTGAGTAGAACCAATGGGTGAAACCTTCTTTTTCTGGAGAATGGGAAAGGAGCTTGCCTCCCTAGAGGCTTCAGAGGGGTCCAGCACTGCCAGCTGGCCTACAACTGACCCACAGTACTCATAGTCCTGCCTCATTCTTTGTCATAGACTCCAGGTCTGAAGTGCTCTCTTGTCCAGCAACATAGCAGATGCAGGATTAAGATGCAAGAAGGCTAATGTCCAGGAGGAGACAAGAGCCCCGAGTAAGAGTCCTTGCTCTGTTTTTATTAGGATCAGACGGCTTACAAGTGTGATGGACTTGCACAAAGAGACAATGAAATCGTGAACATTAACTCATGGGTGTGGGGAAAAGGGGTTTTGAAGATATGCAGGGTTAGGGGTTTGGGTCAATACAAAACAAAATCCTAGAGCTGGGTGGAAGGTTGTTTACAGCAGACATGAAGCACCACCTCAGTTTACCTAAACTGGCCTAGGGGACAAGAAGAACAGAGCCTGCTACCTCAGGGTCAGCAAGGCACCTTTCTTTTGCGAATTAGCTCCAGCTCTGGGCAACTTTGTGCTGCTACAGTCTAAAGTCCTGTTTTTCTGTTTTTGTCCTTCCTTCCTGTGAAAGCAGCTTTCTGCTCTTATACTAAGTTGGGGGGCGTTTCTGCCCTGAATGCCTAATCTTGTTTAACTCATTTTTGATGCTTTCATCCTGAGGCTTCCTATTCCTATACCTTTGTCCTATACTGGGGGCATTTGCCCAGTTTGCCTAATCTTATTTACCTAATCTTGTTTACCCAAATTTGGGTGTGTGTATCCTATGACTTTCTAATTCTTTATGCCTTGTTAACACATGGTGCAATCCCAAACAGGCTCCACACCATCAGTGCAGAACCCAATGTGGGGCTCAAACTCACAAACTGTGAGATCATGACCTAAGCCAAAACCAAGAGTTGGGTTCTTAACTGACTGAGCCACCCAGGTGCCCCCTCCCTCATTCTTTATCTTTTCCATATTCTGCATTACAAAAGCTGGGGCCAGAGAAGAACATAGGATTCTCTGTATAAGATGAGGCATGTAAAAAATGGAGCAAAATTCTCAGTGTTGTCACCACTTTACTCAGATAATTGCCAATGTCTCTGTCAAGCCTAGTGTAGAGCCTTACCCTAGAATAAACATAAATCAGCATCAGGAATGACATAGTATCTCCACAGAGTAACTCTATTGAAGGGAGGTTTGAGGAGCCTTTTTCCCTGGTGTCTCATAGAGACTTTAGACTTCAAGCTATTATTAGTCTGGTAGGAAGAGCTCTTGACAGGTCTTAATAATATGAATGAGTAAGTAGCACTGTCCAAACTGGCCTTTGCTTTTCAGGAAAAGAACACTGAAGTGCTTTCAAGTCTTGCTTACTAGATTCTGAGCGTTTTGTTGGCTGTTCTCTTGGGAGTGCCCTCAAGTGCCTGTAAAATCCCATGTGGTGACAGAGAGCTCTGAGCATGCAGACAAATGTCCCCAGGTGCATTATGATTCACACCTTAATTGGATCCTACTTGCTAGGTAAACTCTATAATCAAAGGCTAAATGGAATAAATTAGCTATAAACTCTTGGTGTCTTCTCATTCCTGGGCTACCCCCCGTAGTTTCACGATCACAGGGAGTTTTGTATTTATCCCAAAGTACTAATTTTCCAAACCAATAATTTCAGGCTGTAGAAATCAGGCTTGATTGCATCATTATTTCTCCCACTACTTCTCAAATTCTTTTCTTTTTAGCAATGCAGCTTTTCAAAAGAAAGATTACTGATATAAAGCTAATATAAAACTAATCAAAAATAGGTAAGAGCAGATGGACATGATTTCACAGTTTAATCCTAATTTGGATGATAAGTATCACTGTTTAAGAAGCATACCCTGAAACTTCTGTTCTCCATATGTATATGTCTATAATAATTTTATGATTTGAATTCTATCTTCTACATACTTTTGCACAGTTCTGTTTTTTTTTAAGTTTATTTATTTTGAGAGAGACATGGTGTGAGCATGGGAGGGCCAGAAAAAATGAGAGAGAGAGAGAGAGAGAGAGAGAATCCCAAGCAATTTCAGGGAGGTCAGTGCGCAGAGTGCGACGCAGGGCTTGAACTCAGAAACTGTGAGATCAAGACCTGAGCCAAAATCAGGAGATGGAGGCTTAACACACTAAGCTACCCAGATGCCACAACAGTTCTTAAACTTATGCAGTAAATAAGAAAGACACAAGAGGATTTTCATTTAGCAGCTATGTCATCAGAAGACCTGTGGTCCAAGTCCCAGGTCCACCTCTTACATGTTGTGTGACTTTGGTGAATCACTTGATGACACAAAACCAGGCTCCATCTATCCACTACCCTAGAGTGTGCACTTCCTTTTTGACTTTTGCTCTTGCTCCACTTGTTGATGTTTTTCCCCCATAGAGACAAAGGAGAAAGGTTTATAAAGGAAATAAGAAAAATAGTAAATAATGATTGAAAGAGAAGATCAAAGTTACACTGTTTGAAAAAAAATATGCAGTGGAGGTGGCCTCTCTCATCTCATTCTTACGTAGCAGTTCTTTTCTTCCCTAGAATGACTCCCTCTTCATAGAATAGAAATAAGGGCACCTGGGTGGCTCAGTTGGTTAAGCATCTGACTTCGGCTCAGGTCATGATCTCACGGTTCATGGGTTCAACCCCATGTCGGGCTCTGTGCTGACAGTGTGGAGCCTGGAGCCTGCTTCCGATTCTGTGTCTCCCTCTCTCTCTCTGTCCTTCCCCTGCTCATTCTCTGTCTGTCTCTCTCTCAAAAATAAACAATAAAAAAATTTAAAAAAAGAAACAAAGGTCTTCAAAATCACATGTACTTTTGTAAGGTGAATACAAATCTAAAAAGGGAAAAAGTGGAATTTTTAAGGAGCAAAAGATTTCCCCTCTTTTTTTTCTTAGAGCGTTTACTTTAGAAAACTTTTATTTTTGCATTCTTTCTTTGTTCCTTTGATATATATGTAAATCTTTCTAAAAACCAAAAAGATTTTTGCCAGCTTTTCAATCGCACCATGCATTTTTCAGGAACTTGGGAACTATCTCTTTGAACGTAAATCTCAAGGAAGAGAAAACCTCTATTTCCCTATCTTCACAGACATTTGACTTTGAATGCTGGCTCCAAATTGTGACTACCTTTCATAGAGTTGGGAGAACTTTTATTCCTTTGGATAAAGGCAATTAGTGAACACGAATTGCCCTTCAATTAACATGTGAATTTAAGATGAGCTATACGTAACACATGGTGCCGTAAAAGTCCCCCTACTTGAAGATTAGCTGTTGTTTATTTTGGGAAATGGTCTTCCACACAGCCTTTGACTCCTACACCAAGGGACCTTAGGCCTGAAACACTTCCTTACCCGGAGATAAAGAGTCCTCACTACCTGTTCTGGGCTTATCACCTTGTGTGGGAATATCTTTCCCCATTTCAGGCTAAGTGTGTGTTTCTTTGTTTTGCATAAGCATGTACACATATAGCACCTGGCCAACCCCACTAATATAGATGGTCCTTGACTTTTGAAGTTTCAACTTATTGTTTTTCTGCTTTATGATGTAGCAAGAGTAATACCCATTTGGTAGAAACTACTTTGAATTTTGAGTAGTGTATGGCTAAACAACCCATACACTTACAATCCTTACAACCATTCTGTTTTTCATGTTCAGTACAATATTCAATAAATTACACGATCTCATGTAAATTATTACATGAAGTCAACACATATTATAAAATAGGCTTTGTGTTAGATGATTATACCCAACTGTGGGCTGATGAAAGTGTTCTAAGCACATTTAAAGAACACTAGGCTAAGCTATGATGTTTGGTATATTAGGTGTATTAAGTGCCTTTTCAACTCCCATATTTTCAACTTATAGTGGGTTTATTGGGACATAACCCCATCGTAAGTCAAAGAAGATCTGTATAAGTAACTAAAGGTCTTTTTTCATTTTTGCCTTGTTGCTTTAACTGGCTACTCCAAAACCTTGCCACTCAGCTCACTCTCCTCCAGCCCAACTGAGCTCTTACAGAGTAATGGCATTATTTTTCAGAGACAAAAGAACAAAGTCTTGCTTACAAAGGCAAGCATTGGTTGAATTTAGGCCAAGGGAAAATGAAGGTATTAAACTACACTTTGGCTATTAAAATGAAGAGAAACATAATGCCCAAGTAAAGAAAAAATTTTAAATTTCTACTGTAAAGGAAAACTTTAAACTTCAAAGATAAGTGAGATTGAAAATAAAAAACACATCACCATTCTGTGTTGCATATGTGTATACATATGTATGCATGTGTATTGTTTAATACCAGTCACTCTTCATTTATGATGCCTTTGTGACTTTCTTGTTTATAGAATGAATTGCTCTTAAAATAATATGAAAGCATTTCTAGAAAATGCTCCTTGACAAGAACTTGATTTGCTTATGTACTTCACAATACAGAACCAATCCCTCTCAATCCAGACATGGTCATTGAATATTCTCTATGTGTCTGAAACCATTAAGTCTTCTGATAGGGGGAGGAGTTGTTATAAACTTAACCTTTGACCTCAAGAGTTTAAAGAAACCATAGTAAGAGCACTGAAACAAATAGAAGCCAGTTGGATTGTGCTGGCAACAAATTACTTAGAGCTTAATTAGAGCTGGAGATCGGGAGGATTCCAGGAATCTGATGGGGATTCACCAGAAGGCATCCCTCCTCCTCCTCCTCTTCACTGCCTCACTTCCCAACTAGAATTACTCTATTCTTTTATTTTAGAGAGAAAGTGAGAGCAAGCGGGAAAGCAGGGCAGAGGGAGAGTGAGAATCTTATGCAGGCTTCACACTGAGAGTGGGGCTCAATCCCATGACCCTGGGGATCATGACCTGAGTCGAAATCAGGAGTCCGATGCTCAACCAACTGAGCCACCCAGGCATCCCTTAAAAATACTCTATGTTATTATTATTTTTTAAAAGTTTATTTATCTATTTTGAGAGAGACACAGCATGAGAAGGGCAGGGGCATAGAGAGAGGGAGAGAGGGAGAATCCCAAGCAGGTTCTGCACTGCCAGCACAGAGCTGGACGTGGGGCTCAAACTCATGAAGCCATGAGGTCATGACCTGAGCCAAAACCAAGAGTTGGATGCTTAACCAACTGAGCTACCCAGGCACTCCAGAAATTCTCTATTTTAAATAATTAAGGCTTTAACTTCAAATAGGATACATGGGGTACATGTTAAAAGGAAGGCCCCTCACTGCTTTGGTCAGTTTCCCTGCTGTTCCTTATCTTCTCTCTCTTTCCATGTTTCCACGTGTAGTAAAAGGAAATAGATTGCCACTTCCACCCTGAGTATCAGAGAGACATCATCCTTGTATACGTTTCTTTCACACCATGGGGTGGCCTCTCAGGGGCTATCTTGTGGATCATTGCTGGACTATTCTGCCCATGACAGATCCTTCTAAGATTGAGGACCTAGGGCAAGACAGAATACTCCTCCTTTTCAACAGAATTTTAATGTACTCACTGCACATTATTTTTGCATACAATGTGTTATTTGGAGAGTGAATGGTAGCATAATTCTTGAGTTGGCATAACAAAGATCAGCTCATTTTCTCATCTTGTGCCTTATCCTTGATTACTGCTTTGTACCAGTTGAGATACATGACTAATAGTTTTCAGTGTATCAATGACCCATTATGAAAAAGACCTTTTTTCTCTAGTTATTCTGGACGTAGACAAGCTTAGTTCTGCTATTTTTGAAAATGTTTATCTTTATTTCATTTATTTATTTATTTATTTATTTATTTATTTATTTATTTATTTATTTATTTAAATGTTTATTTAGTTTTGAGACAGAAACAGAGCATGAGTCGGGGGAGGGGCAGAAAGAGAAGGAGACACAGAATCCGAAGCAGGCTCCAGGCTCCCAGCTGTCAGCACAGAGACTGCCCCGGGGCTTGAATCCACAAACCATGAGATCATGACCTGAGCTGAAGTCGAACACTCAATGACTGAGCCACCCAGGCACCCCAAAATTGTCTATTTTTAAAATTCAGTCTACTTAACCATCATTGCGGACTTTTGCTTAATTTTCAAAAAAATTAAAAACCATACAGTACACAAATTCTTGTTTTGTTTCCGAAGAGAAAATTAGGACAACAGCCTTGAGAGACAAAACATAAAAAAAATATCATACCTTTTGAACAACGCATCTTTAAAAAAATAGTCATCCTTTTCCTTTTCTGGAATGTATGTATGTGTGTCTCAAAACAGTGACTGAGACTATTCTTTTACTGAGATTGACTCTTCATGAAACTGCATTTCTCCAGATGAAATTTTGTAAATGTTATTTATTAATCTTATAAGTGACCTATTAATATCATCTGTTTAAATATTGCATTGCAAGATGTAAATAAATATATGCCATTTAACCATAAAAACTTTTAATATTTAACAATTCTTTTTCCAGAGTTGTATTCTCAACAGTCCTAAGTAAAAGCAGCTTTTGTTGTTGTTGGCCATGTTATCTTTATGAGAAAATACAAACACAACGTTTTTCTGAATTTTAGAAGACTGGTAATGCTTTACATAAGTACACTCTAGTCACTATATTCCCCTTGAGGAAGAAGAGCATCTCGGCCTTAATTATGCCAGAAGGCCTGTGCCCACCCACTCCCCAGCCATAAGCCCTTAAGGGAGCAGGAGTTTCCAGTCTGAGTCAGCCCCCTGAGTAGTCTTGGTTCATGGCAAGCTGGGTCACTGTGTTACGCATCTGCACTGTTCACTGTGTTTCCTTGACCTTCATGCTTGTTACGTTTCTAGGCAGCACCTGATTCCTCAGGGAAGGATGTTCACTTTCTACATCTTCCACTTCATCCCGCAGAAATGTCAAAGCAAATCAGCCCCAAATGTTTTGGAGCCTAGGCTGTCTTTCTCTGTTCTCATGAGAACTCCTCCATGGGAATACTAGAATTTTCCACTCCCATAATTTATAGTTTGAGAGGAAAGGGGGATTTAAGGGTGTAAATTATAATCCATTTGGCCCTGCTTCAAGAGGTTGACCTCTACAAATGATGTCACTTGGGCCTCTGGATGGATTCAGCCAGGGAGAGGCACTGACAGGAGATTGGAGTATGGGAGCCAGGTGAGTTTGAGATAGTCTTCTCTTTTCCCCCAGGTTGGCCAAGGTTTGGGCACTGGCTACATTTCCGCAGATGATGATTCCTGTTAGCCTTGTTTCTAAGGTTCTAATTCTCACTGTGTTCTAGTTTTCCCCCTTGACCCATCAGGCCTAGAATGATAAAATATTCCTGTTGTTACTAGTCCCTGGGTACCTCATCTTCCCTTGTTTCCTTAACCTTGTCCAAACTTCTCTAAATAGTCTCTTCAGGAGATTTTCTTTTGTTCAACCCTTTGCGTGTATACTGGTTTCCTGCCAGAATCATGGCTGATAAAGCATAAGTCGGTTTAATTATTTAAGTATAAGCTCAGGTATCCCAATGTAATTTTAACTGAGAGTTCATCTCTTTGGAACTTGTACTTTCATTAGTGATTTGTACTTAGAGTTCCCGGGAAAAGAGGGATGGTTTGCAGGGCTGGATTCTGGCATTCCTGGGTCCCTGGCAAACGTCACATCCTAGTACTGACCAGACATCACTCTTGACTTCTTATCTTCATTGTTTCTGAACTTTGACATTTCCTGGTACATACCAGGCATTCAGTAAATAATAATTAAGTGAATGAATGTTTTCACGAAGTTATACATTGTCATATTCACATGGCACATGCAACTTTGTATTTTTTCACTCGACATTAGAGCACAATAATTTCTTGTTATTAAAGAAAATTTGACAGATATTTAATGGATATATGGCAGTTCAATATACATATGTAGATGGCACAATAGATCAGTCCTCTTCATTCTTTTGCTGAAAGGAGAAATGCTTGTCTTATCACTCTTGAGAGAGAGAAACTCCCAATTTTATTTCATAGTTAACTAATGTATGGGTCTCAGAGACCAAATAATTCATATATGAATCATGCCATTTCAATTCTATTTTCCAAAATTGATATGCCAGCCTTCCCCATTAAACAGCCAATGCAGGAAGTCACATTGCTAGTATCAAACTAAAAAAACAAATAACCAGTTATTTTTGTAGCAGAAAATGGGTTTATTCAGGAAGAGCAGACACTTGTAATTCAGGACATGCAAGCAATGGCAGAACCCTAGGCAAGTATGAAGAGTCAAAGGGAAGGTCAGCTTTAATTATGTTTTAGGAGGAAAGTGGGGAGGGTTGTTTTGAACAGAAGTTCATTGGAGAAGAACAAGAGTTCAAGCTTGTGGTGGTTTCTCATTGGCTGTAAGCCGTACTTAGTGTGCTGTTGCTGGGACAGGGAGAGATCTTCCTTTTTAAAAAAAAAGCAGAAGAGAAATTTTCTTCCTCATATTTTTTTAATTTTTTATTTATTCTCAAATTAGTTAACATACAGTGTAGTCTTGGCTTCAGGAGTAGAACCCAGTGATTCATCTCTTACATATGACACCCAGTGCTCATCCAGAAAAGTGCCCTCCTTATTGCCTGTCACCCATTTAATACACCCTCCCACCCCCATAAACCCTCAGTTTGTTCTCTGTATTTAAGTCTCTTATGGTTTGCCTCCCTCTCTGTTTTTAATCTCATTTTTCCTTCCCTCCCCCTATGTTCGTCTGTTGTGTTTATTAAATTCCACACATGAATGAAATCATATGTTATCTGTCTTTCTTTGACTGACTTATTTCACTTAGTATAATACCCTCCATTTCCATCCACATTGTTGCAAATGGCAAGATTTCATTCTTTTTCACCACTGAGTAGTATTCCATTGTGTGTGTGTGTGCATGTGTGTATACATACACATCTTAATCCATCCATTAATTGATGGACATTTGGGCTCGTTCCATAATTTGTCTATTGTTTATAACACTGCTATAAACATTGGGGTGCATGTGACCCAGAAGAGAAATTTTTATATGAAAAGTATCCTCCCGTGTTAAGATAAGAATGATCTTCCTTTTCTCTGCTGGTTGTGCAGTCTACAATGAGTGATATGTGCACATGAACTCCCCCTTCAGGGCCTCTGGACTCCACTTTATTTATTTATTTATTTATTTATTTATTTATTTTAAATTATCTTTTTTTTTTAAAGTTTATTTATTTTTGAGACAGATAGAGACAGAGCATGAGACAGAGAGAGACAGAGGGGCAGAAAGAGGGAGACACAGAATCGGAAGCAGGCTCCAGGCTCTGAGCCATCAGCCCAGAGCCCGACGCGGGGCTGGAACTCACGGACCGCGAGATCGTGACCTGAGCTGAAGTCTGACGCTTAACCGACTGAGCCACCCAGGCGCCCCTGGACTCCACTTTAAATGAGGCTTTCGTTAAACTCATTTTTCACACCAGTTATGTCACTTGCAAAACAAGATAGGAGGAGCATCATTGTTGCAGCCTCACTTGTAAGATGTGTTTGCACAGCGATTTACTGCCTGTTCACAAAGTGGCAGGACAGTGGCCCAGGAGGCCAGCCGAGAGAGGGAACACCACTGCTCTGTGTGAATCCTGGACTGGCCAGGTCTTCACAGACCTGGGTGTACACCAGCAGACCCACATTAACCTGATCCATAAGAGAGACATTAGGCTGGCATCCAGCTACCCCGCAGCCTCTCAACCCACTCCCAATTCCTGGAATTCTATTTTGAAAGTGGAGGTTCTCAAAGTACAGCACCCTGAACAGAAACATCAGCATCACCCGAAGAATTTTTAACGTACAAAAATTTGGGCTCCTCTTCAGACTTGTTGAATCAGAAAATCCGGATGGGATCCAGCAATCTGTGTTTTAACAACCCCTTCAGGTAATTCAGATGCTGAAGTTTGAGAACCGTTTGCTTAAAGCACTGATACTTAAAAGACAAGTATTCATTAATGGAATGTGGACGTTTGGAGTCGGTTTGAGAGGAGATGGAAGGAAGTCGGAGGAGGGATCTGGTTTTGAAGTGGAAAGAGGTCTAATGAAGTGGTAAAAAGTAGGCTTTCAGGGAAGCAAATGCCGCAGTTCATTTTCTTTACTTCACAGAGAAAGTAGCTGAAAAAGTTGTACTTGACTATTATAGTGAGTTTAAAATGGTCCTTTCTTGGCAGGAAATGAAAAATGAGACAGGGAAGGACAATAGGTTCCAGAAGGGAAGATGTTAGTTGACATGTGTGTATCCAGGCATCCAGCACTATGACATCCATCCTTCCAAGAGAGGGAGGCTTTGTGGGTCACCCCAGCCTTTCCAGACTCTCCAGACCCAGGTCTGTTGAGTTGTCTCAAGACTACTTTTCCTCCCTGAGCAACCTCTGCAAATACAATGAAGTCTTTTTTTTTTTTTTTTTTAATTTTTTTTTTAACGTTTATTTATTTTTGAGACAGAGAGAGACAGAGCATGAACGGGGGAGGGTCACAGAGAGAGGGAGACACAGAATCTGAAACAGGCTCCAGGCTCTGAGCTGTCAGCACAGAGCCCGACGCGGGGCTCGAACTCACGGACTGTGAGATCATGACCTGAGCCGAAATCGGACGCTTAACTGACTGAGCCACCCAGGCGCCCCCAAATACAATGAAGTCTTGAGAGCACAGGAACCCATTCCTCAATGCTGCAGGGCCTACATCAAGTTGAGATATTATGTGGACAGAGATAATTATAGTAGGATTTACAGAAAACCCACTCCTTTACCTGCCCTGGGTGATAGGGTGCCCTTCCTATAAGATCTATCACCACATAATACAAGCACCATATTATTAACAAATATAATAGTAATAAGTACAATTTTTGTAATCATCATTACTATAATCAGAGCTGGTTGATAGCCTCCTGAGCTCTGTTGAGCACTGCTTCTCAGTCATTAGTGCCCATGAGAATTGCCTGGATCTAGTTGCAAGGCAGATTCTGATTTAGTACCATCTGGATCATGACCCAAATTGGGGTCAATAATGTGGAGTCCCTGGACCACACTGTGAGTAACAAAGATGTGGAGAATGAGAGCTATGCCAAGTTCTTTTCCTAGTGGAAAAAAATAGAGCATATTTCTGCTCATCACAGTTTCTCTGGCAAAAGGACTTTGTGGTGGGTATTATGGGATGTACAGGTTAATTTGTACCAATTTTGCATGGAGCCAAAGAATAAATGGGCATGTCAGTCCTGCTTTACATTCAAAATCAGAAATCACTGGTGATTAATGGTAGAATAGTTAAGCTTCTGTCATAAATTGTGAAAGCTTCAGTTCTCAAGCCAGCTTTTATCCTGTAGAACTCTTGCAGAAGCAATCCTCTCTTCAAAGCAGTGGGGCAACAATGAAAGGGGCCATTGTAGCCCGTGTATACTAGAAAGCATCAAGACAGTATACTTTGGTTTTTTTAAAGTTCATTTATTTATCTTGAGAGAGAGCTGGGTAGGGACAGAGAGAGAGAAGAAGAGTGAGAGAATCCCAAGTAGGTTCCATAATGTCAGCGCAGAGCCAGATGTGGGGCTCAAACTCACGAACTGAGATCATGACCTGAGTCAAAGTCAAGAGTTGGATGCTTAACCAACTGAGCTGCTCAGGTGCCCCAAGAGAGTGATACTTTCTAAAAGTCAGTCCTGGGGAATTAGGTTAGTACTTTCAGATTTAATTCAACAGGGCCTGCCATACCAGAAGTCCTGATTGCCAATTAAGATCTAATGTTGGTGCTTACTAGCTATCGAGAATTAGCTAGTAACGAAGTTGAAGGTGCATGTAGTGTCATGAATTAGATGAAGAACTTCTAAAAACTGAGTGACTCACCCTGTTCCTGCCTGCTGATGGGACATTATTCAGTTGCCTTTTTTTTTTTTTAATTTTTTTTAACGTTTATTTATTTTTGAGACAGAGACAGAGCATGAACGGGGGGAGGGTCAGAGAGAGAGGGAGACACAGAATCGGAAGCAGGCTCCAGGCTCTGGGCCATCATCAGCCCAGAGCCCGACGCGGGGCTCGAACTCACGGACCATAAGATCGTGACCTGAGCTGAAGTCGGACGCTTAACCGACTGAGCCACCCAGGCGCCCCTCAGCTGCCTTTTAGTGGCTGTAACAATCAAACAAAATGTTCTCCTTTTGAATTTTACTTAAGATCGTCTCTGATGCAAATCAGATGATTGTGGAGTTACACAAACAGAATAAATATCAATTAAAGTAATTTCCTTTTTACTGTTTCATACTTAACTTGTGATGACTATGTATGGTATGTATATGTGTGTGTATATATACATATACATACATATACTTTGCCAAAGAGATAAGTTAACTATTGACCTTATTTTAAAGAGAAAGGCATTGTCCTAATGTCACAGATTTGTATGGTATTTACTGGATCAAAATTTAGAGTAAGAGGCTCCCAGTGTGGTGCAAAGCATGTACCATGCTGTTCTTCTGAGAAGAGTAAATAGCTTAGGTGAGGAGGAACAGAGAAGACGAACCAATCATGAAAGCTACAATTATATTGATCTAGTAGTAACCATTTCACTATAACTCAATGTCAGTAGAGTTTCTTTAATATTCATTTTATGGTCTGAATATTCATTTATCCTCTTAGTTCTCATTTGTATATAGAGCTGTTGTGGAAGTCGTGAATGAGGGGAGGCCAGAATACCTGTGGTAGGCAGAATTTTAAGATGGCCCCCAAGATTCCTACTCACTGGTGTAAGTGCCCTATCTAATCCCTCTCCTTGAGGGTAGGCATGACCCGTGAATGGGTTGGAATTTAACTTCCATGATTAGGTTACATTTTACAGCATAGATAAAGAGATATGGAAGGTGTAATTAAGGTTTCAAGTCAGTTGATTTTGAGCTCATCAGAAGGGAGCTTGTTCTGGGCAGCCTGAGTTAGATGAAAGCCTTAGAAGACTGGGCTCCTCATAGAGGGACAGATGATCTCCTACAGGTCATGAAGAAACCTGTCATGAACTGCCTGTGGAGAGTGACCGCCTCTGGGAAACAGGGTCTCAGTCCCACAACTGCAAGGAACTGAATTGTACCAGCAACCTAATAACAAAATGCAGCTCTCTGTCTCTGAAAGATTTAGATCTGAAATAAAACGATATACACTGGTTGAAAACCAAGAAATTGGATGTAAAATTGTACTTCTAGTATCGTGGAGGACTTCCTGCTATAGAGTAAATGAATTCCACACAGGCAAAACTTCTGCATTCATTGATGGATATCCAACAGAATGCCGTGGAGACAAAACAAAATAGAGCTGGGATTGGGGGACAAGGCAGTATTCTTCTGGGTGGCACGGGCTTGCCTTGGGGATGACCATGTATGTAAAATCATTGTTTAGAGTGTGAATCTTGAGCTAAGTATTGGCAAAGTTGAGTTTGGTATTAAAAGTGAAATAGTAAGCTAGAATGTAGAAGGTAAAGTGTGTGTAAAAGTGGTCCCAATATTACCAACAGAATCAAACCATCTTTGGAGGAAAATTTTCTAACCCATATGGAGTAATTAAATAAAACTAAATGATCACTAAGGAATGAAGGTAACCCATCAAGTGTAAGAGTCAGTGGAAACACAGGATCCAAGACCTACAATGTTGGAATTTTAAGATGTCGTATATATTAGCTATCCAGAAACTTATTTGCTTATCTACCTATTTGTTATTTTACTTATTTATAATAAAATAAATAAATAACAGCACACTATGAATATTTTTGTGCCAATAAATTTAAACTTAGATAAAATACATAAATAAATACACAAATATTTGCAGTCAGCTGACTCAGCTGACTCACAGGTAAAGAGGGAGACAATATCTTAGAACTTTTTCAAGACTCCAAGAGTGAAACATTTTCTTGCAATGAACTTCCAGATTCACTGGGTTTTTAAAGGCATATTCTAACCCACTTCCAAGAAATAAATCTGTCTAATCTTAAATAAAACCTTTTAGAGAATTGACAAAGAATTCACTAATTAATCCTGTGTTATTTGTATAACAAATACTTTGGTTCCAAAGTAGAAGAGTACCAAATTAAAAGAAATTTATTTTATTTTATTTTAATTATTTTTTAAAAATTTATCTAAATCCAGTTTGTTAACATATAGTGTAATAATGGTTTCAGGAGTAGACACCCAGTGCTCATCCCAACAAGTGCCCTCCTTAAGGCCCATCGCCCATTTAGTTTATCTCCTCCTCCAGCAACCCTCAGTTTGTTCTCTGTATTTAAGAGTCTCTTATGGTTTGCTTCCCTCTCTGTTTTCATCTTATTTTTGCTTTCCTTCCCCTATGTTCATCTGTTTTGTTTCTTAAATTCTACATATGAGTGAAATCATATGATGTTTATCTTTCTCTGACTTATTTCACTTAGCATAATACACTATAGTTCCATCCACATTGTTGCAAATGGCAAGATTTCATTCTTTTTGATGGTTGAGCAACATTCCATTATATATATATAATATTCATACATATACATATGTACATGTATATATACCACTTCTTCTTTATCTGTTCATCAGTTGATGGACATTTGGGCTCTTTCCATGTTTCGGCTATTGTGATAGTGCTGCTATAAACAGTGGGGTGCATGTGCCCCTTTGAATCTGTATTTTTATATCCTTTGCATAAATACCTAAGTAGTGCAATTGCTGGGTTGTAGGCTAGTTCTATTTTTAATTTTTTGAGGAAACTCCATACTATTTTCCAGAGTGGCTGCACCAGTTTGCATTCCCACCAGAAGTGCAAAAGCATTCCCCTTTCTCAGCATCCTTGCCAACATCTGTCATTTTCCTGAATTGTTAATTTTAGTCGTTCTGACAGGTGTGAGGTGGTATCTTATTGTGGTTTTTATTTGTATTTCCCTGATGATGAGTGATGTTGAGCATGTTTTCATGTATTGCTTGACCGTCTGGATGTCCTCTTTGGAGAAGTATCTATTCATGTCTTTTGCCCATTCTTCACTGATTATTTGTTTTTTGGGTGTTGAGTTTGGTAAGTTCTTTATGGATTTTGAATACTAACCCTTTATCTGATATGTCATTTGCAAATATCTTCTCCCATTCCATCAGTTGCATTTTATTTTGATTGTTTTCTTCACTTCGCAGAAGGTTTTTTATCTTGATGAGGTCCAAATAGTTCATTTGTGCTTTTGTTTGCCTTGCCTCTGGAGACATGTTGAGTAAGAAGTTGCTGTGGCCAAGATCAAAGAGGTTTTTGCCTGTTTTCTCCTCTAGGATTTTGATAATTTCCTGTCTTACATTTAGGTCTTTCATCCATTCTGAGTTTATTTTTGTGTAGAGTGTAAGAAAGTGGTCCAGGTTCATTCTTTTGCATTTTGCTTTCCAGTCCAAATAAAAGAAATTTAAAAAGAAAAGATCTTAAACCAGTGAGATATGAGGAAGATAATATACAATGAATTAGTATTTATCTCAGGAATGGAAGGGCACTTTAATATTAGCGAATCTATGAATATTATTCAACACGTCCACTCATGAAAGGAGGAAAATGTATAATTATCACTTTAAAGCATAAAGAAATATAATAAAATTCAAACCCACTTATAATAAAATAATAATAATAAAAACTAGGAAGAGCAAAAAATATCCTGAACCTGATAAATTTTATCTACCACCAGTGAATGAAGAAACATCATTCCTAAAGGAAAAACATAGAAACCATTTCCTATAGAATAAAAAAAAAACAAGAATGCCTACACTTACAGCTTCTATTTATCATTTAACTGAATGTTTGAGACAGTGTAGTAAAACATAAAAAGGAACTTAAATATAAGGATTGAAAAGAAAAAAAAATGTTATTTTGAAGATAAAATCATCTACATAGAAAACCCAAAATAATCTGACATATTGTCAGAAATAAGAGAGTATAAGATAGTACACTGAGAGTATGAACATAGCAAGGTGGAAGCCTTTAGATCAATACAAATGTATTAATAAGGAGTCCTTTCTAATAAATGATGACAATTTCAGGTATGGGGAATGGTCCACAGGACATAGTTTCATTTTTCAGGAAGATCAATCTCCTTATGCCAGGTGGAAAATCATCATTAAAATCCTAGATTTCTGTAATTTCTTTTTTTTTTTTTTTTTGAACCTTTCATCTTCAGATCAGTGGTGAGGTTCTGGATACCAATGTTTCTTCTGGTTTTCTAGTCTTTATTCACTAAAGGATTCCATCTTTCTTTCTGTCTCCTGGGATATGTAGAAAAGGGCTCTCTATTCTAACAAGAGTTGACCTTCATGGTGTTATTTTCCAAGGAGGCATGTTCTTCCCATTCTCCTCTCAGACATCCTCTTGTGACTCGGAGATCAGTGCTTCCCAACTTTGTGAATTTGTTTCAAAGAAAGTTCATGGGTTAGTGGCACCTCAGCAGAACATGAGGGCAAACACATTGAGCTGGAAGTCAGGTCCATCGCTAAGTGTGTCGATGTTCTTCATCCAATGGTCTAGGGTTCAAAAGACCTGAGTTCTAGATTCATGGAAAATCAATTCATCCCATTGACCCTCTGTTTCCTCAACTGTGGAAAAGGTTTGCTTGTCTCATGGAGGTTAGAAACAAATAAATGATACTATAAATGTGACTGAATTTTGTGTACTAAAATTCTGAATTAATTGAAAGTTATATGGTTATATGAGTTATTCCTTTATTTTCTGTACAGTGCCATCCACTGGTAAGATAGACATAATAATTGCAAAGAATAAAGTAGCCTGGCTTCAACTATCATGTGATGGAATTAAAAAGACTATGTGTCTATAATCCTGAGATATAAATATGTATCATTAAACTAACTTAGAATCATGATCTCAACTTTGCATCTCAGGGAAATTGTGTTAAGGTTGCCAAGAAAATTCTTCTCCCTATGTTACAGATGTGGAAAAGAGTAAAACAGTTTGCATAGATTTTTGGAAATTGGGTGTGTAGGAGATGTATAATCCTGTTTTGGTAGAATTCTTCTTAAATATATTTTCTTCAGAAATAAATTGCCTCACTCCCAGTTTGTTCTTAAAGCACAATTACTCTGAATAACTACTTTGGCTACTCTAGAGATTATGAAGCTATGTTATTCAGTGTACTGAACAAAAAAACCCACTAACCAAATAAACAGATGAAAATGCTTGGTTTGCCCTGTATAATGATGAATTTCTTGGGCGCCTGGGTGGCTCAGTTGGTTAAGAGTCTAGCTCTTGATTTTGGCTTAGGTCATGATCTCATGGTTCATGGGTTTGACCCCTGCATTGGGCTCTGTGCTGACAGTGCAGAGCTTGCTTGGGATTCTCTCTCTCCCCCTCTCTCTCTCCTACCTCCTCTCTCTATCCCTCCCCAGCTCACACTCTCTCAAAATAAATAAACTTAAAAAAGTGATGAATTTCTACCAGTTTCCATGCAGGGCTTGAAAATACTTTATCACTAACATAGCTATAACTGTCACTCATTTGACTCTTTTCTTCTGGTGAAGGCAGAAAATTTAAATTGTTGAACCAAACTCCAGACTTCTAATGTAGACTTTGTTGAACAAGTGCTGTTCTCTGGGGAATATATGTAGATGTTTCATGTCATTCAGAGTAGTTCTTATTCAAATGTGAGACATTATGTTACCTCCATTATTAGCTTATGTTCTTATACTTTGCTTCAGCATATAAATTAGATACCACTTAAATATCTTAAATTGAAGAAAGACAATCTTACAAGAATGTTAACATGAATAATTGGCTCAAGTTTGTTAAAATTCTTCTTTTGTGTTTCTTAACTGAATATTTTTGTGTTCGTTGTGGTAGTTAAACTAACTGAACTCATGAGCAATGTTTTTTTAAAAACTCTGGGAGTTTGGAAAGAATTTTTTATGCAAGATAGATTAAAAGAAAATATTTGTAAAATAAAATTATACTTTTTCTTTTATGAGTTCACAAATATGTAATTTTATTTTTATAATATTTTGTAATTATAAAATTATATTTAAAATTTTAATTGTATAATTGTAATTAAGTTTTAAATTCTAAAGCTATATCTTTACTGTTTAATTATTACATTATAAAATTATAATTTAAATGTGGAGTGAATGGCAAAACCATATGGAGTAATTATCCAATTTACTTTAAATGTAATTTCATTGTTCATCTCAGTAAGGTATATCCCAGGGACAAAAAGAACTATAAAAATGCCATACACTGGTTTCTTTAATTACAATGTTTAGGATAGTTTTGTTTTTGTTACTTTGAGGCCATTTCATGTGAATTATAGGATAACCCACATGAATAATTATGAGAATAAGTATTTTCAGTGTGGGTAAGAGGCTACACAGTTGTAATATCAGAATTTAAGTAAAACTTGTAATCTTGAATTTGAGTTGGAACTGTCTATCAGTATGAACTTAGGATGCATTTTATCTTTAAACCGAACAAAAGTTTTTAAAGAACGCTATTTATTTCTATCTAATGAAAAGGCCTAAAAACAATGGCCAACACAGTAAGAATGATCACCCCCCACTGCATGAGTTGTGGTATCTAAATACCATCATTCATTAAAGAAATTAAGAGTCCTTTGGAAAAATGGTTGGACCCAGGTTTGGAGAAAAAATATGAAAATATAAAAGATGAGCCTTGAATGTCTTGTCAAACCAGAAAGTGAGAAAACCATCAAGGGACTCAGAAGACATCATTAAGAGACTGCCATTGGCAGAAGATGGGACACCTTCAATGTCACTAAGACTAATACCATCAATTTATTATTTTTTAAAAATGTTTGTTTATTTTTAAGAGAGAGAAAGAGAGAGAGAGTGGTGAGGGGGCAGGGGTGGCAGAAAGAGGCAGACACAGAATCCAAAGCAGGCTTCAGGCTCTGAGCTGTCAGCACAGAGCCCAATGTGGGGCTCAGACTCACAAACTGTGAGATCATGACCTGAGCTAAGTCTGACATTTAACCAACTAAGCCACCCAGGCACCCCACCATCAGTTCATTATTATACTAAAAATTATTGGTTGCATTTGGACGATAGTAGGGAGTAAGTCATTATTCTGAAAAAAAAAATAGTAAATAAAGAGAAAAAAATTGAATATTTGTCTTGCTTTTTCTTTATGGATTGATACAGGGAGAAAGGTTTTCCATACAGAGGTCTTCAGTTAACAAGTAGAAAAGGAACAATAGATTCAGAGCATTACCATTCTGGAAACCTTAATAAAATGATGAATGTTATCAAGAATTTTCAATAGCTGCTAATATACAAAGCAAGAGACAACCAGGTATTTTCTGCCCCCTGATGGATGTACCCAATACAGCAACTGAAGTATTCTTGCCAAAATTCAACCCCGAATTTGATCACTTATCTGGATCTAACTACTAATTTATGAGAAACACAGGATATAGGATTGTGTTAAGCAATGTGGGTGAAATCACTAAAATCTATACTCTGGAAAAGTAGGAAAAACAACTCAGGTTTTTTTTTTTAACAAGTTAATTGCAAATAAAAAAGAGGATAAGTTATAGATTAAAAGCACTGTATGAAAAAAGTCAGCCGCTATGAAATGTGTGCCTTCTTTGGATCTTGATTTACAATCAAACTGTAACCTATTTGCCTGTGTGTTGTTTTACTGGGGAAACCTTAGCAGATGATATCTCCTTACTCACATTTGTATGAGTGGCATTTTCTTTGTGTCTTTTGCTGGTATGAATGACTCATTCTATGTCATCTGATAGACGGTCATTTTCACCATGAAGGTGAACTTTTTTGGGTTCAGATTCCTGCATGTGTCTCAAGGGTTCCCCTGGGGAATATAATCACAGTCTTGTGGTAACTCAGCTACTGGGGCTGTCTACTTCAGCCATGTGGGCTGCAGCTTATAGTGATTAAATTCACTGTCTGTGACATCACAGACGTAGAAACCCTCCTAGGGATTCATCATTAGGGGCCAGTTTTCTTCTTGAACCCTCAATACATTAAGGCAGATGACACACTGAAATGGAATAATTGAAGGGGTTTAAAAAGGAGACAAGGCGGGGGGGGGGGGGGGGAAGATGTGGGCAGGGCTTAGGAAAAACAACAAGGGATAGTGTGGAATGTGGAAGCAAGAAATAATGAGGAAGTTTCCATAATCCACATTGGCCTTGCTGACAGCCTCCAGTAGAAGGCAAAGGATAAATCCATCTGTAATCACTATAAGATCCCTGGGAAGGAAAAATTACTCTTAGTCATTAAGAATGTTGTATTAGATACTTTTCTTGGGCCCTCCCAGTTGCCTCTCTGGCCCTCTATTGTCTCATTCAGAGATGTCCAAACAAGATGTAAAGAGGCTACTTTGAAAACGATTGCACATTTTGCAAATTAGAGCCTCATTGTTATATTGAAAGACTTGCTTTGAAAAAGTTTAATTGGGTTTTAGGTCCATTCACATGATCACAATAATTTTCAACATTACAGTTGTCTATGACTGAAAAGAACAATTCTTTATGTCCAATTGTAAGTGTTAATATTGAATTGTAGTAAAAAATGGTGTTATTTTCTGGTCACTGTCTTAGAAAATAATGTTTCTTATTTATAGAGCGTGTCTAGAGGTGAAGAGAATAGAGAAAGACTGTGTACAGCCACTTTAAACCTCAAACATGTATTTGCAGAACCAGGTTCAAAGTTATCAAAGTTTTAGAAATATTTATTTGGAAGTTTTACACACATTTAATATTAAGTATCTTCCCTAATACTTAGTCTTTCTTCTCATAATTGTATAATATAAAGATCTACTCTCTGCAAATTTCAAGTATTCAGTATTAACTATAATCAACATAGTGTACATGAGATTCCCTAGAACTCATTCACCTTATAAAAGAAAATGTGTATCATCTGACCATTATCTTTTCATTCCCCCCACCCCCCAACAATCACCATTCTTCTCTGTGGTAACTATGTGAGCTGATGATGGATTAAGTAACTTGATGAAATAATCATTTCAAAATATGTATGTATATTAAATCATCACATTGTACACCTTAAGGCATCACATTGTACAACAGAAATATAGGCAATTTTTGTCAATCATACCTCAATAAAGCCCCAAAATACTGTTTTATATGCAAAAAATTAGAATGAATTTGCACCAAAGCCTATATTTTCCCAAATCACCACCAATTTATACCAGCATCCTGTCAAACTTTATGATTTACTGTATCTGAAAAAAACCTTTGCAAAGTACTGCAATAGATCACATTAAGAGCCAGTGACTGACTTAAGAGAGAGATTTCTCCCAGGTTTTAGTTGAGATTTCTTTCACTTCAGGTTTCTCACTGTCAGAGAAAGGAGTTGCAAATAAGGAAGCAGAGAAGGGCTAGAATGAACACTGTGGTGTTGGATTGGAAATGGAGGTATCAGGATATTCTGATGGTTTTTAATACAGTTAGCTATAAAGGTAAATGTTAAAGCAGATCTATCTATCTATCTATCTATCTATCTATCTATCTATCTACCTATCTATCTATCTAGTGATGTATATGTTTATGTGTGCTTATGCATATAAATATATCCTAGCTCTGCCTACTAAGCACCGACACACAGTACCTGTGAGCACACTTGACACTCAGATCTTGGTTCTAGCTACCACTCTCTAATAGAAAGAACCAGGACTCTTTGGACAAATGGCTGATTTCAGGGCTGAAGTAGGGAAAGTACAAGATTAGCCTGGAACATATTGTGCCAAAAGTTAAGAAAGCGATCAAAAAATGATGGGCATATGTTAAAAAACATAGGAGCCAACTGAAGTCCCCAATGGCCATCATAAAATAATGATAATAATGAATTATAACCTATTCAATAAAATATGAATTCATGACTTCGTAGTAATATAAGTAATTTTAAAAAATCAGTGGAAGAGAAGAGAAGGCTCTTCCTTAAAACAGAGTTCCAAGGATTAAATATAAAGAATGACAAAAGCAGAAAATGTCAGTTGGCAAACACCACAGTAATTGCTTCCGGTAAGAATCCCCAAAGGATGCTGGAATTAGTGGCTGAAAATGTGGTGGAAAACAAAATACTGAAACTATGAACTCTTAATTTATTTCCCCATAAGATACATATTAACTACAAAGGGAAAAACAGTCATTTTATGGTGGAAAATTAGACAGCACCTGTTGTGGGTTGAATTGTGTTCCCCTCTCCAAATTCATATGTTGAAATCTTTATCCCCACTGCCTCAGAATTTGACCTTAACTGGAAACAGGGTCATTGCAAATGGAGTTAGAATGAGGTCACACTGGAGTAGTATGGGCACCTAATTCAACGTGACTGGTGTCTTTATAAAACAGAGAAATGTGGACACAGATACACAGAGATGCCATGTGAAGATGTAGGCAGGATCGGGATGATGCCTCTAAATGCCAAAGAATGACAAAAATTGCCAGCAAACCATCAGAAGCTAGGAAGAGGCACAGAACAGGTTATTTCTCACTGCCCTTGGTAGGAACCACCACTGCCAACACCTTGCTCTCAGACTGCTAGCTTTCAGAGCTCTGAGACAATCAGTTTCTGTTATTGAAACCACTCAGTGTGCTGTACTTTGTCATAGCAGCTCTAGCAAATGAGTACACGGCCTTAACTGAGTGATCATATTTAACATCACCAGTAGTGCAACAAATGGACATTATGTTTTCCCCACAGAATGTGCCAAAAAGACACAACATCATTTCTGTGGGATTTTGCCAACAATGCATAACCTGAATTTCACAACGATCAAATGATAGATAAATCCACATTGAGGGACATTCTATAAGATAATGGGACAGTATCCTTCATAAGTGTATTGGTCATGAAAAACAAAGACTAAGGAATTGTTCTAGACGAAAGAAGAGGGAGGGGTGACATATAAATAGAATGCTGGTTCTAGGTTGGATACGAGACCAGAAATAAGTCATTTAGTGGAGCTATTGGAAAACTTTGAAGGAAGTCTCTAGATCAGCTGATATTATTATATCAATATTAATTTCCTCATCTTGATAATTATACTATAGTTATATAAGATGTTAATATTTGGAGAATCTTGAAGGAGGGTGTACAGATATTCTTGTACTATTTTACACCTTTGTGACTAATAGTTTTCAAAGTAAAAGTAAGAACACTAAAACAAAATGAAACAAACAAACAAACCCCAAAACAAAAAGTTATGCTTTAGATGCAAACCAACAGAGAAAAAGATTTTCCCTTTATCAATCTGCAAATTAAACCCTTACAATCCTGTGAGTGGGTTAGAAGCAATTCTGCACAATTATATGTTACCCCCCATGGCCTTATGCAATACTATATCTAAGCCTTCAGAGCCCAATAATTTGGAAATAAGATTCAAATATTAATTTCTTCTTTTATATCATTTACAATTCTTTTTCCAAGACTTCTGTGATTTTTAAGTTGTTTTAAACTTGTTCAAAGATAAGAATCAACTCTTCTGATTGTCCAAAATTGCATTTAAACATGGTAAAATTGAAGGTATATCTCATTATCTTGGGAAGGACTTCACAACTGTCATAGCCACAGAAATGTTTATTGGCCTTTCAGATAACTAGGCAACCCTGGTGGTAGACAGACAATGTTTTGATGTAGCCACATGATTTCTTTTTTTTCTTCCTCATTTTTTTTCCTCCCAAGATTTTATTTAAATTCAAGTTAGTTAACATATAGCGTAGCATTGGTTTCAGGAGTAGAATTTAGTGATTCATCACTTACATACAACACATCACAAGTGCCTTCCTTAATGCCCATCACCCACTAACTCATCCCCCTCTAGCAACCCTCAGTTTGTTCTCTGTATTTAAGAGTCTCTTATGGTTTGCCTCCCTCTCTGTTTTTCTCTTTCTTTTCCTTTCCTTCCCTTATGTTCATCTGTGTTTCTTCAATTCCACATATGAGTGAAATCATGTGGTATCTGTCTTTCTCTGAGTGACTTATTCGCTTAGCACAATACACTCTAGTTCCATCTGTGCCATTGCAAATGGCAAAATTTCATTCTTTAATGGCTGAGAAATATTCCATTGTGTGGTGTATGTATACCACATCTTCTTTATCCATTCATCAGTTGATGGACACTTGGCTATTGTTGATAGTGCTGCTATGAACATTGGGGTGCATGTACCTCTTCAAATCTGTACTTTGTATCCTTTGGATAAATGCCTAGTAGTGCAATTGCTGGGTCGCAGGGTAGTTCTATTTTTAAAAATTGTTTGTTTGTTTATTTTGAGAGAGAGAGAAAATGAACATGAGTGGGGGAGGGGCAGAGAGCGAGGGAGAGAGAGAGAATCCCAAGTAAGCTCCATGCTGTCAGCGCCAAGCCCGCTGATACAGGGCTTGATCTCATGAACCACGAGAGCATGACCTGATGCAAGATCAGGAGTTGGACACTTAATCAACTGAGCCACCCAGGCACCCCAGGGTAGTTCTATTTTTAACTTTTTGAGGATCCTTCATACGTTAAAGTCACCACATGATTTCTTAACATAGCATGGTCTCCTCAGCAGCATTCCTGATGAAGAGAGTTTGCGTCTCTTTTCAGAGAGCAGCGTCCCTTTTGGATAGAAAGGTTGATGGTACGTACAGCGTGCACACAAAATAAAGAAAGAATTTTCAGCCTTTTCAAAATGAGAAGTTTTAGTCTTCTATATAGGCTGGACTTCTCAGACCTTATTTTTGTTTTGTTTTTGTTTGTTTGTTTTTGTGGGGCCCAAGGGGGTGTGTGGTAAGGTTTCAGAAATGTTTGGAACCATAAATGAAGCACATCTAACATACAGATAAATAATATCTCACAGTGTGTTTGGGTATTTGGTGTTGTCACAATGGAGGCTGGTAGATGGTCCCTACCATGTCACACAATTAACTTACAGTTAAGTTTCTGAGATGATGTCTGCAACTGAGAGCAAGAGAGAGGCTGTATCCCGAGACACTCAGGTGGATAGATTAGAGGAAACATGACTTGGGTTGAGTTCCCTAGAAGGGAAAATAATTACCATATCTGTGTTTTCATTCAGGTTGGGATGTCATTAATTTGCTGTAGGACTATGATACACATCTTTCTATTGGTGATATGAGTGGTCATGTTCTTGTGGTGGCCACATCCTAACATGACCCCCCCAGTGAGTCACACCTTTGTATAATATCCTCCACTGGAGTGTGGTTGGGTCCTGTGACTTGCTTCTAACCAATAGAATAGGGCAAAGGTGATGGGATGTCACTCCCTAGATTAGGTTATACTATATAAGATTTCCTCTTAGCAGATTAATAGACTTTCCTTACTGGCTTTGAACAAGTCAGCTGCCATGTGCTCTGGGCCTGTGGAAAGGATTGAGAGTGGCTTTTGGTGAATAGCCAGCAGTAACACAGGGACCTCACTCCTCTAGGTGCAAAGAGATGAATTCTTCCAATCACCTGAGGAAGGCTGGGAGTGGATCTTTCCAGTAGAGCCCTGGATGAGAATATAGCCCCAGCTAACACCTTAATTTTGAGTAGTAAGATCCTGAAGTGGAGAGCCCAGCTAAGTATACCCAGATTCCAGACCCAAGGAAACCCAAGAGATACTACATGAGGGTTGCAAGCCATTAAATTTGTGGTAATTTATTATGCATCAGTTGAAAACACACTCTCTCCCTGCCCAAATCCTTGTACTACCATGAAATACTTGACCTTACTTGAATAGATGGCCACTTATTTGTCATTCACACGAGGCATGGAGCGGTTCCTGGTTGTTTTTTGTTTTGTCTTGTTTTTGCTAACAGATAGAAATGGTAGATATTATTGTAAATTTAAATGTAATCAATTATACACAAAAAATGGTACCTTCTCCAGCACTAAAGATCAGGCATTTAAGGAATGTTCACTGACATGAGAAAATGCCTGTGGCAAAAAAAATCATACTGTTCACCATATACTCCATATGTTTTCCACGTTTCTCACCCCCCTCCCAGGGGCCATGTGACTATTCCATGCCATTTACAGTAAGCAGAAATAAGTTCACTTCCAGATTGAGGTACTGAAAAGGCTTTGTATGAGGTTAATTCTTTCTTCTCCTGTGATGACTACTGCTGTGGCCTCATGTTCCAGATGGCCCAGCTAATGATGCAGCGGCCCTCAGCCTCTATCCTGGAGACACTTTCGGAGAGGAGTGCCTGCTGTCCTGTATGGTGCATCTAGCTTGATAAAAAAAAAAAATAAAGATTTGTTATCATAAATCACTGGGATTTGGGGGTTGCTTCTATAGCATAATCTAACTTATCCTTAGTAAGTCAAATGCTGTTATAGTAAGTTTAACATACATGATAAAACATTGTTTCATACAAGGAAAAACTAAAACAAATAAAAAGAGGATGGATATTTACTAAGAGGTCAATAGTGGCTATTTCTAGTTGGTGAGCTGAATGGTGAGACTGCAAGCAATGGCTAATTTCTTGTCATATGACAAGTTTTCCAAAATATTTGTGGTAAACACACTTGCATGGTGCATGTATAAACACACACATGTATTATTATCTAAAAAATAAAGGTTATTTTTTTTCAACTGGAATCCCCAATGAGATACCATAATGTTTGTTTACTTAAAGTTTTCTTTTTATATCTAAGTCTTCCTAAGTACCGAATTTTACCAATCACCAGGGTAACATGCTATCCCACACCAAGATACAAAGGAACAGTTTGATATTAGTGTTAGCATGAAACTGTTCGTGTATATTTTCAAGGCTTTCAGAAATAAAAATAAAGACCTAGGTTTCACTGGGAAGGAATAATAAAGGAAAAGTGGGGGTATGATAAAATTATCTTACCTCCTGGAGCAAAACTGTAAGCCATTGCTTTCTTTTTCTTGTTCAAGACTCCAAAACACCAAAGGCTAATGAAATCTAAAAAAATAATGTAGCAACTACTTAGGGGTATAATTTCTGACAATTTTTAAAATTCTGAAGTCTTCAGATTTCACCACAAGTGGATAATGTCTGAAAGGCACCTTTTTAAATATTTGAAATAGCTAACTTTGGTTCATTCTAGATAGAGTTGATATTCCCCTCCAAATTCTCTGCAATTAAAAGAACTTGATCACAGATGGAGGGAACCAAAGACAGGGAGCAATGGATTCTGACCTTTAGCAGCATCTCATTTGTCAATCTGTCACTTTTAACTAGCAGATATTTTTTTTGCCATTTCATGAGAGTAATCCCTGTTTTTAGCTTAAAATCAGAGAAATGCTAGGTAATACAGTATAAAACTTTTATAAAAAATAGACTATTTGATAGAACATTGTACCTAGCCAAACTATTTCTCACCCAAGGCAATGGAGCAGACAAGTCTGGGTCTTTTCTGAGGACTTCTCAACTGAATAAACCAAATGAGTTTTATCTTGAGACTGTGCTTTGGGACCTGTCTTCCTTTTGAATGCAACCACACACACACATTCAATCACTCACTCACTTATACATTTTATGGGTAAGAATACCTAGAATTTAAGGGGTGCCTGGGTTGCTCAGTAGGTTGGGCATCCGACTTTGGCTCAGGTCATGATCTCACAGTTTGTGAGTTCAAGCCCCGTGTTGGGCTCTGTGCTGACAGCTCAGAACCTGGAGCCTGCTTGGGATTCTCTGTCTCCCTCTCTCTTGCACCCTCCACCCCTGTCCCCCACCGACTCATGCTCTGTTTCTCTCTCTTCAAAAATAAATAAACATTAAGAAAAAAAAAAGCATACCTAGAATTTCAGAGAGCAGAATTTGAGAGCAGAAGGTCTTTGGCCTTCATTACTCTATAAGAAGTTTACCAGAAACTGGATTTATAGTCAATTGTGCTGGATTGAACCACATGTATAAAGAATGATTCAGATTATTTAGAGGTTCTTGCTGGTGTTTTCATTCTATGCTTCAAACATAGTTAACATTCCAATTCTAGAAAGATGACTTCTACTTCTGGCTCAACTACATTCTGATTTATGAAATGATCCATAAAGTATCACATATCACAGTACATTCTTTGATTCCACTGGCATAGTTAGCAAGGGATTAAATGCCAAGCTGGCATTACCTCATAAGGAAAAAGATGTTTGCACACTATTTCTCATGGAATGAAGGAATCAAGCACTCTTGTATTCTTCCATTGCTATGGCCCTTCAAGCAACACTAATGCAAATGGAAAATTCTGGCTTTCTAAGTTAGCTGATGACTATTACAGCACTTGGGGTTTTTCGGGGGAGTGATTCTAAGTGTGTTTTTGTTGCTATCTGGTTGAGTGCTAGCTCTAATATAAACTCACTTGTATAAAAGACACAGTTTTCCCAGCCTTCTTTTCTCTCCAACCTGGAGTTCTGACTTTATTATCTATGCTTTCGTATGACTGATGAAAGAACCAAGTGATTTTCCTAATTGTTCACTTTTTACTAGCAAATATCCAGTCTTGAACAGAGGAACTACGTGCAGAAATGAATGAAAACAGATGTGTTCAGCAGAACTCAAATGAATTGCTTACTTATATCCTATATATATTTCTTAGTTAATGAGACCTACTGGCAGCTGGAAAGACAATTGATGAGAATTCGGACACAATAGATTGCTCTCCTCTGTTCAATATTTTAGAAGCTGAAGTGGAGTGAAGAATGTGTTACAGGCAATTTTTTTCACTTATTGACCACTGATTTTATATTGTGCTTAAATAGAAACAATATAAAGACACAATTCTACTACGTTCAAGTGAAAATAAATTTTATAAAACTTGAATCTAGCACAGGTGAACAAACAGGGCATTTATTTATTTATTTATTTATTTTTTTTTTTATTTTTTAATATATGAAATTTACTGTCAAATTGGTTTCCATACAACACCCAGTGCTCATCCCAAAAGGTGCCCTCCTCAATACCCATCACCCACCCTGCCCTCCCTCCCACCCCCCATCAACCCTCAGTTTGTTCTCAGTTTTTAACAGTCTCTTATGCTTTGGCTCTCTCCCACTCTAACCTCTTTTTTTTTTTTTCCTTCCCCTCCCCCTTGGGTTTCTGTTACGTTTCTCAGGATCCACATAAGAGTGAAACCATATGGTATCTGTCTTTCTCTGTATGGCTTATTTCACTTAGCATCACACTCTCCAGTTCCATCCATGTTGCTACAAAAGGCCATATTTCATTTTTTCTCATTGCCACGTAGTATTCCATTGTGTATATAAACCACAATTTCTTTATCCATTCATCAGTTGATGGACATTTAGGCTCTTTCCATAATTTGGCTATTGTTGAGAGTGCTGCTATAAACATTGGGGTACAGGTGCCCCTATGCATCAGTACTCCTGTATCCCTTGGATAAATTCCTAGCAGTGCTATTGCTGGGTCATAGGGTAGGTCTATTTTTAATTTTCTGAGGAACCTCCACACTGCTTTCCAGAGCGGCTGCACCAATTTGCATTCCCACCAACAGTGCAAGAGGGTTCCTCAAACAGGGCATTTAAAGAGGTGGATAAACAGGGCATATCTACAGAGCCAGATCAAATATTTTAAGTGGTTTTGGTTTTTCTGTGAGAAAATGAATTTCTGTACTTGACCCCAGAGACCCCATTCCTTCCCTTTTTATCTGCATGGATTATATTTACATTGTTCACCTGCAAATAGATCTGTGGGCTTTGGAGATTCTGTCAATATCAATGTTGTATAGCATTGGAAGAGGGGGTGGGAGAGAATGAGAGAGAAAGAGCGAGTGAGAGAGAGAGAGAGGGAGCTAGTGCAAGTGCAATGACTACTTCCACTACTGAGGGGTCTGCGGAAGGTCGGGTTTACTGTGTTCCTGGTATACTAATACCTAATGTGTAGAATCACTAACGTTAGGCCATAGAGGACAAATTTGTTCTCTGATTGGCTTATCCTGCCCCACAACTAAGCAGCAAAATAGTGCCTTATAAATGAGATACTTTATTCAGTGGATGCCCTCCACTGAAGGTTTATGAGCTCTGAGGTTTATGTATCCCTTTCACTAAAATCCCTGTTGCGCATTGTGAAAGAAGGCAGGATTGTTTCAGTAGCCGCCTAAGTCAGAGATTCTTCAAATTCACCTGCACCTTAGACCCACCTGGGACCCGTGCATATTAACCTAGAACCTCAGGGCACGTGTCAAATGTCGGTATTTTGTCCATCTGTTCCAGCTATGTCTGATGAGAGGCAAGATTGAGAATCCTTGCACTGAAAAATGCTCATGGAAGGAAAACTGAGGAAAGAGCACTAGCAACGCAGGGTAACATGGCCTGACTCCAGTGCTCGGCTGTGCCTGGGCAGAGGAGCCCTCCAGACACGGGGAGCAACAGGGGCACCTGGCTTTCCAGGTTCCACAGAAGAAACAGGCAGTACCAGGGTCAGTAGGCTCCAGCATGGCTTTAGGGATGTTGGACGACAGTGCCCTCGATAGGACCAGCTGGGTTCTGGACTTCAGTGAGTAGCAGCAGTGGTGACCACACTGAGATGGCTCACACAGCATCCAGGCATAGAATTCTCTGTTACAGATGTGGCTGGGGAGATCCCACAGGGGAGGAACAAAAGGGAAAATGTCACATCTGTAACACATGTGAGATGTGCCCTGGAGATACCAAAAAATGACTTCAGGAAGAGCTACAGGGCTTGAAATAATGAGCAGGAACAAGAAACATAAATGCTGTTAGTTACAGCTAATATGATCATATTTTCCCCTGGGCTGAAGGGGCCTATTTATTGATACAGGGTAATATACTCAAATATAAGTTTTAAAGTAGTAAACAAACTTTGCTCAGTGACTCATTAGGCAGATAACAAAAGTTATTCAACACACCATGGTTTGGCACAGACAATACACCTGTGCTAATCCTGTTTGCCTGCTTGAAAAAAAAAAAGGTGTTAATGTAGGCATAAGAAGCTGCCTGCCTTAGTGGTTAAAGAGCATGGTCTGAAATTAATCTGAGTTCTGGCTCTTCAAGGAATTAGCGATGTAACAGTATTTCAACGTTTTCATCATTGAATTGTGGAAATTAAATGAGATAACACAGTTTGGTGTTCAGTTAGTACCTGGTACATAGTAAATTTTCAATAAATAATTAGTTTTTTTCATATGCTTTAATATAATTCAGTGAACAAGACGGATTTAGAATCTTAATATTTGGATTTGGCTTGTTCTGCTTGGGTGTTGTCCTATTTCCCAAACATAGAGTATGAAATACACATGGTAAGTTGCAAGCTATTTTTTAGTGGTTATGATAATAAAGTGTGCATCTTTAACTTATCATGATATATTTTTGACTAATATTACAGTGCTTTATAAACAATGTCAGAACTTGATACCAGTATGATTTCATTTTCTCCTCTCCTTGCCCTTTGTGATACTTTCAAATGTAATAAACTTCACAACATATTGTTATTATACATATACTTTTAAATCAGAGCATAGCCTTTTAAAAATATGAATATAAATTCTGACTATATATAGAAAATATGTGTTAAAATATTATATATTTGTATTCTGAGTATATACATTGACTATATATTAAAAATATTGCTATAGACATATTTTGCTTTGGTCTTACTGATTTTCTAAGATATTTTGATTGATATCTTTCATAAATCTTGGAAAATTCTTGGCTATTCTCTGTTTTGATACTGTCCCAAAGATCTTGATATATATATATGTATATATATGTGTGTGTATATATATATATATATATGTATATATGTATGTGTATATATATATATATGTATATATATAAATGTTTATTTTTGAGAGAGAGAAAGAGACAGAGAATGCAAATGGGGGAGGGGCAAAGAGAGAGGAGACACAGAATCTGAAGCAGGTTCCAGGCTCTGAGCTGTCAGCACAGAGCCCGAGGAGGGACTCAAACCCACGAACTGTGAGATTATGACCTGAGCCGAAGTTGGATGCTTAACCAACTAAGCCACCCAGTCGCCACTTGATACTTCTATTTTTTGTTCCCTTTGGGGAGAGGGGGCAATTAGTTTGTGTAATTTCTGTTGACCTCTTTCCAAAGTCACTGAGGCTTTTTTTTTCTGCTGTGTCCAATCTGATATGCCTTCAAATGAGTTTACTGATCAATGTGAAAATTATAACTTCATATCTAGCATTTTCATTTGTTTGTTTTTCAGAGTTTTCTTTCTCTGCTGGCATTCTTGGTCTGTTCTTTAATATGACATGCAGTATAGAGAACATTTCTATCTCCCTAAAACCCTCCTTATGGCCCATTGTAGGTGATCCTGTCTGTCCATTAGCACTGGGCCTGAGGCATCTACTGATTTGCTTTCTTTCACTATAGCTTGTCTCTTCTATTTATCTTTCCACTTATTTAAGTCAATCACTTTTTAAAATACTTTGTAGTTCTTAGGGTATTCATCTTACATATCTTCTTAAAAATATGTTCCTAAAAAGTTTTGATGCTATCATACCAAGAGATACACGAAAAGGTGTTCAACATCACTGACTAATTGTCAGAGAAATGTGAATCAACACCACACTGAGATATGATCTCATACTAGTTAGGAGGGCTATTCTCAAAAAAATAGAAGGTAAGAAATATTGGTGGGACACAGAGAAACTGGAAACCTTTTACACTGCTGGTGGAGATGTAAAATGGTACAGTTGCTATGGAAAACAGTATGGAGTTTCCTCAAAAAAATTAAAAATAGAACTACCATATGATCCAACAATTCCATTTCTAGGTATATACTCAAAGGAATTGAAATTAGGATCTTGAAGAGACATCTGCACCCCTAAGTTCATGCAACACTATTAACAATGACCAAGTTATGAAATAATCCAAATGTCCATATATAGATGAATGGATAAAGAAAATGTAGTATATACATACAATAGAATATTGTCCAGCCTTCAAAAAGAAAGAAATATTGTCATTTGGAACAACATAGATGAACCTGGAGAACATTAGGCTGAGTGAAATACTGTAGTTATAGAAGAACAAACAAGTTGCATGGTTTCTCTGATATAAGTCACCTGAAATAGTCAAACTTATATAAGCAGAGAATAGAGTGGTGGTTGCCAGGAGCTAAGGTGACTGAGAAATGGGAAGCTGTTCAATTGGTATAAAGTTTCATTGTGTACTGAGATGTATGTTGTGACTGTACTCAACAATTTTGTTCACTTAAAAATTTGATAAAATGCTGATTCGAAGGGGCACATGCACCCCAATGTTTATAGCAGCACTATCAACAATAGCCAAATTATGGAAAGAGGCCAAATGTTCATCAACTGATGAATGGATAAAGAAGATGTGGTATATATCTACACAATGGAATATTACTTAGTGATGAAAAACAACGAAATCTTGCCAATTGCAACAACATGGTTGGAACTAAGAGTGTATTATGCTAAGTGAAATAAGTTAGTCAGAGAAAGACATATCATATGATTTCACTCACATGTGGAATTTGAGAAACTTGACAGATGAATATAGGGGAAGGGAAGGAAAAATAAGATAAAAACAGAGAGGGAAGCAAATCACAAAAAGAGACTCTCAAATACAGAGGACAAACTGAGGGCTGCTGGAAAGGATGTCAGTGGGGGGATGGGTTAAATGGTTGATGGACATTAAGGAGGGCATTTTGGGATGAGCACTGGGTGTCATATGTAAGAGATGAATTATTGGATTCTATTCCTGAAGCCAAGGCTACACTATATGTTAACTAACTTGAATTTAAATAAAAAAAAATTGATAAGGGTAGCTAAGTCTCACGTTTAGTGTTCTTACCACAAAAAAGGAGACAAGTAAACAAAAAAGGAGACACAAAGAAACTTTTGGAAGTGATGGATATATCTATTATCTTGATTGTGGTGATGGTTTTCAACGGTGTGTACATATGTCTAATCTCATCAAATATGTATAGTTTTTGTATATCAATTATATTTTAATATATTTAAAATTTCATTTTCTTACTGTTTGTTACAAATATACACAATTACAACTAAATTTGTAAAAACATTTACCTTGCATCCTGTTATCTTGCTAAATTTAATTATAGTAACTTACAGATTTGTTAGGATTTTCTACATAAGTAATCATTAAATCTGTGTGATTGTTTTATTTTCTTCTCTCATCTTTGTGACTTTTTTCTTTTTCTTATATTATTACACTAGCAAGGATCTTCAGTGTCATAATAAATTAAAATAATGAGATGAATAGCCTTGCCTTGCTCCTAACCTAAGGTAAAAAGCTGGAATTTCAGTACCGACTGTGATGTTACCTACAGATTTTATTTTGTAGATATTCTTAAATGGTTGAGGAAATCCATGCTATTCCTAATTTGCTGACAACTTTTACCATAATTAACAGTGGAATTTATCATATGCTTTTACGACATCTATTAGATTGATTACATGGATTTTCTTCTTCTTCTTTTTAATGACTACTTTTTTTAAGAGCAGTTTTAAAATTGAGAGGAAGGTACAGAGACATCCCAAATACTCCCTACCCATCCCACCCCACCCCACATGTATAGCCTTTCCTATTATCAACATCCCCCACCACAGTGGTATATTTGTTGCAGTTGATGAATGTACATCATAATATTCATAGATAATGGTATTGTCATTCAGACAATATATATCAAGTCATTGATATATGATATCTAAAATAAACTAAAAACCTTATACAAATCTAGATTAAATTCAAGAAGAAAATCACCATTAGTTACAAAATATTATCAACACATCTTTGTTCACTGAGAAAACATTTTATTAACCAGGAATGTTAGATAAATGTTTAAATAAGAATCCATTTAAAAGATAGCATTTTTTTGGATATGTTATTGATTGAAACTTAGGTTGATTTAAAAAAATTATGTTTATCTATTTTTGAGAGAGAGAGAGACAGAGTAGGAGTGGAGACACACATTCAGAGACACAGAATCCGAAGCAGGCTCCAGGCTCTGAGCTGTCAGCACAGAACCCGATGTGGGGCTTGAACCCACAGACTGTGAGATCATGACCTGAGCTGAAGTCAGAGGCTTAATCGACTGAGCCACCCAGGCACTCTTAGGTTGATTTTTTAACAAAGCTAAATTATTTTAATTATAGTTATAGTCATTTCATTTAGAAAGAATAGGTTTAGTGTTTTATTTGTTATTGTAGTTTAAAACTTAAAATAATACCAATTAGTCCTTTAAATGTGAATAAAATGCCTCTTTTCAGAACGTTAATCCTTTATTCCACAGAAAAAGATTGTTGTTTTTGTCCTTTCTAATACTTTGTGTGTGTGTGTGTGTGTTTAAATTTATCTCCAGCTGTCAACTTCTAAATCAGTATGATAAAGCATTCTGAGGGGAAATCATATTTTTGATAACTTATCAAGTCATAGATATTCCAAGGAACATTTTCTTATTTCCAAAAGTCAATGTTAGCAAAAGACAAATATTTATGTGTTTTAAACTTCAGCTTATTTTGTTTGTCTCTCAGCTAAAAATGCAAGCAAGAAGAAAGAAATGGTTATCTCAGTGATGCAGGAGAGCAATGTAAGAAAGTAAGCTATAAAAATAATAAATATAGGTTGGAAAATAACATTAAGTTTTGACATCACAGAAATATACACAGAAGTCCCAGGACAGCCTGATTTATAGTTTTGCTGAGTCTAAATGGTTATTGATAATAATCATTGAGGAAAAGTTTTCACTTCCCATATCTCAACTGTAGACTTTTGGTTTTATAATCCATCTAGTTCAGCTACCTCATTTAACAGATAAAATTATTGAAACTCAAAGATTAAGCAATTTATTGAAGCGCCTGGGTGGCTCAGTCGGTTAAGCTGCCGACTTCAGCTCAGGTCACGATCTCGCGGTCTGTGAGTTCGAGCCCCGCGTCGGGCTCTGGGCTGATGGCTCAGAGCCCGGAGCTTGCTTCAGATTCTGTGTTTCCCTCTCTCTCTGCCCCTCCCCCGTTCATGCTCTGTCTCTCTCTGTCTCAAAAATAAATAAAACGTTAAAAAAAAAAAAGATTAAGCAATTTACTCATGGTTACGTAATTGTTTAGAAATAGCTGGTCATGGGCTTCTGACTTCCAATTTCATTAAACTTGACTGTGTCTTACCTCTTTGATTCCAGTACATTTAATCTTGTTGTTTCTAAGTATTCTTTTAACTGTATTTGTTGTGCTTAGATATTTCTCATTTAAGAAACATATATTTTTTCAAGGATCAAGCCATCAGTTTTCTTAGAGACCTACTGTCCAGTGTTGGTTCATAGCATGGCCTATATAGTGAAACAAACCTGAGTTAGAATCAAGGCCCCACCACGGTACTGTTTTTGTGATTTAGGGAAATTATTTAACCTTTATAAACTTAAGTTTCCCCAAAGCTGTTAAGGCCAAACTATTGCTTTTATTTATCAGGTAAAATAGAAAAATTACACGAGCTATTATTATATCACTCAATCGGTCTGTGTACTGTAAACCTTCGATAAATATGATTTCAGATATTTTGGTGAAAAGACCAGAAAATCAAATAACTTACTTTTAGATAATGCCACTCAGTACTATTTGTTTTGTAAGTGTGTATATACTTGCAAAGTACATACTTGCAAGTGTGCTATAATAAAATTAAAAAACAAAGTAATATTAGTATCTTCCTTGAGGAGTGCCTTACTTACTGAACACAGCTTATGAAGATAGAATATAGGGATATGGAGCTGGGGTTCAACAGATATTTGAGAAGTGTTAATTTGGGTCAGGTTCATGGAGGATGTAAACTGAAAGAAGAAGAGCACACATTTTGCCAACATAAAGGAAGAAGGACATTCTAAATAGTAATAACAGCAGGTGAATTAGCTCAAAACTTTGATTAGGGAAACCAGGTGTATAGTTTCTGACTATAGGATATGTCACCCAAAATAAGTCTTTAAATTTATTTATTCCTTATTTCCACTGTTTTAAGACAATAAAAACAAAGATCTCATAAAGCAACATAAAAATAAGAATAAAGTGATAAGAGAGTCAGAGGGAGAGGTTCTTGACCATATTTACTGCCAAGAGAAGCTTTTTTTGAACAACTATTGCTGTCATGGGAAGCTTTGTTGTGTCTGGATCTTTCTCCAGGCCATTTATTGTGTTCTTAACTTCCTTATTCTCCATTGTTATTCCACTGCCAAATAAATTTTGAGTCAGTAATAGTTTCATATCCATATTAACATGGTATTTGAACACAAAGAATACTAAACTAAGGTGATCAAAATCAGATTGGGGTTTAAGACTATTATATTGCTTATGTGATAGTTTACTTTAAAATACTCCATTTGAATTATATGATGCTAGTGGCCAGGTATTTTACCTTTAATATATAACCTTGTATATATTGTAGTATACACACTACAGTAGGATAGTAGCATTTGGAAGATCTTAGCTAGAATATCTTACTCCAATTTTGTTTTCATATATTCTTTAAATATTACAACAATCTACTCTAAAAGATTCACTAATTAGTATGAAGAATGTTAAAAATTTAATTGGCGAAATGAGTGAAGTTCAAGATATAAGACTGGCTAAAACAGTGGTATAGGCACTATTACCTTCCATGATCCAAGTACAAGATCATTAAGCCTGGCTGCCTAGCACTTATACAGTGTAGTGTTGCAGACCTTAGAGATTTATTTAGTAGTGTGTATCTTGCATGTTGCCTGTTGCTTGTCCCCAAAATGTTGGATGACCTATCAGGATATTTTTTATATACAAAATTATAAGATATATCTGTCTTTATCTGTCTGTCTGTCTGTCTGTCTATCTTAGAATGAGGATCTCCTGCATCCTGTGGTGGGCTTGTTGGAGTGAATCTGGATGGGAATTTCTTAGTGGCTGAGCATAAAAAACAGGCTGCATGGCTTTTTTTTTTTGTATCTTGCTAATAAATGTTCATAAGTTTGTCATTTGCTCTTACTATAATCTAACAGAGAGATTATTGGAGAAGGAGGTGCCTAAATTTTTCTTTCTTCTAATCACCAGAGGTCACTGATATTTATCCTAAAGAACTTGGTATTACTAACTGCCAAATGAGCTTGGTAAGTGCACAGTGCAAAATCTTTGAAAAAGTATAAGAGCACATTCCACATTTTCCCCTAGAACCTGAATGTCTAGCTGCCTGTTGATGACCTGACTTTTTATGCCTTCTCCTCATGATCATTCATAACATGTGGGGTCAACTATAAAAAGAACTATATCACATACTTCTTTTAAAGCATATTTTAATAGAAAACAAACTATGGACCTGAAATAGAATTGTAACGTTTTTAGTACAGATATATGAAGATCTATTGAAAGAAATGAAGGACATCAAGCTGTTGGACTTCGAAATTTTTGAGATTTTATTGGCCAGTAGGATGAGACCAGGAAAAGATAGAAGTCATGACGCAAAAGAACAAAGATCATCACTTTGAACAACAGAGTTTTTCTAAGTCCCTACTGTATAGAGAAACACTGGCAGAGAGGTAGAAGATCTAAAATAGAACTTTGTGCCTTTAAGGGGTGACAACAACAGGAATGTAAGTAGAAGACAATGAGGAAGTCTTAGATGAGAAATCACTGTGTGGTAAGTCTTAGATGAAGACTTAAACGGAGCGTTTTCTTTCCCTTTTCTTCATTTAATTAAGGAGTTTCATCTCCTCTACAGAAAAGAGATGGCATTAAGAATCTTATTTGGAATTGGGGTATTAAGAAGTATAAGGACTGACTGAAATGACTGTAAATGGGACAAGGATCTCTCCAAAAAGATCCCTTCTTCCTTTGGTTCCTATTGTCTGTTTTGAGAGCACTCTGGCTTTTGGTCCTTTTATTTCTGATCAGTATTTCTTGGACCCAAAGTGCACTCAACACCCAAATATAATTTTAATATCAATGAATGGAAGCCAGAATAAAACTGGCTAGTACCCAACTGCTTTATCTACTTCCAAGAAATCATTCTTTCAGGAAAGAGGAAGTGAGACTTTTTAAAATTAAAAACTGGGGTGAAGAATTATTCTTTTCACTTTTGGTTGAACGAGCTCTGACCTTTATAGTGTATTATTCAAAGATCTGGGATTTTAATAGCACACCCCTCTAGCTATGTTTCTTAGCTCTTTAATGAAAGCTAAAAATGCCCTTATTTCTTCTCCTTTTTCCATATAAAAAGATGTATTTTTTAGTTGCTGAAGATCTGAAATCGTATAAGATCTACCTTTCCCTGTTTAAACCTTATCTAAGGCATTTAGCACTTTACATTTTAAAACATGTATATCAAATGAGATAAGATTAAGGCAAGAATCTAAAAGGGGAGAATCTGTAATGTGACTCCTAGATTAGTCTAGGATACCCCATGGTACAAATTTAAAATACCTTCTGATATCTCTGGTAATTTTCATGTCTAAATCATTGATAAGATAAGTATTACTTGAATATTAATTATGTGCTCCTTTCTCTTCTATATAATTAAATAATAGGAAGTGAAGGATAAGAAATGGTCTATGCATTCTCAGCCACTTCTGACCTGTTGGAGTTTATTCTCCTGTATTGCTCATACGTAGAGACCTTGCATACATAGTCCAATATTCCCCGAGTATTATAGTATTCTGGGGCCTCCCTTTGCTTTAATGTCCTAATGAAAGAGTTCACACTCTGTGTCATGTAAAAATGGAAAGCAGAATCCTTTGTTTATATTGTTCAAGATTCTACCTGGTGGTTTTCTATCACTTCTTCCTTTGAATTTCTTTTCCTTACTCAGTTGATTCCTATCTGTCAAGATACCTTCCTAGGCTGCTGTCCCACTTTATTTTGTTCTTCAAGTGTCCTCTTCACCTTCATTACTTATAGTACCACTAACACAAGGCTCTTGTGTAACAGTCTTTTGCTGGAGATTAGTAGATAAGAGGAAGACTTAAGCAAAGCAAAGAAACAAATGAAAACAATATCAAATATCTTGAATTTCACCATTCAGTTCCTTTTCAGAAAATTGGTTTCCTTTTTTTGCCCTGGCTGCTACCCTGGTTACTGGACTCCTTTATTGAGTTTCTTTCTTTCTCTCTTTTCTCACTCTGTCAATTTTTCTCACACGTTTTCCTCTTCAAATCCCAAAGCAACCAAAACTTCTATCTTGAGCACCTCATCAGTCACATTATAAGTCTGTTTTATCCAAATCAAGAAATTCAACTCCTTTTTAAAATTTATTCTCTTATGTCCATATTTGTTCTGGGCTTTCACTTTCACACCAAATGACCCCAAGCAGATCTTTCCAAACTAAAAGCAGTATTTACTGAAATGAGGAAATCAGTTTGAAGATGGGTTCCATTTTAAACGGTGCCATTTTGTTTTACCTACAGGCATATATACACGATTGTAAATTACAAACAGTTTATATATACTGTTTACTGAATTCTTAAGAATTCAGTGGATAAGTATAATATCCACGCTGTGGATAAGTATAATACTTCTGCTGGAGATTGTACACAGGCATTCCACATTTATTCCCAGCACCTTCTAGTGCCTGTTGTGTGGGGGCTAAAAGTCCAAGAACTGGATTTTCCCAACTCCTTTGTCAGAAGGGTTGTGCCAATTGGATGCATTACACAAAATTTGGAAGATAGAAGGGAGGTAGCAGTCAGTTTTCCTCCAACATCAGTGGGCTTTGGCAGGCAGAATTTATGTAGCAACAAACCTCCTCATTTCTCTCCTAATACTGGTTTTGGGGAGTGTCTAGAAGTGGTGTCCTGAAGTTTTCTGAATCTGGATTTAGTGGTTTTCCAGCTCTTCCAACAAGTTTGTAGTATTTAATTTCCACACTAAGATCCGTACCAGTTAGTTTTTTCTTTATAAATGTTGCTTAATAATTCACCCCAAAATTCAGGGGCTTAAAACAACAATCACCTATTCTCATGTATCTGCAGTTTGTCTGGGGTTGGCTGACCTAAGCTGTGTGTGACTAAGCAGTGTGGTTCTGTTTTAAGTTATCTGTCCAGCTGGGCTTAGCTTGGGCAACTCTATGCCATGTATGTGCAATCTTGGCTCTCTGTGGAAGATGCAGAAGCTACCTAGCTGGAGGGGAATTCTCCTTATGGCAGTGGCAGAAGTACAAGGGGGCAAACAGAGACATGCAAGGGTTCTTAAATCCTGGTTCAGAATGGTACCTTGGTACTTTTGTCTACATATCACTGGCCAATGCAACTTACATGTCTAAGCTCAAAGCCAAGAGCTGGTGGAGCATAGTTTTTGCAGCAGTTATGCCAATGGTGTTAGTAACAAATATCCAAATTTATGGAAAAGACTTCTGAGACTCTGTAGAATATATTCCTGCAACATTTTAGTAACAAAAGGGTACAGTGAAGCAGGAGAAAGAAAGCACAAACACATTAAAGAGGGCCAAGTTGCTCGGGATAAACTTGGTTTTTGCATCATAAACCACTAGGAGATGCATGAGATACCTTGATTTCAAAGAAGTCATAGTCTCATCTGAGGAAGAAAGGTCTTTTATATCCCACTGGCCATATAGCTAAAGGCAACCTGTGTGATCAAACTCAATGTGAGAAATTCACAGAACATAACAAAGCCAGGAGTAAACCACCAATGCATATATTTCTATAAAAAAAATACAAGTTCATGCAGGCTTCTGTTTGGTATGTTCTGAACTCTAGCACAGGACTATGCTAATGATTTGTTTGTATATTCTCTTCAGGTCTTGTTAAGGGTCAATACCATGATTCCACAATTTCCTGGAGAAAAGCACAAGGTTGTAATGCACACACTCTGTTAATGTCGAGGTCATGGCAAAGATGTGGAGAATTGAAATCTGATGCTATCTCCAGACGGATCATGTCAGAAGTGAGCTGATGTGTGCTGGTGTCTGAGAATTGCTTGTTTGTGTGGGGAAAAAGCCTCCACACATTTGGTGATCACTATGAGCACCAGATTACATTCATGTGAGAATCCACTTCAAAATTCCTCATTGCTTCTGTTTTTCTAAGAACAAAGTCCAAGCTGCTCACCATTGCTTACTAAAACCTTTTTCATTTGCCTTCTACATGCCTCTCTAGCTCTCTCACTGTGACCCCTTTATTCTACCCTCTTGACACAGGGAACCACCTATATGGATTTCTAGGATTACCTCAGTTGTGTCCTGCTTGCCCATATTTGTTTACATTATCTTCTCTACCTGGAATGCCTAGATCCCTTTCCTTCACCTGCCCAACCTCTGCTCACTATTTCTGATCATTTCCCAGACTGCTTAGATGCCCCCAAAGCACCTTTTTTATAGTTCTGGCAAAGGCACTATTATACCTCATCATAATATTCTTCTTGTCAGTATGTGTGCTTGGAGACTGAACTATTTAGACAATGGAATGCTCTTTTACACCCTAATTCCCAGTGCCTAACACAGCAATTGATGTTTATTTTTTTCAGCAAATATTTATTGAGCAAATACTATGTACCTGCTGCTGGGCTAGGTTCATGAAATGCACCATCAACAAGATGCTCAATGACCTCCCAACAGGTGAGATAGGCCATAAACAGGAATTTGGAATGCTAGTTAGCCAATGAGAGCTGCTATAAGATCATAGAAGCGAAGATGTAGTTTGCCTCCTGTAGCTCTGAGAATTATTAGAAGGAATCTGGCAGGCAATGAAAGGGGAGCTTAAGTTAATACTGTATTTGTGGGCTGACTGAACAATTGAATGAATTACCTGGATGAATAAATGAATGAAGAGGGAGCTTTATCTTTGTGAATAATTTTTTTTCCCCAGGAACCAGTGAAAATGACAGGCTTCAAAAATAAGTTCTATTCATAGGGCTCTGAAAGCCACTTTTTTTTTTTTTAATGGCTTTCCAACAGAGATAATGTTGGCTCATAATGACAAGATTTGAGAGCTTGCCTCTTACAGGTTAATTTGAATTACTATGATTTAATAAGGATATCTGGTTATTTCCTTATATCAATGAAGTTTCCTGTAGATAGATAGGTATCAGAACTAAAGAAAAGGATTCAAAGACTACAAAATACATTATGGAATACTTGTATAGAGGATGCTAAAGAAAGTTAGTAATATGCTTCATGCATTTCCTTAGAGATAGGCATTCCATATACATATTAACATTATTGTCAAATATTAAAATGCAGTACGTGGTAAGGTGAAAATCCTTTAGATCTGTAGGGTGTGAACTCCCTCTAATTAGCTAGTTTTCCACTCTGAATTTCAAGTTCTCTATTAATTATTTGTGTTCCATCATGGAATATTTTTGTTGTTGTTGTTCTAAAATTTAGTGTCTCTGATAGAGTGGGTGCATTAATTTTCTACTGTTACATGACAAATTACCACAAACTAGTAGTTCAAGGCAACATGGTTTTGTTAATATTGCACAAAATGTTAAAATATCTCAAGTTCTTCAGGACACTATTCAGGGGGGCTCAGCTGGGTTCTCCATGTAGGGTCTTAGGAGCTCACTCAGGTTGTTGACGGAATTTAGCGTCTTGTGGCTTTAGAACCGAGGTTCCTGTTTTTGTATGAACTGTTGGCCCAGAAGGTTGCTCTCAGCTCCTGGAGACCATTCTTAGGTTCTTTTAATGTAGCCTGCCCCATCTTCAAAGCCAGCAAAGGGGCGCCACCTTCTTCTTGTGCTTCAAATCTTTCTGTCTTCTGCAACCAGATGCAAATACTCTCTTTGCTTTTACGGGGCTCACATGATTGGGGACCACACCATAACCACATGTTCCACCTACACTCAAGGAGAGAAAGTTATTCAAGGGCAAGGGTCATTTTGGGGTCATTTTAGAATTCTGCCTACCACAGTGGGGGTGAAGAAAAGTCTGTGGGTAAACCTTACTTCCACCTAGAGGAATGTTGCACCCAACCTGTGTCCTCTGAATGTCTCATCTTAAAAAGGGAAAACCCCAGTCTTTCCCTCCTATTGTAGGAGAAAAAAAAAATCCTCAGTTCAGTCTATGTCCTGTATGTTTCTTCCCTGTGAGTCTCCTTTACTTTTACATAAATACTTCACTTCTGACACTTCTGATTACCAAATGTGTGGAGATTTTTTTCCCTACACAAACCAGCAATTCTCAGACACCAGCAGACATCAGTTCAATTCTGACACTATCTACCTGGAGACGGCATCAGATTTCACAGATTAAGGGCTCATCCCCCATGACTTCCCCCTGGCCCCCCAACTTCAGATGCCAATAGCAAGCCCAGATTGTCACGCCGGCTTCTTATCAACCAGCTGTAGATCAGAGGTTCCAAAGATTCCTCCTCAGGTTTGATTAATTTACTAGAGAGGCCCACAGAACTCAGAGAAAATTTAATTTACTTTTACCAGGTTTTTATAAGAGGATATGATAAAGGATACAGTTGCCCATCCAGATGGAATGGAGATGAGTATGGCAAGGAATGTGGGAAAGGATGCGGGGCTTCCCTGGCCTCTGGATGCACCACTTTTCCAAGACCCCCTGTGTTCACCAACACAGAAGGTTTCCAAACCCTGTCCTTTTGTTTTTTTTTATAGTGGCTTCTCTATACAGTCATGATTTATTAAATCAGTAGCCATTGGCAATTGATTCAACCTCCAGCCTCTCTTGCCCTGGAGGTTGGAGGGATGGAACTTAAATTTCCAGTTCTCTAATCACAAGATTGGTTCCCTGGCAGCCAGCCCCCATTCTCAGGGCCAGTCCAAAAGTCACCTAATTAACATTACAAAATCCATTTAAATTGCTCTCCTCCCTTAGGAAATTCCAAGGGTTTTAGGAGGTCTGTGCCAGGAACTGGTGGGCAGAAAACAATATGTATTTTCTATTATCTCACACATCTGAAAGGGCCACCCAGGGAATTTGCCAACCGAGAGCTGCTAATTTCACAGAGAGGAATGTTTCTGAAGAGGTAACTCCATTTCTGATACAGGGCTTGATTTTCCCAAAGGAGAGTTGCTGTTACCAAGGCTTAAGATAGAAATCAGAAAATGTGTACTCTGTTCTCACTTCTGTTACAAATCGAGGAAGATCTTGTATAAGCCACATATATATTCTGCTCCCTATTTATTCAGGGAGTAGATCTTCTTGGCATTATCAAGAAGTTAAAAGATCAAATTTAAGAATCAATTTGGAGTAGGAAATGAAAGAGATTATAAAGAATAAGTTTGTGTTGGATTACAAAGTGTGAAAACTTCCAACTCTTTGACCTTAGAAATGTGATAAAAACTCTCAAAGCATTCTTTGATTTTGATCAAGGTACCGTTTAGGAACTTTGAGTCACTGCACAGAATTTTATTTGACTAAGTAAGCGTCCAGCTAGTTTCTAAGTTCTATATACTCTTGGCTAGTTATAATGAAGTCCTTCAGTTTGTCTTTCAGTTTGTCAACACAGGCCACATGCTGAATTCCTGCTGGAGTTTTACTTTAAGAAAAAAGTCTATCTCTAGAAATGACTGAATCTGCTTTTACTTGTCAGAAAATGAAAGTTGTACAATGAAACCAAGCTCATTGCTCAAATGCTTTAATTTTTTATTTTTATTTTTTACATTTATTTATTTATTTTTGAGAGACAGAGCACAAGTGGGGGAGGTGCAGAGAGAGGGGGACACAGAATCCAAAGCAGGCTCTAGGCTCTGAGCTGTCAGCACAGAGCCTGCTGCGGGGCTCGAACTCACAAACCGGGAGATCATGACCTAAGCCAAAGTCTGACGCTCAACCGACAGAGCAGCCCAGGCGCCCCTCAACTGCTTTAAATCAACTCTACTATCTTTGTTTTATGTCAAATGGACTCAAGCCCATTTTAAAGCAAGAAGTTTGTTCTTTTGAAAATCTCACAATATCCCAATCTTTTAGGAATCTCTTTTACTTTCAAAAAGAGGCTTGACATAACTTCAGGAATATATACTGAAAAACCTGAGAAAAATGCTTACAGCTTCCTATCAGAAAGAAAAATCATTCTTTGTCTCCCCTAGGCTCTAGAAAATGTGCAGTGTTCTCTGAGAATGAAGTCTGAACTACATAGGTTATATAATACTTAAAAGATGCATTTGTCATCACCAATATAAAGAAGGTTTGTAATGGGAAGCCTCATTTTCTGCATGCAAAAAGGCAAAAAGGAGAGAGAACTTCTGAGTTAATGAAAATGAATTTCAATCAATTATCTACTTACAATTACTTGCAAGAAATCCCTTCCCATTGCCCAGCCAGAGCACTAAAAATTTATTCTTTTCCTATACAGTAGAAGCATCTTATGTGAAACTTCAAATTTAGTGTACTTTTTTTCCACATTGACTATCCCCTCCCCTTTCAACAATTCCTTCTTTCATACCATCCCTTCTACCATCTACTTCTTCATCATGTTCTTTTCTTATTGTTTATAATGTTTTATTTATTTTTGAGAGAGAGAGGAAGAGTGCGAGCAGGGGAGAGGCAGAGAAAGGGGAGACACAGAATCCAAAGCAGGCTCCAGGCTCTGAGCTGTCAGCACAGAGCCTGAAGCAGGGCTCGAACTCAGACTTAGAGATCATGACCTGAGCCGAAGTTGGACACTCAACCACTCAACCCAGGCGCCCCTTCATCATGTTATTTTTAAAAAAGTATTAATATTCAATAGATTAATCCTCTTTACAACCCACCTATATACAGATACATTTTCACAGGAAATTATTAAAGATCCAAAAGCTTTCAAAACCCAAGGAAATCTTCTCTCATGTCAGGCTGTCGTTATGATAGACAGTGGGGAAAAGTTAATTATCAATTTATTGTTTCAGTTTTTAACAAGTTTTCCAAGAATGGGAGGCAGGTTATTTTCATGTATGTACTCAAATCACAGGGGGGAAAATACATTCACACATAGCTTCTCCATAGTCTCATTTCATTTTTTTAACTAAAAATGGTGTTCCCCACGCAACTTATTCAACTTATTCAAAAGTCTTGGTTGGTGCCGAGTATATTTGGGTTATTTCCATACAATGATTCCAAGTCAAGTAAGAAATTTGTTCTCATGGACAGTACTCAAAAGAATGCATCAAAGGCTATAATGGCATTTCCAAAAGAAAGTAATCCCCAAAGCCCTTCTGAAAAATGGCAGTATTATTGGAAACTTTATTTGTTTATTTACTTATTTATTTATTCGTTCATTCATTCATTTATTTATTGTTTATTTTTATTTTTTTTGAGAGAGTGAGAGAGAGAGAGAGGGCAGGGGAAGGGCAGAGAGCACAGAGCCAGACTTGGGGCTCAATTTCAGGAAACAGGAGATCATGACCTGAGCTGAAATCAAGAGGATGTTTAACTGACTGAGCCCCCCAGGCACCATATAAGCATTGTTTAACTACCCAGCAGAGCTACTTTGAAAAGCCAGTACACATGTTTTTAATTAACTTGTTTAAACATTGAGACATATACTATATATATTAAAAATTCAGTGATGTGAACTTCTGACATTTTTCTTAGGTAGAGCATGAACTCTTGAGGCCTGACTACATAATACATGAAAAACACATCTGAATTCTTACCTTCTGAAGTTTGCTGATGGCCTTTGGAAAATTCAGTGGAGGGAGTTCCATTCCTGTCTCTGACCAGCCCCCTCTTCTACAACTGTGAGTCGTGCAAAGAAGGGACTCCAGACTATTCTTAACTCTGACTTAAATTTTTAAAAGAAAGAGGGAATTTTGTCCATTTTCTTGCATTATTTTAAGTAAAGCCACTTGTATTTTCCTGTGTAAAGATTTCTTTTAAAAATGGGATTGTTTCTGATCTTTCAAGACTTGTAAAGACTTAATTCAAAACCTAGTTGCAATCAGGATGTTGATCATACCCACAATGGAAACTCACATATATACTTGAGTTAGTGTTGTCTGGAGACCTGACTGTATCATTTAGGAAGTTTTTATTTGCAAGTCACAGAATACTCAATCTAAATTGAAAGGAAAAAAAAAAGTGAATTTTATGTAATTCAACAGTCCAAGACTAGATATACCTTTAGCCAAGTTTAATCAGCCAAATCCTGATTAAATCCATGATTTAATCAATGCAACTAGTTCCAGTTTCTTTCTTTATCTCAATGTCTTGCTCTGTTCAGACAGTCAAGATTTTATCAGAAAATGACTCTGAGATGTGATTAAATGTGCAAGGATATTATTAGGGGAAGTGACTATGTGAATGGAAATGGGAGGAAAGCTGGGAGTATCTAGAGAGCCATCAGACTTCAATGCTGCGAAGGCCAAAAAGAGAGAGACAGAGAGACAGAGTTAGAAACACAGAGAGAAAATTGGTAGAAGTGTCCTAGAGATCTGTGCAATGTAAGGAAGTCTCAGCAAAACTTTCTGGGAGTCCCTGAGCTAAAGTCAATGAGCAAAAAATATTCTGTGTCTCCTAGGAGCTCAATCACCAGTGGGGAGCAGCGCTTGGTACACAAGACCTTGTCACAAGTCCAGTAATGAGTTTCAAAGTGCAGCTCCTGAAGTTCCCTGTCGTGTTTGTATGGTAGGAGGTCTGTAGGCTCATTCTGTTGGCAAGTTATCCCATCACAATTCCAAGAGAGCTGTTAGTAGAACCTAGGGCAATGAGTATTCTTATTTATATTCATTGAGAAATAAAAATAAAGTCAATGTCCCCCAAAGTTTAAGGTTCAGATTCAAACTCCTTTAACGGTGATTGGCCCTCCCTGGTGATATGCTCAATCTTGACCTACTCCCTATAGCTGGGGTCTGGATACAATTATTGGCTTAAACCCAAGAGGGCATCTCTGGAGCTGAAAGAGATAGTCCTGTATCTGTTGCTTCCTGTATCTGTTGCTTAGCAACCCTGGATAGGTTGTTTTTGACTACATGTGAGAGAAACTGCAGCTCAAATTAGCTTAAAAATGAAGATAGTTATGATTTTGTGTAATAGAAAAAAAGAGAATATGGGTTCTGGGAATGGTTCACATATTAACTCCATCTATTCACAATTATCTAGCAATTAACTTTATTAACAGGCTTATTTCTCATGAGGTTTCAAGAGGTCTATCAGTAGCAACTGAGGTAAAATGCTCCCTTCGTTCATACCAAGCATAAGAACCAACCATGGAATGAAAGACAGTCACCTCAGCCTAGTTGGGCCACATGTTCGTCATATACCTATTCTTGAACAAATAAGGGCTGACAGGAGAATTCTATATTCGTTTGGCTCACACCTGGCTTCTAAGGTAACCACTGGAAAAGAGGACAGGACCACTATGATTGAGTTGTAATAATCAGAATCTGACCTTGAGCTGGTGATGAGATCAGTTTCCTTGAGCCATATAGACAGGGCGATAGTTACTTTTATGTGTCAACCTGGCTAGGCTGTGGTGCCCAGTTGTTTGGTCTTCACATCACTCTTGTGAAGATAGCTTTTATGTGTGGTTAAACATTTTATCAGTCAACTTTGAATAAAGTAGATTATCCTCTATAATATGGATGGGCCTCATCCAATCAGTTAAAGGCTTTAAGACCAAGGACTGAGGTTTCTCAAAGGAGAAATTCTGCCTCAACTTTGCAACTTACAAATCTTTCCTGGGTTTCCAGTCTGCTGGCCTGCTCTTCAGATTTCATGCACAAGGACTACATTAGCTCTAATTTGAATTTCCAGCCTGCCTGCCTGCCATACAGTTTTGACTTGTCAACCCTCACAGTGGTATGAGCCAGTTCCTTAAAATAAATCTCTCTCTCTCTCTCTCTCTCTCTCTCTCTCTGTCTCTCAATCATTAGTTCTGTTTTTCTGGAGAGCCCTGACTTAAAGACCACACGGGAGAGGATTAAATACTAGAACAGAATTTTGATTTCTACGAGAAGCAAAATGGAGGAAATGGCTGTACAGTTGTCAATAATAACATTTCTTACACTGCTAGTAACTCCCATCAGGAAATTTAGAAAGGAAGGAAGAATGCGAACATGTGCACTGACAACAAATGGTCCTACAACAATGTAGGGTTTTCCTATCAAATTTTGTTGATGAAATGAATTAGACTTTAGTACATTTTGATAACTGAGGACTAATCACTCCTAAAAAAAACACCTATAGATTTCAATTTCAGTTACATTATAAAGGAAAGGCTCAGCTCGCCTAGTTTTGGTTTGAGTCTTAGGACATGCAAAGACAATCTGACACACCATTTGTGAGAGAAAGAAGCAGGAAAATGTAACCGGTACTTGAAAAAATTAAATAAATGGCATGTAATAAACTGTGCAGGTTAATCTCTAAAATTATTGTACTTATTGTCATTATTATCTGATTTTATGATGGCTAAACCATTTTCTCACAAATGATATTCTTTTTAGTCTTGGTTCCTGTGATGGAGAGAGCACACACATTAGACCAAAATCATGCTTCTTTCATGGAAGGTGCACCTTTCCACCATTTTCCAACCTGCCACTTCTTGCTCTTGACCTTGGAGGTTCCTTTTTTTTTTTATTTTTTTAATTTTTTTAATTTTTTTTTTTTAACGTTTATTTATTTTTGAGACAGAGAGAGACAGAGCATGGACGGGGGAGAGTCAGAGAGAGAGGGAGACACAGAATCGGAAGCAGGCTCCAGGCTCTGGGCCATCATCAGCCCAGAGCCCGACGCGGGGCTCGAACTCATGGACCGTGAGATCGTGACCTGAGCTGAAGTCGGACGCTTAACCGACTGAACCACCCAGGCGCCCCTTGACCTTGGAGGTTCCTAAGAGGGGTCATTGGAACAGAATTTGACAGTCCCCGATGAAAAGAAGTAATTTTTTATTTTTTATTATTTATTTATTTATTTTTACTTTGACACATGTATTTACTACATAGGATGACTACTGCATCCTAAGGATCTACACTTTTTTTGAAAATTTTATTTATTTACTTATTCATTCTAGAATAAACCAGCTCCTCTGTGTTCAGTCACACCTTTTGTCCTGCAAGAGGTCACTTCTTTCTGCTGAATGCAGTCATTTCTTCAGTGTTTATTCCCTGATTCCTAAAAGAAAGATTTCCAATTCACTCTAGTACCTGTTCCGTGTTACGTCATACTGAGTGGCAATAGTGGCTGTGGCTAAAAGACAAAGTAACCCAGAATTCGCTTACTCAGATCAGACCAGCTCTCAGTTCAACCACTCACTGTCCTTTCCCTGCAGAATCCTTTGGGTTTATTTCCTTCCCTTTCTTCCCCTGATTAGCTCATCATGCTTCTGGTTTGAAAGAAAGAAAAGAAAAAGAACGGGGCTAGTATAAATGACATTTTAAAAGTAGATACTAAATCCTGAAGTTATTGTACTATGAGAGCATTTCCTGGACTGTGAAATAATTTACCTGTGAATTTAAAATAGAAATGCATTGGGTGAAATCCTATCAATATGTCAGGAGGCATTACCAGAGTTCAGAGAACCAAGAATTTCTGTTCTAAGATATTCTTGTCTTATTTTATGTCAGTATTGCCAGTTCAGGTTTTCAGGGAAAACCAACTATGGTAGGCTGATTTTTACTTTTCAAGTATCCTATCAAACTAATATAGTATTTTATAAGTTTCAAGTACACTAACTCTAAATAAAGAAAAGAAATTAACCTCACATTTATTGGGCCCTTACTCTGTGCCAGACATTGTGTTTCTCTCAATATCTCCATTTTACTGATGAGACAACAGAGGCTCAACAGAGGTTAAACAAACTGTCCAAGTTCACACCAGTGTCAGTCTTCTATAGTCTGCTGAGCTGAATATTCCAGTGCCTTTAAATGTGTTTCATTGTGAATCCCCAGATTAATAGAGCAGTCATTTTCAGGGAGATGAGAAAGTCACCCCCCAGATATTGAACAGCCAATTTTCACCAAGGGGGGCAGCATATACATTTCACCAAGGGGGGCAGATTTGCATACGGCATCTTACATTTACTTTCTAGATGATGAAACTAATAGTTTGAGAAAGTAGGTAGGGAGCCCAGAATCACGTGGGTGTGAGTAAAGAGCAAGGAACTAAAACCAAATACTTCTGACTTCACTTTCCTCCACTGGGCAAAAGAGGCATCACCTTGGGCTAAAGTGTTTGAGACTTCAATGTACCATTGTTACTGGGACTAAGTGATTAGTATCCTTGAATATCATTTTGTAAAATTTGCAAAGCACTTAAGAGCAAGTAATGATAAAGACCAAGAAGAGGTATGTAGAAATTCGGAGACTGAGAAACATATGTCCTCTCCCCACATATGGATAGGCCAAGAAAGGTTGGGTCCTGTGAAAGCAGTTTAGAAAATGCTCCATACTCTTGTGTTCATAAATCCAATATAGTTAAGTAAAATATTAATCGTGTTGGAAGAATCCATTTTCCTCCATGCATGCTCCTTCTCCCTCTCTTATATGATGTCAATATCAGGGCATTTTCATTGTGAAATAGCAGCTTTGAAAGAATTAATTAGGGTCTTCCTTACAATGCATTAGGCCATCCCACCTTCCTTAGCATTACTGTGGATACGGCACACATATAAGGAAAACCCTAAGTATGTTTGAATTGGGAGTCTTGTCTTTTATAGCAAGATCTGAAAGTTATGTGACTATATTTCTATACTAACACATACTATGAGAGTGGACAATTTTAATTATTCTAACAATTACTTTTCAGTTTATTCCACCGTAACAAATATTTTTGGATACCTTTCATGTTTCACGTACCAGACTAATGGCTAGAGATGTTTAGGTAAGCAAAGCAGCACCTGTGCAGCTGTCCTTAAGGAGACAGATGGATAAACAGATGGTTCCCACATGCTGGGGTAGAGATAAGATAAAGATGTAGGAGAGCACAGGAAGGTGGGAATATACAGCTGGTAGACTTTCTTGGATCAGATGATTCAGATTCTGAATTCATAGACTTGTTCATGGTCTGATCTCTCTGTGGCTCTTGGCTCTTAGTGAAAGAGGACATGAGCGTTCTAAGTTCTGCTTCCTTGCATATATTATTTTCGTGCTTGCGTCTTTCTTAGATAACTTGTAAGTTAACTTAGAAGGGGCAACAATGTGGGTTTTTAAAATTATTTTTAGAATTTATGATAAATGATTAGTTACATCAGGAAAATACTTAATACAGGTCAGAAACTGACCTGAATTTTGAGCTCCTATTTAGTATTCTGTAAAGTGTTAGTATTTTTCTTTTCTTCCCCCTTTTATAAAAAGTGAAGTTGAAGGGTGCCTGGGTGGCTCAATTGGTTATGTGTCTGACTCTTGGTTGCAGCTCAGGTCATGATCTCACAGTTCGTGGGTCTGCGCCCTGCATCAGGTCTTGTGCTGATGGTGTAGAGCCTGCTTGGGATTCTCTCTACCCCTCTCTCTGCCCCTCCCCTGCTCATGCACTCTCTCTCTCTTTCTCTCTCTCTCTCTCTCTCTCTCAATAAATAAATAAATAAATAAATAAATAAACAAACTTAAAAAAATTGCAGTTAACACAATGTTACCTTACTTTCAGGTGTAAAACATGGTGAAGAATGTGGTTTTTAATGTGGGTTACTCTGAGTAAGATGTATTTCTAATATTACACTGAGATGAATATAACCATTAAGTATACCCCACATGTGTGATATGAATTGTATATTAAATTTGATCTGGAGATTTATAAATTTTTTTAATGTTTATTTATTTTTGAGAGAGAGAGAGAGACAGACCATGAGCGGGGGAGGGGCAGAGAGGGAGAGAGGGAGACACAGAATCTGAAGCAGGCTTCAGGCTCTGAGCTGTCAGCACAGAGCCCATCGTGGGACTTGAACTCACCAATCATGAGGTCATGACCTGAGCTGAAGTCAGACGCTCAACCAACTGAGCCACCCAGGCATCCCTGAGCTGGAGATATATAATTTGATCCTATAAAGCTGATTTTCAGGTTATTTGTGGAGAATCAACCATTGCAATTTATTGCATTCCCATTGTTCAGTAAATGGGCTATTTAGGTCTTAAATTAGAGCAAAGGGTTTTTACAAGACCAATAATGTTCATTAGCTGTTACAAAAACAGTTCATTAAGAGAGTGAGGATGTAAAGGAGTTAATAAATAGGTCAAAATTTGGGGAAGCTTACCTTAAATCAGGATTTAAGTTATCTCCATGTCTTTGTTGGATGTGCTCAAGTATTCTAATAAACATGCTCATGGTGGACAGGAAAGCAAAGTTTTCGATGAAGTCACAAATAGGAGGATACCTAGCCATCTGAAAAGATACGCCACCTCATTCATAATAAGAGAGATGTAAAATAAAACAATACCGATACATTAGCTTTTCCTTTTATATGGGAAAATGCAGCATTTCAACAACACACTCTATGGGAAAGAATAAATAGATACTATAATATGTTGGTGTTGAGATTGCAAAATGGTGCAATACCAGTGGGGGAGGATTTGGCAGTTATGTGGTGTATAAATTGATTAGTGATGGCTAGCAAACTACACTGAAACTTTGTAGTTTCAAACAACACATTTATTCAGCTTACAGTTCTGTGGGTTGGAGATTTAGGCTGCACTCTAATCATGGCTTAGCTCTCACATGTCTGTCATCAGCTGAGGACCAGCTTTGCTGATCATGACCGACACATCTCACATATCTGGAGCACTGGCTGAGAAAAGCAAGTTGACATGGTTCTGTCCTAGGTGGTCTTTTAGACTTCAATAGACTTGACTGAGCTTGTTCACCTGACGGAGGCAATGATCCCAAGAAAGTGAGCAGAAGTGTCACAAAACCTTTTGAGGACTGGAATCAAAATTTCATGTAGTTCACTTTCACCACATTATACCGGCCAAAGCAAGGTACAAAGCCAGTCCTGATTCAACCAGTAGGGAGATAGCCTCTATTTGTTGAAGGGAAGATTTGAAAAATCTCAAGACAAGAGTGTATAAATGCTATACATAGGAGAATAGTTGAGTTCATTTTTGCAAATAGTGTACCACATCCAGTAAAATGACAATTGCCTTTACCCTTTGACAAAGAAATCCCAAGTCTAGGCATTTACTTCATAGGAGACATGAAAAAGTCATATGTATAAAACTGTTTATTGGAACACTGTTTTTTGTCTTCTAGAAGAAGACAGAAAACAGCCCAACAGTCCATCGATAGTCAATTTGCTCAATAAAATATAGTGGACCTACTCAATGGCATATTGGGCAAGAGTACAGGGGAAATAAGTGATAGGAGTTCAACATTGTTGATTAGTTTTTCTCTCTACTTTCACATGTGTATCAACCGTTTCATAATAAAGAGGGAAAAGTGGACATGATTCCTTTTTTCATGACCAGATACACACAAAATTAGAAATAAATGAAATAGAAACTGAACCCCATAATCAAGTTCTTGTCAGAGGATAATGTCTTGTCTCCTAGAGGTAAGCTATTTACATCTCAGGTGCCGTAAACAACTTAGCAGCATTCCAGAAATACTCATCAAAATTCAAGTTTTCTTGGCTGAGGGAAAGTTTCTTCAATCAGTAAGACTGACAGCATCTCCCTAGGGGTACAAATGTTACAGGAAGAAAATAATTGCACGTTCAGAGTAAACATTCTCCAACTTTTCTACAGCCCACATCTTGTTAAATAAACTACTTGAAGTGAGTTTTAGAAACGAGCAGTTGATGTAAAACAATATGGTTTTCCCTTTTTGACATGTCTTTTTTTCTTTGCCTTTGTTATATCAGCACTTTGTGTAAAACATAAACTGCTACTGTTTATTAAGACACCACACATCCAAAAGTTTAGCTCTTATCCTGAACATAGATTGTCCATAGATTTTTTCAAAATAACCCTATTCTCATATCTCAAGTTTCATGAAGAGCTGCTCTCATCCAACTATTTGACAAATATTTCCAACCACACAAGTTGCCATAAAATATCAGACGTGTCATATATTTAAGAGGGAAAAAATCTCTCCCCTGGCATCCCTCTTGGGGCTGAGGAGCAGGATTCTGTTGTATCCCATTTTTGGAATGCGAATTTATTCTGAGGACTGAGCAAAGGCCTATAGATGTGTTGACCAGTCAATAAAGTAGAAAGCATTTTGTGTTTCCAGTTTGCCAAGTTATCCTTCTAGACTCACAACACTGAATATTATAACAGTTCCAGAGAGTCATTAATTGGGCTTGAGATTATCTGACCTGTTTTGGTAGGTGAATGAGTGCAGTGAGCAGACAGCAAGGCAGCTGTATTAAAAATTTTTTAATGTTTATTTTTTGAGAGAGAGAGAGACAGGGCATGAGTGAGGAGATCAGAGAGAGAGAGAGAGAGGGAGACACAGAATCCCAGGCAGGCTCCAGGCTCTGAGTTATCCGCACAGAGCCCGATGTGGGGCTGGAAGTCATGAACCATGAGATCATGACCTAAGCCATAGTAGGATTCTTAACCAGATGAGCCACTAGGTACCCCAGGAGGCTGCATTTTACAGTGACTTTGAGTTTTTTTTAACCATTTGCAACTGATGTCTTCATTCACTATGGTATTAAAACTTTTAATGATTACCAGACTGTGTAGCTTCTTCTCCATGTTTATTTTTAGTTGATTGCCATTTCATTTTTTTCATCAATTTACTTCCATTAGCTCACCAGGAGCCTCCCTTATCTGTAAACTCCCCCCTTGTTCATCCCACACTCTCCTTGAACATCTCTGACCTGTTTATGGGTTAGCCATCAAACTCATCCTTGAGTTTATTTATAAGCAATAACATGAAGCATATAGTAGCCAAAAATGTATAAAATATCTTACACTTCCAAAACAAAGTATTTCTTTGTGAAGCACTGAAAAACAATTATCTGGATGAGGGCATTGGATCATATGGATCTCTAGTCTTTGAAAACACAAGTTGCAGCTGTGATAAAAAATGCATTCACCAAAAAGAAATTCTGATGTTAAGGCAGATGGGGGTGAATAGAGAGAATAAAAGAAGAAAAAATTAAAGTTTATGGATTTGAATTCTATTTTATAATTGCTGAGCTATTTTAACCAAAGGACCAAAATATAATAAATTTCAACTATCTTATTTCATATTATTTTACAGAATGAAAAGTAAATCCAAAACCCAGGGAACAGGATTAGTGATTGTAGATTTTTTTGGGGGGAGGGGCTTACTATTAACATACTCATTTTAACAAACTTGGTCCTTAAAGAAGTTAATCAGAAGGAAAGATGTGACTAAAAAAGAATTTCAGTGGAAGTCAAGTTCTCATCTGACACTCAACTTCTTTGAATTACCAGCATTAATATCCTTAGTAGAATCATCCCATGACACAGATGTCAGCAAGAACATCAAAGTATTTTTTTTTTTTTTACGTTTTTTATTTATTTTTGGGACAGAGAGAGACAGAGCATGAACGGGGGAGGGGCAGAGAGAGAGAGGGAGACACAGAATCGGAAACAGGCTCCAGGCTCCGAGCCATCAGCCCAGCGCCTGACGCGGGGCTCAGAGCCTGACGCGGGGCTCGAACTCACGGACCGTGAGATCGTGACCTGGCTGAAGTCGGACGCTTAACCGACTGCGCCACCCAGGCGCCCCTCAAAGTATTTTTAAAACCTAGAGAAATGTGTGCCGATCAATTAACTTGTTTTTAATCTGTGATTCTCTTGTATGTTAAATTAAATAGGTAATTTTGTGTAAAGCAGACTCCTAAAAAATTGAAGTCTGTGTTTTTGAAGAAGGAAAATGAAAATACTGAATTGAGGTTACAGTTAGCTTAGAATCCAAATAAAATACAAGAAATTTTATCATGTAAAAAAGTGAGAACATAACTAGTATGATTTTGGCCAAAGATACTGTGGCAGAGAATATTTAACATGAGTCAAAATTATGTTGTTAATTAGCTGAATGACTCTAGGTAGCTCAAGTCAAGGCTCACATTTTCCTTCCTACAAAATAAAAAGTTCAAGCTATTTAAGCTTACAGAACATCTTCAAGATATAAAAATCTATTATTTCATTTTATCATAGGGGAAGATTTAAAATTTATCAGCCAGGGGTGCCTGAATGGCTCAGTGGGTTAACCTTCTGACTCAGGCTCAGGTCATGATCTCACAGTTTTGTGAATTTGAGTCCTGCGTTGGGCTCTGTGTTGGCAGCACAGAGCCTACTTGGGATTCTCTATCTCTTTCTCTCTGCCCCTCCCTCACTCGCACTGTCTCTGTCCCTCTCAAAATAAATTTAAAAAAACTTGAAAAAAACCCCCGAAATCCAGCATCCATATGAATATACACTTGGAGTGGTTGTATTGGGCTACCTTTTTACATGGGATGTTTCTCAGATTACCTCTGATTTTAACAGGCAAATTAACTCATCATTCTGATGAAGATCTCATTAACAGAAAAGTATTGTTCCTTAGAAAAAGGTGTTTCAAAAGCCTTACATCATTTTAATGGATCTCAAAATAATTATTCTACCTACTCTATCAGGGAAATGAAGTAACTTCATGATTAATATTTTGCTCTTTGTGAATATCTCCTTTCCAAGTTCCACCATAGTTAACTCTAATGTCCAAAATTTTTCTCAAATATTGCCCCAATGTTTTCCTTAAATAGCTTCTACCTGAAAACACGAGACTTGTTTATCTATATCAGAGTTAAATCACCATGATTATAAATTCTTTAACACTAAAAGTTAAAAGTGGAGTCAATGAATTATTCTTGATTATTAAAATTTAGAAAGAAGAGTGAAGTCTCCATAAGGAATATGAAGTGATGAAAAACAAAATTCTTTAATAGTTACTTTATTTAACAAAATAAATGTGTATATTATATAGTATGTTAAAGGTGATTAGTACTATAGAAAAAAGAAAGTACAAAACAGGGGAGGGTGATCAGTAAAGCAGGGGGAGGGGCAGAGAGGAGAGAATCAGTTTCAGATTTAAATGGAATGCTCAGGGAAGCCCACATTGCACAGACATCTGAACAAACACTTTAGAGATCAAAGAGTTAGTCATGAGGGCTTATAGGGAGAGGAGCATTCCTGATGGAGTGCAAGCAGTGCTTGCAAGCTGCAAATGAGTCTGGTTCATGGGAGGAACAGCAAAAAAGAACATTGGGGCTGGCAAGCAAAGCAAAGAATGGTAAGAATAAGGATCCGATAGATAACAGGGAAGGAAGAGTCTTTGAAAAGCATTGTAAAGACTTGGCTTTTGTTCTGAGTGAAACATGGGGCCTTTGGAAAATTTGAACAAAAAAGTAATAAGATCTGACTTGCATTTAAAAGGATCAAATTTTTGTTGGTTGTATTGATAATGGATTGAATGAAGTGGCAAGGGCAGAATCAAGGAGCCCAGTCAGGAGGCAACGGCAGTAATCTAAGGATAAAATGATGGTGGCTCAGAACAACATGATAGCACAGAAGTCATGAGCAATAGTCAGATATTGATCATGCTCTGAAAGTAGAACCAAAGGATGGTTGTATTTACTTCCTGGGGAAGGCTGAGCTTATATCAAGTGTTCTGGTACTGAACTGAATTCCCATGATAGAGTTGAAACTCCAAGTGCTTGGGCATCCTCTCCTTTTCTAATGAGGGTGGAAGGTCTGGGGGAGCCGTGTTCTTAGGCCAGTGTAGGGTCATTTTGGACCCCAGTAGGGTTGGGATGAATTCACTCCATATGTTGTCTTCATCATGCACCCTGCTGATGGATGTTCTTTTATCAAAATAAGAAATGTATTTCATGTTAATGTGAAATCAAAACTTATTTAGTAAAGGAAGTCAGTTGCAATCCTCTATACATAATTATTATAAAATGTTGTCCACTGAAGCATCTAGAGGCAGTATAGAGTAGAGGTTAATGAACGGCATGACTTCAATAGCCAGACTTGCCAGTTACAAATTCTGGTGCTGATATTTTACTGGCCTATCTTACTTACCTTATTAATCCTATCTTACACCATTGTGCATTGTAGATTAATTTATACATGTAAAGAACTTAAAACATTTTCTACATAATGATAAGCACTATATAAGTATATGCAAATATTATTATTTCCTTTTGATGCTGGGTAAATGTGATGTTATATTACAGTGCTAACTACTGTCATCAAACACTTCTCATCAAACCTTCTCCAAACTCATTAGATCCCCAGCTAATTCCTCATCTATGAAGACAGTTAATCTTCATAATTATGAAGTAAACTCTTCTTTGCTCTTCTTTGCACATGTATACACCAAAAAAACCTGGTTACTGTGTGACTTCAACTCCACAAGAATGACTTTAAATCAACTACCTACAGGTAGTCCCAGTTAGAGGTCCTACGATTATCCAAAACATATTTTAAATTTTTTTAAACGTTTATTCATTTTTTGAGAGACAGAGAGAGACAAAGCATGAGTGGGGAAGGGGCAGAAAGAGAGAGAAACAGAATCCGAAGCAGGCTCCAGGCTCTGAGCTGTCAGCAAAGAGCCCGACACAGGGCTCGAACTCACGAACTATGAGATAGTGACCTGAGCCGAAGACAGTCACTCAACAAACTGAGCCACCCAGGTGCCCCTCCAAAACATATTTTAAACTAAATTTAGAGATTTTTGTTGTTGACAATATGGCACACTAAATATTATGAAAAGTTCCTGGTACCTGATGTCAAAAAATGCTCAATAAAAACATTTTTAAATTGCCATTTTAAATGAATTGATAAGCTTACAAGTAATCTGCTGAGTGCTAGATAAAGGCCACATTCTTGGAATAATTTCACCCCACCCCTGATGGAAGTCAAGAATGCCACCAAACATTCAAGAAAGATATTACATTTTAATCTTACATAATTACTTACAGAGAATAGAGAATAGAAAAAGGAAACACCGTAACTTATTAGCTTGCAAAACCTCGATACCAAAATTTGGTAAATAGAATTTAATATCATTCAAGAACAGAGATATAAAGATCCTAAACAAACAATGGATCCAGTACTGAATGAAAAAATGATCTTATGTTATCAATGAAGTGGGGTTTATTCTAAGAATGTAAAGTAGATTTAGTATCGTATAAATAAGTAATGCAGTTTCCCTAGGAATATGCAAATGGAGTGAACTGCATTAATATTTTACTAGATGCAAAAGGCATTTAATAAAACCAACATACATTCATGATGAAATCTCTTAGCAAACTAGAATTAGAAAGGAAAGTCATTAATATGGTCAAGAGACTATACAAAAAAAAAAAAAGCAAAAGTCGATCATGAAGCATTGAAAAGTTTCCTTTTGAGATCAGGGACAAGACAAGAAAGTCTGCTACCTCTACTCCACTTCTATTCACTCTTGAACTGGTAATCTCAGCCATACATTAAGTTAAAGAAAAAGACATAAAAAATATAGGATTAAAAAAGAAAGGTGAAAAGCTATCATTTTTGCTTTACAGATAACACAATTTTGTACAAAATATTGGAATCAATAAGAGAGTTTTACAAAGTAGTTGGGCACAAAATTCAGTTTGAGAAATTTGTTGCATGTGATATATTTGTACAAACCAATTATAAAGGTTTAGAAAATATAGTTTTTTAAAAAGGTAAACACTTAAAATAGTACCAAGAATAAATATAAGGACAGATGTTCAAGGTCAATAATATACAAAATAAGATCAATACAGTGTGATAATAAAAAGACAAACTATCAGAAAACTTGTTAGTTTTGAGCAAATCCTCCACAAAAGAAGAAATCCAACTCAGTAATAATCTTATGGAAAGAGGCATTACTTTAGTAGTGATTAGAGAGATGCAAAATAAAAACACCCAGCGGTTACACAAAAAATACTGACCATCATGTGTTGTTGAAGATACGCATCAAAGAGATTTCTCCCACAGTGCTGGTACAACCACAGTGGAAAAGAGTTTACTTAGAAAAGTTGAAAATATGCATAATCTCTGACCTGGTAATTCCAGTCCAAGAGAAGGTTTCTTACGTGTGCACCAAGAAAAAAATATAAAAATGTTTATAAAAGTCCCAAGATGAAAACAACCCATTTGTCTATTGATGGTAACCAGATAAATAGTTTAGGATACATTCATACAGCAAAATACCATATGGCACTGCAAATAAAACTATAGCTGCTCACTAACTTAGATTAAGCTCACAAACAAAATGGAGGCTAAAAGTAACAAGTTACAAAAGGAAGCATGTAATCAGAATTCATACATAAACAAATTTTAAATTTTTTTTTTTTTCAACGTTTATTTATTTTTGGGACAGAGAGAGACAGAGCATGAACGGGGGAGGGGCAGAGAGAGAGGGAGACACAGAATCTGAAACAGGCTCCAGGCTCTGAGCCATCAGCCCAGAGCCTGATGCGGGGCTCGAACTCACGGACCGTGAGATCGTGACCTGGCTGAAGTCGGATGCTTAACCGACTGCGCCACCCAGGCGCCCCCATACATAAACAAATTTTAAAATCAGACAACATTAAATTGTATTGTTTAGTAATGTGTGGTAAACCATAAAGAAAAATAAGGACCTTCTTATACAAAAAGAATAGTGGTTACCTTTATAGGATGGAAAATGGGATATAATCTAGGAAAGGTAGGCAGTGGGGGTGGCTTCTAAAATATTAGTAATGTTGGAGCACCTGGGTGGCTCAGTAGATTGAACATCTGAGTCTTAATTTTGGCTCAGGTCATGATCCCAGGGTCGTGGATCCAGCTCTGCACTAGAGCTGGCTTAAGATTCTCTCTCTCTCTTCCTCTGCCCCTCTTTCTGGCTGGCACTCTCTCCCTTTCTAACATACATACATACATACATACATACATACATACATACATACATAAAATTTTAAAATAATAAAAAAATAAAATCTTAGTGATGTTGTGTTTTATAACCAAGGTAATGATAGCAGGGGATTCATCCGATGATTATTTTATTTATCTATTTGTCTATGTATCTATCCATCCATCCATCCATATATACATGTATCTATTCATCTGTTCATCTATCACTAATCTATCTAACATCTATCTATCTATCTATCTATCTATCTACCTACCTACCTACCTACCTCTATCCATCTCTCTTCTTCTGGAAATATTTCACAATTGAAGAAGATTTTTAAAAAATTCTGATAACTATCTATGTGCTAATTAGGTAAACTATGTGCTAATTAAGAAAACTCCTTTAGAATGTCAACTTACTTGCCAGATTTTTCTGAGGTATTCTGTATTAATATGCCCCCTGGATGACTAAATCATTCTAAAGGAAAAGTTTCTGTAAAGTGATGCAATATAGTATTTGAAAAGATAACCTTCAAAGATGAGGCTTTGCAAAATGCAAATTATTGTCTTGCTTTGAAAATAATTGCAGTGGCCTGTCATTACTCTTTTTTTCATATAAAATAAAGGCAAATTAGAAAATATGGTTATAATTTAAAAGAATTAATTTTTATTAAGCAGTCATATGTATTACTTTTCACAGACATTTAAAGCTAAAATATATTATTTTTGCTTATTTTCTAGCTACTGTTAAGATTTAATTAAATGAATGTCAACAGTAAACAAACCATCTCTAAAGGCTGTCATGAATCATAGGAAAATCTCAAAGACACTTGATTTGAATTCTCTCAAGTACAAAAATAATAAATTCAGTCTCACAAACTTATAGTGAATGAGTGATTTAAAAAAAAAACAAACTTGAAAGGCCTATTTTCAGAAAAATTCCAAGTGACAGAGGTTTCAATTGATCTATGGGGGAGAATATTTTTCTCTCCCAAGTGTCTCTCTTAAATTGGCCAACACAGACACTTATTATTAGATCTCTCCTACAACCTATGTTGAGATATGCGCTAATGAAATGTTAAAATTTACCTTCCCTTAAAGTAGATTCAAGAGTCAATGGTATGTGTGCCATTTCCTAGCAATGATCTCCAAGGACTTTGGGACTCAACCCTTCAACTAGAAATTAAGTGAAATCCCATTCTTTATATGTGGTGTAAAATTTACTTTTGAAACTCTTCATTTTTAAATATAAATGCATTGTGAAGGAATATAGACAAATCTAAGGAAGGTTTGGTGTAGTTTTTTATATGTATATACAAGATGCATTTTGAATGACCAGGTGTGGACCACTAGATCCTAGGTTATTAGAAAAGAAATCCAAATGGAATTAGAAGTTGTATCCACTGCTTGAAAGTACCTCTCAATGGAAAGGAGAAGGCACAGACCTTGCAAACTACAAGATGAATATGGTAATGGGCATAGACACCAAGGCAGCAAGGGTGATTCTAGAAGAATGAGCCAGAGACCCACATAGAAGGCAGTGTATGGCCCAATGCCACCTAGGGCTCAACACTGTCAGATCTGAGGGTTTGACAATGCACCTGGTTTTAGCATTTCACTGTTTATATTTTCCCAACGCAAACAACTCTTGAGTCACCAGAGAAAATGACATTGTCTTTTTTTTTTCCATTTGGGGAACAGAACCTACATTTTTGAGTCAAAGTACCTTTTTCATTTTAACCTAAAAGCTGTATCACCTGTTAAGTCGGCACATTGTGATGCAACAGAGAAGACAAGTTTGTTGGATATGAGTATGTGAGAGATTTGGTAAGCAGGGAGTAGGTTCCATTAATGCAGCAACTATCATTTCATTTGTAATTAAAAATACAAATGTCAAATACTAGTGAGAAAATGAATTTGTAGGGGAGAAGATATGAATTGGAAGCTGTCTTATCTACTGCTGATTGGTACCTGAAGAGAGATGCCAAAACTAAAGTAAGTTAGGTTGCATCTTCTGAATTCTTTACATTAGATTCTTAACATAAAGGATAGGACATTTTCTAGACCCTGTGACCACTGTTAACTCTATAACACAAGAATTATGGTTGAAATTAAATATTTACCCTCACTCATACTTCAGATTTATATTTGAGATAAACATCATGGAATCAGAGATTCTGAGGCAGATCCAGCATAGAGAAAAATATTCATTTTTTCCTTAACTTACTGACAATTTATTTACTATGAAATATAAGCATACCCTTTGAAGGATTTTGGCAAACATATATGCTCATCTAAAACAACAACAGTTAAGAATAGGGAACATTTCTTTTTTTTTAAATTTATTTTTTATATTTATTTATTTATTTATTTATTTATTTATTTATTTATTTAATATATGAAATTTATTGTCAAATTGGTTTCCATACAGCACCCAGTGCTCATCCCAACAGGTGCCCTCCTCAATACCCATTACCCACCCTCCCCTCCCTCCCAGCCCGTATCAGCCCTCAGTTTATTCTCAGTTTTTAAGAGTCTCTTATGCTTTGGCTCTCTCCCACTCTAACCTCTTTTTTTTTTTTTTTTTTTCCTTCCCCACCCCCATGGGTTCCTGTTAAGTTTCTCAGGATCCACATAAGAGTGAACACATATGGTATCTGTCTTTCTCTGTATGGCTTATTTCACTTAGGATAACACTCTCCAGTTCCATCCATGTTGCTACAAAAGGCCATATTTCATTCTTTCTCATTGCCATGTAGTACTCCATTGTGTATATAAACCACAATTTCTTTATCCATTCATCAGTTGATGGACATTTAGGCTCTTTCCTTAATTTGGCTATTGTTGAGAGTGCTGCTATAAACATTGGGGTGCAAGTGCCCCTATGCATCAGTACTCCTGTATCCCTTGGGTAAATTCCTAGCAGTGCTACTGCTGGGTCATAGGATAGGTCTATTTTTAATTTTTTGAGGAACCTCCACACTGTTTTCCAGAGCGGCTGCACCAGTTTGCATTCCCACCAACAGTGCAAGAGGATTAAGAATAGGGAACATTTTGGGGCACCTGGGTGGCTTGGTCGGTTAAGCATCCGACTTCGGCTCAGGTCATGATCTCAGGTCCGTGAGTTAGAGCCCTGCATCGGGCTCTGTGCTGACAGCTCAGAGCCTGGAGCCTGCTTCGGATTCTGTGTCTCCCTCTCTCTCTGCTCCTCCCCTGTTCATGCTCTGTCTCTCTGTGTCTCAAAAATAAATAAAACGTTAAAAAAAAATTAAAACTAAAAAAAAAAGAAAAAAAAGAATAGGGAACATTTCTACCACCATAGAAGGTCCCCGTGCCCCTTTCCAGTCAATATCCCCTTCTCTCTGACCTCAGGAATCATTTTTTGGATTTCTATCACTATAGATCAATTTTGCCTATTCTAAAACATCATATAAATGGAATCATTATGCATTATTTTGTGGCTGGCTTCTTTTGCTTAATATAATATTGAGCAATTCACCCATGTTGTGCATTTCAGTGATTCATTCCGTTTCGTTGCTGAGAAATACTCCAGCAATATATGTGGTACATATGAATATACCACAGTTTATTTATTTTCCTGTGGTTGAAAATTTTAGGTTGTTCCAATTTTAGCCATTGTGAATACAGTGGGGTTGTGACTTTGTTAAATTACCATGTGTTAAGTAGAGCCCCAGGGTGTGAAAGGGTGAGCCAGGTTTTACCAGACAACAGCAAGGGAAAGTGAAATAGAGTGTATTACTCACAGGAAGGGAAGGAGGTACACAGGCAAGCCATTTGGGGAGATCAAGACAGGGTCCAGGGAGAGAGAGCAGGGCAGGACCTGGGCCCCATGTCTTCACTGGTGTCTTGAGGGTGAAGTGCTTTAGAGTTCCCAAGCTAAGGCAGAATTTGACAATTTAAAACACTAAGCGGGATTTTGGTAAGCTTTGGGTGCGGTGGAGTGGGGTGTCTCTTCTAAGGGAAGGGCATTGACAAGGGTCATTGAGGTAGTTGTATCAGGAACTTATATTTACTTGTGACCCTGCAGGCTGTTCCCTAGGTCATGCACCTCCTGGAGGGTCTAGCTGCCAGTTCAAAGCTCCTGCATGGTTCCTTGGCCACAGGAAATGGATGAAATGGATGCGGAGGCAGCAATATTATGTAGTTCAGCTAAACTCCCAACAAGTGGCTACTAATATCTTTGGACAATTCCTTTTGAGAATAGGTTTAATTATACAAGAAAATGACAAGTAATTTTCAAAAATCAAGTTTGTCATTTTTCGTCTTACAAATGATGTAAGAGATCCATTTGTTCTACAGGCTCACCATTTGGTATTTCCAGTCTTTCTAACAGCAGCAACTCTAGTGAATATGTAGTGATATCTCAGTGTGGTTCTAATTTGCATTTTATTGATGACTAATTCCATTGAGCAACTGTATATGTGCAAAACAGCCAATCTGATTATCTTCTTTTGTGAAATATCTCTTTTACACATTCCATAAATAGAGTTGTTAAAATTCTTAATTTTGATGAAGTCTACTTTATTAATTTTTCTTTTATGGGTATACTTTCTGTGGCCTAGGAAATTTTTGCTTGCTTCAAGGTTACAAAAATATTCTCCTATGTTTCTTTTATGAGCTTTACAGTGTTGACTTATGTTTAGGTCTATGATCCATGTCAAAATAATTTTTGTGTATCATGTGGGGTAGGATTGAGCTTTTATTTTTCTTTCTAAAACAAGGATTTGAAGTCATTCCTGCGCCATTTGTTGAAAACGTTTTTCTTTTTCTTTACTCATTGAATTGCATGGTAACATTGCTGATAATTTATTTTATACTGTTGAGAATATATTGATCAAATATGAGTGTGTCTGTGGTTCCATTGATTTATTTGTCTATCTTTACACTAATGCCTCACTGATTTAACTTTATCGTAAATGTGAAATTCTGATAATATAGGCATTCCAACTTTGATCTCTCTTTTAAAGATTGTTTTGCTATTGTAGGTCATTTTAATTTCAGTATAAATCATGTAATCAACTTTTCAACTTCTACCAAGAAATCTGTTGAGATTTTCTTTTCTTTTTGTCTTTTTAAATGATTATTTATTTATTTTGGGAGAGAGAGTGTGAGTAGAGGAGGGGCAGAAAGAGAGGGAGAGAAAGAAGATACCAAGCAGGCTTCGTGCTGTTAGCACGGGAGCCCGATGTGGGGCTCAAACTCAGGAACGGTGAGATCATGACTTTAACAAAAACCAAGAGTTGGACGCTAACTGACTGAGCCACCCAGGTGTCCCTGTTAAGACTTTCTTTGAGGAGGTATTTGCATATTGTTATCTTAACGATATTAAGTCTTGTCATCTATGAACATAGTTTAGCTCTCCATTTAATTAGATCTGTATTTTCTCTCAGCAATGTTTTATAGTTTTCAATATGGTAGTCTTTCATATTTTTTTAAATTTCTTCCTAAGTATTTTATATTTTTGCTTACTAATGAAAATTAGTTCCTCATTTTTATTTCATTTTATAATCGTTTCTAATGTACAAATTTTTTTTTTAATCCTGAATCCTACAACTGTTTTAAGTAACTTTTAGTTTTATTAGATATTCTAGGAATTTCTATTGATGCAACTATGATATCTGCAAATAGAGACTGTTTTACTTTTTTGTTTCTAAGTTTTATGCCTTTTTTTTCTTTCTTCTTTGTACTATATTTCACTGGCTAGTGAAATATTGCACAGAGATTTGGAGGGGGAGTATTCATTAATTCACTATGCTGTTAGCTACACATTTTTATGGATGACTCATATCAGAATGAGTTTTTTTCTGTCCTTAGCTTGCTGAGAATTTTTTTCATGATTAGTTTGAATTGTTTCAAATGCTTTTTCCACATTTCTTGAGATAATCACATGGTTCTCTCTCTTTTTTTATATCATGGTGAATTATACTGATTTTATTTGAAATGATAGACCTTGCATTACAGAGATAAACTCCACTTGGTCATGATGTATTATCCTTTTCACATATTGCTAGATTTAATTTGCTAATATTTGATCAAGGACTGTTGTATTCATGAAGTTTATTGTTCTGTTAGTTTATACTTGCCTCATTGAACAGGTCAAGAAGTATAACTTCTCTGCTTTCTAAAGGAATATTTTTGCATATTTGATATTATTTCCCCCTTAATTATTTGATAGAATTCACCAATGAAATTATCTGGGTTTGGAGTTCCCTTGGTGTGAAGGTTTTGGTTATGAATTCAACTTCCTAAGAGCCATTCAGACTTTCTATTTCTTTTTTTTTTTTTTTTAGTAACTTGTGCTTATGAAGGACTTTGTCCATTTCTTCCAGTTTTAAGTGTATCGTCATCAAGTATTATAACATTCTTTTATTATTCTTTAGATATTTGCAGGATCTTTGTAGTGATACTTCCTCCTTTTTCCTTATACTGGTTATTTTCTGTAAGATTTGGTGTCAGGGCCTATGATGTGGTTGATCCTTAAAAAACAGCATTCTTTCTGTGGCCTTTCCATTGCAAAGCATCAGAAGGCCCCCTCTGGATCTGTCCATACCTAGGTGGGCCTGATAGAATTGCTATAAAATGAGTGAACTGCAAATATTAACCAGCATGTAACAACATAAGCTAAAGGGGTACCTGGAGGACTGGGCATTTTTGTTGATTAATTCAGGGGGCATAAGGTTGAGAAAGGGAGATATTATGGGCTTGAGGGCACTTTCTCAGGACACAGTACTGAATACCTAGCAAACATTCCAGTAGATGGTTCCAACTTGCTGCCCCTGGGGGCCTGGAGATAGTAATGGCTCATCCAAAGTGATGTTGCAATGCTTAAATTCCTGCGGGAGAAAGTGATGAAGAGACTAAAAGGGCCAGGGAAGTGAGAATGCTGAAGTGGATAAATTATGTGAGAACAAAGGACATATTCAAGTGTTACATTTCCCAGAAGACATCCATTTGCACTGGTAAGAGAGTCACCAGCATATTCAGTTGTAGCTGGTTGGGCCAGCACTGTTGGTCTGAGAAGATTCATGGGGTTTGGTTTGTTAATGGAAAGGAGTATGAAGAGAGGACGCAGTCAATGGCTCTTAACCACCCAATGCAAGGTGTTTTCATCATTGCAATGACAAGCAAGATCAATGGTCTTGACCTTCAGAGGAACATGGAGATGGTAAATGGAACATGGCCTTCCTAGAAGAAATAGATGGACAGTTAACAAGAGTACTGCTTAATTTGCATGATCAAAAGAAAAACAGAAGGGAGCTGTGAGGTTACTGTTATTGGATAAAAAGGATATTAATCAATATCCTTACAATGTGTCCCTTTCATCATATTACTAACCATGTGAGCCCCTCATGATATTTCATTAGATGTTTGATGTGGGAGATGCAGGAGAGAAGCATCAAAGGAAAAGACTTCAAAAGGGAAGGGCTGGAGAAGGTGCAAGGCCTTAGGACATGTTTGCATAGCTGAACGTGGCTGCAGCTCCTAAGGAATGCCTAGAGCCATTAACATTGTCCAAGATCAGATTCTCCTTCACACCTGACCCTTCCTAGTGATATAGAAACCAGTTAACTGGAAATTCAACCTTGAAAAACTAAACCATTAGATTGATTAACATACTTGCTTAACTGACTTTATGTACATAGTCTTTAGCAATTATCCTAATAAAAAGAAGCTTCATTCTGGAGCTCATTCCTACTTGAGTATGAGGACCTTCACTTAACTGCACTTTGTTTGCAGACTCATCTTTTGCGACTCCGGCCATACTCCCTGCTACAGTTATGCCTTTATTTATCCAGGTTTCTCCCATTTCATCAGTCAGTTGGCTGTTAAGCATATTGAAATTTAATTAATAAACAATTCACTTCAGTTTTTCCTGTGAAGCTGTTCTCATGTCTTTGAATCACAGAGCTCTGATGCTTATTAATTTAAGTTTTCATTGTACTGACAACCACAGTTTTTAATTCTGCACTTACATACCGGGTAGCAATTGGCTCTTGTTTACTACTGGGAATACAGTGGTAATGGAAATTTCCAAGTCTGCATATGTTTTGATACGTGGCTCTTACCACTGTCTGTCTCATTTCTTTATATTTATTTATTATGAATAAAATTATAATATCTATGCCAAGATAGCAAGCATGGTTCTATCCAAACTAAGGATTTATTTTTATTTCACTTTACTGCACTTTTCAAAATCTCTGGGATAGCAGGACAATAACAAGAATGATTTTCTCCTTTTTTATCTTCTTGATCCTTCTTTATTTGCCATTGTACTCAGGTACTTTTTGCTTTGTCATTTTAAGAGTTGAATAACTTTGGCTTTGGCCTTGGGTAATGATTTTTATATATTGATTACTTAATTTATTGGATTTAACGTTGCTTAACAAGTTTCTATTTTATAGCTAACACTTAAGTGAGTGCTTAAGGCAGAATTGTTGCTAATCCTCCTTTCAAGACCATTTCTTTTTTTTTTTAGTTTTATTAAAAAAATTTTTTTGAGAGATTGAGACAGAGCAGAAGCAGGGGAGGAGCCTAGAGAGAGGGAGACACAGAACCTGAAGCAGGCTCCAGGCTCTGACCTATCAGCACAGAACCCAAAGCACTGCTCAAACTCACAAACTATGAGATCGTGACCTGAGTGGAAGTCAGACACTTAACCAACTGAGCCACCCAGGCGGGATTTCCTTTTTTATTCCACATTTAATTATTAAAAAATACTAAGATATTTATGTTAAGATGGTTATTTTTCCCCAGCAGAGAAAGTATTTGCATTTGAAAGTAGCCATTAATATGAAACACTTTTGATGTTAAGGAAGCCTTGTCATGGGGCACCTGGGTGGCTCAGTAGGTTAAGCACTCAACTTTTGGTTTCAGCTCAGGTCATAATCTCACAGTTCATGGTTTCAATTCCTGTGTCAGGCTCTGTGCTGATAACTGTGGAGACTTCTTGGGATTCTCTGTCTCCCTCTCTCTCTGCCCCTCCCTGTTCATATTCTCTCTCAAAATAAATAAACATTAAAAAAAAAAGGAATCCATGTCATTTAAAGCAGAATAATTCTACTTAACTCTGTGGAAAGTAAATTCTCTTCTATTTTTATCTTCAACCTTCCAAATCTGTGTATCCAACATATAAAATAGGTTCCGTCCCAACCCTCCCATCCAACGCCACCAACCACCAAGTTGAACGATGTGAAGTAACATAAAATTGAACAAGTGGCCTGTCAGCTGAAGGCAGTCATTCTTGTCAACACTGAGCAGAACACTCCTACAGAATCAGTAACAAACTCAATTTGCTATAGGGTATATATAGTAGATAGATAAGACGAAGGGGAAGGAAATGACCATATTAAGAAAGAAAGCCATATGTAAAACTAGTAATGACTTTTCCATTGAATTGGTAATTTCTGATTTATCACAGACACGTGGCTGAGCAGGACTATTCCAGCTTTCTCTTCAGTCTGAACTTCTGGAAAGAGAAAATAATGGATGATTCACAGTTGTATTTCAGATTGTATTAATAATCCTCATCTGCAAGTGATCAAAACCTAATTTAAATCAGCTTAAGCAAAGAAGGGATTTATTAACTCATATAAGTGGAAACCCCAAAGGAGGCAGCTATTCAGATGTGGCTGGATCTTAGTGTTCAAACAATGTCATCAAGTCTTTATGTCTTCATCTTTCAGCTGTCCTTCGTCTGTATTGATGTCGTTTTCAGACAGGCACTCCCATGGTGGAAAAGGAGTCTCTCATAGCTCCAGGCTCTTACATTTACTGTTTAGTAACATGGGGAGGGAAAGAGCTTCTATTCTGCTAGCTCTGAAGGAAAATGCAAAACAAGATTCTATTTGATCTGGATTGGGTCATGTGGGCAGAAGAACAGAGGTCAGACTATCCTGCCTGCTCAAAATACCCTCATGAAATAAAGAGTATGTTACCAACAAAATGGAAAAGGAATATTAGACTGGCAAAGCTGGAGGTCTCTACAAATGCCCACTTCTCCTACCCTTGAACTATCCCTCCTTTCCCGGTGGGTGAAACATTACGTTATGATCTGTAAATTGGGAGAGCACATTTTGCATAACTGGTGCTACAGCAGCCAGTTCCAGCCTTAAGGAAAGGTAGAAAAAGAGTTGTTGCCCTAGGTGGAGAGCAGAGAGGCTGGAGCTTCTTTGTACTCTCTGTGCATCTATAACAATCTCTGTATATACTTCTACCCCATTGTATTCTGATTTCTGCTGACCCATATGTCTTCTTCACTATGCCAAGAATGTTTCCAAAGTAGGGAATCTGGCTATTCATCTACGTACAATGGGTGTTTAGCCCAGCCTCTGACAGTAGGTTCTGATGTGCTTGTTGAATAAATATATAAATGCCAAAATAAATAATTTTTAAAAAGGCAAAGTTTTTTAAAATTTTTTTGTATATAAAAGAGGATTCTATTTATACAACATTCTAGGAAATTCCGACTAACACACACCAATGCAAAGTTTATTTTAATTACCATCAGTGTCATGACTAAAATGGGAGAAAGAGGCCTGTCAGTCTTGTTTCAGAATTTATGAATCCAATATTTTAGTATCAAAGATTTCATTCTTATTGTTGTAAATGAGAATAGAAAGCCCTTAAATTTGTATGGTACTTCATATTTTTTTCAAGGAACCTTTACTACCATTAGCTTTTTTGGTCTGAAACAATTAGTTTCTTTATCTTTGATTTTCTGTAGTTTGAAAATGATATACCTAGGCACAGTGGTGTTTGTTTGTTTGTTTGTTTTGTATTTTTCCTGTTTGGTATTCTCTGAGCTTCCTGGATCTGTGGTTTGATGTCTGACATTGGGGAAATTCTCAGTCATTGTTGTTTCAAATATTTCTTCCGTTCCTTTCTCTCTTTCTTCTCCTTCTGGTATTCTCATTATGTATATATTATGCCTTTTGTAGTTGCCCCACAGTCCTTGGATATTCTGTTCTGTTTTTTTTTTCCTTTTTTCTCAGTCTTTGATCTCTGCTTTTTGGATTTTCAAGAATTCAATTAGTGTATCCTGTAGTTCAGAGATTCTTTCTTAGCTGTGTCCAGTCTACTAATAAGCCCATCAAAGGCATTTTTCATTTGTTACAGTATATTTTTATCCTTAGCATTTCTTTTTGGTTCTTTCTTAGGATTTCCATCTCTCTGCTTACATTATTTATCTGTTCTCATAGGCTGTTTCTTTTATCCATTAAAGCCCTTGGCATATTAATTAAAGTTGTTTTAAATTCCTAATCTGATAATTCCAACATCTCTGCCTGGTCCGGTTTTGATGCATGTTCTCTTTAATATTTTCTTTTTCCTTTTAGTATGCCTTGTTATTTTTCTTTATAGCCAGGCATGATGTACTGGGTAAAAAGAACTTCTGGGGCCCTTAGTAGGTTAAGCATCAGACTGTTGATCACAGCTCAGGTCTGGATCTCAGGCTCTTGAGTTGAAACCCCACATTGGGTTCTGCATTGGGTGTGAGGCTTACTTTAAACAAACAGACAAACAAACAAACAAACAAACAAACAAACAAACACTGTTGCAAATAGGCCCTTAGTGATATGGTGGTAAGGTGTGCGGGGAGGGGAAGTGTTCTACAGTAGGTCTCAGTTGTTTAGTGAGCCTAAGCTTCTGAACTGTGAATTTCACAAGTGTTTCTCAGTTTTTTTCCTCCCTGGTTAGGTGGGACAGGATGGGTAGGGTGGGTTGAAGTTTGGTACTTCTCTTTCCCCAAGTCAGCTAGGCTCTGATCATACCTCCTGCAGATTAGGCTTTGGTTAGCTAGTTTCCCCTGAGGGCAGGCCCTGTTAAGAACAGAGTGCTTGCTCTGGCATATTTCAAAATTTTTCCTTATTCCCTCTTATTGCCAGAAGACCTAAGGCATTTTTCTCCAGTTAAAAACTGTGGGAACCTGGCTGAACTCCTGGAGGTAAATCTCACAGTATTGTAGGGCACCCTCTACAACTAGGTCTCCCTGGACTTTATAACTCTCAGAATTGTCTGCACTGAGCTTCCAGTATTTTGCCAATTACGAGTCAGGTTTTCTTTCTTCCTCTAGCTCTGGTTTCTGTGACAGTTTTTTCTTGTAAGTCTCTGCTCCAGTGAGCTGTGACTTGTGGTATTCACCTGTCTTTCCAGTTTTGGAGGCAGTGGTTTGCCTTGCATCCCTCTCCCCACCCCCTTCTCTTATAGATCCAAGAAGAGTTATTGAATTTTCAGTCTGTTCAGCTTTTGCTTGTTGTTAGGACAGAATGGTAATTTCTAAGCTCCTTACGTGTGGAACCAAAAACCAGAAGTCCAATAAGTTTCTCAGAGCAGTTGTTATAATTTTTATATTGCAGATGAGGTACAGTGAATTTAAGACAGATTACTGTGGGTGCACAGCTAATAAGTATTTAAGCCAGTAGAAAAGCTAAATATTCTTGTTCTATAATGGATTGGGTTTGTCCCATGTTTCTTCTCCATTATGGGTAGTATATTGCAGCATGAGATCCCAGGACATCTGAAAATAAATAAAAGCCCTGAAAAGTAGGAAAATGTGAAAAAGCAGATGAGTGAAGTCAGCAAAGTTACAATGCCATTGATTCATGCTCTATATTAACAAAACACGCACACACACACACACGTACACACACACATTTCCTAGACTGAAGACAAAAGTTTAATCAGTCATTCATAGAAACATAGATCAAGATTTTCCTTGGGAAAGTATATTGAGAGCTTTTCACATGGTTGTGGTCCAGAAATAAATAACCATAATGTAGAAAAAAAGAATACAAAAAGAAATATGACTAGGATGCAGAGACCCTAACCATTCCAGAATACATGACACGGAGAGTTGTTATTAACAACTTAAAGGCTCAGTTTGGGCTTGAACAATACTAATATCAAGATTATTCAAACAGAATATCTTGATATGAGCACTTCACTCATATTAATAGTAAAAATATAAAGGTCAAATACTGCTCATCTCAAGGTATGATCTTTGCTGGTCACTGGAGATTTAAATAATCACAGAAATGAGTGTAAACTACAATGGGCAAATTTGGGCATGAGAAATGGAAGCATAGCTCAAAGGTGGCAAAGCTGAGCATTTTTAATGGTGCTGCCTGATGAGCATTTCTCTTCTCTATTTAAAAGATAGAATGAGTATGTAAATAGCTTGGCAATAAAGTCTTTCATAAATAGAATCTGACCAGGGTGTCCAGGATCTGTCCTAGCCCCATCTCTCACTTTGTGAAGTAGGACTCAGGGCTACTGACAAACAATAGTCAATAGGGATCTCTGTGGTGATGGATGGTGGCTTAATAGATCTTGGTGAGCAGGATTCTTTAATCCTGAGTATGTGTATAAGATCCAGGGGACAAATGGATACCTCAAACTGGACAAAAATGTTGTTTGCATGAACTTGGAGATATTGAAAGAGAGGAAATAGAGCTTTCTTTATAATATCGAAGACATTTTTGGCAAAAAGTTTAAGAACCACTGTTGTGGATTTTCACTGACTGTCCTCATAACACCTCTTGCAATGTAATTACTCTAAATCTCACATGCTTCACCTGTAACATTACTATTAATCATTTCTATCTCCCATTTCCCCAAAGCCATGCCTAATATTACATATATTAATTTCAACATTAAATATTACATTACATTCTAAAACTATTTTTTCTATATGAATGCGTTTGCATTTATGTAGTCTGACATGCAGTCTAATATTTCCTGGACTATTTGAATAATGTCCAGTTTTCATATAATTACTTTCTCTCTTTTTTTGCCATTACTCCCAAAGGTACTCAGGTTGCTATTTAAATTCCAGATATCCAGGAGAAAGACTAAATGGAGACAATGACTGTAGTTTTTCTCCCTTTTAATGTCTTTTCACTTGGGACACATGCATTCTCAACATTGACAACCAGCTGCCATGTGTAACTGAGATAAGGGCTTTCTTTGATCACCCCCCAGCCTGAAGCCCTATCTCCTTGGGAACACTGACACTCTTAAATCTTTGCCAGTTGATAACTGATCGCTTTCTGCTGTTCCCCATGACATATGTTTTCTTTCATTATCATCTTTTTTATTTTGTCTTATTTGCTGCATAACATTTTCACACATGCATATCTTTTTTTTCTCCTCATAAGTTACACACTATTAAAATGAAAGAATTGGGGCACCTGGGTGGCTCAGTCGGTTGAGCGTCCGACTTCGGCTCAGGTCATGATCTCACGGTCCGTGAGTTCGAGCCCCGCGTCAGGCTCTGTGCTGACCGCTCAGAGCCTGGAGCCTGTTTCAGATTCTCTGTCTCCCTCTCTCTCTGACCCTCCCCCATTCGTGCTCTGTCTCTCTCTGTCTCAAAAATAAATGAACGTTAAAAAAATTTTTTTTAAATGAAAGAATCATAACTCTTCCTACATTGTATGTTTCCTAGTTCTTAATATAATGGATACCAGGCATTTTATTTATCAAGTAAAATATATCAGTGTTCTCATGCCCTATAATCTTTGCATCCATTAAATTGATCACTTCTTCCTCAACTCTCCTTAAGAAAAGAATTAGCGAGAATTTGGTTAGAATTTTAGGATTTGGTTCCATATCTACTATAAGCCATAGGTCAAAGCCTACAGGTCAGCAATTTCATGTTTCTTTCTCACTGCTATCTTTAAAAAAAATTTTTGTTAACGTTTATTCATTTTTGAGAGACAGAGTGTGTGTGGGGAGGGGCAGAGAGAGAGGGAGACAGAATCTGAAGCAGGCTCCAGGTTCTGAGCTGACAGCACAGAGCCTGATGTGGGGCTTGAACTCACCAACCATGAGATTATGACTTGAGCTGAAGTTGGATATTTAACCTACTGAGCCACCCAGGCTCCCCTTACTACTATCTTTTAAATAGTGAGTCTCAAATTCAAATGCCTACAGAGGCCAAGCAGATGACCTGTCTGTGTATTTATGATGAAGCTTTTAATAATTCCCAGGATACTCAATGCTATCATAAAACAAAGGAGCTAGAAAAATGAACGTCCCTGATGCTGTACTATGTATGTGTAGGAATTAGATAAAATGTTCTTTGAAGAGAGAAGAATAGCTCATTAGTGGCCTCAATTAGGTCAGCCTATTAATCTCACAGAGTGGCAGTTCCACAGCTGAAGCCAAATGAAAGAACCTTCAGAGACATTCACAGGAATCCAGGAGTCCAGAGGTCCTGTGTTATCATCAGATGTTTTCTGGTCCATTAAACAATCACTGTGACCTCATGGGTGCATCAGGGAGAAAAGTAATAGCAGGAAGACAATAAAATTGCCTAATTGGGTATTCATGATGACAGTTGAGATCCTCCTCCAGGCACAAAACACAAAAATGTGGTTGAATCAGTCAGTAACAAAGGGAGAGAAAACAGAAGGGTAAATGTTCAACACATAGGTAAACTATACACAAAGAAGGCCAGATTGGCATGGGAGAAATTAAAGGAAGATTTGGAAAACCGTGCAGATCTTCATAGCTCTTTAGGAACATATTCTATCCTCTAAAAAGGATCAAGATAGTTTAAAATCAAAGAGTGGTTCTAGCTGAGATTAAATATAATATGAAAAGTAAAACACTGATATTTTATTTTTTATGCTTTTCTGTATTTTTTTTTTTACATAAGCATGTAAAAACACTGATTATGTAAATCATTAGTTTTAAGTTTTCATGTTGTTGTGTAATGAGCAAACATAGAAAAGGCTTTCTCATGGGGTTTTTGGGAGACAATTCTCCACAGGTCTCCCAAATTTCTATATAGTTTCTGAGCAGTTGTACTGACTGCCCTTTGTTCTAGACTATCTTTCAAGAATGCTTGTATAGTCCATAGCTTGGGTAACATAGATAGTTTCTTTCCTGGGACCAGGAGAGGGTTTGATTATAGCCTTGGATAATGGAGATAGTTTCTCTCTGAGCAAAGGGCAGGTATGCTTACTGCCCATTTTGAGTTCCCTAAGCTCTGGGTTCCTCTCCTGTAACACAATCTATCATGTGTTCAGTTACCATCTGGCAGTCTTCATTTCCCTCTGTGGGAATTAGTCTCAAGGAATCACTGCAAAAAATGCTGATAAGTTGACTTCCATTATTGCTGAGTAATAAACTGTTTCTTGTCTCTATTTCAGAAGTCTTGTGTCTTCTATCAATGTCCATAAAATCATATATTTAAACTATTCACAGCTCTTGATAAAGTTTAATTACTCCTTAGGATATATCTTAGTACCTTCTTTCAATGAGTTGACAAAAAGCACATATAGTACATGGCTATGTACTCTTTGGCTAAAGCATAGGGCTTCCTTTTGCTTTCTTGCTTTCTTTCTTTCTTTCTTTCTTTCTTTCTTATCTTAGTTTACTCTTACTTGTCTTGTCTGATATTCAATGAACTGTATCTTTTGTTCCTTTTCAGTGATAGAAAATCATTTATTCAAGTTGCCATTTTATCAGAAAAACAATAGGTTAGGGTATTAGCACAGTTTAGTTGTATTTCAACTTGTTTTACCTACCTAGACTGTAATAGGTTTATAATTACTTTAAAATCTAAGACTGAGTCTGGGTGTACCATTTTTGTGTATGATTCCTATGTCAGCTATTCCGTTAAGAATTTATCTAATCATTTAAAAATTTCCAAAGGAAGGAATTGTCTTTTTGCTTGCTTGAATTTCTTTAAATAAATTTAGAAAATATCTTCAAGAGTTACCATTACACAACTGAAAAGCTAAAAGTAAAGATGGAGAAGCAAGAACACTTAAAAATCCAAGGAAAGTCTTCTTTTACCAGTAGTCCCAATTGGCTGGCAAAAAAAAAAAAAAAAGGGAAACACTCCATTTTTGAGGTGGGTGGAAATATCTACTTAATACTTAGCTATTAATAAGTCCATAATCTATGCTCTATATTAGTGTTTGTTTATTAACTATTGCAATACATAACCATAAATCTCAGTTACTTAACAAACAGGGCAAATCTTACTGTATTCTCGTCTGATATTAGTTGATTAGTTGATGGGTAGACTTAGGCTCCAGGGAGGCCCTTAGGTACCAAGGATTCATTATGTGACTACTCCACCTACTAAGATCTCCAGCAAATCCTCTACATAAGTCTGTCAGCCCAGAGAAGAGAAAGAGAGGAAATCAGATCTGCTTTCCATTATGGTGGCAGGATGGGTTCCTTAGGAAGAACCCTCGGAGATGAAGATCTGTGTTCAAGAAGTTTCCTGGGGAGTGCTTTTGGAATCAAAACCTGGAAAAGAATGAAGGAAGTATAACTGGGCAGAAAGAAGACTTAAGCTGTGATGCCGTCAAAACAAAGGCTTCTGCTGACCCACAGGGAACCCTGGAACTCAGATTTGTCCAGAATTTAGGGTAAAAGGCCAGGACTTTATACCCATACAGCAATATCACTGAATGTGGTTGTCCCCAAGAAGCAAATGCAGTCCTTGGAGGAAGTGCAGCTCTCTTCAGGTGAGAGCCATCACTGGAAGAGGCTATTTAGCTGTGAGCATTGAACTGTCAACACTGACAGCAGATAGCAGAGTGAGGGCTTCAGTCCTGAAAAGGGAGATCTGAGTGGCACAACAGTGTTCACTACAAATATCTTGGCTGGAGTTGACTTGTATCACTTCTCACATTGCAGTAGTGAGATCTAGTCACATGTCCCCAGCAAGCTCTGAGGAGTTGGGGGAGTGCTGTCTACAACAGTGCTGCTCAGAGTAAACTGTTCTACTAAATCCTTGAGACTTAAATGAAAATATAAATCAACACATTACTTCCTTCATTGGGAAAGTTTTTCTGGGGAAAAAATGTTAGCTGAACTTAACTGTGTGCTTAGTGATGTAGTTGATTCATAGTCTGCTCTTAGTTCTTTATTTTTGTTTATGTGTTTATTTTGAGAGAGAGAGAGAGAGTGCATGTGAATGTGCTTGTGCTTGCACCTGAGTCGGGTAGGGGCAGAGAGAAAGAGAGTATCCCAAGCAGGCTCTATGCTGTCTGTGCAGTGGCCATCTTGGGACTTGATCTCATGAACGATTATGACCTGAACTGAAATCTAGAGTCAGTAGGTTAATTGACTGAACCACCCAGGTGCCCCTGGTCTTATCTCTTCACAGCATTATGAGTTATAGAGTTCATAGAACAGTGCCAAGCACCACACGCTGAGGAGCATAGGACTAGCTGTGTGCCCAGGAAGAGGAGAAGGCATGGATATAGTGAGTGCTACTGATCTCTACCACTTCCTGGTATGTCTGCCAGCTAGCTTCTGCCTGTACCATTCTGCTCTGTCCCCCATCTTGATTTAGTCTCCTTGCGTCTCAATTTTATAATCTGAGATCACCAGTTGTCTCTTCTCTTCTCTTTGCTGACGTTACATTGACTTTCAGCTGCTGGTGAGATGCTACTCTTGCTGTTCCTTATTTCCTAACTCCACAACCCAGGAGATGCTGTGAACTTTGGCGAAAGGACTTATGAAGATTATTCATAGAGCATTGGGACAATGATTCTGGAGGCAGGTATAGGAGATTCTGGAAAATCAGGGGAAGAAAATAAATGTGTATGATTTCATTTTAAATGTTTAAATTTGTTTTAAAGGCCAACTGTTCCTCAGTCTGCTTTTTCACCTATTTTCAAAAAATAGGTAGCCCTAAGATTCTTTTATTAAGTTCATTGGGATGATCTTGGAAACTGAAATCCAACAAAGTCAGATGATTTTCATGTATAATAGATTTATGCCTCTTAACTATTTGATAGACCCTACTACAGAGAAAACTCTATTGGAGTTTGAATAGTTTCAGGAAGTTGGAGAAAATACAAGAAGAGAATAATTTAGGATTTGGACAAAGAAGCCATTTATAAAAGAATGGACAGAATGACACTGAATGGTGTCAACAGATTCTACCAGACAGACCACATGCTTAGATCAATGGTGACTGCAGAATAAAAAGCTCTGACGCAGTCTGATGGGCTGTTATTCAACTAATGTAAGAAAATTTTGTGCACCAAATAATGACAAAGTGGAAAGGATTGAGGTCCTCAAAAGACTGCCCTACATAGTGGTAACCCACTATCAAGAAACACTCACGTAGGTACTACGTGAGTACTATGAGAGAAAAACGTGTTTATTGTCAGACATATTTAGGTGACCTTGGACAACGTCTTCTTAGCTCGACTATCAAACATTCAGTATATTTGATGGTCAGATTCTCAGAGGTGTTAAATTTCTCTCAACTTTATTCCACACATCTTCGTGTCCTAAATAAAAGGTGAATTTTTCTTATTTGACTAAATAATGTCTTTTACATTTTCATTCTAATTTATGCAATTTCATGATAATAAAAATAAGGAGTTTGCTTCTTTCTTTCTTTCTTTCTTTCTTTCTTTCTTTCTTTCTTTCTTTATATTGCTTAGGGACCCTTTAATCTTAACTCCTAACTTGTGACAGATGTTTTTATTTTATTTTATTATTTTATTTTATTTTATTTTATTTTATTTTATTTTATTTTATTTTATTTTATTCTATTTTATTTTATTTATTATTTTTACCTTGCAATGACGAATACTCATCCCAAATTTTGCTACACTGGTGTGTGGCATTATGAAATTTGTGCCCGTAAACTTTATAGCTATTTTGGGATAGTTTCTTTTTTCTAAAGAACAAGAGTCTTGCATCATTCAGTTATACTATTGTTTATCACCTATCAATTCTTCTCTGCAGAAATGAATTCACTGAGATAACTACAGTATGATTATTTCTAATAACCAGACATTTAGAAATGACATTTTAACCTAATGTGGCATAGCTTCTTTTAGAAAAAATCTAAAACATAAAATTGTAAATATGTTTTGATTCAGTTAGTGTTGGCATACAAGGTTCTGATCAAATGGGATGCATTTGAAAAGCTGTAGATTTTCAAACATAAATTCAGACTGCAATTATACATTTTTATCTTTTATCCTCCAAAGAAGCTCCATGAAACAGCAAACCTTCTGTTGCCAGTCATTTCACTTCTGATGAATGGAAAAAGACATACAGCTTCAGAACCAACTATGCTAGTTTAGTTAAAAAATTACTCAGAAAGTATCCTCAAAATTGAATCAGATGACCACATCAAAAAAGTCAACATGTCTTTTTAGTTGCTGGATGACTTTGTACTCTTAAAGATTATTGAAGACTTTTGTTCATGTGGATTATATTTATAATATTTATTATATTACAAATTGAAACTGAGAATTTTAAAACTATGAAGCTTAAAGACTATTTATTTATGAAGAAAATCCTGCTTTATCAGATATGTATAGTTGGAAAAGGTATTTCATATCACTGAACTATGTTACATTAAAATATGCTGTTTTATCTTGTACTTCAAATAGATCTTTCAACCATGTAAGATTTTGAAACATCCGACATTGGTTATTTTGGTTATCATGAGTTATATATTTGGCCATCCTGAGTTACACCGATCTTCCTAATGTCAAATTTAATTATTAACATCAAAAAATAGTTAGGATCCAAATGCATTCAACATAGTTAAGGTTTTATTTATGTGGTTTGTGTTGTCTGAGAATTAAGACTCTTAATATTTATTTTTCATTTAATTAGATCTACCTAACCCCAGAGAATGTAAGTAGAAGCCATATGATATGAATCAGCTATCATGTGAGATTGGAGGCTATGTATACTAATACTAAGCCTGGGACACCTGGATGACTCAATTGTTTAAGGATCCGACTCTTGATTTTGGCTCAGGTCACGATCCCTGGGATTGTAAATTTGAGCCCTGTATTGGGTCCATGCTGTGGAGCCTGCTGGGGATTCTGTTACCCTCCCCCCTCTCTGCCCCTCCCCTGCTAGCTCCCTATCTCTCTCTCAAATAATTAAATAAACATTAAAAAATTAAAAAAATACTAAGCCTGTTAGCATATATGGAAATAATAGATTTTTTTCTTAAATTCCACGTTTCTATCTCATTATGAAAATGTAAAATATATTGTGTCCCTCTGCATCACCTGAGATGCTCAAATTTATGTTCTTTTTTGTTTTTTATAGTTGCAGAAAAGTAATTGAAACCTAGCACCAAAAGGACACAAAGTGGAAAGTCACTGGAGGATAAAATGCTGACCACTCATAAATTCCACTTTCTACTTAAATTTGTAATGGTAAAAAGTACAGGTATAGTCCCTTGCTCACCTGATCACTAAACACCAGGGTTGACCGCAGTCCTGGGTTCATACCACTTCTCACCACTCAATGCCCAGGCTCTACGTACTGAAACTCTAGCCACCATCATTTTTCTCTCTAGGAAACCTCTCTTAGTGTCACTGGGGATTGTTTGTGATTCTTCAAAACCCTGAAAACGTATAAATCAAAGATCCAATAATACAGATAAGAGCTAATACCATGAGCCAGACACTGTTTTAAATAACAGTTTATTAGATTAGTTAATCCTCGTGATTACATGAAAACCTATTATTATTTCCATTTCATAGATTGGGAAATTAAGGCAGAGAGAGGTTAGCTTACTCACAGTCAACCACATGGAAAATGGGAGGGTCAGAATTCAAACAGACGCAATCTGATATCCAAGCTCTCACTCATAAACTTATGCGATATTAAGAAAAAGGTCTGGGGGTGCCTGGGTGGCGCAGTCGGTTAAGCGTCCGACTTCAGCCAGGTCACGATCTCGCGGTCCGTGAGTTCGAGCCCCGCGTCAGGCTCTGGGCTGATGGCGCGGAGCCTGGAGCCTGTTTCCGATTCTGTGTCTCCCTCTCTCTCTGCCCCTCCCCCGTTCATGCTCTGTCTCTCTCTGTCCCAAAAATAAATAAAAAACGTTGAAAAAAAAAAAATTTAAAAAAAAAAAAAAAAAAAAAAAGAAAAAGGTCTGGTTAAAGTGAGAAAGTTACTTCTAAGCAGAACAAATACCCCTACTTTCATCTTAGTATATAGTTTTTAACTACCTAAGTCTTTTTATTTTGTTTTACTATTTTACTTACAACATTATTTTATGCCTGATATTCCAAAATTTCCTATTTAGTTAATTTGTCAAACTATGATTTTTTTTTCAGGTCTTTAGCAAATAGTGCAACATACTATTTTGGAAATTTATATTTTAGTGTAATGTTAAACTTACAGAAAAGTTGCAAGAATAGGACAAAGAACTCAATATAGCTTTTCCAGAATTCACCCTTTGTTAACATTTTCCCTAATTTTTCGTCATTCTCTCTTTCCTTCATTGTTTTTTTTTTTTTTTTTGAGACATTTGAGATTGAATTGCTGAAATGATGGTTTTTTGCTCCTCAATTTTTCACAGTGTATTTCCTAAGGATATTCCCTTGCAAAATTACAGTTCAATTATTAAAATGAGGAAATCTACATTGGTACAATACTATTAATACAAGTAAATGTTCAAATGTTGACAATTGATCCAATAATCAACTCTATTATTCTAGTTTGCTTTTTCCAAGTCCAGCATCAATCATGAATCACATTTAGCTATGATCTTTCCTGAGTCTTTTGATCTGGAACATTTCTTCAGCCTTTCTTTCCCTTTCTTGATCTTGACAGTTTTATGTGTCAAGTAATTTTATATCATGTTTCTCAAATTTGGCTTGTCTGATATTTCCTCACAGTTGGATTCAGCATATTCATTTACAGATGGAATATCACAAAATGTGTCTTTCTCTGTATCACATCAGAAGCCACATGATGCTGGTTAGTTCCATTAGTTGAGGTGGACTTTGATGACCGGGTGTTCTCCAGGTTTCTCTGCAGTAAAATTATTATCTTCCCCCTCTATAATTGCTAATTAATTTGTAGCGAGTTATTTCAAGACTGCCATGTAAATATTCTCTTCTTTATCAAATATCAGTTTTTGTTTGTTTGTTTGTTTACCTCCACTCCTTTTTCATTTGTCTCTTTGGTGTCTGGGTTCCAGCCAGGACACCTTGCCTCCCTCCCTGTATATTGCTTTCATTCTAAGATCATCTGTGACCTCCTTCATGGCAATTTCAGGGGATTTGTTTTTATCTTCATTTGTTTAAATGCCCTGACAGTTCTTAACACTATTGACTTTCTAACTTCTGAAACTCTTCATCCGTCATTTATATAATACTCACTTTTTCTTTCTTTTTTTTTGCCTATCTCCCCCGCCCACCCCCCCCACCCCCCCCACACTCTGCCCTATATCTTTCATCATATCTTTACTGTGGATATTTCCAAATGCCTCACTGTGGGAACTTCTCTCAATGGTTTCACCTCCTCTGAATGTTGGCCTTCGGTGTATCCAGTTTATTCGTCTGGATCAGTGGAGAAATAGTATGGAATAAGGAAAAACATATGGTTGCTAAAAAGAGAGGTTGTGTAGAGAGATGTCTTCCTTTAAATCCTCATTCTTCAACCTACTATCCCTGTAGTGTTGGTATTTTATTAAAATTTGCAAAGCCTTAGTTCTCTGGGTTCTTTGTGGTATCCCTGTCCTATACTGTGTCACCTGAAACATGGAAAGCAGACCCTTCCAATCACACATCTACAATCACTTACATTTTCTATTATTTTCTCTTTATCAGAGAAATAAGGAAATAAATGAATCTTGGTTATATAAGTTCTTGAAAGTCCTTCAGCCTTCCCTGGTTTCTAAAACTCCCTACTTCTGTATTTCCAGGTACCCCTTCCTTAGGCTCCTGGTCAAATTCAATTTCTCGCCCTTTATGAGACAAAGCTCTTTAACTCCACAGTCTCTTCTCTGCTCCAGGAACTACTCCTGCCCATGTAGACCCTCTCCTGGGCCCTGCAGACCATGTGCCTTCCTGTGGTCCAGAACCGATGATGCAGGGATTTTCATCTTTCCTGATTCCTACCCTCACTGATGTTAAAGAGATTTACCCACCTACTCCTACTAATGTGAATCTGCAACATCCTTTAGAAGACAGAGTTACAGTCTTGGCATATCATATCATTTTTGTATATACAAATATATATTTCTATAAAGAGCTTTAGAAAATATTGAATTTAGAAATACATAGAAATATTTAGAGAATATTAAATAGAGCTTATGTCTCTAGGCTGTGTGACTGTAAGATTTTTATGTTCTTTATGCTTCAAATTATCTATTTTGCAATGGGCGCATGTTACTTCTATAATCAGGAATTAAAGTAAGGAAAAACTCTCCCGTCCTCCCCTCTTCCCTGGCCTTCAGTTCTGTATTTCCAAGAGACGATGAGATGCCTCCCCCGGGCTTATCAGAATTCACAAACATGGCTGTTCTCTCAAATTAGCTTTGCTTCCCACCAACTCCATTAAGCCTCCTTTCATCTTTATTTCTCCTATTATAACAGACCCTGTGCTCAGTGCCGGGCCAATCTGTGAAATCGTACATTTTCCTTCTTTTTATGTGTTCCCATAATAAGTAACAAGAGAGGTATTCTGGCATTTAAAAAACAATAGTGTGAGACCCGGAATTTAAAAACTCTTCCAAGCACTAAAGTGAGTTATATATGTGAACAGTGTTTCCACTGTAGAGTGCTGTAAGTCATGTATTGGTATATATTAGTTTTTATTTTCAAGAGTTTTGAAACTCCTCAAAGGTTTTGTTTAAGGAGTTGCATTTTGGGAAATATGGCCCAAAATAGTTTGAAGAAAGATGTTCATAAGAGGCTGGAAATGATGAAACATACCAATGTTTGTTGTAGGCAACCTCTAAGATGGCCCACAGTGACCTCCACCTCCTAGTATTCAGGCCTTTCTCATGTAATTCCCTCCCCCTGAGGGTGGGCTGGTGACTAGAAGTGACTCACTTCTAACACATAGAATATAGCAAAAGTCATATATATGTCATGAGATTAGGTCATGGAAAGGCTATGTTCTCTCTTTCTCTCTTTCCCTGTCTGGGGAGCAAGCAGCTATGTTGTGAGCACTTCCATAGAGAGGCCCACACATCAAGGAACTGATGTCTTTGACTAACACTCACTGAGGACCTGAGGTCACTCAACAACCACGTGAATGAGCTTGAGAGTAGATCCTCCCTGAGTTGAGCCTTGAGATGGTTGAAATCCTGGCCAATGCCTTGAATGCAGCCTAGGAGAGACGCTGAGTGAGAGAACCTAGATGTCATCTCAAGAGTCTGGATCCACAGAAACTATGCAATTATAAATGTTTGTCCTTAAAAGCTGCTAAATTTTGGTCAGTTTGTTACATAGCAAGATTATTCATATGGCCTGGTGAAAAATTACACTTTATATATAATGCATAAAATAAATGTTAAATGTTTTATACTTATATAAAAATTTTTTTTTAATGTTTATTTATCTTTGAGAGAGATGGAGACAATGTGAGTGGGTTAGGGGCAGAGAGAGAGGGAAACACAGAATCTGAAGCAGCCTCCAGCGCTGAACTGTCACCACAGAGCCCAACGCAGGGCTTGAACTCATGAGCTGTGAGATCATGACCTGAGCTGAAGTCAGACCTCAACTGACTGAGCCACCCAGGTGCCCCAAATGTTTTATATTTATTATGGCGTGCAAGTGAACAAGCTAATTATTCAATATTTTTGAACTGGCATATAATATTTCCCATACACATCTGTCTGTATAGTCTACATGTTTATAAGTTTACCGGCCATGTGGTAATATCATTAAGATACATCTGAATTTTCATAATGATTAAGAGTGCATTCTCTAGAACCAGACTGCCTGAGTTTTATCCCGGTGCCCTTCTGCAAGTTTCTTTACCTCTCTGTGAAATTGAGAGACTAATAATGTTTGTCACATAGGTTTGTTGTAAGGATTACATAAATTAACACAGGTGAAGTGTTTGAAATAGAGCCTAGCACATAGTAAAAGTTTCAATGAATGTTAACTAATTTTTCTTCTTCCTTTGTTCTCCTCCTGTTGGATGGTTTAGTTGCATCCAACTTGTGATGCCTTTTGACCTGCATCACCGATGCCAGCTGGTTGGCTGCTTCTGGACTTCTTGTGGCCCTTTTGTCAGGGTGTCTTGTCAGAACACTTGGCAAATGTGTATCAAATGCCCAATGCCTGCCATGTTCTTGAACAGCAGCTGTACAGAAGAAGTAGAAGAAGTCAAGAGAGATCTGACTCCAAACTCACGTCTGCTGCTTCCTGGCTTTGCGATTGGGCAAATTGCTTTCCTTTTCAGTTTCCTTGTCTGGAAGTGGGGCTAATCGTCATGGTCTCTTAGGGTTGTTAAAAGTATTGGAGGCGGGGAATATGAAGATAATGTAAGTTGAGCCTGTGGCATATGGTCAGTGCTCAATAAGTTGGAGCTGCTACTTCTCAGCATGTGGCTAAACCCTCCAGATGCTGTACCTTTCCATCTACGTCAGGCTCCTTCCCAGGGCCTTCAGGTGGGACTGCTTCTTTCTCCGTGGCTTATTCTTTATGATATGAATAAGCCACTAAAGGGCTTTGTTTATTTATAAATGGTAACTTACTCTCTCAAGTGGCTGTAGTAGGACAGATGTCTTCATGTTAAAAGTAATCGCTTCTCAAAAGATGTCAAGGGTAGAATTTGTGAGGCCTGTTATATAGTTCATAACGTGTGTCCGATAGAGTCATCCGAGGATATTTTTGAGATGGACTACCCGAGGCCCTAAAAAAAGATTGTGATTCAGCAGGTGTGGGATGGCATTTGTGTTTCAGAAACAATTTAAAGCAAGATACTCAGAGCAAATCAATTCTCAGCTCCTGTGAGGTTTCTCTAATCTGGAATCAGATGAAAAACACTGATGCCCCGTCTGAAATTTTCAAGGCTGCATTTGAAAATGTTCTCTCCCCTCAGAGTAAGTTTGAACACTTGACACTAAAATATTTTGGCACTTACTGATTTTTAAATCAGAAAGCAATTCTAAAGTTTTATTAACAAAGCCATATTTCAGGAGAGCAACAGTAGCCAATAACACCAAACATATATTTAAAGTAAACCCTAAACGCTGATTATGACAAAAAATCCAATAGTTTTTATTTAAACCATATTGACTGGCAGGGCATTCACTTTAGTGAAGACCAATGGTTCTCAAATTTGAGGGAGCTTCAAACATCTCCTGGAGGCTTGTTAAAATAGATAGTTGCAGCTCATGGCCAGAGTTCCTGATTCACCTGGTCTTGGGCAATGCCCAGGAATTTGCATTACGAACCAGTTTCCAGGTGATACCGATGCTGCTGGTAAGGGACCACACTGTGAGAACACTGCCCTAGCCAAAACGTGAGGATAGATTCCTATTGGAGAATGGTGACAAAAGTCTCTCTCAGCTGTCAGGTAGACAGAGGACTACTGACAGTCTTGGGATGAAATTTACTTGTGATTCATCTATATTTTGTAAAATGTTCACTATTTCCTTCTGGGAGAAAGAACTGAAACAACAAAAGAACATAGATTTTTTTTTCCCCAAAAAATCTTAAAAAGGAGGACCCTGGACATTTTTGTGCTTCCTTCAGGAGTTTTTATTATGCAGTGCAGACAACTCATAGATTCAATCATTTCCCAAGTTATATTGGCTCCCCTGTGCTCTGTTGAACACATGGAGGCACACGACATGCCTGCTCTCTGTGTGGCAGCTTGTGGTTTCTAAGAGCTCATGATCCTCTCTGATGCCCTGCCTGAAGAGAGAAAATCTGCAGCTTTGCTGGCAAGCCCGGACAAACACCGCCCCACCCCCCAACCCCCCAATAATCCAGTGCTGAAGGGGTTTCAGTTGAAAAGTCTTCTTGTCACTCAAGGTTCTTTCCCTGACCACCTGAAGGTCTGCTGGGAGATCATTAATAATTAATAATCAATTAATTATTAATCAACCTAATTAGCAAATTGGCTGACTCAGAATGAGTCACTATAAATAAGCAATAATACATCTTGGTTGGATTATGTTTCCCCAAAAGATGTTGAAGTTCTAACTTTCAGTACTTATGAATGTATTTATTTGAAAATAGTCTCTTTTTAGACAATCAAATTAAGATAGGGACATTTGTTCTCCGTATTTAAGAGTCTCTTATGGTTTGCCTCCCTCCCTCTCTGTAACTGTTTTTTCTCCTTCCCTTCCTCCATGGTCTTCTGTTAAGTTTCTCAAGTTCCACATATGAGTGAAAACATATGATATCTGTGTTCTCTGACTTATCTCACGTAGCATAATACCCTCCAGTTCCATCCACGTTGCTACAAAATTTCACTCTTTCTCATTGCCACATAGTATTCCATTGTATATATAAACCACATCTTCTTTATCCATTCATCAGTTGATGGACATTTAGGCTCTTTCCATACTTTGGCTATTGTTGAAAGTGCTGCTATAAACATGGGGGTACATGTACCCCTATGAATCAGCACTTTTGTATCCTTTGGATAAATTCCTAGTAGTGCTATTGCTGGGTTGTAGGGTAGTTCTATTTTTACTTTTTTTGAGGAATCTCCACACTGTTTTCCAGAGTGGCTGCACCAGTTTGCATTCCCACCAGCAGTACAAGAGGGTTCCCGTTTCTCCACATCCTCACCAGCATCTGTTGTTTCCTGAGTTGTTCATTTTAGCTACACTGACTGGTGCGAGATGGTATCTCAATGTGGCTTTGATTTGTATTTTCCTGATGAGGAGTGATATATATTTTTTTAAGTAGGCACCACGCCCAATGTGGGGCTCCAACTCATGACCCTAAGATCAAGAGTTGCGTGTTCCACTGACTGACCCAGCCAGGTGCCCCTAAGCTACCTAGTTTGTGGCATCAGGTTATGGCAGTTCTAGAAACTAATATGGCATTTATTTATGAATACAAATATTATTGTTACCCATGATATTGTCATATTTCCACTTCATTAAAACTTTTCTAATTTTTTCTCAATGTTAGTTTTATTTGGTATAAACTGTCAGGGAAAGCAGAGTGCATTTCAATAAATAGTTGTTAATATGATTTGCTGTGTACTTTGAGTGGGGAAAAAAGTGTTCTGAGTGTATTTCTGTACTTGTTTTACTTCTATAGGCACTTGTGGCCTTAGGTAATTAACACTGCTTACAGATGTTTTTGCCTAAAATGAAACCCACTTGTCAATATATTTAGGTAGATCCTAACTTTACAAATCTTTCTCCTCAGAGCAAAAGGCATTTTTTTTTTGTAGGACAGGCATAAAATTTATTTTTCTAAGTGGTGAGTCAATTGTTCCAAAACCACTTAAATGTTAGCTTCTATTTCCTTATGAGACACTCTCTAAAGGAAGCAAATTTTATCTTCAGTAGGTTAAGAGATAAAGGTTTTTGTTTTTGTTTTTGTTTGAAAGTTCATGTCCTAAGGGAGAGAAAAGTCAGAAGAAGAAAGTCTATCAGATGAAAATGTCAGCCAACTATTTCATATTTTACACACCAAAATGTGTCCTTTCTTCCTCATTCATTCTCTCATCTTCCCCCACTCTCATACCTTAAAGACCACAGTGTAAACAATATTAAAGGAACAGTATCTCAGTTTTCTTCAATAAAGACCCAAATAATAAACCAGTTTTCAATTTTTTTTTTTGAAGCGCCGAAACCCTCTAAAATTGTTTTATGGCACTTTGTGTAGTGAGTCATATCATGTAGAGGTCATGGGTGCTGTAATTAAATTTTTTGTGCAGTGAGCTCTAGAAAATGTCCACCAAACCTGTCATTTCTTTGGAAGTCTTTGGGATTCACTGGTATAATAGCATTCTCCAAATAATTTCTTTTTTTTTTTTTTTTGAAATTTTGGTTCCTTATTAATTCCTACAGGTAAAAATGATACATTTTCTGATCTCTCAGTGAGGTGAAAGGCATACAGTTGTTTGTTGCCTCAGACTCCACCGACTGGTAATACTGGAGGGGATTCAGGTTTCTGTCTTCGAAGAGCTACACATCTTCTCAAATGTCAGTGTAGTGGTGATGTTCTGACCAAACTGCCAAGTCTACGGTTAAAATCCAAGAATCCGGCTGGCATATGACAAGTTTTCTGAAGATCATGTCTTGTCTGAAAAAAAAAAATTAGAACATAAAGTGATTCAGAGAGCAAAACATTTGCCATTTCTGATTTTGAATTTTGTTAAATGCTTGGGAAGTTTTTGCCACCAGGATGAATCCACAAGGCAAGCTTTAAAAACTTTGACCTTCAATTTATTGCTTCTAGGCTTTTTTGTCTCCCTGTGCATCCCTCTCTCTCTCTAACCCACTAAACTTACAGGCCCATAGGAGCTGCCCTGCCTCTGGTTCTGTGATTTTCAGAGCAAAGTTTTCTAGGTTCTTCTCAGTTTTTTGATTATTCTTCATCAACATCTATGTAATACTTTGTGCATTTGTGATTTACACAAAATATTATCCCTTTTCCTGGTTGTTGGGATAATTTGTCCTTGTGGACTTGAGAGAAACTGGATATGGTAGACACCCCAGAAGACCTTTTATTCGTTTCAAGACTAAGAGATTAAAACCCAAGAAAAGAACCCTGTTATTCTGATCCTTCATTCTGCCTGCAATGCTAATCATTGCCTCTTCATAAGCCAAGAAGGAGAATTGCTTATGTTCACCCTCCTCTGAACTCCCACCCACAGAGGTCACATATTATCTTCAAAACAGGGTCATCTTATTGTTTAAATGTAAGTCATATGCTAGGAAATTTAGTGCTAAATCAATGATCTGTTTTCCAGCTCTCCACCATGAAAGAAAAATCATATGAATTTTACTTTCTGTGGGGGATAAGCTTAGGAATCCCCCGGGCTTACACTAATGGGTTAACAAGGCATAAAGAAATACAAAGCCATAAAATGCTCACACCCGAGTTTGGGTAAGCCAGATTGGCACCCCAAGAATGGGGGGGTGCAAAGACACCTAGAGAATAGGGAGGCACAAAGGTGCCAGGAATAGGGAGGTGCAAAGGCACCCCAAAATAGGAGGTGCAGAGCCCCCAAAAATGTATAGAGAGAGGCAAAGGCCTGAAATAGAAACAGTGCAAAGGTGCTCAATACATAGGAATAACAAGATTAGATATTCTGGGTGAAAGCACCCCAAGTTTAGTACTATAGCAGAAAGCTGCTTTCATAGGAGAATAGGGCCAGGTTGGTGAATTGGACTATGGACCACTGCGCTGCTGGCAAAGCAGCCCGGAGTGGAGATGGTTAACAAAAGAAAAGGTGTCTTATCAACCCTGAGGTTATTCTCCCGATCTGTCTCATCCCCAAGGCTGGCAAAGATAAACAGGCATGGCACCTCCTGTCTTCTGTTAACAAACATATACCCATCTGCCCAGTGTCTGGAATTTGTTTTATATTGACCCAAACCCCAAACATTGTATATCTTCAAAGCCCCCTTTTCCCCCTCACATCCTCAAGTTAATGTTCACAGTTTCTTTTGTTTCTTTGTGCACACCCATCACATTTGTAAGCCTTCTGATCTGAGTAAATTCCAGGCAAGGACACTTATTTGGGGCTCTTGTCTTTTCCCCAGACATTAGCCATCTCTTGTTTTAATCCTGCATGTGGTCTTTTGCTGGCCAAAAGAGAAATTTAGACCTAGAGTCTACGACAACTTTGTAAAAGAAAGGGCACAATCATAAGTAAATCTAAGAAAAACAAAATCACAAATTCTTATAGAAGTTGTTTGATACTATTTTGTTTTGTGCATATTATATGTTGTTTGAAGTCTGAGGACCTTCCTGGTATTGGCTTTCCTCTCACAGAGAATCTGTCCATTAGGAATCAGTGTGGTTTTTTTGTTTTTTGTTTGCTTTTTTTGTTTTTGTCACTGAAAGGTAGGTACAAAGGCATCAGTGTAATTTAAAATGAACTTGCCTACCATGTACCAAAAAATGGTTCGTTTGATGGGGAACCTAGTTGGCTCAGTTTGTGAAGCGTGCAGCTCTTAATCTTGGGGTTGTGAGTTCGAGCCTCACACTGGGTGTAGAGATTACTTAAAAAGATAAAATCTTGAAGAAAATGGCGCAGTTGAAAGCTCAAGGCTTTGGAAAGGCTTATTCTAAAGAACTTGCTCGTTTTGTCGCCTGATTTTTTTCAGTTTTAGAAAACTACCTTTGTTGTCTGTTAAAGAACAAACATTCACAGAATGAATTTGAAGATCAAATTTCCTTTATTCAATGATTCATGAGTGGGGGGAGTGGGCAGTGTCCCTTCTAATAAATGGATAGGTACTCAGAGGAGCTATACAAAGTGAACGTTTTTTAATAGGCAGGAGGGGGATGGGTCAAGGAGGTTGTTAGCAAAAGGAAAGATTTTTTTCAGGCCACATAATCTTTTTGGGAAGGTGGGAATGAGAGGGGGTTTTATTATGCAGATGACCTCACTAGTACTGATCAAGAAATTGAAGATTGACTGTTTAAAGGTGACATCTCTGGGCAAGGTTGAAACTGCAATTAAGTCTTGGTTTACTGTCATGGGGACAAACAACTCTATTTAGGGCCAAATGAGAACCAACACAATCTATTCAGAGTTTTCTAGAGCAAGGGAGTTAGCTGCCATCACTTGTGTTTGGTGGAGCCTCAAAGGCAGGCAGGGGTGAGGGAAAGTTTTATAGTGACAAAAAGGAAGATCTCACGTATACTCTGATTGGAGGTTGTATACATGGAGAAGCTGGAGGCAGATTAATGAGAAGGGTTATGGGATTTGTTTGGGAGCACATTGGCTTTCTCTGGTTGATCCTGAGTTGCAAGCATGGACAAAAAATTAAGGAAGCTAGCAGTCACTAAGTCCTGATCATTTGGGGCTGATGCCTGCAGAGGTTGCTGCTTGCGTCAGAGGTCTGTTGTCATATATAGTCTGGCCATTGTCCATTTATGTATTCAATGTCTGGTATAATATATTGAGCCATCGTCCTTTTGATGAAAATTTCCGTGTTTTTTTTTATGCTCTATTATAAGTAATGCGGGTATTTCAACTTGATGAAATTAAATGAGTGTCTCAATCAACAGATATGCAAATTCCTTTGTTTCAACAGATACTTTTATCTGGCCCTCAAAACTGCCCTTCTAATTTACCTAATTATACAATTGTGAAGCTTCGTTTCAAATAGATGAGTTTGAGAATGCTCTTCTCTTCTAAAACATTGATTGATGAAGATTGAGTTAGACATATTCTATTGACATTAAATCTAATGAGATAATTTACAAGTGAAAAAGAAATTAGGGATCACATAAAGCATCAATAAAGTGATAAATAGATTAGGTCAGTTTGGCTATTTTCCATTTACTACTTCTGTGTTGTACTAAAGAAGAGCATTGGCAGTTAGGATGGGATTTCATAATCCAGTTGGAAATAGCATAAATACTTTTTTAAACAGTAAAACCCAAAATGCCTGGAGTAAGAGCCAAAGGAATAAAGATACTTTATACACAATTAATGGAACAAGTATGAGAGGAAATGAGAAATGAGATACAGGCAAGAGATAATAAACGGGCTTTAAAATATTAAAAGACACCTGGAATGGAACAGAATGTAAAAATTGGAAAAAGCAGTGTTTTAAACATTTGAAAAAAAAAGGATGATATGATTCTGTCTCCTTATCACACATTATGCTATAGGAGGCATTAAGAAAATCAGAGGTTCTAATCTCAGAAACCTCACAATTTGATTAACATAAGAAATGTTAATGGTATAAGTAAATAGAAACCAACTCACACTTCCTAAAAGAATAAGGAAATTTATTCACTCATGTGTCTGCAAAGCCAAGAAGAAAAGCAAATGCCAAGGTGGTTTGACACAGTGGCTCAGCAAAATCAATAAGAATCTGGGGACTATTTGGTTTATTTGTTTTTATTTTCTTCACTTCAACTTTCGTAATGTCACCTTCATTGTAAAAATGTCTTTCCTCCTGGACCAGCTGCTTTTGTGCCAAAAGCTCTCCAAACAACTTGTTTTGTCTCCAGACGTTGAAGGAAGACCTGAGTTTTGCCTTCATAAGCTAACTTTGGTTCATTTGTCCATCCATGAACCAACTGCTTATGGCAAAGAGGATGGGAATGTGCGACGTGTCTTAGATCAGTCAGGGCTCACACCTGAAGTTCTGAATGGGGACCATGCAGCCATGTGTCCTGGCTGTTACACAACGGAGGAGGGCAGGTTCTTAAAGGAAAATCTGGGCGCTGTAGGCAAAGGGGAAGGGAGGATTGATGATGGGGCTAGACTGGCAACTAAAACATGTCCACTACCCTATCCCAGTTGAGGGCAGTAGTCGAGTGTGCAGATAACCCCAACCCCCAGTGGACAGAGTGTAGCACGTGTTCTAAAGTCAAACGAATATGCATGGGAGGGGTCCACATTTACATGAGACCGTTTTGCTTAAATTTTGTCAAAGTAAGCTCCTTTGACTTTTATGTTATTTGTTTAGTATCTTCCTATTGCTAAAAGACCATTTTTAAAATAGGGTAAAATCAGGACTCTTGTACACATCTTGTACAGATTAATGAACGCAAGTTAAAGATTTTCTTTAACTCATTAATGAGGAGATCTGTAAGGTATTATAACCAGTTCCAAGTAAAAGTTCAGAAAGTACAAACTTATTTAGAGTAAAGGAATACTGAAGTGAGTATGCAAATGAGGACAAAACTAGCTAGGAAAGTCTACTGAACAGAAAAGAATTTGCGTGTTTGTAGACAAGAATTATTTTGCACTGTTATCAGTTATTGATAATTTACAAAGGTGCAAAATGGCTCCCATAGAGTCACAGTCATAAAGAGCAAACGGGTGAGCTATAAGTAATGCATAATTTTCTCCCGAAGCACACACATTTTCCCTATACTGTGGCTCCAAGAACATTCAGGTTAAAAAATTATTTTAATGTTTATTTATTTTTGAGAGGGAGAGAGAGAGAGAATGGGGGAGGAACAGAGAGAGCCAGAGACACAGAATCTGAAGCAGGCTCCAGGCTCTGAGCTGTCAGCACAGAGCCCAATGCGGGCTCCAATCCATGAGTTGTGAGATCTTGACCTGAGCCCAAGTCAGATGCTTAACTGGCTGAGCCACCCAGGCATCCATACATACATCCAGGTTAAAAAAGTCCATTAACCTTCCTGAAAGGGAGGTTACACTCAATATTTCTTTATTCCCCAATCATGGATGTAAATTTATTCGCTATATGTCCCAGTGAAAGGAAGAGTGGTGTGTGTTCATTTGGAACACAGTTTAAGTGTAAAAAGCAATAAGATTATAAAGTGGCTAGAATTAAATCAAGACCATCATTATTGGCAAAATTATAAGACTTCCATTTTGTGAGATTTAAATACAAAAATATAAAGATTTAAGGGTTTTTTCATAGGCTTAGTGCCAAATCGATGAAATTATTTAACCCCTAATCACTATGCTGCAGATTTCATTAAGCTTGCATGTAGTTTTGAAATAAAAGTGCTTGATTGAATTAAAGGACAGTTCAAACACAGGTCAGAGATTTTAGCTGATTGTAGTGTAGGAGGATGGTTATTAAGGACCCTAAGGAAGTTCCATCCCTGGAGACTTTCCACAGGAGAAAGCCTATTCCTTGCCTGTTCAGCTTGCTCCAGGGGCATCTCTCTTTGTAGCTTAGCTCTAAAGCAGCTCTCAGGTAATTTGCTACAGCATGGGGAGAGAGTGCAAGAGTGGACTCGCCTTTCTTTGCTTCTACCTCCATAACCTCTGGAGCAGAGAAAAGAACAGAAATATGTTTCTCAAGAATGAGAGAAAATAACCCAAACGTTTTAATCAAGCAAACAGAATTAGGAAATAGAATCATTCTCTTCTCAAGTGACGATGCTCTTTAAAATTTGACTTTGCTAAAGAAACAAGCATGAATGCTTCCTTTCCATTTTCAAGGTGCAACATCTTTATATACACAAAGGCATTCAAGCTTAAAAGGAGAGGCTGAAAGAGTCTGAATGCCTGTTTGAGTTTAGATACAGCATCTGAAGCAACCTACAGGTAAAGCGGATTCTAATCAGATACCCCAATTACCAATTACCCAGACCTGGATTTGTGTGTGTGTGAGAGTGTGTGTGTGTGTGTGTGTGTGTGTGTGTGTGTGCGCGCGCGCACCTGTGAATGTTGTTTCCTTCTAAATTAATCTTTTTTCCCTTCCAACTACAGTTTCAATTCAAACAGAATCCTAGCTGTACTTTGTCTTTCACTACCTCCAAAAGAGGCCACAGAAATGAGGAGAGAGCTAGCAATCATTCCTCTCTCTATGAACCGCCATCTCCAGAAATTTCCCTAAAGGGCCAGTCTACACTTTTGGAAACCAAGATAAGCTTATCTCCAAAGGTATGTGGGTTTTTTCCCATACTGATTTCTATAAATTTTTCCAGCTGGCTGGAAAGCAGGTACAAAATATACTTTTACACTGATATATTTGATACTCTAAACTTCTTTCCTGTGGCAAATATTCTACTGATGCATCTATGCTACAACTTGCTTCAATTATTCTGCAGCGTGTGCCAAAGACTCTGAGGAAGGGGATGGGCTCAGAAAGTCTTTGCTGCTCATTTGCCTTCCGAGTTGAGAACAGTCGCCACCTTGACTTTAGCATAGGATAATCAAACTGTATTATCCAGAGTTCTGCTTACATTTTTATAGGGATGAGTACTTTTGCATCTGTAATCCAATTCATATTACATATTTAATATGCATCATTCACCTGTTTGGCCCATCTCTCCACTCCTCTGCTCTGACAACCACCAGTTTGTTCTCTGTGTTTATGAGTCTGTTCCTGTTTTTGTTTGTTTCTTTGTTTTGTAGTTTAGATTCCACATATAAGTGAAATCATATGGTATTTGCCTTTCTCTGATGTATTTCACTTAGGTCTCTGCCCCCCACCCCCAGATCTATCCATTTGTTACATATGGCAAGACCTCATTCCTTTTTATAGCTGAGTAATATTCCATTATATATCACATATATAACACATCTTCTTTATCTAGTTATCTATTGATGGATATTTGGGTTGCTTCCATGTCTTGGCTATTGTAAATAATGCAGTAAATGCTATTGTAAAAAATGCAGGGGTGCATATATCTTTTTGAATTAGTGTTTTTATTTTCTTTGGATAAATACCCAATAGTGGAATTATTAAATCATATGATATTTTTATTTTTAATTTTTGAAGAACCTCCATATTGTTCTCCACAGTATTTTCATCAATTTATATTCCCACTATCAGGGTTACCCTTTCTTTGCATCCTTGCCAACATTTGTTATTTCCTGTTTTTTTCATATTAGCCATTCTAACTGGTGTGAAGTGAAGATATCTTGTGGTTTTGATGTGCATTTTCTTGGTATTTAGTGATATTGAGCATCTTTTCATGTGTCAATCAGCTATCTGTATGTATTCTTTGGAAAAATATTTATTCAGGGCCTCTCTCCAGTTTTCAATTGGATTTTATTTTATTTTATTTTTTTTGGTGTTGAGTTGTATAGGTTTTTTATATATTTTGGACATTAACCCATTATCAGATATATCATTTGCAAATATCTTCTCTCATTCAGTAGGTTGCCTTTTTGTTTTGTTGATGATTTCCTTTACTGTGCAAGAGATTTTTTATTTTACTGTAGTCCAAATAGTTTACTTTTGCTTTTGTTTCCCTTGCCTAAGGAGACATATCCATAAATAATGTTGTTAAAGCCAATGAATAAGAGATTACTGCCTATGTTTTCTTCTAGGGGATTTATGGTTTCAGGTCTCAAATTTAGGTCTTTAATCCATTTTGAGTTTATTTTTGTGTATGGTGCAAGAAAGTGGCCGAGTTTCAGTACAGCATTGTTGAAATACTATATTGTAAACCTGAAACTAATAGAATACTGCATGTTAACTATACTGAGAAGAAAGACAGAAAGAAAGACAGAAAGACAGAAAGAAAAAGAGAAAGACAAAAAAGAGAAAGTAGTCCAGTTTTTCCAGCACCGTTTGTTGGAGAGACTGCTGTTTCCCCATTGTATACTCTTGCTTTCTTTGTTGTAGATTAATTGGCCATATAAGTATGGGTTTATTTCTGAGCTCTCTATCTTGTTCCATTGATCTATGTGTCTATTTTTGTGTCTTTTTTGGTGATTTTATGGAAATTTTAGTGTTTAGACCTTTTATAATGCTGTTGCAGCGTTTGCTTCTTTAAGTGCTATTAAAGTTGATACAAAACAAAACTACATAATTCTATAAAACCTAATCAACTCATTTATGTAAAGTATATGGGATGATTATGCAAGAACAAGTTGTGTTTTTGCCCCAAATCACCAGTATCTATGATAACAATGGAAGAACATAATTCATATTCATGAAACATCCTTTAAGCTGCTGAAAGCCTTCATTTCATTTGTGGATAATATTATTTTGTGTCAGTTTTGAGCAAAAGGTGAAATATAAAAAGTGCTTTTAATCCCACATATAAAGTATTCTGTTGTTATTCAGAGCTTTGTTTTGTAATATTAACAACTGAACATAGATGTGACAGGTTTACACAGATTCAAATTAATCTCAGGAAAAGAAGACACTTCAGAAAATTACTATCCATACTGAATGGGGTAAAATAATACAAATGCAGGGGTCAAAGTTGGAAATGAGAAGGCAGCTGCTAAATGAAGTTATTAAATGCCTCTGCCCTGAAGAAGAAAGGCTTATTTAAGCAGAAAACTGCTTGGAAAACAATGCTCAGTTAAATAGAGTGAGACAACAACTACATTTGCTAAAACTGAGACATGGATCTTTCTTTAAAAATTTTCTTCTTGTTAATAAGTCTAAATTTTGAAGCTGTGCTCAATAACGCCTTCCATGTGTGTTGTTTTAGATTTCATAAAGCTTTGTGTATCTGCACACTAATTGCAGATCAGAAAACTAAGCTTCTGAGAAAAGAGATGGTGATGTTGAGGGAGATTGAGTAATTTATCCAACATCGTGAATGTATTTACTACCACTGAACTGTATGCTTACAAACTATTAAGACGGTAAATTTTATGATATGTGTATTTTGCCACAATAAAAAAAGGAAAGAAAAAAGAACAAGCAAGGAGATGGCCCAAAGCCTGAAAATGAGGCTCCCTTGCATTTTGTGAGCTACTTATTCTATTTCTGTAATTCATGTCCCCCTTTTTTTAAAAAAATGTTCATTTATTTTTGAGAGAGAGGAGTGCAAGCAGGGGAGGGGCAGAGAGAGAGAGAGAGAGAGACAGAGAGACAGAGGATCCAAGGTGGGCTGCACGCTGACAGCAGAGAGCCCGATGTGGGGATGGGGGGCTCAAACTCACGAGCTGTGAATTCATGACCTGAGATGAAGCTGGCCACTTAACCTACTGAGCCACCCAGATGCCCCTCATGCCCTCTTTTGTATTAGATTGTTTTAGCAGATGTCCCACTAAGCCTGAAAAGTAAGTGTAATCGTTAAGCCCATTTTATAGATAAGAGACTGAGCATTTTAGTTGACTTTTGAAGTGTAACAGACTGTCACAAAATGGTTTATGACCAAAAGAAATTTATTTTCCTTACTCATAAGTCTGTGGGTTCAACGGAGTTTGGCTGCTTCAGCTGGGCGAGTCCCAGACTGCTTGTCAGGCTCAGGTCTGTTTTCCTGAAACATCTTCTCACAGCCGTTGGCAGAAGTACATGAGAGTAAGCAGAAAAACACATTATCTGAAAGGCCTCAGTTTGGAACAGTGCCCTGTTCCTATCCCCACCTTCCACTGATCACTGCCAAGCTCATAGTGTTTGTCATTAAATTACCGATTCTGCGCTCCAAACCTACCTTTCTATACTCTGATTTATGTTGCTGGATCTGGGGCCATTTTTCTACTTTGTCAGATGGCTCCCAGCCTGGGCTCATTAACTGGAATTACCAGAGGGGATTTGAAGACTGGAGAAGAGATACTCATTCCCCTGTTTTCTTGTTCCTGACACTCCTCCACAGGAAAGTTTCTTCACCCTGACAACGGCAGTTGGCTCCAGTGTTTAGTTTAAAAAATTTTTGCCACATATCACCAGAAAAAGTCTCATTGATGCTCCCTCACGATACCGTCACTAGCCGGGCATCGTTTCTCTTCAGAGGCCTGAACCCCCCAAAATGGGCCCCTCCTCTAATCAAGAGAACCAGCAGCAGTTGGGCAACACCTTCAAGCCATGTTTGGGCATCACATTCCATACCTTCAGACTCTGACTGCAGGAACTCTCCTCCTTGTGTTCCTACATTCCCAGAACCTTCTCATCCAACAGAACTGGGATGGGGTGAGGTGAGTGAAGTGTCACAGGAGTCCTTTGTTGGACATAGCCTTCATTTGAAACTTGCTGTTTTGTTTACTGTGGATTTTCACATTCATATTTTTTATGTTGCTTTCTGAGGTTTTTGGTGTCCTTTTACATTTTTCCCCTGAGGACAGTGCCTCCCCTGCCTGATTGTAGTCCCTGATGGGTAAGGCACAGGTGCCCACTGCAGATGTCCCAACACTCTCTTATCTAGTTACTGACTGTTCCTCAACACTAGCTCAGTATTTGTGATGACAGGAACCACATTTCAAAAGGAAGGCGCTCCTTCTGCCTGCTTGCATGTGAGGCCGACTTCCAGAGTCCGTCTCAGCCCTGTTTCAGATGTTGAAAACAAACCCAACCATGAATGTTTTCCGCATAACTTTGTCAACCTTGATGCCTTTTTTGCCCTTGGCACTAACTACAACTTCCAGTATGTTGTTGAATAGGAGTCATTAAAATGAAAATGTTTGCTTGATTCCTGATTTATACGTGGGTTTTAAAAAGAGGTTTTTAAAAGAATGGCCCTTAAAAAAACCATAGAGATGTGGTGTTCCAATCAGCAGAACCTCAGGCGGTGGACCCGGCCATCTACTTTGCCGAGAGTTTTATGCTACGTTGCTATAGGAATTTAATGGATATTTTTCCTGCAATAACTTGAAGAGTACTTGCTTGTCTTGAAGAGGTCTATTGATTCTTATGCATTACTTTTGTAATTAAGAGACATGAAACATTTTATTTCTAAATTTGTTCATGTTTTCTGAGTACATATTTAGCTATTTTTTTTAACGTTTATTTATTTTTGAGACAGAGAGAGACAGAGCATGAATCGGGGAGGGGCAGAGAAAGAGGGAGACCCAGAATCCGAAGCAGGCTCCAGGCTCCGAGCCATCAGCCCAGAGCCTGACGCGGGGCTCCATCTAGCGGACCGCGAGATCATGACCTGAGTTGAAGTAGGTCGCTTAACCAACCTAGCCACCCAGGCGCCCCCACATTTAGCTATTGAATTGAATTAAATGAAAATATTTCTTAACAAAATAAACTTTATTTGTATTCTCGGAATTTGTTCATCCTCATCATGGTACATTCTAGTTCCAAAATACTGCTAAGAGATATCTCCTAATACTTTATTCAGATTTGCTCTATGTTCATAAATGTGATTTACCTATAGGTTTCTGTCTTTGTGGTAATTTTCAGCTTTGGGTGTCTGTGTTATTCTGGCTTTATAAAACATTGGGAGATTTCTTTTACTTTTTACCACTTAAAATGTTTAAACTGTATGGCCATATAGTGTTTCTTGAAGGCTTAGGAAAATTCCTCTTTGAAACAATTTGGGGCTTTAGATTTTTTTTGGTAAGGAACAGTGAGTCAACTCTAATGGGCTTCATTAAAGTTGATTCCTACCACTATTGATTCTTAGAAATAATTTGTATTATCCAAATGGTAAAATTCATTTGCTTTGCAATTTGCATGCTACTTTTATTATTATTTTTTAATATTCCCCATGTATTTGGTTATTTCCCATTACTTTTTTTATTTAGTATACTTTGGCTTTTACTCTTTTTTACTTCATGTGGCTGGCTGGTGATCATTGTATTTTGCTACTTTTTTTTCTTTCTGTTTTCAGACACAAAATGTTCGTTTTATATATCTGTCCTAATTCTTTTTTTATTTTAAAGTTACTTATTTTTATGTATCCTTTACAATTTGCTTTTTTTATGTTTACGATTTGCTTTTACTTTCCATAGATTTACTTGTGATTTTTCTTAATTTTTTGAGATCAATAGTTTATATATTTTTATTATTTCTTATTTATCAAGCAAGATTTAAGACTATCAAGTACAAGTGGTTTTTAGTACATATTATAAAAATCCTGAATTTTGTATTTTTTTTCTTGACCTCAATGTTCAGAGATTATTTTCTAAATTCGAGTTTGTTTCTAATGATTCTTAAAATATTTTGTTCATTTTATTGCCTTGTATCTGAGAACACAATTTCTCATATTTCTACCTTTTGAATTCAGTGACTTTTTTCTTTTGATTCAGTGTATGATCATTTTTTTCTCTAAACCCTGTGGATCTGAAGTAGGTGGGCCCGTCCAAGGACCCCGAGGACCTTGGCTTCCGTAGGATAAAAATCAAAGATGAGCCAGAAGGAAGTGAAAGCAGAGTTTATTGAATAGGGTAAGTGATAGATATTAGTACATGGAGTGTCTGGGAGACTCAGAAAAAAAAAGGAGAGTAAGTCTTGTCATCGCTTGGGGTTTGGAGTTTATATTGGAAAGGGGTCTAGGGTATGTGATCCTTCAGGAATCCAGGGTAATGTCCGATCAAAGGCAAGTGACAAGTGAGTAGTAGGTGCTATTTCATAAATCACTGAAGGTAGGGGCTATTGATGCCAGCATGGGCCAAGGTTTGTTTGAAGCTGAAGTCCTAAAGTTTTAAGCTAAAGATCCCATGTTTGGGATCCAGTTGGATCCGGTGTTGGGGACCCAGGATGAAACTCAGATTAACTTTCTTGTTTCCCCCTTGGAGGGGGAAATCATTTTTATGGTTTATTCAGAATCAAGGTGAAATGTAGAACATGAATAAATGGGGCCTAGCAGAAAAACAGCAGAGATGGAGCCTTCCTAAAAATGATGTCAGAAACTGAGGGGTCAGTTTCCCTTTCTCATATCCTTCAAAAACAGTATGTTCTTTGTGTTCAACTTAAACTAGCCAGGATAATCATATTCAGATTTTCTACACCTTTCATAAATCTTTTCCTACTTGATTTGCTACAGGCTAATAAGTGAGAGGTATTGTCTCCTACTACCCCGAGATTTATTTTGATATTCACTATGGCATTTTTTTCCCTTTTGTCCACTATTATGTCTGACTGGTGCATTGTCATTGTGAATTGCTCTTTTTTTTTTTTATCATTTTCAATGACTTTTTTTCCCCCTCATTTAACTTTTTTCCCCCTTGAGCTCGAACTTACCTGACATTGTCCTGGTGAGTTGGGCTTTGATTTCCTTAGCATTTGCCAAGCATATTTTTTCATTCTTTGACTTCCATCCTTTGGGGCTTTAAATGCAGCATTTGTATGAGGCAGGTAGTTAAGTTCTACTTTTTAACTCCCTCCTTTGAGAAATACACATTTGTGTTTTTTTTTTTTTTTTCTTTTCTTTTTTGGTGTATCTACAATCCCACTCATCTCATTCTTTTATTTAATTATCTATCATCCCTTTTTTCATAGATTTAATGTTCTTTTCAATTTTCTCCAAATGGCATGTTTATGGCAAATTCCACCCTTATCACATAGGGTGTTGCTGCTGTTATAGTGGATTCTCTATCTCTTTTGTGGGTTATATTCATTCCCTGTTATTTTTCCTCCTCAGAATTTCGCTGGGGTTGCACACAATCATAATTGAATAGGTTTGGTTTCTGCTATATATTTTTCCCATAATTTTTTAAAAGTTATTTTTCAGAGTTTATGTTTTTCTCTTCTGCCATCTATTCTTATCCCCCTGGGGTTGCTCACAGATTTTCAAGCAACTCTCAAATTTGGGTGAGACTTTACTAACGTAATCAAAACAGTAGGCATTTAGTGTTTATTCTGCCCTTACCACACATGTCAACAGCCTGTCTTTGGAAGCCCTATTCATCCTGCTCCAGGTGCACAAGAGAAAACCTGGACCTAACATGTTCTGTGTCCACAGCATTAGTGATCCACATGGAAGGAGGAAAGGTCAGTCCTTTCCTGTGCCCCCATTAGTTGTTCCTGTAGTTGGCTGTTTCTCTTCCATCTTGATAAATCACAGTAACTCTGTTGTTGGAGACCATTGGCCCTGAGTATTATTCTCTTTCCTGTATGTCTTAGCAGCAGGTGCTAATAAAAAGGATGCCCTGGAAGATTTTCCTGTCCTTGGTGAGACTCTTATAATTCATGGTGTCAAAGAGGCTTTTCCCTAAGACTGCCTATTCATTCCCTGTAGGCCACTTATTTCATCCAGGGACTCTCATGAGATTTTTTTTCATTAAGTACCTACTTTTCCCCCTTATTGGTAGACAGGCATTTTTTTTTTAATGTTTATTTATTTTTGAGAGAGAGAGAGACAGACATGAACGGGGGAGGGGCAGAGAGAGAGAGAGAGAGAGACACAGAATTGGAAGCAGGCTCCAGGCTCCGAGCCATCAGCCCAGAGCCCGACGCGCGGCTCGAACTCACAGACCGCGAGATCGTGACCCCAGTTGAAGTCGGACGCTTAACCGACTGAGCCACCCAGGCGCCCTGGCAGACAGGCATTTTTTTTGCCACGTGCATTTTTCCTTCCTCTTACTTTGAACTCAGATACAAGAGCTGGAGAGATAACAGTCATACTAAGACGAACCGACAGAATTGTAGAGACTGGCCATGCTATTACTCTGGAAGTGTTGAACTGATGCTTGCAAACAAGGTGACCTACTGTGGAATCCTACTAGGTGTGAAGAGAGGTCCCTGAGCTCCATGTACTTTTGGAACCGCCTCTGCCCTTCACTTCAACCCTTTTCTCAGCAGGGGTACAGAGGAACCCAGAGCTGGTGGAAACACTCACAACCTGCTGGTAGGTTAACTTTTCATTCATGCTCACTAGCCTCATGTGAGCCCTTAGTGCTACCCAGAAATCAGACTACATTTTCCTGACATACATTTTCCTGATAGATTCATTCTCCTTTTCTCCTAAGTGACGATTTCATTATTCTCTCCTTATTCCTCCAGCACCACAACCCCCTCTCAGATGATGACCTAATTTCTAATCTTCCCTGGGAAATGAAGGCAAGCAGGAGAGGATTTCCATAGATGCCCACAGTCATGCCTCCCACCTACTTGCATCTATAGTCAGAGGTCCTGCCTTCTCTATTTTTATAATAGATTAATTTAAATAATAATTCAATTCATCTTGCTCAGAACGGATGTTCTTAAAGTCTCCCACCTCTACCAATCATTTCTGAGATTCCTTGTGGGCACCCAGGCTTTCTGAGTTCCTCAGTCAGTCATTATGCTCTTTCCTGGGTCCACCACATTCTGTTAGTAGGATACTCTGGCATGGCTGCCGGCAATATGGTGCCCGAGAGAGTTTTTAATGGAAGTCTGTTTCCTTTTCACTCACAGCATCTTTGCTCTCTACTGGATTCAGACAGAAGTCCCTTTAGGTCACGTAAGGCAATTCCCAGTACCATAGCTAGGAATGACTTTGTAATAGTTTCTCACCTCTGGCAAATAAACTCAGTTTTCTTCCTAGGCCAGTTACTTCTTTGCTCATGGATGAGTTCTTTCCAAGGGAGCTCCTCAGACTTCCCTACAAATACAGTATCGATAAGCCTCCTTTACCAACTGATTCAGCAAACTCAGATATATATGAATCAAACCCATGGTTTCCAAATTTTATTTTACCCTTCTACCCATTGCAGGGAAAATAAAGGAAATTCTTTTATGAGTAACTTCTACTTTCTTTTTTTATTATTATTATTTTAGAGAGAGAGAGAGTTTGAGTAGGGGAGAGGGGCAGAGAGAGGGAGAGAGGGAGAATCTTAAGCAGACTGCACACCCAGCTCAGAACCCAAGTTGGAGCTCGATCCCACAACCCTGAGATCATGACCTGAGGCAAAAATCAAGAGTTGGACGCCCCCTAGGCAGCCCTGAATGCACTCCTGAGTAACTTCTACTTTCAAACAAAACTGTTGCTATGGTGCCTATAAGTGAAGGCACTGTCCATACAACCACCCTCCCTTTTCTCCCAAAGACATGGGACCATGTTGACACTCAGCTGTTGTTTTCTTAAGACAGTACCAGAATCAAAGAAAAGGCAAACTGAAAACTTTATCTCCAAGTCCAGAAAAGAGAGGGATGATCAGCAGCATCATACCCACCCTCTCAAATGAACTGGCTTTCCTCTGTTCCATTCCCAGTATTCTGTCTTAGGTATGGGGTAGCTTTATGCATTGAGGCTACCAATTTATAGTGAACAACCCCACACAGGAAGTATGAACAGAATAGAGATCTTATCACCATATTGCAATTACTCACAACGATTTTCTCCTTTGCTTGTGCATCTCTCCCTTTCTCTTTCTACTAAGCATATTTAGTCATAGCCTCCTTTAAAGTGGTTTTCCCTAACTGGCTCCCCAGAGGCTGCTGAAGCAATGGAGAAGTAGGAAGAGGGTTCTTATCCACTTAACATTGCCATTTAGTGCCATGTAAACTGGGTTAAGGTGCTTGACAAGGGTAGAGTGTAGGACCAGATGCTGGCTTACATAGCTGGCTGAGGGCATCCTTCCATGTTAAGGAAATTTAGTCAGGGAAAGAAACAATGGAAAAGTAAAGAAGATAAGTTTCACTATTATTAAAGTTTCTTTGGGGTGCCTGGGTGGCTCAGTTGGTTAAGCATCCCACTCTTGATTTTGGCTCAGGTCATGATCTCATGGTTTGAGTTTGAGCCCTGCATTGGTCTCTGTGCTGACATTGTACAGCCTGCTTGGGATTCTCTCTCTACCACCCCCCCACCCCCCACCCCCTGCCGTGCCCCTACCCCACTTGCTCTTTCTCTCTCTCAAAATAAATAAATAAACTTAATTAAAAAATTAAAGAAGTTTTTTCACAGCCTTGATAAGGCAATTTGCGTGGGTGTCATCTATTTTTTACCATTGTATTCCTTCCATCAAAAGAAGTTGTCTGCCTTCTTTTCTACCATTCAGAAGGGAATCACTTTCATTTTTAAAACAGCTAGTTCTCTGTAGATATTCCCTGTATAAAGCTGCATCAGTATCTGCTAAATCATAATTTGGGGTTAAAAGTAGTAACATTGCATGATCCCTAACTTATGTTACTCTTAACCTCCCATACATGCTTCTGTATATGGTGTATATTAGTTTTTATCTCTAAAGGTTATGTGGTGATATTACTCATTGATGTGCAGGAAAATATGTTTTGCTTTTTCTTTTTTTTAGTGGTGATTGAAGGGTTAGTCTAGGCATTCAGATTCTTTAGCCAAGAATTCCCATTTAAAGAAAATATTTTATGCATTTATATTTTGAGTTAACTGACTAGGCTATTATCAACACCATAGAAATATATTTCATGGAAGCAAACTTAAAAGTTAATTTTAACTTCAAAAGTTTTCTGTTTTGCTTTTAATTTTCATTTACCTTCTTTGGTAAGCCTAAAGCAGATATAATAGAAAAGGGAAGATTCTGGACATAGTTAATTAAGAGAGTTGAGAATTCTCTTCCAGCCATATTATACAAGGTATTATACATCATGGATAAAGCTGTAGGATGGCCATTGTCGTTGCTATAGCCTTAAAGTTTGTGCCCCCTCCTAAATTCATATGTTGAAATCAAATCCTCAGTGCAATGGCATTTGGGAGTGGGATCTTTGGAAGGTGATTAGGTTATAAAGGCAGAGCCCTCATGAATGGTATTAGTGGATTAGTGCCTTTATAAAGGAAATCCCAAATCCCAAAGAGTTCCCTTGCCCTTTTGGCCATGTGAGGACACAATGAGAAGGTGCTATCTATGAACCAAAAAAGGGAGCTCTCCCCAGACACTGAATCTGTTGGGATTTGATCTTAGACCTCCCAGCCTCCAAAACTGTGAGCAATAAATTTCTGTGTTGTGTATAAGCAAACTATCTCTGTTATTATGTTACAGCAGGCCAAAATGTCTAATATAGTCATATTGCAATAACATTTCTTTGAAGTTACTAAGTTAAAAAAAATCGTTTGGTGTCAACATTTTCAGAGGAAAACACTTTCTTCTGGTATTTTATATAATACCTCATGACTAAATAAATGACATTTAACCCAAGAACATAAGGTTGTGTTAGCATTTAAAAATCAATCAATTTAATCCATCATATTAACAGCCAAAAATAAAAGCTGAAAAGTAGAATATGGTCACCTCATGAAACACAGAGATAGTAATTGTCAAAACCCCATATCATTTATGAGGAAAAACAAAAACAAAAATGCAAAAGCTCAGTAAATAAGAACAGGAAGGAACTTCCTCAATATGATAAAGGACATCTATAAAAACCCACATAGCTAGTATCCTATTTAATGGTGCAAGATTAAATACTTTCCTGAAGATTAGAAGCAAGGCAAAAATATGTGCTGTCACCACGTGTAGTTAATGTTCTAGAAATGGTTTTAGCCAGAGCAATAAGGCAAGTAAAAGAAAGAATGTGAATAAAACTGGACTCAGAGAGACTTAATCATCTATGCTGAAATTCTATGGAAACTACAAAAAAGTTCCTAGAACTAATAAAGGAGTTTAGCAAGATTGGAGGGTGTAAAATCAATAAACAAAAGTTAATTCTATTACTATAAATTAGATAAAAGCATTTAGAAATAGAAATAAAAATAACAAAAGCACAGTAGCATCAGTAAATATGAAAGTGATAATTTGACAAAAATATTTAATACTTATAAATTGAAAACTATTAAATATTGCTGAGAGATGTTAAAGAAGATGTAACTGGAGAATTATACCATTTCCATGGATAGGAAGGTAGCATTATTATTATTATTATTTAATATTTTTAATGTTTATTTATTTTTGAGAGAGACAGAGACAGACTGTGAGTGGGTTAGAGGCAGAGGGAGACATAGAATCCAAAGCAGGCTCCAGGCTCTGAGCTGTCAGCACAGAGCCCGACAGAGCCGGACAGAGCTGGACAGAACCTGACGCGGGGCTCACACCCAGGAGCGGTGAGATCATGACCCAAGTCGAAGTCGGACGCTCAACTGACTGAGCCACCCAGGCGCCCCGGAAGGTAGCAATATTATTAACGTGACAAACGTATTTCCTTGGCATTTCCATATAGATTTTTGAATTGGTTTGGCAATTTCTTTCCTGTTGGAGTTTTTATTGGGACTGTATACTCCATTTGTTAATAACTATTTGTTTTTATCATCATTCAATTTCTATTGTTGATAAATTTATAAGATAAGATGTTTGTTAGACAATTCAGCTGAAGAATTTATGGAATATGTAGTTTCATTTATTTCTTATATACAATTTTTTTTTTTTTTTTTTTTTTTTTTTGAGAAAGAGAGCATGAGAGCAGGGGAGGGGCAGAGAGGGAAGGAGAATCTTCAGCAAGCTTAGCGCTCATCACACTGAGCTCCATCTCACAACCCTGAGATCATGGCCTGAGCTGAAATCAAGAATTGGATGCTTAACTGACTGAGCCTCATCTGTGCCCTATAGTTTCATTTTTTCTCATGTTAAGACTATCTGGTGATTGGTCAGATTTATTAAGTGCTAGCCAACCTGGAAATAAAATTACTTCTTAGGGAAAGTTACTTATTTATTATCACTTAAAAAATGATCATCATTAGCTAAGTGAAAGGCTCTTATTGTTTGTATTATAAAACTGACTTAGATTCAAGAAAAAAATGCTCTTATCCTTTAATTTGTAATTTTGTTTTGCATTTTATTGAATTAATGATTTGTTTAGATCTTAGAATCTGGGAGGCAACAAGGGTGTTTCGTCTTGGAAATGATTCACTCTAAAATAATAAATGTCTCCCTGGGCCTTCAGATTAAAGATTAGATAATTTGAGAAGTAATTTGAGTTTTAGTGTTTACAATTTGTCATAGAAGGTGGTTGCCAAAGTAGCAATAACATTTGTGAGGAACTGAAGAATTAAAAAGAATAATTCATACTGGTATGAAAATATATAAGTCAAAATAATTTAACCTACAATAGAAAGTTACTGAAAGCAAAAATTTGAAAGGATACTTATCTTAAAAAGAAATTTTTGGGGGAGGTGCCTGAGTGACTCAGTTGGTTAAGTGTCCGACTTCAGCTCGCATCTGATCTCACCGTTTATGAGTTCAAGCCCCGCACTGGGCTCTGTGCTGACAGCTCAGAGCCTGGAGCCCGCTTCAGATTCTGTGTCTTCTGCTCTCTCTGACCCTCCCCCCGCCTCCCCCTGCACTCTGTGTGTATGTGTCTCTCTCTCTCAAAAATAAACATTAAAAAAAAAAAACTTAAAAAGAAATTTTTTTTGGATTTATGTCATGTGTCACATGTTTTTATATCTGGAGTTATGTTACATAAAACAATAAATATAGATCAACCAATGATTAAGTCCTGGCTATGGCTAGTTTACTGTTACTGATTCATTCATTCATCAAATATTTATTAAGTGCCTACTATGTGCCAGTTTCTATGTTGGTGAAAGGTTGAATTAAAATAGTTTTACATTTCACAAGGAGCTCACAATGAGGTTTAAGGCAACTAGGGTCCCTTGGATTGGCTGTGTATTATAAATGAATTTCTGAAAAACCGTGGTTGTCTAGAATGGTTAATCTGGCAGACAAAGAATAATGAATTCATGTATAGCCTAGAGTGAGTTTAAATAATTAAACTAAGATTGCCTAAGGAAAACCATGAAATAAATAGCTTATCTCTGGCAGACCACATGTCCAAAATGTAACAAATATAAGAATACTATCTGAAGGCGCAGCCAAAGATCCAAGAGCAATCTTTGTATATAATGGATGGAAGAGGACAAGAGAGAGTGGGTGTGTACGTTTGTATTTTTCAGTATTGTTTTCCCTAGTTATACTAGCACATAGCAATCATATTAGTAAAAAATAGGGCTTCCATAGAGCTGTGGTATCTGTGCCATAAGATTGTATCTGAAAATGGCTGGAATAGAGAGATTAACTGGTAATTTAAAAAATAAATTTTTATTGGATATTATCATCTGTTCAGAAAATACACATGAGATGAAGAACATGTGAGCATTACATTGTGATGTGTATTTCTGTAGTCTTTTCCTCCAGTGTGAGATCTGTCTTTCTATTTGGAGATGATTCTATGTATATATGTCTAGTCTCTGTGAAGGAATATAGAACTATGGGTTGGCAATACACTCGCTCCCTTCTGTGCCTATCCCCAAATCAGAACACTTGGGAGCTACATTTTGGAGACTTTTTTTTGTCAGCAGAGTTGTGTTTAAACCCCGCTAATTAGGCATTCACACCACATCTGAAAGGTAGACGTGAAGCAAAGGTCATTATCCCTTCCTCTAGCAGCAGCTGGCAAATTCACAGCCTTTGTCAAATACGAGATTTTATAGCAGTCTCTAGGCATAACCCCTCAAATCCTACATGTGGGTGCTGAAATGCAAGCGACTGATAATAAACAATCTCATAAGATTATGGCCAAAGCCACATTATCTACCTCCAGCGTGTCAAAAGGCTAGCAAAAATCTGAGGACTAGAAACTCTTCTCATTATTCATAAGCATCTAGTTCTTCTTCTTCTTTTTTAAAAATTAAACCTCTTCCAATTGAAACACTCAGAGAGGGTTCTCTTTTTCTGCCTCAGTCCTGACTGATACACAGGAAATGGCCTACCCTTCACTATGGGATCCAGAAAAGCAGAGTCCTCCCACTGCTTTTCTGAGGGAGCTAAGGCTTAAGTCCCACACTTGGCTCATTGCTGGGAGGTGAAGCTCAAGTGGATAATTCACTGGTGACAGCAGCAGAGACGTGGCCAGTGGCAGAAACATCAAAGTCCGGTGATAGCAGATATGTCCAGACGAGCCTTATTCCTGACAAAAGAGATTTGCTTTGCTAGTTGATCCTTCTGAACTGTGAAGTGTTTGACTAACTTTTCATGCCTATCAGTTGTCTAAACCCTGTATATCTTTCTAAATACAATTTTAAAAATTTTAGTCAAAGCCCAAGAATCGTAACTAATATAACATCACCCAGGGACAACTCATACCATATAAACCATCTGTAATAATGGAAGCCCAGACACCAGCCTTCAGTGAGAAGTATTGTGGATATACAGGATGCTGACTCGCTAAATCTATAACACATCCTGCCTTCTTATAATTACATCACTTGAATGAGGTTGTTTTATCTTCCTTGTCTTTATATAAGAGTTAGAAACTGTTTCCAAAACTCTAAAGATATATTTATGTCAATTAATATCTTGAAAGTTGAAACAATAAAATTTAGTCCATGTAGACCACATTTTAGCATATGGGACTATTGCGAAGCATTATTGGTAAACCTAATGTCTGATGACACTAAGAACTCTAACAATCGGTTTATTGCAAAATAAGTTTGTCAAAGATATGTATTACCAAGTGGAGGACAATGATGATATAATGTCCATGTAGAAACATTTCTTATTCTAATCTCCTAATAATTTCCAATAAATGTTTTGCTTAGATTTGTCATTCAGTTATCAAATGTTTTTCATTTTTTTAACGTTTATTTTTGAAAGAGAGAGACAGAGCATGAATGGGGGAGGGGCAGAAAGAAAGAGGGAGACACAGAATCTGAAGCCAGCTCCAAGCTCCAAGTTGTCAGCACACAGAGTCCAATGTGGGGCTCAAACTCACGAACTGTGAGATCATGACCTGAGCCAAAGTTGGATGCTTAACCCACTGAGCCACCCAGATATCTCTGTTTTTCAAATTTTTAAATTAAATGGCAATAATTTTTTTTTCTATTCTTAGACATATGTGGATCAATTTTTCTAAAGTTTTTTCAAAGACTGGAAACTTAGCAAACTTATTTTCCAATTTATTTTGTGCTATATATTTTGAAGTATTTTAAGTTTTTTTGAGATTTCAAAATTGCTTTTCCCAAATGAATACACTGTGCCTTTTATACATATCGGGTTAGAAGATGTTTTTTACCCTACTTGAGAGTGAGTCAGGAGATGAATCATAAATAAAGTGTTTCTTGCTCTGACTTATAAGTTTTCATTTCCTTGTGTTTAATCCATCTTTTGTTTTGCTAACTATTTATTTAGAAATTCATATGATTTTTCTTGGGGCTCTTATTCAGTTAATATTTCTCCAGTTTAAATATTTTAAATCATAATTTTCATTTAAAACACAACCTATTTTGCATGTAGACATCCTTAAGTAATAATCTGCAAGTTTTGGGATCAAAATCTTAATGAAGCTGTTATTTGCAAAACAACTTTAAGCATGATGTAGGAGAAAGTATATAGGATCTAAAGTCACTATGGTCTAGTCCAGCTTTTATGGTTGTTATCAAAGCTCTGTATGTGTTCTCTTGGGGAAATTATCTAAACTCTCTTAACTTCAAGTACTTTATTTGAAAAATGAGTATGGTAAGGTCTACCTTTCAAAGTTGTTTTAAAAGTTAAATTATAACACAGAGCAGATATTAAAGAATTATTAGTTGTCTAAAGTTTAATTGTTAGGGAAAAGCAGTAACTATGGAAATGGTAATATTGAAGAAAGCCACTTCTGGAAAAGAATGTTAATAAAACCTTAGATTTTGTTATAAATTACACAGGTTCATTGTAAGATAAATTTTGGTCCCCTTGTGGAGTATGAGCATATCTTTCTTGGTTCAAGAGACAAGGTGATGAGTGTTATGATTAGCAAAGCCATTGGGAAAATGTCTCAGAGAAAAAGCCCAGAGGCTCAGTTATATGGTTTATTAGTGCATAGGACTGCTCAGCCAATGGATTCTGGTCCTTTTAGAAGATTCCAAGTTTTGAACAAAGTAACATCAAGTTATCTCTAGCTGTTTAAACAGAGAAGAAGGAGGTAGTAGAAGGGGAGAGGTTTAGTATGCCAAGTACTGTTACTCAATACCTGAAGCAGGTAAAGGCAGGACTTCTCTGGGTGAGAGTTGGCTGCAAGTTCAGAAACCTACCTTCTCTGGGCTGATTTCTCTGCTCAGAGGCCTCCCATGAAGATATAAGATATCCTGATATCCTGAGATAAGGAGAGGAAAACAGGGAAATGTGGAAACAAAAGTCCAGCTAGAAGGCTTCCTTAAACAAGGGGAAAAAATCTGTCAGAGGAAAGAGAAAGAGGTGATAATAGAGAACAGATTAATATATAAGATGTAATTTATTGCCAGTAATAGGCATAAACAGAAGGGAAAAGCTTTAATTAAAATAATGCATTTTGAAAGATAAATTTTTGAATTACCATAGACTCATGGAAGAAATATTTGACAGTGAGAGGTCTTCTATCATACTCCAGAGATAACTGCTCACTTCAAAAATATATGTACAGCCTCAAATTCCTGAAAATAGCCCTAGTACATGGTATTCATTGAAACATGTGTTTCAGAATAAAAATAATTTGGGTTTGAGTCATGGGTCAGTCATTAAGAGTTTTGAGACTTTGAGCAAGTTACTTACTGTAGTATTATCTTTAAACTATGAGTATATAATAATACCTAGTTCATGGAGTTGCTATGAGAGTTACAGGAGGTAATGCATGTAAAGTACTTGACATGGTTTCTGAATACTCTAAGTAATTAATAAAAGATATCTATTAGCTAGGATTTCTGTGGAATTGCTGTATCAATAACCAGGATTCTGGCTCAGCTTCATGCTAAAGAATTAAAAGGGAATTTATTTCAATTAATTCAAGAACAAAATGTACTGGAAAATAAGAAATATATACACTCAAAGTAGTCTGCTAGCTGTTCACAATTTTATTAAATAATGAAAAATACAAGAATAGAAGTAAAAATATATGGCAAGAAATTCCAGAAAAAGGAATCTGGAAGAGAGTAAGATATACTGAATTCTGGTCATAACATGTTTGAAATGCATTAGTTCTGAAGATGTGCTGCAAAGAATGTCTTTCAAAATTCTGACTGTTATTCACAGAACATTCTCCAAAATAGATCACTAGGTCACAAGTCAGGCCCCAGCAAGTACAAAAAGATTGAGATCATACCATGCATATTTTCTGACCACAAAACTATAAAACTTGAAGTCAACCACAAGAAAAAAATTGGAAAGACCACAAATATATGGAAGTTAAACAACATGCTACTAAATAATGAATGGGTCAACCAGGAAATCAAAGAAGAAATAAAAAATACATGGAAACAAACGATCATGAAAACATGGTGTTCCAAAACCGTTGGGATGCAGCAAAAGCGGTCCTAAGAGGAAAGTATGTAGCAATACAGGTCTATCTTAAGAAGCAGGAAAAATCTCAAATAAACAACCTAACATTACACCTAAAGGAGCTAGGAAAACAGAAAAAAAACAAAGCCTAAAGCCAGGAGATGAGAAATAATGAGGATTAGAGCAGAAAGAAATGATGTAGAAACCAAAAAATACCAGTAGAACAGATAAATGAAACCATGGGCTGGTTTTTTGAAAAAATAAAATAAATTGATAACCCCCGAGGCAGACTTATCAAAAAGAAAAGAGAAAGAGCCCAAATAAATAAAATCACGAATGAGAAAGGAGAACAGAATACCACAGAAATACAAACAATTATAAGAGAGCATTATGAAAAACTATATGGCAACAAACTAGACAATCTGGAAGAAACGGATAAATTCATAGAAACATATAAACTACCAACACCGAAACAAGAAGAAATAGAAAACTTGAACAGACCAATAACCAGCAAAGAAATGGAATCAGTAATCAAAAAACTCCCAACAAACAAAACTTTAGGACTGGATGCCTTCACAGGTGAATTTTACCAAACATCTAAAGAAGAGTTAATACCTATTCTTCTCAAACTATTCCAAAAAATAGAAATGAAGGAAAACTTCCAAATTCATTCTACGAGGCCAGCATTACTGATACCAAAACCACATAAAGACTCCACTAAGAAAAAAAAGATCTACAGGGCAATATCCCTGATGAATGTGGATGCAAAAATTTTCAGTAAATGAAGAGAATCATTCATGACTATCAAGTGGGATTTATTCCTGGACTGCAATGATGGTTCAATATCCACCAATCGATCAGCATGATACTCCACATTAATAAAAAGATAGAAACTATATGATCCTTTTAACAGATGCAGAAAAAGCATTTGACAAAGTACAACATCCATTCATGATAAAATACTCAACAAAGTGGGATTAGAGAAAACATACTTCAACATAATAAAGGCCATATATGAAAAACTTGCAGGTGATATCATCCTCAATGGGAAAAAACTGAGAGGTTTTCCTTTATGGTCAGAAACAAGACAGGGATGCCCCACTATCACTATTGTTATTTAGCATAGTACTGGAGGTTCTACCCACAGCAATCAGACAATACAAAAAAATAAAAGTCATCTAAATCAGCAAAGGAGAAGTCAAACTTTCACTTTTTGCAAATGACATAATACTCTATGTAGAAAACCCAAAAGACTCCACCAAACTATGGCATGAACTGATATGTGATGTTTTACTGATAAAGTCACAGGATACAAAATCAACATGCAGAAATCTGTTGCATTTCTATATACCAATAGTGAAGCATTAGAAAGGGAAATCAAGGAATTGATCCCATTTACAATTGCACCAAAAACCATAAGATACCCAGGAATAAACCTAACAAAAGTGGTAAAAGATCTGTACTCTAAAAACTATAGAACACTTATGAAAGAAATTGAAGAGGACACAAGGAAATGGAAAAAAAAAAACATTCCATGCTCGCAAATTGGAAGAACAAATATTGGTAAAATATCTATATTACCCAAAGCAATCTACACATTTAATGTAACCCCTATTAAAATACACCAGCATTTTTCAGAGCTAGAACAAACTATTCTAAAATCTGTATGGAACCACAAAAGACCCTGAATAGTGAAAGAAATCCTGAAAAAGAAAAATCAAAGCTGGAGGTATCACAATTCTGAACTTTAATTTATGTTACAAAGCTATAGTAATCAATACAGTATGGTATTGGCACAAAAATAGACACATAGATCAAAAGAACAGATTAGAAAACCCAGAAATGAATCCACAACTATATGGTCAGTTAATCTTCAATAAAGCAAGAAAGAATATCAGACAGTCTCTTCAACAAATGGTGTTGGGAAAATTGGACAGCAACATGCAAAATAATGAACCTGGACCACTTTCTTACTCCATACAAAAAAATAAACTCAAAATGGATTAAAGACCTAAATGTGAGACGTGGAATCATTAAAATCCTAGAGGAGAACACAGGCAGTAACCTCTTTGACAATAGCCACAGCAACTTCTTAGTAGATATGTCTCCTGAGGCAAGGGAAGCAAAAGCAAAATAAAGTGTTGGGACATCATCAAAATAGAAAGCTTCTGCACAGCAAAGGAAACAATCAACAAAACTGACAGGCAACCTATGGAATGGGAGAAGATATTTGCAAATGACATGTCTGATAAAGGGTTAGTATCCAAAATATATAAAGAACTTATAAAACTCAACACCCAGAAAAACAAATAATCCAGTTAAAAAGGGGACAGAAGACACGAATAGATATTTTTCCAAAGAAAACATACAGATGACCAACAGACATATGAAAAGATGCTCAATGTCACTCATCATCAAGGAAATGCAAATCAAAACTATAATGAGATATCACCTCACATAAGTTAGAATGGCTAAAATTAACAACACAAGAGACAACGGGTGTTGGTGAGGATGTGGAGAAAGGGGAACACTTGTGCATTGTTGGTGGGAATGCAAACCTGAGCAGACACTCTAGAAAACAGTGTGGAGGGTCCTCAAAAAGTTAAAAATAGAAATACCCAATGATCTGGCAATTACACTACTAGATATTTACCCTAAGGATACAAAAATACTAATTTAAAGGGATACATGCACCCTGATATTTATAACAATACTGTCAACAATAGGCAAACTATGGAGAGAGCCCAAATGTCCACTGACTGATGGATAAAGATGTGGACACACTAGAATACTACTCAGCCATAAAAAAGAATGAGATCTTGCCTTTTGCAATGACATGGATGGAGCTAAAGAGTATTAGGTTAAGTGAAATATGTCAGTCAGAGAAAGACAAATTTCATGTGATTTCACTCACATGTTGAATTTACAAAACAAAACAATTGATCATAGTGGAAAAAAAGAGAGGCAAACCAAGAAACAGACTCTTAACTATAGAGAATGAACTGATGGTTACCAGAGAGGAGGTGGGTGATGGGATGAGTGAAATTAGTAATGGGGATTAAGAAGTGTACTTGTGATGAGCACCAGCTGATGTATGGAAGTGTTGAATCACTAAATTGTATGCTTGAAGCTAATTTTACACTGTATGTTAACTGGAATGTAAATAAAAACTACAAAAAAGTTCTGACTGTGATTATTTAATATTGGTGAAATGAAGAAAACAGAAAACAGAAATGAAGCCTGTGAGGCTCTGATCATGTTTATTATGAGGACTTTTCCACAGAATATCTCTTATGGTTATCAAACTTTAGATAATGAGAATTAAACTCGATGTTGAATATGTTAGATATTGAGTACTTTTTCCTTTAAAATGAATACGAAAGCCAGGCTACAAGGATCATATAAACAGATAAAGTAGTTGAGCCATTAATACCCCACTAACTCATTCTTAATAGAAAGTGAGTTAATGAAAGAAAAACTCCCACTTCAGATTTAACATTTATGAGAAAATCTGCTTCTCATAAACAAAGGTCTTTTGGGCCTTTGAGAGACCAGATATAGGAAATAAGTGAGCCCAATCTTCTGTAACACTAAGGACTAATTCAGAGGACAGAATGACTATTTTTTGAAGTCTAATTAGAACCCAGTGAGACTCCCTGAAACAACCAGTTGTAATCCAAGAATGCTTACTAACATGTGATCTGTACACAGCCATATTCATTCCCAGTGAGAATGGCTGGGCCAGACAAGTGCCCTATCCTGAGGACAGAGCATAGGGAAAAGGGCAGTTGGTGCCACTTCTGTTCTTACCTTGATACAACTCACCTAAAAGAGTCTTCTCCATCTTTTTAAGTGCATAGTGCTAACATGGGCTCAATTCAGTAGAAATAGGCTGAAACAAGAGGGAAAATCTGATAAGGTAGCCAGAAGCCATTCTGTGTAACATGCGTTTATTTCATTAGTTAGAACCAAAGCATCTGACCAGGAACTTGAGTCTTTTTGTCTCATTCTGTTTCAATACATTAACACTTGCCTTCTGTTAATAATAATGAATACTTCATCAGGAAGAGGTTTTCATACTGCCTTTACTCCCAAGTTGTCATTAAAATATCTCCAAAGAACAATAAAAATATAACTAATAAAACTATAAAAAGAGAGTGAAAAAGCCAGTAATCATATTTATTTATAGAGCAGAAAATCATCCTTCCAAGATTGTTATTTTTCTCTTATAAACATGTAAGTTCTTAAAAAATAACTTGACAGGTTAGAAGTGTTTTTGGCTTACATCAGCTTATTTCCCTCTGCCCACAATGAGAGCCAAAATGTAGGACACAAAAAACCTGTAAAACCTGTTGTGTTTCATATACCTTAGGAAGACTGCTTGACAGCAAAATCATATTTTTAATTGTTCAAAAAATAAACATTATAGCTTGTTAGAGCAAGATCATAAACCAAGTTCTGCATAAGTGTTTTGCACAAGATGTATTTGTAACTGCAAGGTGACATTGGAGTGGAAAAAATTTCCTTGAAGGAGTGTTTCTGCCATTCTCGTATCAAATTTCTTTAGATTATTGTGACCTCAACCCTGCTTTATGTTTATGTTCTTTGTGTTCTTGTTCTGAAGGGCATGTACTTTGTTTATACAAAGACTCCAAAACTGTGGTCCTCAAACCTAGTCCCAAGACTAGCAGTTATCAACATCACCTGGAACTTGTTAGAAAGGCAAATCTTGGCCCTATCCCAGCCCTACTGAACCAGGAACATGGGAGTGAGGCTCAGGAACTATGTTTTATCCAGCCTTCCGTGGGATTCTTACACATACTAAAGTTTGAGAACCACTGCTCTGGACACCATCACAAAAGAGCCATAAGCCAATGGGAGAAGACTACCCTAGTGAGGTACATGTATATTTTGGTATAATTCAGAAAAAATTTTCTCTAGTAACTTAACACTTCTGAAGTAATTTTGAAAGATGGTTTGTAAATGTCACACATTTTGTTTGGTCATCTTTGTTGATTTCTTAATTAGTGGGAAATCCATGGCATATGGATTCATTAAGACCCCATTAGCTCATCCATATTTAACCTATCCATCACTAATGAACACATTTATTTTCTTTCTTTTTTAAAACATGTTAATCTTTTTTATCTCTCCTAATCACCTATTAATTATCAAGATTTTTTATTAAACCACTGATTGCTTAATTCTGTCTGGAAGATAAACATCTTTCCACGTTCAGATACAAGAAGTTGCTTCAGATCTATTGATAGTTTAAGTTCATATGTGGCTGAGTATTTGTAGTTCCTATGTTGCTTTCTTCTATAATGGTTCTAAGAAAACCATTGGTTTCTGGTTTAATATTATCCATCTATGTTATTTATGTTATTTTATTTATTTCTTGTTAAAGTAGTCTGATTTTACTTTTTTAATTCTTACTTAGCTGCAGATACAGATATATAATTCATGATTTCAAAGTAATTAATTGGTTGTAATTATTATTAATGCCAATGGAAGCATTTATGAAGTATTTACTATATTCATAGTACTTTAATATCCTGCTAAGCACATTGTATGGATGATCACGTTTTTTAAAGAGGGTCTTAGATTTTCTAATAAGTATCACAATTGAGTACATATTAATGCCACTATATCGATGTAAAGTTGACACTGTTTTAGAAATAATACTTTCCTTTTTTTTAAATTTACATCCAAGTTAGTTAGCATGTAGTGCAATAATGATTTCAGGGGTAGAGTTCAGTGATTCATTCCCTATACATAATGCCCATCCCAACAAGTGTCTTCCTTAATGCCATCTACCCATTTAACCATGCCCTCACCCACAACCCCTCCAGCAACCCTCAGTTTGTTCTCTATATTTAAGAGCCTCTCTGTTTTTATATTATTTTTGCTTCCCTTCCCCTACGTTCATCTGTTTTGTATCCTAAATTCCACATATGAGTGAAGTCATATGATATTTGTCTTCTTCTGACTAATTTCTCTTAGCATAATACCCTCTAGTTCCATCCACGTAGTTGGAAATGGCAAGATTTCATTTCTTTGGATTACTGAGTAATACTCCACTGTATATATATATATATATACCACATCATCTTTATCCGTTCATCTGTTGATGGACATTTGGGCTCTTTCCATACTTTGGCTATTGTCGATATAACTGCTATAAACATTGAGGCGAATGTGCCCCTTTGAAAGAGCACACCTGTATTATTTGGATAAATACCTAGTAGTGCAACTGCTAAGCCATAGGGTATTTTTATTTTTAATTTTTTGAGGAACTTCTGTACTGTTTTCCAGAGTGGCTGCACCAGTTTGCATTCCCACCAGCAGTGCAAAAGAGTATCCCTTTTTCGGCATCATTTGTCGTTGTTGCCTGAGTTGTTAATTTTAGCCATTCTGACTGGTGTGAGGTGGTATATCATTATGATTTTGATTTGTATTTCCCAGATGATGAGTGATGTTGAGCATTTTTTCATGTGTCTCTTAGCCATCTGGATGTCTTCTTTGGAAAAGTGTCTAATCACATCTTTTGCCCATTTCTTCACTGGATTATTTGTTTTTTGGGTGTTGAGTTCAATAAATTCTTTATAGATTTTGGATACTAATCCTTTATCTGATATGTCATTTTCAAATATCTTCTCCCATTCCTTCGGTTGTCTTTTAGTTTTGCTGACTGTTTCCTTCACTGTACAGAAGCTTTTTATCTTGATGAGGTCCCAGTAGTTCATTTTTGCTTTTGTTTCCATTGCCTCTGGAGAAGTGCTGAGTAGGAAGTTGTGGCGGCCGTCAGAGGTTTTTTCCTGCTCTCCCCTCGAGGACTTTGAAGGCTTCTTGTCTTACATTTAGGTCTTTCATCCACTTTGAGTTTATTTTTGTGTATGGTGTAAGAAAGTGGTCCAGGTTCATTCTTCTGCATGTCGCTGTCCAGTTTTCCCAGCACCACTTGCTGAAGAGACTGCCTTTATTCCATTAGATATTCTTTCCTGCTTTGTCAAAGCAGGAAACATATGGCCAACATATGTTGGCCATATGTTTGTGGGTCCTTTTCTGGGTTCTCTATTCTGTTCCATTGATCTGAGTGTCTGTTCTTGTGCCAGTACCATACTGACTTGATGGTTACAGCTTTGTAGTATAGCTTGAAGTCTGGGATTGTGATGCCTCCTGCTTTGGTTTTCTTTTTCAGGATTCCTTTTGCTATTTGGGGTCTTTTCTGGTTCAATACAAATTTTAGGATTGTTTGTTCTAGCTCTATGAAGAATGCTGGTGTTAATTTGATAGTGATTGCATTAAATAGGTAGATTGCTTTGGGTAATATCGACACTTTAACAATATTTGTTCTTCCTATCCAGGAGCATGGAATATTTTTCCATTTTTTTTGTGTCTTCAATTTCTTTCATAAGCGTTCTATAGTTTTCAGTGTATGATTTTTTCACCTCTTTGGTTAGGTTTATTCCTAGTATTTTATGGGTTTTGGTGCAATTGTCAGTGGGATTGATTCCTTGATTTCTCTTTCTGTTGCTTCAGAATTGGTGTGTCGAAATGCAACTGTTTTCTGTGCATTGATTTTATATCCTGTGACTTTGCTGAATTCATGAACTAGTTCTAGCAGTTTTTTGGTGGAAATCTTTTGGGTTTTCCATATAGAATATCGTGTCATCTGTGAAGAGTGAAAGTTTGACTTCCTCTTTGCTGATTTGGATGCCTTTTATTCCTTTGTGTTGTCTAATTGCTAAGGCTAGGACTTCCAATATTATGTCGAATAACAGTGGTGAGAGTGGACATCCTTGTCGTGTTCCTGATCTTAGGGGGAAAGCTCTCAGTTTTTCCCCATAGAGAATAATATTAGTGGTGAGTCTCTAATATATGGCATTTATGATCTCAAGGTATGATGCTTCTATCCCTGCTTTCTTGAGGTTTTTATTATTATTATTATTATTAAGAAATGCTGTATTTTATGAAATGCTTTCTCTGCACCAATTGAGAAAATCATGTGGTTCTTGTCCTTTCTTTTATTAATATGATGTATCACATTGATTGATTTGCTGATATTGAACCAGCCCTGCATCCCAGGTATAAATCCCGCTTTTCGTGGTGAATAATTTTTTTAATGTATTGTTGGATCCAGTTGGCTAATATCTTGTTGAAGATTTTTGCATCCATGTTCATCAGGAAAATTGGGCTATAGTTCTCCTTTTTAGTGTGGTCTCTGTCTGGTTTTGGAATCAAGGTAATGCTGGCTTCATAGAAAGAGTTTGGGAGTTTTCCTTCCATTTCTACTTTTTGGAACAGTTTCAAGAGAATAGGTATTAACTCTTCCTTAAATGTTTGGTAGAATTCCCCTGGAAAGCCATCTGGCCCTGGACTGTTGATTTTTGGCAGATTTTTTATTACTAATTCAATTTCCTTACTGGTTTTGGGTCTGTTCAAATTTTCTATTTCTTCCTGTTTCAGTTTTGGTAGTGTATATGTTTCTAGGAATTTGTCCATTTCTTCCAGTCTGCCCAGTTTATTGGCATATAATTGCTCATAATATTCTCTTATTGTTTTTATTTCTGTTGTGTTGGTTGTAATCTCTCCTCTTTCATTCTTGATTTTATTTCTTTGGGTCCTTTCCTTTTTCTTTTTGATCAAACTGGCTAGGAGTTTATCAATTTTGTTAATTCTTTCAAAGAACCAGCTCCTGGTTTCATTGATCTGTTCTACTGTTTTTTTTTTTTTTTATTTCGATAGTATTGATTTCTGCTCTACTTTTTTTATTTACTGTCTTCTGCTGTTTGGGGGTTTTGTTTGCTGTTATTTTTCCAGCTCTTTAGGCTGTAAGGTTAGGTTGTGTATCTGAGACCTTTCTTCTTTCATTAGGAAGGCCTAGATTACTATATACTTCCCTCTTAAGTTGACCTTTGCTGCATCTGAGAGGTTTTGGATGTGGTGTTATCATTTTCATTGGCTTTCATGTACTTTTAAATTTCCTCTTTAACTTCTCGGTTAATCCATTAATTCTTTAGTAGGATGTTCTTTAGTCTCTAAGTATTTTTGTCTTTCCAATTTTTTTCTTGTGGTTGACTTTGAGTTTCATAGTGTTGTGGTATGAAAGTATGCACGGTATGATCTTTATCTTTTTTTACTTTTTGAGGTATGATTTGTGTCCTAGCATGTGATCTATTCTAAAGTATGTTCCATGTGCACTAGAGAAGAATGTGTATTCTGCTGCTTTAGGATGAAATGTTCTGATAATATCTGTTAAGTCCATCTGGTCCAGTGTGTCATTCAAAGCTATTGTTTCCTTATGGATTTTCTGCTTAGACGATCTGTCCATTGTTGTAAGTGGGGTATTGAAGTCCTCTACTATTATGATATTATTGTCAATGAGTTTTTTTTTATGTTTGTAACTAATTGATTTATATATCTGGGTTTTCTATTTTGGGGGCAGAAATGTTTACAATTGTTAGATCTTCCTGGTGGATAGACCCCTAATAATGATTATTGCCCTTCTTCATCTCTTGTTGCAGTCTTTGTTTTAAAATCTACTTTGTGTCAGGGTGCCTCGGTGGCTCAGTCAGTTAAGTGTCTGACTCTTGGTTTCTGCTCAGGTCATGATCTCATGGCTTATGAATTCAAGACCTGCATCACACTTTGTGCTGACAGCTCAGAGCCTGGAGACTGCTTCAGATTCTGTGTCTCCCTCTCTTTCTGCCCCTCCCCTGCTTGTGTTCTGTCTCTCTCTCTCTCAAAAATAAACATTAAAAGAAATAAAAAAAAAATAAAATCTAGTGTGTCTGATATAAATATGGCTATTACAGCTTTCTTTTCGTGACCATTAGCATGATAGATGGTTCTTCATCCCCTTAATTTCAATATGAAAGTGCCTTTAGGTCTAAAATGGGTCTGTTGCAAACAGCATTTAGATGGATCTTATTTTCTTATCCATTCTGGTACCCTATGTCTTTTGATTGGAGCATTTAATCCATTGACATTTAGAGTGAGTACTGAAAGATATGAGTTTATTGCCATTATGTTTCTTGTAGAGTTGGAATTTCTAGTGGTGTTTCTGGCCCCTTATAGTCTTTGTTTCTTTTGGTCTTTTTGTTTTGTTACATTTTTTCTCCCCTCAGAGTCCCCCTTAAAATTTCTTGCAGGGTAGATTTAGTGGTCATGAAGTCCTTTAGTTTTTGTTTTTCTGGGAAACTCTCCCTCCTTTGAAGAATGACAGCCTTGCTGGATAAAGAATTCTTGGCTGCATATTTTTCTGATTCATCACATTGACTATATCCTGCCACTCCTTTCTGGCTGGCCAAGTTTCTGTGGCTAGGTCTGCTGCAAACCTGATCTGTCTTCCCTTATGGGTAAAGGGTTTTTTTCCCTTGCTGCCTTCATAATTCTTTCCTTGTTTGTGTATTTTGTGAATTTGATGATAATACGCCTTGTTGATGGTCGGTTTTTGTTGAATCTAATTGGAGTTTTCTGTGATTCCTGGATTATGATGTCTGTGTCTTTCCCCAGGTTAGGAAAGTTTTCTGCTATGATTTGCTCACATAAACCTCTACCCCTATTTCTCTCTCTTCATCTTCTGGGACCCCTATGATTTGGATGTTATTCCTTTTTAATGAGTCACTGAGTTCTCTAATTCTTGTATCATGATTTTTTGCCTTTGTTTTCCTTTTTTTCCCTGCTTCATTATCCTCTGTAAGTTTGTCTTCTATATAGCTGATTTGTTGCTGTGCTTCATTCATCCTTGCCACCATGGCATCCTTTCGAGATTGCATCTCTGTTATGAATTTTTAATTTTGTCCTGACTAGATTTTACTTCTTTTATCTCCACAGAAAGGGATTCTATGCTTTTTTTCAACCCCTTCTGGTATTCTTATTATCGTGATTCTAAATTCTGGTCAGACATCTTGCTTATATTAGTGTTGATTGAGTTCCTATCATTTCTTCCTGTTCTTTCTTTTGGGGTGAATTCCTTTGTTTGTCATTTTGGAGGAAGAAATAGAATTAACAAAATAAAAAATAAAATAAAAAATATTAAAAACAATACCCCCAAAAAATCAAATAAAGGAAGCTAGATCCTAGATGTGTTTTGGTCTGGTTGTTGAAAGAATCTTGATAGAATAGAGAAAAAAGGGAAAGGAAAGAAAAGAAAAAAAAGGGGAAAAATGTAAGAAAAAGTTTAAAAATTTTTAAAATATATACAATAAAATAGAATAAAATGAAATGAAGAAAGTAAAATAGACTAAGAAATTATAAAAATAATTAAAAAACAGTAGAAAAGAAATTAAAGAAAAATCTTTTTCATAAATATGGAAAATAAAAATATTTTTTTCTCCTCTGTATCAAAGAATAAGAAAAGAAAAAAAATAATAGATGGACCAGCAAATAGAATAAAATCTAAATGAAATTACATGTAGTTTCTCCTAGAGGTCAAACTATGAAGCACTTTATAGTCTGTAAACTAAGCAGGTGGAGAGACTTATGGTGGTCCTCTAGGGCTTGGTTGGCGTAGTTGGATTGGTCTTGGTGTAATGGCTCTGTTCTCCACTAGGCGGCACTGCTTAGCTTACTGGGGTAGATTGTTGTGGTGTGTGTAAGCCTGTATGCACATGTCTGGGAGAGGTGAAAATGGCATCATCCAGCTTCTCAGCCTCTAGCATCAGAACTCTGTGCTCTTGCCAACCTGTAATCAAGCACCCCTCTTTTGTCTCCAGCTTCCATCCACTCCCGGCTTCTACACTGTCTGTGACCATGCTGTCAGTCTGCCAGGCAACACCTCCTTCCAGCTCCCTACCCTCTGTGGCTTCTCTCTTCCCCAGTTCACCTCTTGGCACCATGTACCTGCTGAGTTCTGTGGCTCAAATGATGCAGATTGTTGTGTTAGTCCTCAGATCAATCTTCAAGGTGTGCGAAATGGTTTGGTGCTGATCTAGCTGCATTTCAGGGATGAGAGGAGCAGAGAATTTCCATGCTGCTGCACCATCTTGGTCCCCTCCCCTGGATGATCACTTTTAATGTCACAATTATTAACCTACAAAAACCAAATACACACACTATTGATTTGTATATTTTATATGCAAAGAGTGAATGAATTTTTTATGTTTACTTATTTATTTTGAGAGAAAGAGAGAGAGACAGGAGGGGCAGCAAGACAGAGGGAGAGAGAGAGAGAATCCCAAGCAGTCTCTGCACCATCAGTGCAGAGCCCAATGTGGAGCTTGAACTCACGAACCTTGAGATCATGACCTGAGCCAAGACCAAGAGTTGAATGCTCAACTGACTGAGCCACCCAGCACCCTGATATGTATACTTTAGAATCTAGATTTGAACTAGTGTTTTAATGCCTCCAAACATGAAGACAAATACATCATGACCTTGAGACATCTTTAGAACCATTTTATGAATCACATGGAAATTCTGCCTCATTATTTTGGGTACATAAAAGGGAGTTCTTACCCAATAGCATAGCATTCAGTGTTCTGATTTACTTAATTTTATAACCATGGCTCCAACAAGATTTGACTCTTTTCCAGAACCAGATTTGCCTTCACATCTGTCTCTATTATAATTATTTATACTAATGTGAATGCCTTGAAAGTGTAAGGGCCCATAGGTACATTTCATTAGAAAAGGAAAAGAGCAGAATGGCACTGAATATAGGCTTGGGAGTCAATAAATTGAATTTTAGTTTTTACTCTCCACTTGGGCAATTCAGAAAGCCTCAATTTCCTTATCTGTAAAGTAGAAATGTCCTGAGATGTCATGACATAAGGTTGTCATGAGGATGACATGACACAGAACATGTCCGTAGGTCTTCCACAGTGGGGGAAACATGTGGGGGAATCACATTAAAAAAGGAGTCAAAGGCATGAGGACTGAGGACTTTCTGGAGTTGGAGATGGGAGCTAGAGTAGAGAAGATAAAGATGGATATTGGAAGGAGAGAAAGGAAAGGGTGAATGAATTAGTATTACTGTGGCCATGTCTATGTTTCCTGGAAGATAATAATAAAGAACTTGACTTATTTTGAAATAGTTTTAGTGACATGGACTATTTTTATTTATCAGAACATTTTTTCTTCACAGGTAGGGAATGTAGTTTCAGTTTTCCATTTGTGTGAGCACAGCCACCAGATGCATTTCTGAGTTCTTATTTACAACATAGTGAAAATGATTTTCTGAAGGTAGAAATTCAAAATAAGTGCTCTATATTTCCATTATATAATTTATAATTTTAAAAAAGTGATAGGATTTATATATTCAACCAAACAATGCTTAACAACTCTGTGTTATTTAGCTTTAAAAATTGTTATCTAGGGGCGCCTGGGTGGCGCAGTCGGTTAAGCGTCCGACTTCAGCCAGGTCACGATCTCGCGGTCTGTGAGTTCGAGCCCCGCGTCAGGCTCTGGGCTGATGGCTCGGAGCCTGGAGCCTGTTTCCGATTCTGTGTCTCCCTCTCTCTCTCTGCCCCTCCCCCGTTCATGCTCTGTCTCTCTCTGTCCCAAAAATAAATAAAAAACGTTGAAAAAAAAAATTAAAAAAAAAAAAATTGTTATCTAAATCTCAGAATGAGTGCAGGTTTTCAGAAGCACCTTTACATGATTTGATGCTTCTTATTCCCTAACGATATTTCCACCACTAGTAGTACAAAGTTCTAAAGCAGCTAGCCAGGTTCTGTTTGTAACTCATGCATATGAAATGGAGAAAGGCAAGAGGGTATCTCCAACTTTCAGAGTTACTGTTTTTTTTTCTCTAAGCTCTCTTGATCATATGAGTGCATGTGTGTTTGATTGGCATAAGCAGTAACCTAGGGATATTCTATACATCACAGCAGCTGTCCCTAAAATCCAGGAAAATTGGAAATTTGATGGGAATTCATGTATAATTAGAACTAGAAGGCAGTTGAATGGCTGGTTTGGCCCAGTTTTGCATAATCCTGAGAAACTACAATGTAAACATATTATCAAAAAATGTAAAAATTTATATTTTCAGCATAAAATAATGTTTTTCAGGTATGTAAATAGTACCAAGAGACATGCTGTTTTCAAAGATGTTTTCTTGTACAAAATCAACCTACAGTTTAAAAAATCCATGTAAGGGGCGCCTGGGTGGCGCAGTCGGTTAAGCGTCCGACTTCAGCCAGGTCACGATCTCGTGGTCCGTGAGTTCGAGCCCCGCGTCAGGCTCTGGGCTGATGGCTCGGAGCCTGGAGCCTGTTTCCGATTCTGTGTCTCCCTCTCTCTCTGCCCCTCCCCCGTTCATGCTCTGTCTCTCTCTGTCCCAAAAATAAATAAAAAACATTGAAAAAAAATTAAAAAAAATAAAAAATCCATGTAAAATAACACATTTAAATGAAGTCTTCTTTCATATCTGAGTCATCCAGATAACAAGTAATAAGAGACATTAACTGCACTGATGTCTGATATTTGTCATGTAAAGCAACAGAAAAATAAAAGAAAGCAAAAGACATAGAGGGGCATTGATTCATCTTCTAATATGGATTAGGTTTTGTGTTTGATGCTATTATATACATTATACATCTTAATTCCCAAAATAACCCTTGAAGTGGTTATTAGTCCCATTTTAAATGAAAGTAATTAGGCTCAGTGAATTAACATGACTAGTTCAAGGTCATATATTTGATGCATTCAGTTTTTCCAGAGCATCATAAAAATAGAACCATACAGAATGCACTCTTTTGTGTCCTTTTTTTCCCTCAGCATAATTTTAGCCCTAAAACCTCATTGAAAACAAAAATGTAGTTCCATTTAATAAAAATCAATGCCAGCATGTGAAACAAAACTTGTCAAATTTCAAAGTTCATGCTGTTTTTTTTTTGTTTTTTTGTTTTTTTTACTACAGGGACAGAAAGCTAATGTGTGATATATCTTTGATTTCTTTAGGAGATATGAAAAACAAAACATATGAAAAAGGCCTTCAATAACATTGATGATTATGTACAGAGAATTAAAATCAGATATGACTAATGGGGTGCCTGGGTGTCTCAGTCAGTTGAACATCCAGCTCTTGATTATGGCTCAGATCATGATTCCAGGGTCATGGCATCAAGTCCTGGGTTGGGCTCTTCAATTCAATAAATTGATATAGCAGGTTTTAGAAAACAATTTGGCATTATTTAGTAAGTTTGAAGATTTGCATTTTTTATAAACCAGCTATTTCACTTGTAGGATATGTGTGTGTATATTAAAGGAACGCTTGCATAATTATACCAAGATACATGCAAAAAAAAAAAAGCTCTGAAAGTATTGTTTTCAAGAGCACATAACTAAAAATAGCTCACAACTATTGTAGCCCCAAACTGAAATTATTCTAAATATCTATCAAGAGGAGAATGGACCTATGAATTGTACATTCATACAATCAATTTTATATAGTGATGAAAATGAATGAAGTACAGTTATATATATGAATGGTGCTCCTCAAAATGCTGACTTAAAGGGCATTACACAAAGTGTATTTCTACAGGATATTTCATTTATATTAATTTCAAAGACAGGCATAATGTATTTTTTAGATAAGCATCTATAATTGACAGAACTCTAAAGGAAAATCAGTAAAATTAATAGTCACAAAGTTAGGATGGTGATTACCTTGAGAAGAAAGACCAGAGAAGGAAAAAATGAATATTGATTAGTAGGACCTTAGGAATATGTAAATGTTCTTTTCCTTGATCTGGTTGTTTCCATGACTATTTGCTTTAAAATGATTTTTAAATATGTACACACTTGTGTGTATGTTATCTTACAAATTTTAAGTGAAAAAATGAAAAACAAACAAAAAAGAAATGACAAACTTCCCATCCAGAGACAAAGAAAAATTAGATCCCCTGAAAAGAACTTTGATCAATAGTGTGACTAGGAGAAAAACAAGAAAAACAACAAAAAGAGAAATAGGAAGATGAAAATCTCTCAATTCATTACAGGAAACTAGAACACTCATATGCAAAAATTAAACAACTATACCAATTATGAATATCGATGTAAAAACTAAATATAAAATATTAAAAAATTAAATACTGTATTAAAATATTAATTCATTTTGAACAAATTAGATTCATTCCAAAAATGACAAAAGAGAAATTCAATGTGAGAAAATCTATTATTGCATGATAAATATAATGCCAAAGAAATTATTAAAACTCTAAGCAGACCAAAAATAGAAGAACACTTCTATCACCTTGTAAATTGTATGTAACAGAAATCTGACAAACCAGATAAATGTGAACCATGTGAAGTAAGTCATCAAATTCAGGAATAAATTAGCAATTCCTGTAATCTCCACTTCTATTTAGCTTGACGCTCTAGCCAACGTAATAAGCCAAGGATAGTGAATAAGAGGAGTCAATATTAAAAAGAAAAAGATTGGGGCACCTCGGTGGCTCAGTCGGGTAAGCATCCGACTGTGGCTCAGGTCATTATCTCACAGTTCATGAGCTGGAGCCCCGCCTCAAACTCTGTGCTGACAGTTTGGAGCCTAGAACCTACTTTGGATTCTATGTCTCCCTTTCTTTCTGCCCCTCCCCCACTCACACTTTGTCTCTCTCTCTTGCTCTCAAAAATAAATAAACATTAAAAAAACAATTAAAAAGAAAAATAAAAATGCCATAATTTAGATTCTATATAAGCGTTTCCCTAGGAAATTCATGGAAACAAGTAAAAAACTTAGAAATAATAATTAAATTCCTTCAAAGAGGAAACTGCATGCATTTTCAGTGATGGTAAACCTTCCCTTTCTGAAAATACTACAAATACTACAAATAAACTATGACCATTAGATAAAATATGGGCCAACATGTATTACACACATTCAAAATCTGACTTCCAATAGTATGATGACCCACATAAGTGTATTAAAAAGGGCATTTTCCATGAAATAATGTCATTTGGTATTCACCAAGAATACTGGTCCTTTATTGAACCAAACTATTGTTCTCGTTTATATAACTACAAATATGTATATTTATATATATGTTCTGAAAATGTTAGATTTGACAAAAATTGGGCAGAGTTTGCTAATATAAATGAACTTTCTTTCAATTCTCTAGAGGTCATTTATGAAAATGAGATTCACCATTTTGGGCTCATAGTTTTCAAAACTGTCTTCAAAGATTCAAAATGATTTCCTTGAGACTTATTTCTGGAAAACTATGATCTAAGTTTTAACTCCCTTACACAGTACAGAGAAAATACCTATGCAAAATACAATCATTTTTACTCACTTTGTATTTATTTGATAACCCTTCATTTCAGATGTCGAATTATTCACTATAAAAATTCTATAATTAGCCTAATTGCCATTCATGTATGAGAGCAAATAACAATAAGAAGGCAGCCTCAGACATGTAGACCTCCAAATTTATCTTTCTTTAAAAAAAAGCAAACAGAAATATTCACCTCAGCTGACTGACTTTTGAATCAAAACCAAAGTTTAAAAAAAATCTAATTCTCAAGAATGATGGGTTCAACAGTGAAATCAATTGAGTGTATAAATTTAGGCCTTGAAAACTGTAAATATGTTCCTGAAAAAATGTTATTTGACAATAATAATTCATAGGTAATGTAAATTTAATAACTTAAAGGAAATACTGTTTACAGGTAATATGATTGTGACATAGGACAGCCAGTAGAATCTACTATACGTGTATATAACTAATAAAAGAATTCGGTAACTTGGCTAGATTAAAAATCAATAGCAAAAGTCAATAACCTTTCTGTGTTTCAGCAGTGGTCAGTTAGAACATTTAAAATACTATTCACCATAGAAACGATCAACAGCAAATTTAAGTCAGCTGGGAAATATAGATAGAAGGGAGATATGCATGCATACTCAGTCTGTGCTTTTGAGCCACTTCTATACTATGTCATATATATATGGTATTTAGTTAAGAAGAGCTTCATGGATCTTGTAGATATAATTCATTCATTTTACTATAAATGCCTATTAAAGAGTTACATAACTTAGCAAGGGTCATTCCGCATTTTGTTTTACTGAGACATTATTCCCTAGTCTTTGCTTGACCTGTGTTATCAGTTCCAAATATTTGAACTAGTAGGGTCCCCTGATATACATCATTTCTCCTCAGTCACATTTTATCTCTTCTACCTTCATGTAACCACATACTTGTTTATATTTTCCACTCATCCAATGGTTGCTTGTTGTCTCCATCTTGTTTTTGATCTTATGATAGTTATTATACTGCTAAGAAACTCTGTACCTTTGAACATCTTCAAGTAATTTTTTTTTAAATAAGCATTATCTTGTGTAAATCTGTTAATAGTAAAATGTGTTACTGTTGGAATTTGTTTATAAAATTCTTTAGTTGCAACTTTTAAAAATTTTTATTTATTTATTTTAATGTTTACTTATTTTTGAGAGAGAGAGAGACAGAGCATGAGCGGAGGAAGGGCAGAGAGAGAGGGAGAACGGAATCTGAAGCAGGCTTCAGACTCCGAGCCATCAGCATAGAGCCCAACGTGGGGCTCGAACTCATGAACCATGAGATCATGCTCTGAGTCTAAGTCAGTCAGACGCTCAAACCGACGGAGCTGCCCAGGCGCCCCTAGTGGCAACGTTTAAATGAAAAGTTTTGTAATAATTTTCCCATTGTATTTTGGCATCTAATACTGCAGAAAAAATATCTTAGAACATCATGATTTGGGGCGCCTGGGTGGCGCAGTCGGTTAAGCGTCCGACTTCAGCCAGGTCACAATCTCGCGGTCCGTGAGTTCGAGCCCCGCGTCAGGCTCTGGGCTGATGGCTCGGAGCCTGGAGCCTGTTTCCGATTCTGTGTCTCCCTCTCTCTCTGCCCCTCCCCCGTTCATGCTCTGTCTCTCTCTGTCCCAAAAATAAAAAAAAAAAAAAAAAAAAAAAAAGAAAAAAAGAACATCATGATATTTACATTTTGTAATTCTTTTTAGAATACTGATTTTGTTTGTTTATTTGTACTTTTGTTGTTGTTTTTTTATCCTTATAATCTTTATAGTGCAAATATATTGCCAAAACTTTTGTCTAGGTACGGATTTATTTCGTCATTTTTTCCCATGTTTAAACCTATGAATCAACTCAGTTTGAAGGCACAGGTCTTGCTTTAACTCTGGTGATTATTTGAAATCTGTCAGTCTACTCATTCTCTTTCTTTTTCTTTCCAAAATATCTGTTTACATATTCTCCTTATTGCTTATCTTTCTGTAGGGATTTTTATTTGTTTACCCTTTTCTTAGACGTCTGTTTTTATCCTTCCTGTCACTGATTTCTTTAGGTATTTAATGTCCTTAAGTTATGTGACTATGCGTAGACCAACAATTGTAAGCTGGAGAATCCTATGTCCTATCTGGGCTTATGTCTCAGTTTTGCATAGAAGGACGGAGTGAAGTGGACTCTGAGTAGGCAATAACCGCTGCCATTTTAAAAAGTGAGGCAATTTCACACAATAAACCCAGATTTTGGATTTCTAATGAAAACTCAGAAACTCTGGGAGCAAAGGACTGTATTACCAAAGAAAACACTGGCCAGTGTTGCAGAATTCAATGACGACCGCCCTCTTGGGATACATTCTTGCTTCTGTTGGCTCTGCTTCCAAAGATTTTTTTATGGTTGTTTTTTTGTACCTTGTTCACTTGACTCCTTTAAATCACTTGGCCCTTGTAGGTATTTATGGGCATTACTTCTGCTGTATTTTCTCTTTCCAAATAATGCAATTTCCTCTAAACTTATTTTGAGATTCCTTTATTCTAACACTGTTATTTCTTTTGGGAGAGTTTCTACAAATTTCACTTACATATGGGTTCCAGATTTAAAATGTTTAGGGGCGCCTGGGTGGCTCAGTCGGTTAAGCGTCCGACTTCAGCTCAGGTCACGATCTCGCGGTCCGGAGTTCGAGCTCCGCGTCGGGCTCTGGGCTGATGGCTCAGAGCCTGGAGCCTGCTTCTGATTCTGTGTCTCCCTCTCTCTCTGCCCCTCTCCCGTTCATGCTCTGTCTCTCTCTGTCTCAAAAATAAATAAATGTTAAAAAAAAAAAAGACGATTTAAAATGTTTAAAATCAGTTTGACTTTTTTTCAGGAAAAAACTTTTCATTTGAAGCTTATATTTATATCTTAGCTGTATCTATCATCATCTAGAGCTAATCTATGTCATCTATATCAATGCCTATTTTTATAAATGGGAGACAATTGCAGCAGAATTCTGTTGTCATCTACAGTTACCGGATAGTAAAGAACCACACAATCTTTTCTACTTATTCCTTTGAATAAAGATTGTTTTTTAATTTGAGATATGCCAATATTTATTCATTATTTGTTATTGCTAGTAATTATTACTTACTATTTATTATTTACTAGTTACCTATCATTTTTCAGTTGGCCATACACGCTAAAACACTGTTCTGTGCTTTTCAAATATGTGCTCCTTTCAATCTCCATCCTAAGGTACATCTAATAAAAAGAATTTTTATGTATGAATCTAAATAGTAATCAGAGTAACAGTTTAGAATTCCTCTTCTTGATCATAATACACCCTGGAAACAGTTTGGTATGGGCTGAAATCCAGAGGGGTAGGAAATATCATTTTAGGTATTGTAAGTTGTAGCTTCTGTATTTATATGCTATTTTTTCTTGATTTGAGTATAATGACACAATGTTACATTCGCTTCAGGCATATAACAGTGATTCTACAAGTCTATACATTATTCCCTGCTCACCACAACTGTAGCTACCATCTGCCGCCATACGACACTATTACAATCCCATTGACTATATTCCCAGTGCTCTACCTTATATTCCCATGACTGATTCAGTCCTTAACTGGAAGTCTGTATCTCCCTCTCTTTCACCCATTTTGCCTATCCTCCCACCCCCCCCCCCCACCCCTCTGGCAACCGTCAGTTTATTCTCTGTATTATAGGGTTGGTTCTGCATTCTGTTTGCTTGTTTGTTTTCTTTTTTAAATTCCACATATCAGTGAAATCATTGTATTTGTCTTTGTATGACTTATTTCACTTAGCATGATATCCTCTAGGTCTGTCCATGTTGTCACAAATGGCAAGATCTCATTCTTTTTTTATGGCGGAGTAATATTCCACATCATGTATATACTACATCTACCTATCTACACCATATGTATACCGTATCTATTTATCTATCTATCTATCTATCTATCTAGCATCTATCTATCTATCTACCACATCTTCTTTATCCATTCATCTGTTGATGGACACCAGGGTTGTTTCCATAATTTGGCTGTTGTAGATAATGCTGTGATAAACATAGGGATACATATATCTTTTTAAATTAGCGTTTTCGTTGTCTTTGGGTAAATACCCAGTAGTGGAATTATGGGATCATATGGCAATCTACACTAATGATTTTTATTTATATTTGTCCTTAAATATATATTTCCTCTGATTTAGTCATCTTTAAAGCTGATGATATTTGAAGATGATAATGTCTTTTATGTGTCTGGATTATGAACATCATAGAAATTATAAATAACTTTTTGAAGGTACAAACATGCTGAGTGAAAAGAATTCAGTGGATCATTTACAGTTACTTCTTCAGCTACTGTTCTGGAAATAAGTTGATTTTTAAAGAAGCCAGTTCTTCCCAGGCTTTGGAATACTGTGACTTTCTTCATCCTTCAGTTAAAGTCAATGATTTGTTCAGAAGAAATAAATACTATTGGTTTAAGTAAAACGCAGAACTTCATGATGATAAAGTGCTTTGTAACAAAAATCTTCCCACAGGTAATGATTTTTCATATAAAACCATTTAAGAAATACGCGTCTTAAAAACATGTTTTGTCCCATGAAAGGTATGATTCAACCTAGTACAGAGTTATGCATTTTTCTTATTTGCACTAGCCATCTGTTTTACCTCTCCAGGAGGCAGAGCTTTCCATATTTTAGAAAATTATGATACGAAAAACTTAGAACAAAAGTTATTGGAGTGGCATTGTTCATTAAACTGAACATTTCCTAATTGAATAATTCTATTTTTCCTATTAAGCTACTTCTTTTCAGCTCCCCTTGAAATCACACAGTAATGTTTAAAAGGATAAGGGCATTTTTTGGGGAGGCACCTGAGTGGCTCAATTGGTTAAGTGTCAGACTTCAGCTCAGGTCATGATCTCGCGGTTCGTGGGTTCCAGCCTCACATCTGGCTCTGTGCTGACAGCTCGGAGCCTGGAGCCTGCTTCGGATTCTGTGTCTCCCTCTCTCTCTGTCCCTCTGCTGCTTGCACTCTCTGTGTGTCTCCCTCTTTCTCTCAAAAATAAATAAACATGAAAAAAAATTAAAAAAAGAAAATAAAAGGATTAGAGCGTTTTTAAGTGACATTTATGGAAGTATGGTTTTCATACAAGAAAACACTCCAATTTTAATTCTTTTTAATGTTTGTTTTTGAAAGTGAGAGCTTTCCCCTGTGAGCAGGGGCGGGGCAGAGAGAGAAGGAGACACAAGATTTGAAACAGGCTCTAGGGTCTGAGCTGTCAGCACAGAGCCCGCTTAGAAGGAGCCCATTCTTAGCTCCTTTTTTTGCTGACATTGGCCTCTGTCCCACACAATCTGACAGTCATGATCACCTCCAGCAGTATCACTCCATGTGCCAAAGGACAACAGCAGGGTGCTGCACAAAGGTCTCCTCAGGAGTCTCCAGGACATGCAGTTGAAAGAAGGGGACGCCTTGTTAGTGTCTTGGTAACCCTGTTTATTCACATCCCACTTTGGCTGGCCCTGCCACTGTTGTGTCGGGGCTTTGCTGGACATTTCCTGTGCTTCTGCCTAAGCTCCGTAGGCAGCAGGCATATCAAGCCTCGTTCTAATGCTAATGGACAGACTACGTGGCAGGATCTCATGGTCACTGTGTCTCTTTGTGCATTTATTATTACTGCTGTTGAGGGATAATTAGTTTTATTCTTTTCCCCCTAGTTTTAGTATGATACAATTGACACACATCTTTGCATAAATTTAAGGTATACAGCATAATGGTTTGACTTACATGTATTGTGAAGCGGTCACTGCAGTAGATTCAGTTAGCATCCATCATCTCAGAAAGATACAAGAAAAAGAGCAAAAAGAGAGAGAAAAAATCTCTTTGTGCATTTGAAGTTGAATGCAAGCGTAAGTGGCACAAAGAAAGTGGGTTAAATATCTTTGAGAAATATGAGCTCTCCAGCCATGGTGGACATGCTCAGAGCCTTCCGGGTTAGTCTAGGGCTGAGTGTTGCTTCTGGTGGCATGCCTCATTCCCCCACGGGAGCAGGGTTTTGTCCGCTGCTTCTCTTCAGCACGGTGTGTGCCTTTCACTACAGTATTTCCACAACAGCTTTCTGCACTAGATTGCCACTGAAAACCACTGAGTGAATATACAGTTACTCTGGAATGAATCAACCACGGTTTATTTGCTTAATGTCAAAGGCTTTTCTCATTTTTTAAAAAAAGTCTTCAAAATTATCTGTGATGGCCGTGTGTGTGTATGTGAGTACACACGTATATATTCATCGATATATTTCTGGGTAATTCACGCTGAAATGGTTTTTAATTTGTTTGTTTTTTCTTAACCAAGATCCATTAAGCAAAAAGGAAAGCTAAAATTGTGTGTAAAGAAGCTATTTCTGTTTCTGAGCTTATTCATTTATGTAACAGTGTGAGTAAGCTGCTGACTCAGAAGACTTCATGCTTAAATGATCTTATAGAAAGGTTTACACATTTTAATTTTAATCGTATTAGCTGTCATATTCACAGATTTTTAAAGTTGCATACTAAAACATTTACATAATATTTTTCCAGAAGAAAGGTTTATATATACACGAATATATATAACACATGTTTATTATATATGTATATATATATGTGTATATATATGTATATACATATATATGTATGTATATATATACATATATACACATGTATATACATATATAATTTATATGTAAGAATTAAGAATTTGTTGGTTGTCAGGGAGAAAAGATTTCAGAATTGTATTTTCATTTCTACTTTTCAGATTAGCCAGTGAAACAAGACAAAATATAATTAAGAAATTATATTCATATAATATTTTATTCAACATATGAAGTGGATACACTCATTCGTAATATATTCTTATTATCTTTAGTCCCATTCCAAAGGAGGAAGAATCTATCCTGTGTTTTCTTTTGCTCTTGATCCTTTTCTCTCTCATCTCCTGCTGGATTTTATTTTTTCCCCAAAGTAATAGGTCTTATTTTTTTCATACCTTCAAATTCTCCTGCTTTATCTGCTCATTCCTCGCTATATACACAGATTTCAGTTACCTTTTCCTCAAACAAAGTCTCCTTCAATCTTACAGTAAATCAGCTCACTCTCTCTTCTTTTCATTATAGAACTTTGAGAAGGTCTTTGCTACTTTGACTAAGTGTTTTTCACCCACTGCTTCCTGGCCCCATCAGACTCCACTGACTTTTCAAAGATTACCTATAACCTTTGACTTAACACAACTGTGAAATCCAATAATCTCAAATGCATATTAACTCTGCTTATTACTGAAGTCATTTATTTTTCAAAGCAACTAAATTAAAAAAATTTTTTTTAATGTTTATTTATTTTTGAGAAAGAGAGGGACAGAGTGCAAGCCGGGGAGGGGCAGAGAGAGAGAGAGGGAGACACAGAATCTGAAGCAGGCTCCAGGCTCTGAGCTGTCAGCATGGAGCCTGATGCGGGACTCGAACGCACAAACTGTGAGATCATGACCTGAGCCGAATTCAGATGCTTAACTGAGCCACCCAGAAGCCCAAAAGCAACTAAATTTAGAAAGTAGCATGTCTTAAGTACTCTGGAAACTGGTGTTATAAAGATACTGCTCATTGACTGAAGGAACTTAGAGTTCAGTGAGGACAATGGACATGAAACAAGCATGAAATGTAAGGTAACAACTCATAAAGGTTTATTTTCTTGACAGAGGCACAATACTCGTTATATGCTAATCAAGAATGTTTACTTATATAGGAACATGAATATTTTCTAATGTAAAGAATTCCATAATTTATTGGAACTTAAGGATATGTTAGACCTGGAAAATGATATTATTTACAAAAACTTTGATTTCTTAGATATAAACCATGAATTTTCAATTCAGTAACTGTTTAACATAAGCAAATAACAGCATCACACTTTTAAAAAATTAAGGCAAGTTGTTTAATTCTCCAAATAACTGTTTTTCTATGCCATGGAAATGCACGTGTTACACCTTCTAGAATTCTCTCATAGTTTGTTAAAACCTGATTATTATCTTTCAAATGCTTAAATCCATATGACACATGGTCGAGAATTCTGTAATATTTAGTGTCTTTGTATTTGTATAGAGATATAGATAAATAAATAGATAACACACAGTTTCCTAGGTAAAGTGATACATGTCATTTTAAGAAGTCAGGTGGTTACCCATTTTAAAAAATTTGTATGCCCTATGATAAATCAAACTCCGATTATTTCAGGAAGGGAAATTTTATAAACCTACAGAGGAAGGAAAACCTAGAGCTCTTATGAAGACAGTGTAAGTAAGATCCTACACTGAAGACTCTGAATAATGGGTCAAGACCGAAATCTCCTTGAAAAACAGGAATTTTCCTTGATCATTTTTATAATCTGTGTAATACAGAACCTTGCATAACTGTGCAGGAAACAAACCCACAAAACACTAAGTGCCTGCTGGAGTTGTGCTCCCATCTGAATAATGTGGCCCCAAGCAGTTTCTTTACAATTCACCAAAAGTTTGTCATGTGTTTTGGCTTTCATGGGCACAGCTGATTGACCAAACTCTTTAGCCAACAGACATTGTCTATATAGGCTAGATATCCAGAGCCCATAGACGGTGAGGTGACTGAGTTTGAGAACTCTGCTCGTATGAAATGGAGACTATAAGGATACTCATTCATACCTCTCTTTTGACTTCAGGAGAGAGGAGTACAATAAGGAACTGTATTACAGAATCAAGGATAATGGTAGAGTCAAAAACAGGAAAGAAACTTGGTCATAATTACTGGGAAATCAATAGAGTGGGAGGAATCAAAAACTGGCTTCTAAAAAGATGGCAGGCAGGTGTCCAGGGTTTCTTTTGGGTCACAAGGGTAGTCATAGTAACTGGAATGGTTTCAATTGTTGTTTCAGTTCTCCAAGGCATCAAAAGATGTTTGGATTTTCTTAGTTCGTTGTGTTCGGATAATAAGTGCCAAACAGTTTACCTGGCCACGTCCTGTTCCTTACAACTTGAAAATGCCTAATGCAATATTTATGCACTATTTAGAATTGAATGGACACTCTACTGTTGTCTCACGCATTGGAACAACAGGCCAACCTTACACCATATTATTAACATATAGCTTTATGCTTCTTCTAGTACTTTCCCATCAGCAATGATTATACTTTTGCCAAATAATATGCAAAGCATTATGTGCTATTGGTTGAAATTCTGTGCTTCTTTATGTAAGCTGATAATGTAAAAATGCATTACAAAGAAGCCTAACCAATTAGAAGGACTTTTATAATACAGATGCTCTTAGAAAAGTTAGAGTTTAAATGAAAACATCTGCTTTTATTGTATTTTTTATAAATTCCAATAAAACTATAGAAACAAACATGATTTTTGCTAGATGGGGTCTAAATTATTGGAGATTGGATATTTTTGTAAAACTTGGTTGTGTGCATTTGAAATTTTATGTTATCACATGAATCACCAGAAGCAAATTTACGTTATGCAAATTTATTTGGGGGGAATTTTTGAGGTTTTAGCTGTTGTTTTTGCACTTGTTCCCCAACCCACAGAGGTAATTAAATAGTATGACTATAGGGGCGCCTGGGTGGCTCAGTTGATTAGGCATCTTACTTTGGCTCAGGTCATGAACTCTAGATCTGTGAGTTTGAGCCCCGACTCTGTGCTGACAGCTCAGAGCCTGGAGCCTGCTTTGTATTCTGTGGCTCCCTCTCTCTCTGCCCCTCCCCCGCTCATGCTCTGTCTTTCTCGTCTCTCAAAAATGAATAAACGTTAAAAAAATTTAAATAGTATGATTATAAAGGGGAAACCTTTATCTGAATCATTTCTTTAAAAATGTTTTTTTATATTTGAGAGAGAGAGACAGAGCGTGAGTATGGGAGAGACAGAAACAGAATCCAAAGCAGACTCCAGGCCCTGAGCTGTCAGCACAGAGCCCTTATAATGTAAGCCTAAATCGTAGGCTGAACCGAAGTCAGACGTGTAACCAACTGAGCCACCCAGGCGTCCCTGAAGCATCTCTTTAAATTGATGTTTCACTTGGTAGCAGAGCATACAATTTTGGTATCTCATGTTATCTAGCACAGCATCTCAATCATATTAATGTCTTAAGAATGTAGACTTATGGACTCTATTCTTTGCATTATTTTGGACTGGTTTTTACTTCCCCATGTGATGTGCTCCTATGCCCACCATCAGTCTGTTAATATCCTTTAATGAAAAAAATGCATTTTTCAATTTGGTAAAGCTCACATTGGTTTCTGATTTTTTGCTTTTGACACCTAATGGTGTCCCAGTGATTGAGACAGTCATTATTTGCACAGTAAGATCAGGAATTCAAAGTAAAATGGAAAAAAGTCACTCAGTTACTCAGAGACATTTGATTTCATACAGGTGATACCCATTTGTGGTGTTAAAGTTTGACTAGAGGTCTAACATAAGATATCCTACGTCACTGTTTTAGATTAGTTGAATTTAATTATTAACCCAACTCAAGGGTATTAGCATTTTATTGCTCCTAGACAGTACCCTCTCTATTAATTATTATAAATAAATTAATGATTTTTAATAGAACATGATTATTAATATTAATAGATTATCAATAGATTATTATTAATGATTATCTATAGATTATTATGATTATTATAGAACATGTGATTTCTTCCATTTTTCAGTTATATTTTTATATTTTAAACTGATAATTCTCTACTTGAAATGTGAATTAAACCCCTTAAGTGTTCTTATGCTCATTTTTTTTTTTTTAGAATGGTATTAGAACCTTCTTGAAGAAATTGCTACATACAAAATCCTTGACAGGTAAATGTCACAAAAAGCATCTCTGACATTGTAGCTTCAAAAAAAATCATAAAAATATCTTTGAAGTAAAAATGAGGGGAAAAGGCAGCAAGAGAAATAGACCAAAAAAGTTAAGAAAAACTGAACAAATAGGAGAGAGAAAAATAGATTATATGGCATATAGGATCATATAATACTTTTTAAAAATTTATGTTTTACATTTTTTTTAATTTAAAGGAAGAATTTTTATGTCTGAAAAATGGAATAGAAAACAAACTTTAGAAATAGACACAACATGTAGTTCAGTTGGAAAACAATTAGTTGCAGGATTTAAAGTAATGACATCAAATGGAAACAAAAATTTATTAATTTACAAACTTCTTCCCCGAGATTTTGTGGTCCTGGTCTTAAGCAGAAAAATTTGTTATATGAATGTACATTTATACTTAGACTATGAAGGAGCATTTTTATGAATGTCTAAAATAATTTTATTTTTTATTGTGATCTTTTTTTGTTTCAAGTTTTTATTTAAATTCTGGTTAGTTAACATGTAGTATAATACTGGTTTTAGGAGTAGAATTTAGTGATTCATCATGTACATACAACATGCAGTGCTCATCACATGTGCCTTCCTTAATACCCATCACCCATTTAGCCCATCCCCCACCCACCGCCCCTCCAGCAACCCTCAGTTTGTTCTCTATAGTTAAGTGTTTCTTATGGTTTGCTTCCCTCTCTCTTTTTTTCCTCCCCATATATTTATGTTTTGCTTCTTAAATTCCACATATAAGTGAAAGCATATGGTATTTGTCTTTCTCTGACTGACTGGTTTCACTTAGCATAAGGCACTCTAGCTCCACCCATGTTGTTGCAAATGGCAAGATTTCATTCTCTTTGATGGCTGAGTAATATTCCATTGTGTGTGTATGTATATATATATATATATATATATATATATATACATACACACACACATATATATGTGTGTATATACATACATACACACACACACACACACACACACACACACACACACACATATATGTATATATATACACCACATCTATGAAGGACCATTCAGAATTTTCAATGTAAAAAAATATAGAATTTTAACCATTCTAAAAATGTTAAATTGTACACATTGAATCATAAATGAGAAAGCATATTGCTTTATTATACAGTAGAAATGCTATTAATCACAGCAAAATAACCATTTAATCTTAGGAAAGACATACTAAGCAGAAATTTTTGTCTCCTGTTGGCCATTTTACATTATAACACTGAGCACTTAAAATATAACTACTTGAAGGCTAAATGAAACATCTTGGGGAAGACACTGTGTGATAAGAAATAACATCTCATGAAATCTAAACAACAATACTAGAGCTGTCCCAAATCTCCATTTTGTCAAATGAAATCCAGAGGGATAATTGAGACTTAATTCTTTAAATTCGAGGACAGATTGGTATTTAATATGGTTAAGGTATCACTAAAAAGGTATAAAAGAAAGAAGTGTGATTTATTTTTTCATCAGTCAGGGTCTCAGGAGGTAACAAAGTCAGGTAATTTATTTAAATGGAGAGAGTTTAATAAAGGGACTACTTACAGAAGAGTACACAGGGCTAAGGAAAAAGAAAGAGATGTTGATACATGCAGGAATTAGCAATGGTGTCCTCTCTTAGCACTCCTGGGACTAGACCTTTCAGGGGAGGAAATGGAGCTACAATTACCTTGTCAAATCACCAACCATGGAAGACAGTCTGCCCTGCAGGAGCTACAATCACAGAAGAATGTAGTTGTGTTCAGAGAAGCTCCCTGAGACAAGGCATGGAACGACAACAACAAAATGCCCCTAGCTTTGTCTCTCTCTGGTTGTTTTGTACATAGCTTACATTGGTAGAACCCAGTCTCAAGCCAGCCAGCAAGGGAGCCTGTATGTACAGCCTCCAAGGACACAGAGAGGGGAGAATACAAGTGAAAAATTCCTTGAGAGAGGGGGAAAAGGGAAGGAGCAGCATGAGAAAGAATCAGCATCGCTATTGAGAATAGGCTTTTGCATTGGATTATGAAATTGTCTTCCTGCATCTTTCTCATTCATACATTCAATCAAATCTTGTTAAGTTTATCAAGTACCTACAGAAGACAAGGCCCTGGACTTCCATTTCATATTAAAAGATTTACATGGGCATGGAGGCTCTTGATTTTCTTAACATTGACAGCACATTTGATCATATCACGAGCAATATTTACAGACAGTGTAAGGGATTATGCAACCAAAAAGTGGGCTTTTGTGAGAACTTATAGGATGTAACTAATAATGACAAAAATAGTAAAGCATATGATTTCTTTCCATAGAAGATGCATCTAGTCTACGTAACATGCTTTTTTTGGTGCATGTATTGACAATAATTGTGTGTGTGTGTGTGTGTGTGTGTGTGTGTGTGTGTGTGTGTGTTTTTAAGAAATAGAGAAAATAAAGAGAAGAGTAAGCTGTCAGATGATAATTATATTTTAAACTAGAAATGAACTTAGACCCACTAAAGAAATTGTGTGCATCATGTACTGTGTGCAAACACCATTTAAGTATTTTACATCAAGGAGGGGACTTAAACTGGAGGGGGCAGGCTTTAAAAATAGAATAGTACCCACATAGGCAGAAAGGAGCAAAGGAGCGTTAGCACAATTTGATTTAATATCAGACATGAGATTAGTATCAGTAAGAATTATTCTTTACAATAATAGTCAAGTCCATTATATTCTGAATGGGAATGATTCTTCTTATAATACATAATTTTATGTTATGGCCAATGGCTGTCTATGAGATGAAAAGTAAGTAGTTGATGGTAATGGTTGGACCAAAAAATGAGTAAAATAAATAATTGTTAAAATTGAAAACATGATTTAGTTCAATTGCTGGAATTTCTATTGAATTAGTACATTTATCAGGTAGTCTTGTGAAAATACACCTAATTGAAGAATTAACTGTAGCATATTCTTTTCCTATATCTTTCCTCAACATGCTACCTTTCCCACCATTTATTTCCTCTTTTACTGAAATAAATATGATGGTATACTTTTGTATAACTTTCACTGAATATATAAGAAATAAGAAACAGTATTTGTAAGGTTGAATGACCTATGGATGTGACTATAAGGAATCATTTACAGTATATTGGGTTGAGGTAAGTCTTTGTAATTATTTTTTAATTTATATTCTAGCCGGACAAACTGACTTTTGCACCTTTTTTTATTTTTATTTTTTTTTATTTTTTTTTTTTATTTATTTTTGGGACAGAGAGAGACAGAGCATGAACGGGGGAGGGGCAGGGAGAGAGGGAGACACAGAATCGGAAACAGGCTCCAGGCTCCGAGCCATCAGCCCAGAGCCTGACGCGGGGCTCGAACTCACAGACCGCGAGATCGTGACCTGGCTGAAGTCGGACGCTTAACCGACTGCGCCACCCAGGCGCCCCTGCACCTTTTTTTAAAAAAAAAAAGTTTATTTTTGAGACAGAGAGAGAGAGAGAGATAGCATGAGTTGGGGAGGGACAGAGAGAGAGAAAGAAGGGAGAGAGAGAATCTCAAGCAGGCTCTCTGCTCTACACAAAACCTGGCGTGGGGCTTGAACTCATGAACCGTGAGATCATGACTTGAACTGAAATCAAGAGTCAGACACTTAACTGACTGAGCCACCCAGTGCCCTGACTTTTGTACTTTTTTAAGCCCATTGTCAATATTTACAGAAGGAAAGAGTGTTCTTTTAAGTTTTGTTTTTGCAACATTGAAAAGAATATGACCAGTGACCAATTTCAGATCAACCACTGGGCAAACATTGCACTAATGGTTAAAAGTGGAATAGAAACATTAAGTCTAAAGGCATGACCCCGCAATCTCAGATCACTCAACACTTTGAGCACATTAAACCTGAATTTTTCTCCAGCTTTTCATGCAGGAAAGTTATTTTCTGTTTATTTATTATGCTGTCTGAGGTGTTTCCTAGACATTTTACCCAGTGAGTTTCAATTTTACAACTTAATTTACAGTAGGTCATCAGATTTAGCTTCAAGGATATGTATTTGACATTATAATTTTTACATTTATAATTTCATGGTATAGGTTTTTAAATCTCTGACCAAAAAAAGCCACAAAAGTGAAATATAAATTCTATGGTTTATTTTTCACCAGAGTATTATTTTCAAAAGTCAAGTTGTAAATAATACCTAAATGCTGAGAAGCAACATACTGAAATAATCAGCTGCTGAATTTGGATGTGAGTAAGGCTTAAAATTCAAAAGTGTCATAGTATAATTTTATTTGCATTATAAAATATACAGAGGCCAGCTTTATTCATATTTATGTTTTTATTAACATTTTATATTATCCATATTTATGTATTTTATTAACAGAAATCTAAAGTTATGGCTTTCTATTTTTCATCAATATTTTCAGAAACCCAGAATTCACTTGCAGGTATTGCCAACATAAAGCTTTTGTTATATCTTCTAGAAAGAAAACCCTGAGACCAGGATTTGAATGCAAAGTTTTTGTTTTGTTTCTGTTTTTTTTTTTTTTTTGGAAGAGTGTAGGACACAGGTTGATGATTAGTTTTATGAGTTAATTTGGCTAGGTTATAATGCTGATGTTGTTTGTTCAAATACAGTCTAGATATTGCTGTGAAAATATTTGAAAGATGTGATTAACACTAAAATCAGTAGATTTTGAATAATTGCCCTCCTTAACATGGGTGGGCCTCATCCAAGTAGTTGAAGGCCTTGAAAGCAGTCAGAGGATCCAGGAAGGGGAAGCAATTCTGTTTCCATGTTACAACATAGAAATTCTGCATGAGTTTTCCAGCCTTTGGACTCAAGACTCCAACATCAACTCTTGCCACAATTTTGAGGCTGCCAGCCTGCCTTGAAAATTTTGGACTTGTTACCCCCTCCCCCCGCACTCACGTGAGCTAGTTCCTTAAAGTGTCTGTCTACCTATCTATCTATCTATCTATCTCTATCAATGGATCAATCAATCTATCAATCTAGCTATTTCTGTGTAGTTGGAAAGTGTGATGAATACAACTGGAAAGGAAGTTGACAAGTCATAAAGGAAGGGAAGGCAGCCAACAAAGAGCATATTATTAAGGCAATAACCAAAGTAGGCAACTGCAATGTAATTTCTGTAGAGAAACTCAAGGATGTCATTTAGATACATGCCTCAGAATCATCTCACCCAAGATAAGGAGGCTGAGATACTTAGATACAATCTTCCAAGTGTCACTGGTTGGGGGCTGCTTCTAGGAGCTGTTAATTCCTCAGCACCTCTATCTGTCTGTCCCCATAGACAAAGCAGCCCCCATAGTCCTGAAGAAAAACTTCAGAGAGAGAGATGTCTATGCTGGTAGTTGGGAACCAACCTAGGATACATACAATGTATAAGGTCTGCAGGTTGTGAGCACAGCACTGTGACAGCCATGGGGGTACACTACTCAAATCTCCTTTCAAGACAGAACCTGCCAAGAGGAATGAAATTGTGGATACTCTCCAGCTGCAGTACCTTTAGCATCTGATGCAGAATTCTGGCAAAGGACACACTCCCTTTGAGTAGCTCCAGCGACTCATTGAGCATGGCAGGAATAGTAGGGTCTGGCCATTTATGCCCCCCACTAGACTTTCTAAAGGAAAATCTTTGCTCTGAATTCCCACGTTCAGCTGACTGTGATTTTCTGAAGTGTGGTAACATGGTTTGAGTCTTTTTCTACCCGACCTTCCTTTCTTCCCCCTCTCCTTTCACAGACGATAGACATATATCATGGTCTGAGATCTTTCTTCCTTATTCCTGCTAATTCTCCACTTTATCATGTATTAGCCCCAATAAATGTCTTGCATTTCTAACTCTGCTTTGGCCTCTGTTTTCTGGAGGAAGTGTGAAGCAGTTTGGACTGTCTTCAGATTTCTTACAGAGTATCGCACTGATTTATAATGTTGATGACATTATTTTGATGGGGCAGGATTATTAAGAGGTGGCTAACATGCTCAGTAAGACACATGTGCTCCAGAGGATGAGAGATAAATGGTTCAAAGATCCAGACACCTGCCCTTTCAGTGAAGATTTTAGAAATCCAGCAGTAGGGGCATATCAAGATATCTCTTCCAAAGCAAAAAGCAAATTGCTGCATTTTGCAATCCCTACTATAAAGTAAGAAGCATGATGCTTTCCAAACTTCTTCAGGTTCTAGAAAAAGCACATTCAACATCTAGTAATACTTCTTATATGTGGGGTGAAATAGAAGACTCATATTTGAGAAGAGCCTGGCATAGGAAAGGGCAGTGAAGCAGGTTGTGGTCCAATCAGCCTTGCTGACTTGACAAGATAAATGACTCTGAACATGAGGAGAAGGCAGGTTTTGTTATACAATGGAGGCAGGGAGGGGTATGCGTGGAACTCCTACTACTCCCTTGCCTGACTGTGAGTGGACATAAATAACAAACCTTCCCGCAAAAGAGTATATTAACCAATGGCCCAGATGTCCTCAGAAATGAGGGTTTAAGTAGCTCTCCCAGGTAAGACAAGAACTGTAGAGGTGAAAGGTCAGAATTAGACGAACTCAGAATGGATAACGCAGGAGGGAGAGGATGAGTATTAGGTGTAGTCCGGGACGATCTGCAATCATGAGAGCTTTACTTCTTTCCACTACCCTCCCTTTTCCAAGTTCCTCTCAAGAAATAAGGATCACAGAAGTTGCTACCCAATGTGTAAGAAGGAGTGGATTTGCGTGACACAAGATGTAGTCTGTAGCAGCTCTGAAGTACAGCTCTCTCCAGTTACACGTATAGTAAACTGCTTGATACTATCCTAGAGTCTATTGGACCTTGATTTTTCTCAACATTTTCTCTCTTTGCTTTTTAGACTCAATAATTACTTTCTCCCTCCCTCTCTCTTCCTCCCTCCCTCTCCCTCTCCCCCTCTCTCTCCCTGTCTTCCATTTCACATTTATTCTATCATCTCTAATGTCTTAAGACCTCTAACTGTATTTTATATTTCAGATAGTCTCCTTTTCATTTCTATAATATTTATTTGGTGTTTAAAAGTTGTTTCTATTTTTTTCTGCTAAAATTTACCAGTGCTATCATTATGACCACCTTTTTCTCTAAATCCCTAAACATTCAAATTTTAATAGTTTTGAAGACCTGTGTGATGATTTCCTCACCAGGGTCATCTTGTGGTTGATTTCTATTATTTTCTTTTGCACATGGGTCATATTTTCCTGTTGCTTCTCATATCTAGAAATTTTTAACTGCTCATGTAGTGTGTATGAAGGTTACCAAGACTCCAGAGTCTGCTACCTTCTACATAGTTCTATTCATTCTGGCAGTTAATGTGGCTCAGTTCAAACTCTAAACAGTCTCCCTGTGGTGAGTAGCAGGCGAGATTTCAACTCAGGTTCTTTATCCTTTCATTTATTACTTAGAGGTTGTCAGTTTACTCTATGCAGATATATAATTCAGGAATCAGCCCCGAATTTGGATACAGTTTAAAAACTGATTTTGTGGTTCCTTTTACTGTGGCTACTTCCCACTGGAAATTCTCCCCTTAGTTGACTTGCAATTGTTTTGGCAGCCCCGAGCTCTATCTTTCTGACTCTTCAAGGCATTAAATATTTCTGAGCATTTCCACAGTGTGAAGTTTAAAGAGTGTATACCAGTGAAAAGCTACACAAATCTCAATCTTACAAAGTGCAGTTTCTTGTTTAAAGGGTAAAATTTACTTCCATTTCTACCTGCATTCGTCATTCTCCAGTACCATCAATTATTTTTTTTCCCAGAGACTACAATCAATATCTGCAGGAGGGCAAATCCAATATAAGCTATTTTGCCATTTTGATGAGCAAAATGAGTCTGTTCATACCAATGCAATTGATAACATCTTTTCTCTTAGAGCTATCATTTTATTATTTTTTCTATTTGTTTCACTTGTTTCTTTTACATTTTACCTCCATCCTTATATTTTACTGAATAATCAAATAATCCATCATTAACTTTATCATTATGTTTTCCTTTTTATTATAATAATCACAAGTTATTTATTACCTTACTATATATTAGTGGTCATTCTAAAGATTGCCTCATGCATCCATGGCTATTAAAGTTTAATATAAATAATTTTACCACCTCATAAACAATGTCGGGATTTTATAACTCTAATTCACTTTCACTACCACCTAATTTTTGTGCTAATATTCTTGTGCATTTAATTCTTCATATGTTTTACATTAGACACAATTTGTTAGTTTTGCTATATACAGTTAATAGGCACTTATGTATACCAACACATTTTCTCTTTCCATTCCTCTTTATTCTTTATGTATATATGTGCTTCAGTCTAGCACTGTTTTTTTTTCTGCTTGAAACTTTTCCATGAGTATTACTTTTAATTATCTCAGTATTTTTTGATAGAAAGTATCTTAATTTCCTGTCGTTTTCCAGTTTGTTTTCACTGAATATTGAAATAGAGGTTGAGATTTATTTTAGTTTATCACTAAAAGATGCTATTCCGTGGTCCTTTGACTTACATCATTTGTGTTAAAAGTCTACTATAAATGTTATGGTGCTTCCTTGGAGAGAATGTGTCTTCCCTTCTGTAGCTACTTTTATATATTATTTGTTTTTCATTTTCCTCTGTTTAAATATCATGTACCTAAATGTATACTAATATGGCTTCTTTTCAGTGTCTCCTAAGTCTTCTCTTTTTAGAGCTGCAATTACATAGGTGGTTGACATTTTAACTGTTTTTCTTTTTGAAAAAAATATTTCATTTCTTCGTATTTTAGTCTTTTTTCTGTCTTCTTCATCTAAACATTTTCTGTTGACCTGTCTTTCAGTTAACTATACTCTCTTTTACTGTGTCTAATTTTCCTTGACCCTATCTATTAAAAATTATAACTTACGGTAATTTTAAATTATGTCATTTCCATTTTATTCTTAATTTTTTTGACTCTGAATACTTTCCAACTCATATCTTATATATCTTTTGGCTGTTTTGATGATGAAAACCATAGTTAAATGCAAGGTTTTTTTTTAATGTTTATTTTTGAGACAGAGAGAGACAGAGCATGAGCAGGGAAGGGGCAGAGAGAGAGGGAGACACAGAATGTGAAGCAGGCTCCAGGCTCTGAGCTGTCAACACAGAGCCCGATGCAGGGCTTGAACTCGTCAACTGTGAGATCATGACCTGAGCCGAAGTCAGACGCTCAACCGACTGAGCCACCCAGGCGCCCCTTAAATGTAAGTTTTATTATGATAACCCCAATATCTGGGTCATTTATATTCTTTATTACTTCCATTTTCTCTATTATGTCCTGGGTTTTAATTATTTCTTCAATCCCTTGTCATAACTGTGAATTAAAAACTATATACCATTTAATAATTTAGCAGTGGTGGGTAACATTACTTTCCCTCTTCATTAGGGAGATAGAATGGAGGTGGGTCCCCTTAATCTAACCAAGAATCCACAAGACTCCAACTTGCATTAAAGTTTGATAAGGATTTGTCCACTTGTAGTTTGTCCCTCACCTCCCTTTCTCTAGGGTGTAGCCTTCCAAGGATTGCAAACCCTAGGGAAGTCACAGTGGCCACTCTACCATGCATCTGTTCTCCTGAGTAGTATGAGGTTGCTTAAAACTACATCCTGCTCTTCTGAATGTTTAGCTTGGCTTCTATTTAAACTGCTTTCTGCCCGGCTTTAGAATACATCATTTTGTCACAGTTAAACCAGCAGAGAGATCGATTCTCCAATATTCCTCCTTATTTAACCTTCATGTCTCCAGTTTTTATATTTTCAGACTCAAAAAACTTCCATAATTTCTGCCAGTTTTCTGGTGTTTCATAGTGGAAATTACCTGACTTGTTTGCTGCGTCCTCAGCCTCTTGACCTCAGCCCAGTATCTGCAAATACTGAAAGAATACAGCCACTTCAGAATGTTGGCTTTCCTCTCTGTGCAATTCAATCATCTGCATGACTTTCTCATTCGAAGTTCTGGTCATCTCAACAATTCTCTCATCCCTTCAAGCACCTAGATTTTCCTTTCCTTTCCTTTCCTTCCCTTTCCTTTCCTTCCCTTCCCTTTCCTTTCCTTTCTTTCCCTCTCCTTTGCTTTGCTTTGCTTTCCTTCCTTCTTCTTCTTCTTTTTTTGCTTTTTTTCTAGTTGTCATCCAAGGAAGGTGTACTATGGCCACTTTATCATAGCCTTGAGTGGTGCTTTGGTATCCTATTTTAAAAAGAACAAAACAATTTGAAATAAGAATATTTCAAAATATCTTCTCCAGCTAGTAGTTTATGATGGCACCTTATAAACATGAAGTGAACACATCAAACAACTGATAAGTTTTTGTTAAATTAGATTATGCAAATCAACCTTCACTAAAGTGCACGGTTTCTTAGAGCTATAAAAGCATGTGTGTTCTTTTAAAGATTTTGTTGTCTCCATGAGTTAGATCTCCACGGATTGCACTTCTTTTAATGAAATTTTCATTGCCTTTGTGCCTACTTAGGCAATAGATTAAAAAAAAACATGTTTTTTTTTTCCTGTTAATGCTGTGGGCTGATAATTTCCTCTTGTCACAGCTGCTAATTGTTTAGGAAAGATCTTTAAAGTATCTGAACATTGGTAGAAGTATAATTGCTTCAGTGATTTTTTGATTTCCAAGCCATTTATATCTTGAACGTCTTCTACTTCGGTATCTTTAAGTACAATTAGATAGTCTGACATGTCCTTGTTTTTAAAGAGATGAGATAATGTGCACACTCTAAATTTGTTCTTTGGGAGATAGATATCAGTTACTAGTGTCTCACATTATATTTCAGTCAATATAATGTTATCTTTTGATCACTCTAAAGCAACTTGTCTTTGCTTTTTTTCATAATTTACTGTTTTTGTGAAGAATGCCAACTCTTCACAATTTTACACTTGCCAATAAGTATGAAATTAATGTCTTCAAGTTCGTAATGAGGGAGGATTTCTGTCTTTTTTGCTCCTTCCTCATCAGGGAATCTGGGCTGAAAAAGATGTGACTTCAATTAATGTGAACATTCAAGATCTTTCAGTTAATGTCAAATGGGACCTCTAGGTGTCACTGTTCCATTTGTAAACTGTTCTGTAGACACTCAATCGCCGTTTCTCATCCAAAGATCTATATAAATAGTTAACCACCTTCTTACTAAGAAGTTTTCAAATGTTTATTGATTTATGAACACTGGACTTATTGTACTTATAAGAGAGATAAGCGGGAGTATTGTTAAGATTATACTTTGTCTCTACCATGTGAAAATAAGACTCTAATGAAAGGTTCTTTCATAGACTTTGATTTCCTGTAATAACTAATTACAAATGAAAGAGGCACTTAAACAGCAAAATAAATGGTGCCATAAAATAAAGAAGCTCTCATAAAACAAAAAGATAGGGCTATGTCAAAGGGACAAAGGGACCACCTGAAAGAACTATCAATAGCCAAGCTGGAATAATTTGAGCAAAAAATAAATAATATAGTACTGAGTTATATCTCGAAGTATGAAATAAATATATATGAATCCATGTTGGTATAAATACATAAATCACTATATAAATAGATACGGGAGGATGGGTAAATCTTCCTTACAGAAGAATTCCAAATAATTTATTTAGATACTCTAATTTTTCTCAACCCCCCTGAGTGCAAGCTGGAATCTGTGACTTCCTTCAAAAAACCTAGAATGTGTAAAGAGGAAAAAAAGTAATTTTACAGTAGAAAAACCCAACAAACATTGCTTTGGTCAAGAGATAAAAGTTAACATCATCAGTCATAAGTCATGTTGATAGTATCTTCATATAATGTGATAAGAAGGTTGCCTCACCTCTGTGGTATCTGTTTAAAAAACCTATAACCCTACTGTAACCATAAAAAATCAGATAAGCCCAAGTTGAAGGTGATTCAACAGAATACCCAACCAGTACTCCTCAAAACTCTCAAGATCATGAAGAACAAGGAGGACTGAGAAACTATAGCAGGCCAGAAGAAACTGAAGAGACATGATACCTATAATAATGTGTTATCCTAATGGGCTTCTAGAATGGAAATAGGACATTAGGGGAAACACTAATAAAATTTGAATACAGTCTGGAGTTTAATTAAAAGAAATGAAATAAAACATTACATGTGGCTTAACAAGCCATAGTTTGACTAATAGTGTATGTATTATATAGAAAAATTTTGAGCATTTGTATATATATTAATATGGAGAGTTTTGAGTTGCACAGGCATAGAATTAATAAGTTATAGTTTTTACCTTTGTTAAATTTAATTTCTATCATCTTCCTGTAGATTATGTAATAGTGATCATTGATATTTTTTATAGGCGAAGTGGGATTTAATAGAGGTACCATGCACAAATCACCATCTGTATAAATATGCCAAACAAAAATCATAATACTCATGGCAGTTTTATCACGTCAGTAACAGAGAAGGCACTCATCAGTCTCTAGTCCCACACTTGGTTATCACTATAGCAATAACACAACAAACTAGCATTAAACCAGAAGTGTCCCCCGTGCCCAGAACTGAGATCTAGATCATTATTTTTATCCTTATCTACAATTTTTGTTCTAGAAAAAAAAAAACTTAAAGATGGAAAAAATAAAACTTAGTGGTTAAAAATTTATTTGAGTATTACTTTGGATGAGAATTTCCATCTCCTATTGTGTATGTATATATACACCTATTTGCCTATCATACTTTTTTTAACACCAACCTCACCATGCTGTGTGATGTCTTATCCAATTTAGCTTTCTTTTCACAATGGAATGTTTGTAATAGTGAATTTATTTTCTTAAACTGATTTTTGAGGGAGTCATATCCAACACAATACTAACTGTCAGATTTGATTCACTCAAGTCAGATCTTACCTAGCATTAAGGTTTACTAATAATTTCAGGGATACAATCAAAAGGCATTGGCAGAGAATTCAAGAGCAGCTCTCCAGATCTTATCTTCCTTGATTAGACACCCACTCACTGGTGGTGGTATCTCAATGTAAGGTAAAATTTATTATCTCATATAGTGGGAACATTTAGTTTTTGAAACTTACCTATTTTATACCCTAGTCAGCTAGCTTTTATGACATTTTCTAAGGTGTCATGCCCATAAATCCACACCTCTTAGTTTTGTTTATCATAAATGATCCTAAAGTTGGGACCTGCAACTAAGATATATTTTATCAGGCTCTTTTAATTGTTCCTCTGATTATGCTAATAATGTTAACATAATTAGTCTAACTGCTATGATGTCAATTATCAGCATGTTTATAAAGAAACTACACTAGGCCATCTGCAATCTTTTTTTCTCAAGAAATCCCCTCAGTATTCAAGAAAGAAATGAATCATCGGTCAGTGCTTCAACCTTTTTTCTCCAATGCCATTCACAAAATTAATGGGAGCACTATTTTCAGAAAAGTAAATTCCTGTTTATAACTACAACTTTTCACCAAGATTTCCTTAAATCCTACCAACTCTCCAATCAAATTATAATTATTTAAGCCATTAAACCATTTTCCAGGGACAGTATGTAATTTTATGTTAATCAATTATTAGAAATTAACATATCTTAAAATGTGAAAGCAGATGGAAATAAAATGATAAAAAATAGATCATGATTGATCATAAAAAATATTGAGGCTTTGCTAATGAGTTTAAAATGACAGATTCTATTAAGTTATTGTAATCAGCAAAATAAAGGTATAGAATAAATCAGATTAACTAGGTACAACCCTAAAATTGGATGCAATATTTACAACATGTTTATGAAAATTGATTCTGATTAATGTCAAAAAGCTGTAATTACAGATTCAACATTCAAAATAGGTAAATCTTATCAATTCACAGGGCAATGTTTAGCTCTTTGAGTACTGTCCTACACTAAACAATATTACATTGAATTCTTCTTTTCTTTTATCCTTGAAGCTTTTCAAACAGTAAGGGAAATCAACAGGCAGAAAGCAAGTTCCAAATTCTAGCCACATGCTGCCTTCTCCTAGCAAATGATTCTCAATCCTGGTAAAATATAGGCTATTAAGGCCTCTACTTAGCTATACATATCCACATAACTCACTGCTCTTTACCTCACAGGTCCATCTTCCAGGTTGGGTGTGTGAGAGTTATGAGGTCTCATAAAACAAATGAGGAAGTATTTTCCCTTTTTCGATTCTCCGGGAGAATTTGCGTAGGACTATGTGAAATTATTTCTTTTTTATATATTTGAAGAGATTCCTCTGTGAATGAGAAACTGTCTGGGGCTGAAGTTTACTATGTGGAAAAGTTTTGAAATTATAAACTCAAATTCTTTAGTAGATTAAGAATATTTAGATGTTTGTATCTTTTTTGGCAGTTTTAGAAATTTATTTTTCAAGGTAATTTTCCTTTCATCTAAATAGCTGAATTTGTTGATAAATAGCGTTTTATTCCTTCCTTTTAAAGACTTTTTCATGTCTGTTGGATCAGTAATGATGATGCCTTTTATATTTCTGCTATTGGTAATTTGTATTTTCTCTCATTTTTCTCCTTTGGTTTGCTAGCACTTACGTATTTTGTTAAATTTTTCAAAGGACCACATTTTTATCGAGTTTATCTTTTTTATTGTATATCTAGATTTTTTTCTATTGCATATATGCTTTCTATCTTATTGGTCTCTGTTCAGTTTTTAAAATATCTCTTTCCCTTTATATACTTTGGGTTTAATTTGCTCTCCTATTTCTAGCTTATGAGATAGAAGCTTAAATCATTGATTTTTCAACTTTTCTTCTTTTTAACACGTACATTAAGAACTAAAATACCAAAAAATCTAAAAAATCTCTAAATGCTGTTTTAACTGCATTTTATGATAATACCATCTATTTATCATCGCTTAGTTTTAAATATATTCTAAATTCCATTATGATTGCTTTGTTGATCTAATTATATAGAAGTGGGTTGCTTAATTTTCAAATGTTTGGAAAATTCCCTGAATCTGTTAGCCCAAGGATTTAACTCAGAAAGCTTTTTCTAATCCTCAGAAAGTATTTTCTCCTATTATTCTTAATGATTATGGTGCTTTGTACCCAATTTATAATATACAAATAGATACTTGCCACTGTCTCTGAAAGGTGTCTAATAACTGAATGTCCATAGAACTAAAACAAAAATTTCATGCCAGAGATGGCTCATTGAACTTGTGGATTTCTAGCGATGGTTGTTTGTGTCTTCTTTTCCCGTCTCTCTCGATTTACTCAGTCAAGAAAAAGTAATACCAACAAGAACAAATGAAATTTCCAAAATGAAAAAAAGTAACTTTCATAAAGAAGAATTGAATGTGTCAGAAATAATTAAAACATTTTTTAATGTTTATTTATTTTTGAGAGAGAGAGAATGAGAGAGCAGGGGAGGGGCAGAGAGAGAGGGAGACAAAGAATCCAAAGCAGGCTCCAGGCTCTGAGCTGTCAGCAGGAGCCCACATGGGGCTCAAACTCAAGAGTAGTGAGATCATGACCTGAGCAGAAATCAGATGCTTAACTGACTGAGCCACCCAGGTGCCCAGAAAAATTTTTTACTTCAATGAACATGTAACAATGATGAAAGATTCTGATTTGGCTCCCATTACTTATTCCAGCTCTATCCCTAATTATTCTATTTTAAATCAAAATCCTTAACTACATCCTTTTTGTTCATTTCAAAATCTTTGTTCACATGGAGAAATAAAAATGATTTCCGTCACTTACCCCATTAATAATAACATTTTATATAAAACAAAATCCTTGAAAGAATACAAAAGAGAGTTTAGACTATATCTTAGAATGCATCTTTAGAATACATGTTTTGCACTTTATGTCTTTAAAAGCTCATCCAAAAACCTTTGGTATTCATGATTACCCAAAGCTATGGAATGAGAAGGCATTTTCCATGGGTTTTTCTCTGGCTCTGCTATGTTTTAGCCTTGTGTTCTTGCAAACAAGTCTGGAAAAAAGAGCAGCAGGACTCATGCATTTCACAGTTGCATTTAATAAACTCTAACAGAATTTATTTCTGTTTCTAAATCGAGAACTTTGGGCTATGCTGATTGATGTGGTCTTAGTGCCCAAGGGACACTGTTTGCACAAGGAGATACAATAATGTTTCTGTTGAATTGGCAATTGAGAATAGCTGGTAATTTTTCAATTTTTCATGGCATTGAACTGTAAGTCCAAAAAAAAAAAAAAAAAAGAGCAAAGGGTTACTGTGTTGGCTGGATTGTTTGATCCTGAAAATTGTAGGGAAATATGGCTGCCACAAATGAGATTGGAGGGAAATTCATATCACATCAAAAAGATCCCCTTGGGCATCTCCTAGTACTGTCTCAACCAATCATAAAGGTTAAAGAATAGTGACAGGAAATCAATGCATACAGCACAATGGAGCTAGGATTTATACTTATCTATAATTTCTTCTTTATTCTTAGGTGTATATGTATATGTGTGTGTGTGTGTGTGTGTGTGTGTGTGTGTATATATATATATGTATATACACATATATATATTAACCAATTTATTTAATGTCTTTCTTTCCTCTAACATTTTATATACTCTTCAGCTGGTGTCAGTACTGGTTATCTTTATAACTTTGTACATTTCTCATTATCAGTGTGTAATCATTACTAAATTACAAGAAGCATGACAATCACTTGGAAATAAAGGCAGAAATTGTTAGGAATTTAGGTCTCCCCTCTTTGGGAGATAGTAAACAATTTGCATTTGTATGTGGGATGGTTGCATAATGTTGAGTGGAAGCACATTGTAGTTATTGCTGTTTAGAACCTTTCAACCTTAAGTTGAAAAATCAACTCTTCATACTCTGCTCCCAACATGTTGGTGGTAATAGGTTAAGTGTGTGAAATCTCCATTTGTAAAAGAAGATAGAAAACACACAAAGACTCTCCCAGAGCACACATTGACACTTGCTAACACTGCTAATGAAGGAAGCTCTGGGGATGTGTTTGATACTTTTTTGACTGAAACTGACCATTCTGAAAATTACCAGCATTCTGACCCACTGCTGCTGGTTGACACAGCCTATCTTTAGATGTGTTAGTTCAAGATGGCTCCTCTAATTTGTAAATTTATATGTAAATTATGTACTTAAGCCAAAAATAAAAATTACAACTGCTGTTCTAGTGTAAATATTAACATAATGAGACACCAGTTCCCAACAGCACTTGTAGTAGCTTTTGGATCAGAGGATGGCCCCTGAGTGACATTCAGAGGACTCCTAGAGGGCATCGATAGTTTAGGCATGAGCACTTAGACAGCTGTTGCCTTTGTTCTGCAACACATGCTCCTCTGTATCTTGAGTAAATGTTATGCAGAAAACATATTCAGAAAAGGAACAAACAGCAGGGGAAAAAAAAGGTAGAGATGCATGGGTCCAGGTGGCCAAACAGCTCTTGATTAGCGCATAGAATGCTGCCATCTGAAAGTGACGATAAAGAATAATTTAGGCAGATATTAATGTGTATTCAATGATCACCCCGGCTACTGTAGCCGCTGATGGAAATTGCCTTTTTCTTACCAGCATAGCAATTTAAAGCTCAGTGGTTATAGTTTAGCAGTAGTTCAATAATGTGCTTCAAAATGGCCCATCATAGCATTCATGTTTCCAAGCAACTATTTCTATAGCAGGGTTCTACCAACCTATGATTAAATAAATTAGTCCTCTCTGCATATGAGGGCTGAGTAATAGCCTTTTGGGAAATTTGAAATTCACGAAAAATTTTGCATCCTGATTCTTATTTTGGCACTTTATTAGTTTCATCCAGTTTGCATTTAAGATATTAGAAATTCAGGTGTGTGACATGGAGGGGAAAGCACACATATGAATTCCAATTAAAAATACCAGCAAAGGGACGAGAAGTGAGATAACTGGCTATGTGATGATTAAAACATGTTTTGGTTTCATATGCATATGCAGAGTTTAGGCAGAGAGCAGTGTTTGATTAGCTGCTTTTGGACTCTGTGAACTATCGGACTTTATTTTTATTTATTTATTTATTTATTTTATTTTTTTAAACTTATTTTTTAAATTTTTTTAAATATGAAATTTATTTTCAAATTGGTTTCCATACAACACCCAGTGCTCATTCCAACAGGTGCCCTCCTCAATACCCATCACCCACCCTCCCCTCCCTCCCACCCCCATCAACCCTCAGTTTGTTCTCAGTTTTTAAGAGTCTCTTATGTTTTGGCTCCCTCCCTCTCTAATCTCTCTTTTTTTTAATCGGACTTTAATAGTGTAGGTAGATGAACCATAACTTCAGGTCTCCCATGTGCATATCATTCTCAGACAGGAAAGCTTGGGAGAACACTTTGAAGTTGAATCAGCCAGTAACGGTGTCCATGTGAAAGTTGACAATGAAATGAGGAATGAAAAAATAAATAAATAACTATAAGACTTACTTGGAATTTTGTGCTTTGTGATAGTTGCCATACCATATTTTTTCATGAGTCAGTAAGGTTGAATGGAACCCCAAATTAGTGTGAAGAAATTACTAAAGCAAAAAACCCAAAAAGGTAGAAAGGTATGGGTCAAGGTGGCTGAATGGTTATTGAACTATGAATAATCTAGGCAGGTATTAGTGTATTCTCAGTGATCGCCCTGCGTTGCTGTAGCTGTTGCTAGAAATGACCTTGTCCTTAACGTCTCACAGATTGAAGCTTGGTGGTTATAGTTAAATAAAGTGCTTAGTGCTTCCAAATAATGTTTTTGAATAACCTCAGTTTACAGGTGAGAGAAACTTTAAAGTAACAAAGTAGAAGAACAAACTAGACTGCAACTCAGTTCTTTCAGGGAAGGAAGAATATTAATGAGAGGAATGGAATAGTAAATGAATCCTAGAATGTCTGGGTAATAAAACCATATCTTAAATAATGTAGTAATGTATTTACAGCGTTTTTTATAGAGATCATGCATATGCAATGTTATCTATTTATAGAACAGATACAACAAATTTTCTTTATTCAGCAGCACGTAAGATTGCCGGAAGTAAACAGTTTGGAAGTTTGATTTCACCTAAATTCTTATACTCACTGAGAATCGATGATTGATAAAATAGGAAAACAGTGTTATACTGAGAAATTGAAGTCCTCCCCCCAAACCTTTGATGCATTCCATACTAAAGTGTTTGCATACTTAGAAATTACTCACTTTTTCCTCTGTGCCTCTTCCTGAACCCAGAGTGGGTCCAATAATCCAGGCAAGGAAGGCAATGCGAGCAGAAGATGGCCTGGGTGACTATGCATCCTTACCCAGGGCCCTAGGAGAGAGAGAATCTGTTTTTTACTTATCTAGAGATTCTACTTTTTAGGGCTTTCTGCCCAGTTATGATGCTGGAGAAGATCAGGTGAAACAAGGAGGTTCTAGAATTACCTGACTTGAAACAATGCTGACTCCAAAAAAAGTCTATGGAAGAAGACACAAAGTTCTCTTAAGCACCAAAGTCAAGTTATCATTTATATCCATTAGTCATAATGTCTCTCTTTATAATGTCATTTTGCATGTGGAACAAATATCTCCCTAATTTCTTCAGATGTTTCCGCAGGCTTGAGTATTGATACCACATGTAGCCCTTTCTCTAATCAGTGCATATTTCCTGTGCATGTAATTTTTCTATATATAAACTCATTCTTCAAGGAGGTTAACTGGGAGTAGAGAGTGTAAAAGGTCACTTTGATTTAGACATTGAGCCCTCCCTAGGATAAAATAAATTCTTGGTTTCTTTTGCTCCTGGAATTAAGAAAATGGAAAACATTTTATATTCCTGCTAGCTTTCTTCTCTACTTCCTCCTCCTCCTCCTTCTTTTTTCTTTTCTTTTCTTTTCTTTTCTTTTCTTTTCTTTTCTTTTCTTTTCTTTTCTTTCCTTTCCTTTCCTTTCCTTTCCTTTTCTTTTCTTTCCTTTCCTTTCCTTTTCTTTTCTTTTCTTTCCTTTTCTTTTCTTTTCTTCTTCTTCTCCAGGTTCTCTCTCTCTCTCTCTCTCTCTCTCTCTCTCTTTAGGTTATTCATTCCTCATAGTCATCCTTAGTCCTATTTGTCATCTGTTTTACCTACTGAGTGATTTGGGCAGATGGCTTTTTAGCATAAAGGGAACAATAACACCTGTCATTGGCTGCAATTTTGACACATTCAGAGACCATCAAAAGTTTGATAAAAAAAGAGGAAGTAGACAGTAGGGAAAATTCAGTACTGTCTGATAATGTCACAAGCAGGCCAGAAAGAAAAAGCATAGAGAGCAAGGGCATAGGCAGAATGGTTGGGTTCTAAGATGGAGAGCAGAAGATGCCTGAGAGAGCAAGTCGGCCAATATTTTCTACTCAACCTACTCACCTATCATGGCATAAATACTTTGTTTCACAGTTGTCTTAGCTCAGGCTGCCATAACAAAACACCATGGACTGAGTGTTTTAAGCAACAGAAATTTATTTTCTCACAGTTCTGGAGGCTGGAAGTGTGAGATCAGGGTGGTAGAATGATCGGGTTTGGGTGAAGAGCTCTCTTCCTGGCTTGTAGACAGCTGTCTTCTCATTGTGTCCTCACAGAGCAGAGAGCACAAGCTCTCTGGTATTTATTCTTATAAGGTCACTAATCCCATCTAATAAGGCCCTTACTCTCAAGACCTCATCTAAACCTAATTATCTCCCAAAGGCTCCATCTCCAAATACCACCACATTGGGATTAGGGTTTCAACATACGAATCGGGGGTGGAGAGGGGCACAACTCAGTCCACAGCAAATGTTTTCCAACTATGCCATAAAGAAGAGATGTTCAAAAGTACAAATGAGAAGAAAATTTGCAATCTTTATCCAAATGCTCTCACATCAGGTCAAGAACCAAGCTGAAAATGTGTTTTGTGAGTCGGGGAGTGGAGATTGTCCCAGCATCTCAGTGCTTGATGACACTCATAATTTCAGGGACCTAATTCAAAACAAGGAAACTCTGTGTTTCCATGTTTACACCAGTGCTGAGATAAATTCTTGAAGCTGAGTATTTAAACATGATTCAGGTGTACTTATTAAATAAGTTTATTATTCTACAAATGTTTTTCCCACGCCTTGGTTAATTTTTTCATGTGTTTAACTTTTGCATTCTGTTTTTGCATGATAATTAAATTACTTTGCAGAAAGATACACAAAATTTACTAGTAAATTATTAAGATTATTAACTACTTTTGATGACTAATGAAGCTTTGCTTCATAGGTAGAATGATAACTGGGGCGTTTTAAATGCTGAATTATATTTGGTTATTTAGCTTTTGGAATATAATGAGAATTTCTTATCTTATTTATAAAAACCTATACATTATGGAAGCTATCTTATAGAAATTCTTAAATTCTTCACGTTGTAAAAGTGAAGTATCAAATAATATCAAAATACGATATGATGTGTGTTAGTTATCATGTCTAAGTTTTAAAACTTGGTTCCTGATTTTCACCTCAAAGTTGTATTCATTACAATGATCAACTTTCATGAAATCTCCATGATTCAGCTTTTGTTTAACCATGATTTGTTTCCAGACTCTGTGCTGACAGTGTGGAGCCTGCTTGGATTCTCTCCCCCCATTCTCTCTCCTGCCCTCTCCTACTCGTTCTCTCTCTCTCTCTTTCTCTCTCTCTCTCTCTTTCTCTCTCTCTCTCTCTCAAAAATAAATAAACTTTAAAAAGTATATTTAAAAAAAAAAACATGATTTGTTTCTATGTAGGAGTCAACCCGTCTAGCAATACTCTTCCAGTAAACTAACATGTGGCTAAAATAGAAGAGACGAAAAATGGCTGACAGAAGGATGGCAGTTTTATGTTGTCCCTTTTCTAATGAAGCGGGCACAGCTGTGTATGCAACAGACATGCAGTAAATGAGGTATTGTTCTCATTAGTGTTGTGCTTCTATAGCTTTTACGACATTCTCCTCACTATCAGTAGATCATAAGAATTCTAGGAATTACAGCCAAGCAGTATATTAAAAAAATACAAGGAAAAATAGAAACTTGTGTTGCTTAGTTTATTTTGAACTTAAAAACAGGGCAGATCTTACGGTTCCAGGTAGGATAGAATAGGTTGTGACAGGCCAAAGTTCCCACTGCAACAACTAAAAGAAGCTGGGTGAATTATAAAAATATTTTTAAAGGCCTAAGAATAAAATAGAAGCAATGAGGACTCGATGAACTAAATTCCAGACAGTGGAGAATCCTTTCAAATTGAGCTGATAATCACAATTGTTTCTTGAGGACATGTACTCATTCTGGTGGGAGCTCAGACTTGGAATCTGCATAGGCAGATTCTCACAATGCATCATTTTGATTCTTCTGTCTGCTTCCTTTGTGCCAGATCTAAAGTGGTGCTAAAGTTAAGAGAATCTACCTATCCTGACTTGGTCAAATCTGTTCGCTGTTTCCATGTACTCTGTCAGCACTATAGCCACAATCTTTCTGTGTGTGTGTGTGTATGTGTGTGTGTGTGTGTCAGAGAGAAGAGAGAGAGAGAGAGAGATTTTATTTGGATGTAACTGCTGATCAATGTCCTGTTTTAAGAAACTGTCATTTTAATGTCATTTTACAATATTTGTACAATATAAAATATATTGCTCTTATTTGAGATGTTGAAAGATGAATGAATCAGTTATAATGATCATAGCCAAATCAAACTTCCTCATGATTAACTATCCACATTCTTTAGGAAAATATATATTTAAAACCACAGTTGTTAGTATGCTTTTGTCCCTGAAAGATTTGTTGCAGTGAAATGGCTACATCTTCACTAAAGGAAATAAAAATGACTATGTTCAAGTGAATATGGTGGAAGTTGTGAATTGAAATGTGCCTGTTGACTAGCCTCAGATTTATTTGAGTCTAGCTTATGTCTTCTGAATTTTGCGTTGACAATTTCCACCTCCAGAAACTCTGACCACCAGGTCTAGGCTACAGCCTGGTTTTACCAGGTGACCCCATATTATCCTGTTACAACAGCACACTTTGAGACATTATTCAAGTGTTTTCGTTTCAAATGTTTTCGACTGAATGCGAGACATTTCACTGGTAGAATTTTCTTCTGATAACTGTGGTACTAAAGGTAAGCCTAAGTAGTTATGTCTGAAGTTTTAAAATTAAACTCCTACATATCTAACACTGTGACCCAGGAGAAGAAATAAGTAGCAAGGTCTAAAAGGTAAAATGATTACCTAAGGAAGCCCAAAGCCAAGTAGGAAAGAAAGACAGATACACCATGATGTCAATGCCGAATAATATATGCTCCAGTACAAAAACCTTTGAGATGTCATGTATATTTCAAAAATAAAAATATAAATGTGATACTTTCTGTCTATATTGGGTGAGGGAAATTCAAGTGAAGAGAAGAGACATCTTGTGGTGGACATGTCAGCATTAAGGACAGCTTCATTGAGAAGATGAGTGTGTCCTTTAATTTTTTTTTAAATTTATTTTTGAGAGACAGAGCGTGAGTGGGGGACGGACAGAGAGAGAGGGAGACAAAGAATGCAAAGCAGGCTCCGAGTTGTCAGCACAGAGCCCAACGCAGGGCTTGAACTCACAAACATGAGATCATGACCTGAGCCAAAGTCTGACACTTAACCAACTGAGCCACCCAGGGACCCTGTGAACATGTCCTTCTAAGTAAGATTCTTCAGGAGAAAAATAGTGATGTTTTGTTTTGTTTTTGTTTTTGTTTTTACAAGCCATGGTGTATTATCATCATCAATACAGATAAATTATACTTCTGTATATGTATATAGGTATTAATGGATGATGGGTGAATTTATACTAAGGAAATAGCACAGTATGGGGCATTTCTGTTCATGGTAAATTTTTTCACCCTGGGAAGAATATTTCTGCTGGGATATTATAAAAAATGCTATTATGCTGTCAGTTGATTCTTGACAAAGGAACCAGTGTGATATAGTGTGAAAAGGAAAACTGTGTTGCTGGACTAACTGAATATCCATATGGAAAAAAAAAACTATCTTCATCCTCTATCTCACACATACACAAAAATTAATTTGGGATGGACCAGAGACTGAAAAGTAAAACCACAAATCTTTCAGAAAAAATAAAATAGAATAACCTTATGACTTGAGAATAGGCAACGTTGTCTTAGGACACACACTTTTCTGTGTGGTCACTGTTGCTTTTATGAGTAGTGGGAGTAGACTGGTAGAAAATGCACTTTAGCATTCATAAATAGAATTTGATTTCTTGATGTCATGCTTTTCTATTTTTTTAAAGTTTATTTATTTATTTTGAGAGAGAGAGAGAGCAGAGTAGGGGCAGTGAGAGGAGAGAGAGAATCCCAGGCAGGCTCTGCTCTAACGTGGAGCTCCGTCCCACAAACCATGATATTATGACCTGAGCCGAAACCAAGAGTCAGATGCTTGGCCAACTGAACCACCCAGGTGCTCTGATGTCATCCTTTCTTAAACAAATAACTAGCAATTTAATTGGTTTAATTAGTAAGATGATAAAAGATACTCACTTTTGTATATAATTGATCATCAGATTCCTTGGGAAGAATATTAATCAATCTCTGGAGAATTTTAGATGAGCTACAATAGAGCTAAACCCCACACTGAGTTCATATAAAATGTTTCAAAGGGAATTACACCTCCATTGTCGGAAATAAACATTTATTGAATATTTACTGTATTACGTGAAGAAAGGTGTCTGTATTTTAAATGATGACAAACTCAGCTTTAAATTATTATGAAATTATGATTTTAATAAATTGGAACTACTCAATTAGACTTCTAAGTTTTACTTCTTTATTGCTGTGTATGACAAGAAGCACAATAAATAAATGTTATTAGTGTAAGGCCTAAAGCATTTCCTTAAAAAGTGAAAAAAAAATAAACATTTGAAGACCAACTGTTTCAATATAAATAATTTTGTTTTCTTAACAATTTAAGGAGTGGTTTCTCTTGCTTACAGAAATTCAAGAAAACTTAAGTAATATAAATTATGTCTCTGTAGAGATATTGATATGCTCTATGGCAAAATGATATTACTTAACTAAAACAGTTTAGCTATTTTATTATAGTTTATAATTGTTTTATAAAAATCTTACAAAACAAGGTCAGAGGAAAACAATGTGTGTGTGTGTGTGTGTGTGTGTGTGTGTGTGTGTGTGTGTATATATATAAACTCATTTTATCGTGTGTGTGTGTGTGTATATATATATATATATGCACATATATATATATACATATATGTATACACACATATATATACACACACACACACACACACATACACACACACACACACACACACACACACACACACACGATAAAATGAGTTTCTTCATTGGAGAAAGATGATTGGGAAATTTGGAATACTTACTACATTATGGTCTGAACTATGATGCAGCCATTTTTGAAAAGAAGCAAAATATTTTTAAGCTAGACCACAAGATGATCAAAATTACTTGTGTAATGATAATATAATCAGAAGGCAATGTCACACCTTACAATACAATATATTTTCTTTCCAAAGAATAGGTTCCTTTGGAACGCATTTTGACAAAATATGTCAAAAACCTTCAAAGGACTTAGATCCTTTGACACTGTAATTTAACTTCTAGTAATCTAGCCTAAGGAAATATTGAAAACATGAGGCATTTAAAAGAAAGGGGAAAAGGGGGAAACTGCATAAAGAGATTTAATTTCTAAGAAAATAAATGGAAAATAAGTTAGTATTTTCCATTTAATGTGGCCATTAAAAATTATGAGGCTAGGGGCGCCTGGGTGGCTCAGTCAGTTGAGTGTTCTACTTCAGCTCAGGTCATGATCTCACGATTCACGGGTTCGAGCCCCACGTCAGGCCCTATGCCGACAGCTCAGAGCCTGGAGCCTGCTTCGGATCCTGTGTCTCCCTCTCTCTCTGCCCCTCTCCCTGCTTACACTGTGTGTGTCTCTCTCTCAAAAATAAATCAACATTAAAAGAAATTATAAAAATTATGAGTCTGAAGAGTTTCTAATGGATGTGAACTTTGTTTTTGTTATATAGTTAGCTAGAAAAAAAAAGCAGCATACACACTTGAATATAATTTGTAAACCAAACTGTTTGAAACCAAAATAAATTATTCATAGAAAAAGGTGAAAGGAAATAAAATGTTGACAGTTTTTTGTTGTTGGTGTGAATTTGGGAAGTTACTGTACTTTTTTCTTTGTATCTTACACATTATGTCTATAGAGAGGTTTTATTTTTAAAGAATTCACAACAATGTGTAAAAAATCATTGTTCAAGAAAAAAAGGAATATTGCAAATGTAGCCTATGCTTTCGACTTCTTTCTTTCCCCAGCATAACAGGGAGAAATTAGCACAAAGGCAGACTTTCTAACTTCTAATTCTTTCTCTCCAGCAGGAGCTCACTGAATATTTCTCCATCACGTACACTGTTGGATATGCCATTTCTCTGAGTTCTGAAGCTGTGGATTTTCTCCTTCTTGGTATTTTGGGTGAGCAATTGCCAATCAATGTCTTTTCACAATGGGACAAGTTTTGTTTTTTATTATTGAGAAACTAAAAGTTCTCAGAAACTGCTGCACAACAAAACATCTCACCAAATTGCTTTTAGTCAGTGTATCGTTATTCCATTATTTCACTTGAGAAACAAACCCTTATTGCACAGACTTCCGCGTTTAGCCAAGATGGCGTAACGGGCCATTTACTCTCCTGCCTGAAACAACCACAAAACTAGGCAAAATATATGAAGCAATAGTTTTTAAGACAATAGACACCAGGCAATAAAGGACAGTGATGTCTGGGAGATAAGTAATACAATGCTATACAGTGTTAACTGCAGTGTTATTTATTTATTTATTTATTTATTTATTTATTTATATATTTATTTATTTCAGGCATTCAAACTTTTGTTCAGTTCATAGTAATGCAGAAGACAAGCTAGGAAATGTATGAATGAATGTCTATGACTTCAATAGGTCTGCTTTACTTAGTAAACTCAACTATTTCTGTTTTAAAATTGTCTCTTTCTAAACACTTAAGTAATTTGTGTTTTCAGTTCTGGAAATGGGAAGTCATGTTAGTATGTTCACTGAACAAAAAATACCAGTATTTTTGCTTTTTTTTTTTTTTTTTGCAATCAAGCATTAGTAGTAGAGTTGGACCTATTTGCCAGGTTATTAGATATATTCTATAATACTTGGTTTTTTTCTAAAAAAATTTTTAATGTTTATTTATTTTTTGAGAGAGACAGAGTGTGAGTTGGGAAGGGGCAGAGAAGCAGACACAGAATCCAAAGCAGGCTCCAGGCTCTGAGCTGTCTGCACAGAGCCCAGTGCGGGGCTTGAACCCACGAACTGTGAGATGATGACCTGAGCTGTAGTCAGAAGGTGAACGCACTGAGCCACCCAGATGCCCCAATAATACTTGCTTTTTTTCAAAATGAAATTCATGAATTCTCTTTTCTTTACAGACTTAGATCTCTATATTAGAAATTAATGGCTCTGAGCCAACTCTTGACTGTTAATGCCTAATTTGTAAAGGTCCTTTAAATTCCAAAGGTATTTATGCTAACTCTAAGCTTTTTTTCTTGATTCTATTTAATTTTGTATACTCGCAAGAAATACATTTCAACAGCTTTTAAAAAAAGAAACTAAAACTTCTCAATTTTCTTTAATGAAGAATGGACAATGTGAAAAATTCTAGTTTTAACATTTAGCTTCTTTTTTATGATTGTTCTCTTTGACCATTATTAACTGATACTGAACAATTCTGAGATATTTCTTGCTATTTTACTATGAAGTAGGGTTAAAATGAAAATAGAGTGGGGTCACGTTGAAAATAGTAATGGAAAGAGAAAAGGTACAAGTGAGACCTCCATCTCCATAAAAAAGCAGAAATTCAGTAAACCTGATTAAAGGAAAAAGAAAAATAGTATTCTGTGCTTCCAGTGAAAACAACTAGACTAAAACTACCACGCGATTGTTCAGCATTGTGCTGGGGTTCTGGTAATAACCATCATCCACCTCGTCCACTGGTAGCAGAGAGTTCTAAATATTTCCACAACTGTCCCCAGGTGCATTATGATTCATACCCAAATTGGATCCTATTGCTATGTAAATAGTATAATCTGAAGTTGAAGGAGAGTAAATTAACTATAAACCCTATGTGTCTTCTGATTCCTCAGAACCCCCTATAGTTTAATGAACAGAGAAGTTTTATATTAATTCCAATGTGCCAATTATCCACGAGGACAATTTCAGTTAGTAAATAACAGACCTAATATTGATGGTGTCTTTACTTCTATTTTTCCCCCAAACATTTTTTAGCAGTGAAATATGTTTAAAAAGAAAGAATGGTAATATATTAAACAAATAAAAGCAAATGGACATGATTCCACAGATTAAATTTTATTTTATTTTATTTTATGTTTATTTTTGAGAGAGAGGGAGGGAGACAGAGCATGAGTGGTGGAGGGGCAGAGAGAGAGGGAGACACAGAATCTGAAGCAGGCTCCAGGCTCTGAGTTGTCAACACAAAGCCCTACACGTGGCTTGAACCCACAAACTGTGAGATCATGACCTGAGCGGAAGTCTGATGCTTAACTGACTGAGCCACCCAGGCGCCCCTCCACTGATTAAATTTTAGTTGTTTGCCTGAAAATATATTACTGATTAATGAATCTGGGAACTTCTGAGAAAAGCAGAACTCAGAAAACACTGCTCTTTATATATATATATATACATATATATGTGTGTGTGTGTGTGTGTGTGTGTGTGTGTGTTTAAAAAGACTTCAATTCTACTCTCTTTCTGTCTCTCTCTCTCTTCTGCACCATTCCTCTTGACTTAAATTTATACACCTAAGCTAGAAAGATGAAAATAAAAATTCATGTGTAACAAAATAGATATGTCATCAAAACACCTAAGGTCCAGGTTTCAGTTTAGTCATTCACACTTTGCAGGACCCTTGGACTCTTCAAGATTTGGATTACTAATGATAACAAACTCAGGTTATGCTCATTCTAGACATGCATACTTGCCCAGTTTTTCAGATGGAGAAGTTCTAGAAATGGCTTGTGTTTGGCTAAGATCTGGAACCAGGGTGATCCTGCTGCACCCCATGCAGTGCCCACTGGCCGAGAGTTCTGACTCTGTGCATCCCTGTGCACTGACAGATCTTTGGGACTGTTGCTTCTCAGACAGCTCCTTGGAGAAGTCAGGTAACACAACCAGGGAGTGTGAAAGATTTAACTTGGACTAATGAGAGACAGGGGATAGGAGGAAGTCAGTGCACAAATTCTCTCTTTTCTCCAAAGCCCCTGGATTACTCTCCATGAGTACGTGTTAGGAGGACTTCTCTTGACATTCAGAAATCAAATGCATTCATGACGATGTAACCGGCTCAGTAAGATTGCCCTCATATTCACTTTTTCTGTCTCATTCTTCCTTTTCCCCCACCCTTCCATCCTGGAATCGCTCTACCTTCAAATATTATTAAATAAGCTAACTTTGAAGGATATGCTTTCTCAGCCATCCAGAGGAAGGCATTCCTAAAAGCAATTCATCTAGGAGATCAAAATGATAACCTAATTACTAAACAGTTGTCAAGATCAAAGAGATTAATTAAATGAATAAAAGCATGAGTGGATGGACAGATTTATTCATTTACTCAGCAAATATTTATTGAATGCTTACTTTGTAACAAGCATTGCGATGGCAAATGGAGATTCAGTAGAAAACAAACTGAAAATATGTTCTGCCTTCGTGGAGCTCACATTCTAGTGACAGAGCTGTTGTGTGTGCCCTAGTTTCTCTGCCCATGTGGAGACAGTTTTGCCTTTGCCTTCTCAAGCTTCTCTCTCTTACCCATATTCTATCCTATCTTTTCCATACAGTCCTAGACATCATGGTAAGGATTGCTTGCACCAAGAGAAGGATATAAAAAAGGTAAAGCTGGAAAGGTGGAAGGAAAATGTGAATGGCAGTGAACTGGTGTTTTTATTTTTATTTTTCAAATGTTTATTTACTTTGAGAGAGAGAAAGAGACTGGGGGAGGGGCAGAGAGAGAGAGAGAGAGAAGGAGAGAGACACAGAGAGAGAGAATCCCAAACAGGCTCTGTGCTGTCAATACACAGCCCAATGCAGGGCTTGATCCCACAAACCATGAGATCATGACCTGAGCCAAAATCAAGAGTTGGACGCTCAACAGACCGGGCTACCCAGGTGCTCCTGAACTGGTGATTTTGATGGGCTTTAAGCAAAGAGAGTGTGGGGGAAGAAAGGGGGATCTGCTGAGCTCCTGAGTGTGGCTGTACAACTATAAGAGAATTGGGGTGCAGAGGAAAGGGGATGTTTGCAAGCATTCCTATTATTCATTTATTGGACTCCCATTAGTGAACATCAGTAGACACAAGTTTGAAATCAGTGATGGTTTGTTTTTTTAATTACTTCTAAGTACTAAGATGTACTTCAGTGTGAGAGCATCCAGTTCTGGGCTATAGAATTTAAAAATGGATACATGGAAAATGTGCGGCATAGCTTTGAAAATGGGTCATTGGAGCTACATATATTGATTGTCAATGATATTCTTTTCAGTCTTTCCAATTTTACCAAAATCTTATACTTCCTATTTGATTTTCACTCTTTCCTTACCTCTTGAGGAAACATACTTTCTTGATAAATTTTCATATATATGGAAAAGTAGAAGAGATAAAAGGGAAAAGGAATGTAGAGAAATGTTGGAAATGAAAAGAGAAGGGTGGAGTTAAGCTGTTCCAAAGAAAAAAGACACAGAACAGAGACTTTCCTTCTTCCTCAGCAGGAGTTCTCTTTTCTACAGCATGACTTTTTCACAAGGAGATAACATAATTTTCAGAATTTTGGCTTTCTTTTGTTTGCCAATTCCTATTCTTACTCCACTGGTTGTTCTGTCGAACAAGATCACTCAGGCCATAGGGAACACGTACACAGCAAAACTAGATCCATAGATTATGAGAATGACTTATATAAGATGGAAGCAAAGAGGAAGAGAGCAGAAGGGAAAGAGAAGACCAAAAAAGCTACACCAACATTCTAAATTTACTTTAAGAGCTAAAAGCGGGCCATTTTATTTTAGGCCATCCATCCCCCCTCCCCAATGATATCTGTTTTGCATGAAGAGCAAGAAATCAAGAAAGGATGAGGGAACAAAAAGAATATTCTTCCCTGCCAGTGGCTGCACCACCTACGTAAGCAAAGTGATCGCATGGCTGGGACCACAAGTGTATGATTGCTTCAGGTGAGTGGTGAGGTGTAAACATTTGGAAGGCTTTTCCCTTTTACCTCCATCTGATGAGGAAAATGTAAACAAGAACAAACAAACAAAAAGAGCCCATGAGAATGTCAAATTACGTTAGTAGTCACAGTGTATCCATGTGCCAAATCCATAGAGAGTTGTCAACCTGAATGTAAGCGGTTCTCAAAATTCATTCTCAATGTGAAATACGAGTTGGAAGTAATGTGTGATTTCTGGTGTAAGAAAATTAAGAGTGGATTTGTCTCATCCCTGTTCTTTACCTTGCTCACGTGGATGAGGTGTGGGAGATGCCTGTAAGGTGATTGAATTGCACAAAGAAAACTGCCAGTGTCCCAATTCCTACTTCTGGTATATGCCTGGAAAAAGACCACAAAGTCAAGTCCATAAAAGTCACATTTAGTTCTTTGGAAAAAATCACCTCCTCTGATTTCAAACTAGGGCTAGGGTTAGGGTTGGGCTTGGGCTTGGAATTGGGGATGGAGTTAGGATTAAGGGTAGAGTGAGATTTTTAATCTTACAAGATGACTGAGGAATAAGTATATCATGTTCCTTTTCAGCAGAAATCAATAAGGATTGTAAATTTTATCATTTCCCAGCACCAATAGCAGGTCGTTATCCCTCCCTGTCTCAAGCTATTTCTCTTGAGGAAAACATTAGTGTGAATATTGGAGCCTTAGATATGACGTTTATAAGATGCTCAGAATATATTATATGAATACGTTGCTAAATAGTGAATAAAGCACAGCTTCCCATATTTGCAGGAAGCATAGCTCTGAAGCCAGCCTCTTTATCCCAGTATTCCCACCTTAGCTAGTCTCCAGGCAAAGCAGTGACTCCAGAGGAAGGGAGCCCCTGGGGCTGTGTCCAGGAGAAAGCAGCAAGATCACAATACTTTCCTAGTGATCTGTAAATTGAGCACTTTCAGATTTCATTTAATAGAGCTTGCCTGCCCAGAAACACTGAAAGTCAATTATGTTATAAAACTAATGTTCAGAGCTGTTGAGAATTAGACATAAAGAACATCTAAAAATGCAATTGCTCAAGCTGCTCCTGGGTCTTAATACAAGATTGTTTACTTTTTAGTGGCTATGATAATACAATTAATTTTTGTTCTTTTTAATTACAATTAAAAATCTTACACTAATGCAAGGCAGATGGTTCTAGATTTATATACACAAGGCAAAAATCAGTCAAGATAATTTCCTTTTTAATGATGCATATTTTAACCATGATTACAATATGTATTTGCAACATGATTAAGAAATATTTTGCTTAGTTTCATAAGGAAAATATTGCCTCAATGCCAATATTAAGTGGACCAAAATTCAGAGTGTGTGGCTTTCATTACTGAGCAATAATGTGCTATATTACCTACCAGGGACATAATCCGTGGAGTTTTAAAGGAGTTGAGAACAATACCACAGTAACATGATAATGAAAGTTGTAACTTATTGATATAGTAAATAATTCTCTTACCATGGCTCAACTTCCACAGAGAAACTTTAAAGAAGGAAAAAAGTGTTTTCTTCTTACCCTGTTTTCTCGTTCTCATTTTTGTGTCTTTCGTTTTCTACCCGGGTTCTGACATGTTTAGGGAAGTTTTTTGCTGGGGTACAAGGAGAGAAGGATAGGATGCCACATTCTCTGCCTCTGATGGGAGCTCCGCTGAATGTAGTTCTCCTCCCACATTTCTGACATAATTAGGGGCACAGAAACCTCTTCAAGTGTTCTTTCAAGAACCAAATGATAGAACAGAACCTACGAAATTTCTTTCTAAGCCTCAGAATGAAGCACAGAATAATGGAATTCACAGCTAAACCAATAACCAAGATTTTTCATCTAGAAAATAAACATGTTTGGCTCTGGGAATGGAAAGGCAAGGGTTGGCTGTGGAAGAAAACATGATCAATAAAAATGATTTTTTTTTTCAACTTGAAATATGTAGCTAAGCTGGGGAATGAGGAAACAAAGTTAAATCAAATTGTCACTCAACTTTTTTTTGGTAAGCTATTTATAATACCGAACAAGAAGCTCTGAAATAGAACCTAATTTCAAGATAGTAATGAGCAGGAAATGTCAGGAATGGAAGGAAGAAGAAGAAAAAGGATACAAGGAGACTTCTTACTCAAAGTATGATTTCAAATGGAAATTCTAAAACATATAAATGAAAAAAGGCTGTGATAGCAAAAAAAAAAAAGAGAGAGATTTATGTATAGGATATATTTTTGTCTGGCTGAAATTAAAATATGAGAGATGTCTGAAAAATTAAATGTACTTTAGATTCTAGAAGAGACAAATTAAAAAATGACAATAATAAAAAAGAATGATAATATTATTAACATTTATATCAAAAACATTATGTGCCAGACATATTCTATGAGTTTTATGTGTAACAGCTTAATAATTTTTACAACAACCCTAAGAAAAAAATTCCCATTTTGCAAATGGAGAAACTGAGATGTGGGAAGTTTAAGTGATTTGCCCAATCTAACACAGTAAGTGGTGGGGCTCAACTTTTTTTTTTTAATTTTTTAAAATGTTTATCTGCTCCTGGGGCGCCTGGGTGGCGCAGTCGGTTGAGCGTCCGACTTCAGCCAGGTCACGATCTCACGGTCCGTGAGTTCGAGCCCCGCGTCAGGCTCTGGGCTGATGGCTCAGAGCCTGGAGCCTGTTTCCGATTCTGTGTCTCCCTCTTTCTCTGTCCCTCCCCCGTTCATGCTCTGTCTCTCTCTGTCCCAAAAATAAATAAAAAAATTTATAAAAAAAAAAAAATAAATAAAATAAAATGTTTATCTGCTCCTGAGAGAGAGAGACAGCATGAACGGGGGGTGGGCAGAGGCAGAGGGACATACAGAATCTGCAGCAGGCTCCAGGCTCTGAGCTGTCAGCACAGAGCCTGATGCAGGGCTTGAACCCACGAACCGTGAGATCATGACCTGAGCCAAAGTTGGACACCCAACCGACTGAGCCACCCAGGTGTGGTGGGGCTCAACTTTGATCCCATGTAATCTGACTCCAGAAACTGGGTTCTTCACCACTGTATGCCAGAAATTTAAAAATAAAAAAATAAATACAGAAAGAAAAGAGCGAACTGAACTGGAATAAGTATTAGTAAATATAAAAATAATCAAAGAGAAATGTTGGCAATGAAAAATTAAGTCAATGAAATAAAGAGGCATGAACAAGATAAACTTCAGTTTTCATGAAAAAAGAAAGAATAATTTGGGAAAAAGAATTGAGGAACTGATTAGAATGCATCCAGATAAACAGTGAGATAAAATGTCTATTATTTTCAAACAGTTAAAAGAGATTTAGAAACTCTAAGATTCAAAGGAATTAGAGAAGAAGAACAGAGAAAACAGTGGTGAAGAAAAAACTGAAGAGATAGATCATGAGAAATTTCTACAAATTAAAAAAGCATGAGTTCAAAATTAAAAGTTCACTTCAACTATAAATTCTCATCATTTATTATCTCCTATGTATGTGTCTCTACAAATAGAGACAGTTTAATTTTTTCCTTTCCAACACATATGCCATTTATTTCCTTTTCTTACCTTATTGCACTGGCAAGAATATCTTGCACTATGCTGAATAAGCCTGGTGAGAGTAAACATGTGACATTTTCCCAATCGTAGGGAGAAAGCATTCAGTCCTTTTCCATTATGTATTATGTTATCTATAGGCTTTTTGTAGATGCTATTTATCAAGTTGAGGAAGTTCTTCTTTATTTTTATTCCTTCAAAAGTTTTTTTTTTTTATCATGAGTGTGTTAAATTTGTCAAATATTTTCTTGTGTGTGTGTGTTAACTGATACAATCATGTACTTTTTACAATATGGTGGATTACATTGATTGATTTCTGAATGTTGCATCTTTTCTATGAACCCTATCAGGTAATTACGTATAATTTTTAATATATTTTCCAAATTCTATTTGCTAATATATTTAAGGATTTTTGCATTTATATTTATGAGGAATATTAGTTTGCAGTTTTATTTGTTGTACTGTTTTTTGTCTGGTTTTGGTGTCAGCTTCATAAAATGAAATGAGTTCTATCCTCATATTTTCTGGAAGATATTTTGTAGAACTGGTATTAATTCTTTACATGTGGTAGAATTTTCTACTGAAATCATTTGGATCTGAAAATTTCATTTTGGGGAGAGTCTTTTAAAATTATAAATTGAGAATGCCTGGGTGTCTCAGTAGGTTAGGTGTCTGACTATATTCCAGCTCAGGTCGTGTTCTCATGGTTTGTGGGATAGAGCCCTGCATCAGGCTCTGTGCTGGAGTCTGCTTTGGATTCTCTCACTCATTTCTCTGTCCCTCCCTCCCACCCCCTCTCTTTCAAAATAAATAAGTAAACATAAAAAAATAAAATTAAAAATTGAATTATCTCAATAATTATTGACTCAGTAGTTATTGCATATTGAAATTATTTTACATACAGTGAGTATAGTAATTTTGTTTCTAAAGAATTGATCCATTTAAAAAAAGCTTTTTTAGTGTTTACTTATTTTTGAGAGAGAGAGAGAGACAGAGCACGAGAAGGGGAGGGGCAGAGAGAGGGAGAGACAGAATCTGAAGCAGGTTCCAGGCTCTGAGCTGTCAGCACAGGCCCCAACGCAGGGCTCAAACTCATGAACTGTGAGATCATGACCTGAGCCGAAGTCGGACATTTAACCGACTGAAACACCCAGGAGCCCCCAAAGAAGTGATCCATTTTGTCTAAGTTGTAAAAATATGTGTATATAGTTGTTTGTAGAATTCCCTTATTATTATTTTCATGTCTGCAGGGTCTGTAGTGATTTTCTTTCATCCCTGGTATAGGGATTTGTGTCTTCTCTCTTTTCCTTAGTAGTTTTGCTAGGGGTTTTCTTCTTTCTAGCCTCTTTGGTTAGAGAAAGTAGTCTTTGCTAGGGCACTTTTGTCTGGGTTTTCTGGTTGTTTCCAGGCTGCTGGCTTCTTCAGCTCCCAGTATGGGATATATGAGGAGAAAACCAAAACCTGATGAACTCCCCATCATGTTATTCCTTTTTTACTTTATGGGAGCAATATGGGAGGAATAGGGAATAGGATGTCTACTTTATATTCCTGGAAAGGGAAATCCTCTTACAATTGTTTTAAAGAAGGAAACTTCGGGCTTTTTCTGTTTTTTGTCTTTCAGCAACAGATAATTAAAACACTCGCCAGCTTATTCTGTGAGGTTTATAAGCTTCATAGACAAGGACAGTATGAAAATTGAAAAATCAAGCTCATCTTCTATTTGTCCATACCCATTCTCTCAACACCAAGGTGGCCAGGATCCTAGTGGTCCCTCAGCTCTGGCGTGAGCTGCATTCACCAGGCTTCCTTGGCCTGAGAAGACCAACCTCTAATAGTATCTCTGTGGTCTCCTTAATTCACAAGTACAGTGGGAAATGTCAAGACACTCACTGCTCCATTGCAATGCCCTAAGCTGAGTCACTTGGTGTCAGCCAGCTGTACTGTGTCTTGTTGCCCTTCGTGAATAAGAAGCCCGTAGAGACTTAGGAGGGGTTGATGTCTCAGGTGCTCAGTGTAGCCCAACAGGCTCAGGAATTGGTGGGCAGAGTGGCTGTGAGAACACGCTTCCACAGAGAGGACTTGAAGCTCTGTCTTTACATTAAAAAAAAAAATTTAATTTTAGTAGAGTTAACATATAGTGTTATCTTAGTTTTAGGTATACAATATAGTGATTCAACAATTCCATACATTACTCAGTGTTCATCATGATAAATGTAGTCTTAATCCCCTTAACCTATTTCATTCACCCCCCCACCCCTCCCCTCTGGTAACCACTGGTTTCCTCTGTATAGTTGAGTCTGTTTTTTTGGTTTGTCTGTTTTTTGTTGTTGTTCATTTGTTTTGTTTCTTAAATTCTACAGATGAGTGAAATAATATGATATTTATCTCTCCGATTAACTTAGTTCATTTAACATTATACCCTCTATATCCATCCGTGTTGTTGCAAATGGCAAGATTTTATTCCTTTTTATGACTGACTAATATTCCATTGTATATAAATACGACTTCTTTTTTATCCATTCATCAATTGATGGACACTTGGGCTGCTTTCATATTTTGGCTATTATAAATAATGCTGCAGTAAACAAAGGGGTGCATATATCTTTTTAAATTAGTGTTTTCATTTTCCCTAGGTAAATATCCAGTAGTGGAATTACTGGGTCATAGGGTAGATCTATTTTTAATGTTTTGAGGAAACTCCATACTGTTTTCCACAGTGGCTACACCAGTTTGCATTCCCACTAACGGTGCAAGAGGATTAGTTTTTCTCTACATCCTCACCACCATTTGTTTCTTGAGTTTTTTATTTTAGCCACTCTGATAGGTGTGAGGTGATATCTTACGGTGGTTTGATTTCCCTGATGATGAAAAGATGAAGGAGAAATGTCTATTCATGTCTTCTGTCCATTTTTTAATTGGATCATTTGTTGTTTTGGTGTTGAGTTATAGAAGTTTCCTACATATTTTGGATACTAAGTCTTTATTAGATATGCCATTTGTAAATATCTTCTTCCATTCCATAGGTTGTCTTTTAGTTTTGTTGGTTGTTTTGTTTTTGTTTTTGTTTTGCTGTGCAGAAGCTTTTTATTTTGATGTAGTCTCAATAGTTCATTTTTGCATTTGTTTCTCTTGCCTTAGGAGACATATCTAAAAGGATGTTGCTACAACCAATGTTAGAGAAATGCCTGCCTGTGCTTTCTTCTAAGATTTTTATGGTTTCAGGCCTCACATTTATGTCTTTAATCCAATTTGAGTTATTTTTGTGTATGGTGTTAGAAAATGGTCTGGTTTCATTCTCTGGCATGTAGCTGTCCAGTTCTCCCAACACCATTTGTTGAAGAGACTGTCTTTTTCCCATTGCATATACTTGCCTCCTTTGTTGTAGACTAATTGACCATATTAATGAGGGTTTATTTCTGGACTCTCTATTCTGTTCTATTTTTGTGCCAGTACAATACTCTTTTGATTACTACAACTTTGTAGTATATCTTTAAATCTGAGGTTCTAATACCTCCAGGTTGGTTTTTCTTTCTCAAGATTGCTTTGGCTATGCTGGGTCTCATGTGGTTTCATACAAATTTCAGGATTATTTGTTCTAGTTCTGTGAAACATGCTGTTAGTATTTTGATAGGGCTTGTATTAAATCTGCAGATATCATTGGATAGTATGGACATGTTAACAATATTTGTTTTTCCAATCCCTGACCATGGAATATCTTTCCTTTTGTTTGTGTCATTTTCAGTGTCTTTCATCAGTGTTTTGTACTTTTAAGAGTATGGGTCTTTCACCCTTTGGTTAACTTGATTTCTCATAATTTTATTATTTTTTTAAATTTTTTTTTTTTTTCAACGTTTTTTATTTATTTTTGGGACAGAGAGAGGCAGAGCATGAACGGGGGAGGGGCAGAGAGAGAGGGAGACACAGAATCGGAAGCAGGCTCCAGGCTCCGAGCCATCAGCCCAGAGCCTGACGCGGGGCTCGAACTCACGGACCGCGAGATCGTGACCTGGCTGAAGTCGGACGCTCAACCGACTGCGCCACCCAGGCGCCCCTATTTTTTGATGCAATTGTAAATGGGATTGTTTTCTTAATTTCGTTCTCTGCTTCTTCATTATTAGCGTATAATGCAACAGATTCTCTATATTGATTTTGTATCCTGTGACATTACTGAATTCATTTATCAATTCCGTGCTTTGATTCTGATCCTTGGCCTGATTCCTGTAATTTTTCCTTCCTGGAGGAGCTCTGGTCCATGAAACATGCAAAGATGTGTATATATAACTAGTTAGGGGACATTCTAGATAAAGCTGAATGAGCCAGGTGTGTGTCAGGTCAGGGGTCAGTTGTGTTGTTCTGAAGAATTTGTAGGGGCTGTTTTGAAGAAGTTTGGGGTAGTTTTTTTGGCGGAATCTTTAGGATTTTCTATATATGGTTTCATGTCCTCTGCAAATAGTGAGTTTTTCTTACCAATAGGGATGCATTTCATTTCTGGTCTGATTTCTGTGGCTAGGACTTTCAGTACTATGTTGAATAAAAGTGGTGAGAGTGGACATCCTTGTCTTATTCCTGATCTTAGGGAAAAACCTTTCCATTTTTCACCATTGAATATGATGTTAGCTGACTGTCTTTGCATGCTTTTGATGCTTCTGCCTTTTTGAGGCATCTGCACTAGCTGCAATGTGACCAGTCTAACAGGCCTTCTGCTGGTGACAGCTTCACCTTTATTTGGAACTACTTGATTTGAAAAAAAAGTTTGACTGAATTATAATTTTATTTGTATTTTCACAAACTCAAAGCATGGATTTCATTTGCTTCTCACTTCATGCTATTTTTCTTGTTCATCAGTTGAACTGCCTGACATGTGGCTCCATTACACATGTGCAATGCTGAGTGGGTCTGGTGAAAGAGAGGGGTGATGATGAAGACGAAGAGAGAAGATGGGCTACCAAGGATGATAAGATCTTCTGGCACGAAATCTCATGATTCTAACAGAAGTCACCAGAGAGATTTGCACTGTGGCCTATTAAGTACATTTGCTCAAACAGCAAATGAAGTCCCCCTAACAAAGTTGCTATTTTGGCTGGGCTGGGTTAGGAGCCATCTGGAAAAGTTATACATATCAACCGTCAAATCCACATTCCTCTTTCATTTTACCTTTCACAAACTCTTCCTCTCTGACTTTCAGCTAACCAGGGAGAATGACATTTTCTGATTATCCAAAATTGCTTTTAAACGTGGTGGAACTAAAAGCACTTTTCAGGAATCCGAAAGGGAATTTTACAGAGATGTTTACTGACCTTTCAGATAATGAAGCTACCTGGGTGGGTAGAAGAATACAGACTGTCCTCAAGTTAAATAAAAAGAAATCCGTCTTGCAGCATGGTCTATTCAGCCCCATTTCTGACAAAAACGGAGGTCATATCCCTAGTAGAGCCACACTTAGTGAAAGATCTTACTGTATAATGGTTTGTATGATTTTTAAATACTGTGTTTCTTCTATTACATCATAGTCATCCTATAAAATCTCTGATTATGATAATCAATTCAGCATGGTGTGATACAGTATGCAGTAACAAAAATTCATCACCAGACTCATTCCTTGCAAAATTCTGACCCCTAATCAGTGTTCCAAGAAAAGTAATATATGTTAAGGGAAAATAAACACATTGAGAAATACCTTGTTTAAGTAAACCATGTGTGCATAGCTTACTTCAAAGTCAAATTCGATTCCAATATCCTGGAAATTTGTATGCAAATGTTACTCTTTCAATGTGTGGCTATGTGTTCTATACTATTTTAATGTTGTACTCTAATATTAATATTGTTTTAAAGAGAAATCTAGCATAACTGATAAAATTAAATAAATTTGATGTCATAAAAATAAAACTGAGGCTGAAATGAAACTGACCTTTTAAGGATTTAAGGCTGAAATCCTTTCAAAATTTGTCAGTTTGGTTGTTTACTTGTTTGTTTGTGGTAGGTCAGGGATTCTAATGCATCTAAAATTTAAGCTTTTCAAATAGATAGCAAAAGCATGGAGTCTTTCACTGGCATTTTTCCCAAAAAGTTATATTGTATCATATTATGAACAATAAAATTATCCCCTACGTGTAATGCTAAGGCAAAGGAAAGTCTCCAAATTTCTAAATAACTCCATGACTGCTACAGCATATGGATTTTTCCTGTAGTACTCTGATATCCCGTGGAGTGCTAACCCAGAATAGTTGTAAGTTTCACTCACTTGCACTAACAAAAAGCGAGGTTTATTCCTCCTTGTTTTCTCTGTCACTTCATTCAATATGCTGCTTGCATGGTACTAGCATGAAAGGACCCAGTCAGTATCTAAATTTCCAATAATTACAGGAGGATATTCAAACGTGGAGAGGGAGATCATATAGTAGAAAAGATAAAATAGAAAATGGAAGTGTTCAGCTGAACTCATAAAGGATTTCTTTATTTTGTCCCCTTTAATTTTCAGAAAACCAGATTAATGGTAGAGACAGCTTATTAGGGAATGAAACCTTCCATCAACTGGAAAGACAACCATGCATGAGAACTCTGACACAATCAGATGCTGTCTACATTCAGTATTTCAATACTCAGGATGGTGTGGTGATGGAGGCATAAGCTATTCTTTCTCACTAATTGGTGACTGCTATTATTTTTTTAAAAAGGAAGATCAAATAAAGATACTCCTTCTATTATATGAGAGTCAAAATAAACTCTAACAAACTTGATTTTAGCAAATGTTTGCCCTTAGTTTATAAGCAAGAAATTGGCCACCCCAAAATTCAGACCAGCTATTAATAAATGTATTTGATTCTCCTAAGAGGAAATAATAAACCATTTCAAATGACCTAACTCTTCTCAGGTCTCAGAATACCTTTCAGAAATTATCTCTTCTGAGACCAATTCATGTTAATTTACTCTGATGTGTCTACGAAAATATGCATAACCCCTATGTAAAGATATGTTCACTGTGCATTTTCCTTAAGTGTTTCAACAGAGGCCACCTTCTAGATTTATTCTCCTGATACGCTAAAATTTTGAAATGAATATAGAAAATGGTAGACAATCTGTTCAGGTTTTGGTGTTGTGACCTCAGTGTTCAGGGAGCTTTCCAAGTTAAGGAAGAGTGTGCTGTTAATTATGTGAGAATTTTGCTCACTTTTAAATAAAGGTCAACATTATCCCAAAAGGCTGATGTAAAGAGAGGAAAACAGTACAGTAGCGTGTGGCAAATTAGATATATCGTTTTTAGTAATTCAATACTTTATGGAAAATCCCCAAGGTATCATTCTTTCATGCTTGACTGAGAATGTATTGTTTTCCCACAACAAATTCTTTTTTTTTTTTTCCAGGAATAGAATTTAGTGATTCATCACTTACATATAATACCCAGTGCTCATCCCAACAAATATCCTCCTTAATGTCCCTTGCCCATTTAGCCCATCCTACCACCCAAAACCCTTCCAGCAACCCTCAGTTTGCTCTCTGTGTTTAAGAATCTCTTATGCTTTGTTTCCCTCTCTGTTTTTATATTAATTTTGCTTCCTCTCCTTTATGTTCACCTGCTTTGAATCTTAAATTCCACATATGAGTGAAGTCATATGATATTTATCTTTCTCTGACTAATTTTGCTTAACATAATACACTCTAGTTCCTTCCATGTTATTGGAAATGGCAAGATTTCATTCTTTTTGAGCACCAAGTAATATTTCATCATATATATATATACCATATCTTCTTTATCCATTCATCAGTTGATGGGCATTTGGGCTCTTTCCATACTTTGGCTATTGTCGATAGCGCTGCTATAAACATTGGGGTGAAAGTGCCCCTTCGAAACAGCACTCCTGTGTCCTTTGGATAAATACCTAGAAGTGCAATTGCTGGGTTGTAGGGTAGTTCTATTTTTAATTTTTTAAGGAACTTCTATACTGTTTTCCAGAGTGCCTGCACCAGTTTGCATTCCCACCAGCAGTGCAAACGGCTTCCTCTTTCTCCACATCCTCACCAACATCTGTTGTTGCCTGAGTTGTTCATTTTAGCCATTTTCACAGGTATGAGGGGGTATCTCATTGTGGTTTTGATTTATATTTCCCTTATGATGAGTGATGTTGAGCATTTTTTCATGTGTCTGTTAGCTATCTGGATGTCCTCTTTGGAAAAGTGTCTATGGATGTCTTTTGTCCATTTCTTCACTGGATTATTTGCTTTTTGGGTGTTGAATTTGATAAGTTCTTTACAGATTCTGGATAGTAACTCTTTATCTGATATTTCACTTGCAAATATCTTCTCCCATTCCATCAGTTCCCTTTTAGTTTTGCAGATTGCTTCCTTCACTATGCAGAAGTTTCTTTATCTTGATAAGGTCCAGATAGTTCATTTTTGCTTTTGTTTCCCTTGCCTCTGGAGACATGTCAAGTAAGAAGTTGCTGTGGCCAAGGTCAAAGAGGTTTTTGCCTGCTTTCTCCTTGAGGGTTTTGATGGCTTCCTGCCTTACATTTAGGTCTTTCATCCATTTTGAGTTTATTTTTGTATATGGTGTAAGAAAGTGGTCCAGGTTCATTCTTCTTCATGTCACTGTCAAGTTTGCTAAAGAGACTTTTTTTTTTTCCCCATTGGAAATTCTCTCCTGCTTTGTCAAAGATTAGTTAGCCATAGTTTGTGGGTCCATTTCTGGGTTCTCTGTTCTATTCCATTGATCTCTGTGTCTGTTTTTGTGCCAGTACCATACTGTTTTGATGATTACAGCTTTGTAATACAGCTTGAAGTCCGGAATTGTGAAAACCAAAGCTGGAGGCATCACAATCCCACAAAAAAATTCTAACTACTCCAGAGATCCTGAAGAGGTTAAGAATCTACCACCTGGAAAGAGAGAACTTTGCTTATGAAATGCCTTAGCAACACCAGGATGTCTGTGGGAAGGTGGTGCTGATGTGCCCAAGATATATCTTGCAATACCAGTATTGCAATACTTGGTATCAGGAAACAGTAGGTTGTAAAACCCAAGATTGGTTCTCTGCCTCACACATCCTACCTAATATCAACTGATAATATAGGGCCACAAAAGAGACAATTAATGCAAAGAATTAAGGTATAGATCCAGGTTTTGTGGATATAGAAGATTATACACACTGGGGAAACTTCTTTAAGAAAAAGAATCTAGGGTCACCTGGGTGGCTCAGTCAGTAAAGCATCCAACTTCAGCTCAGGTCATGATCTCGCAGTCTGTGAGTTCGAGCCCCAGGTTGGGCTCTGTGCTGACAGCTCAGAGCCTGGAGCTTGCTTCAGATTCTGTGTCACCCCTCTATCTCTCTGTGTCTCCCCCACTCATGCTCTGTGTCACTCTCTGTCTCTCAAAAATAAACATTAAAAACATTTTTTTAAAAGAAAAAAAATCTAAAATCACAAGTACAGCATCAGATACAAAATGAATTCTTATTTATAGTGAAGAAATAAATCACTACAAACTAGATTATTATAATTATTTTTATTGAGGTATAACTTGTATTAAACCAGATATTTTAGTAAGATGACACATACCATAAATATCATAAAATCCAGACAAATATAATGTTCTTATTAACTGCCTAACTCAGTCTTTTATATCTTTTTTTTCTTAATCTTTTGATTGCATATTTTTTACATTTTCTTAATATGTCAATGATTTCATATTAGTATTTTCCAGTGGAGAAAGAGAAGAGAACCCCACCTTTAATGTGGTGATCCTGACTCGTTCATTTCCAACCTGGTTTCTTCTCCATGGCTCACATGCCTATTTCCAGGGCTGGGTGCCATAGGACATGCTCCAATAGCACAATGACCTGTGTCTCTGCACCCTCATGTCCCCAGGTAAGCGGGCACAGCTGACATTGGCATGTTTCCAGAAGCCTTCCCTGCTTTGGGACTGCCAGCAGTAACTTCATGATCACACGGGAGGCACACATACATACTTGAACACAATACAGCTTGAAGTAAACACAAATCTGCTTTCCCTTTGGCCACATGTCAGAAAGCCTTTGATAATTTTAACCCCTCAACAAAAGGTCTTAACCAATGGCATATAAGGAATAGCATTTTAAATAAGTTTTACAGGAACCTATGGCTACATGAACAATTCATTAGTTTCATTATCTTCATGCTGAACATGCCTTGGTGCCCCTGCAGTTTTGTTTATGGATTCTAGAAGTACAGTTTTGTTAGGAATATTTTGCCAAGACAAAACTGCAATATGATTTTTTTGTCCTTTCCCCTTTAACCTATTCATAAATCTTATAATTACTTTAGGGGAAAATGTACATTTCTCCTTCTGTTAAAATAAATTGCTAAAAATGTTCCCATTATCAACACAATTTGTGCTGTACTGAATTGGCTAGAGGTTAAGTGTGGAACAGCCTTGTCAGTTTCTCTCATTTTACCCATGGTAACTAGTAATCCAGTGTGAAGCCATTGGCTTAGGTTAATGTGAATATTTATAAATATGCGTTATATTTTTTCCTTAGATGAGAAGAAATCCAATTAATTAAAACATTTTAATGAGTTTGTTTTCACTTTTCTGCCCTTTTAGCAATCGAAAATGATGCTTAATATGTCACAGCTTATGATTGTGACCCCCTGTGGACAATTTCTGGAGCAGGACCTTGCATTTGCAGGCTGAAGTGGGACCCAAGAAGGCAGTTGGAGGAGCAGAGAGATGCCAGGTGAGACTGTCCTGCAGCATGTGGCTTTAAAACCATTGAACAAGCATCCGCCCCATCACCCAGGAAAAAAGAACGTGATTGTCTCAAACCTTTCCCATAAAACGAGTCTATATGGTTGAGAAAGAGGGAAGAGAAAAAGGCAACAAAGAAGGTGAAGTTTGTTGTACTCTGCATATACTTACAATGAAACTACCTACTTATGTTCTCAATTATTTGGATGCTTTGATGGATTTTTAAAGGAAAGTCTACTGGGATGATTTTAATGAACTCCACTTTCTGTTAAAGAAACTAAGGTATCATTTTAAACTTTCTGGGGATTTGATTATTTATTTATTTATTTATTTATTTATTTATTTATTTAAAGTTTATTTATTTTGAGACAGAGAGAGAGAGACAGAGACAGAGAGACAGAGAACACAAGCAGAGGGGAGGCAGAGAGAGAAGGAGAGAGAGAGAGAATCCCAAGCAAGCTCCCACTGGATGTGGGGCTCTAACTCATGAACTGTGAGATCATGACCTGAGCCAAAGTCCAGAGCAGACTCTTAACTGTCTGAGCCATCCAGATGCCTACGTTCTGGGTATTTTAAAGACTTGACTTTGCCACCGTTCTCATAGCAGTCCACTTTAAATTAGAGGAAGTGAGCAAAAAGAAAATCCATTAAAACTCTAATGAAGTTTCTTAAAGAAGCCATACCAATTTAGATACCTCAAGTCTACAAGGTCTTTTCATAATTTATACGAGCTGTGTTCTACACTGGTGTCTGTTGTCTAGTATTCCCCATTGTTATTTAGGCAATGAAACATAAGCTATACTCTATAAGCAAAGATGAATTTTAAAATTGTATCTTTTTTATAGTGTATTTGTGATTTATTTGTTACAAATTGCATCCGTTTTCAAGAAAGCAACCATCATGTGGTTATTGTGAAAAATGTCATCTTTTAAAAATTGATGTTCTATGTTTTTGTGGATGTTCCATGTTTTATGTTTATATTCCATAAATATATTGTTTTTTACTAAGGACGAGTGGGACGGCCTTAGGCATCTCTGGTAAGGGCGTGTTATGGTTTTTCAAAATCATTTCCTGCATTGTTATTATAAGTTTGTGAGCTTAGAGTAAAAATAAATATATAAAAAGAATGTAAATAATAAAGACATCATGCCTTTGACTTTATCAGCTAGGAAGGCTGCTGTAAGATCTATGTAATAGTACACGGTAGGTAGAACTGGTTCTCTTTCCAGACCAAAAAAAGAAAAAAGAAAAAGAAAAAATCCGGAGTAGCTACTCACAAAGTAAGAGATAAATATCACCACTGATAATGAATAAAACTAAAGAGAGGGAATACACTGTGACTCTGACTTTCCATACAAACGAAAGAGGAGGGTGGCATTGTTTGACAGCTATCATTATCTTTCCACTTCATTTGTGGCACCGGAGATAATACAGCCAAGCCATGTTCTCCACAGCGATTTAAGTATGACTGGGCAAAACACTGAGCCAGCTACTACAAATTCACCAAAGTTTTTCTAGGAAAAAAAGCTTTTTTTTTTTCTTCTTTCTTAAGGAGTGATTCAGTCAGGCATGAAACTTGCCTTATCAGTTCTTTGGCTGTGAGAGAGATGAGGTGATTCTGATTACAGTTACAGAATGGGATACTTCAGCTCTGGGATTATTTCTGGGATCCTGGGAGATGCCAGGAAAACCAACCAAAAGAAGCGTGCACGCTGCTGACCACGTGGCAGACTGGCACATGGGGGAGAATTGCCTCAGTGTCCCTCTAACTCTGGGGTTTTTGTGTATGCAGTTATGTTATCTATTTTTATTTCAGAATACAGTAAAGAAAGTGTTACCATATTCTGTTATTAAAGAAGACATTGGGTCTACTGGAGTTGAGAATTACGAAGATATAACATGAAGTCATATAGAAATCATACAGCAATAGGTAAGTTGTGAGTTCAGTAGCCGTTCAATAAAAATCAGGCATGCTATGCTGGTGAAAGTTTGGATAAAAAGCAGAGGGTCCAGCATTAGAAAGTTTGTGTTATACTCCATGTCATATTAACATGGTAAAATATCATGGCACTACTAAAGTTTATACATGGAAGTATATAGAAATGTGTTTATAATATGATGTTATAAGAACATAATGAAATAAATACAGTATGTACCTATGATTGGATCAATGAAAAATTAAGTGTCCAGGTAGGAGGTAACAGGTAAAACCATGATGGTGAAGCGATGGTGACAATATGAATAGCTATAGCATTTTATTATTTTGCAATATTGTGTTTTCTTTTAAATGAGGAAACAATGAGAAATGTTAAGTTGTTGTCTCTAGAAGGGAGAGATGAATGAAAGTCAAAAAATACAACTGAAATTTCATAGAAATGATAATCAGAGGAGAATTTGCCCTCAAGATCAATAAAACTCAAATAAGCAAACTAATCAGAAGAGTCAGAAAGAAAAGGAAAGTTATTTCACGAAGGGAAATAGGCTGCTTTCTATGGGGTCACCAGGCTGGAAAAGAGAACTGTTCTCACTTCCCATTGGAAAATTCAATCAGAATTCAGTGAAGCTAGAAAGGGCATGAATTACCCTCCGAGCGGGCGGTGGAACTGATAATCATCGCATCCCGTTTTATCTGGTTTGTGTCATGATTTTGAAATGGATGACGAACACCAAAGGAGTCATGAGTAGGATTTTCAAGGCAAAAACACTTTGGTTCCTAGGTAAGCCTACATGAAACACTGTACTACAGTCAAAAGACAACTGTCCTTGTCAAATGACCAGTGTCAAGCCATCCCCAGTATCTGCAGGGCACGCATTTGGACTTTGTGAGCTGTCACCTTTTCACTCCCCTTTGTGTGACAGCATAAGTGATTTGATGTCACACAAAGCCTTTGTCGCTTTATTCCTATCATGATTCATTAATTGATTTAATCAGTATTCGCTGAGGTTTTTCTTCTTGCCAGATATTCTTTAAAACACGGGTTAGACCCGTGAACAATAACAAAGTAAAATCTCTCTCTCATGGGACTTACATTCTATTTGGGGCTGGGGGTAAATCAAAAGTAACAAACTATAAACAACTAGCATAACAATAAGGAAACTATACAATGTTTTTCTGATGGTAATAATAAAGAAGCCTCAATATCCTATAAGTTTTTTTCATAACTTAAGTCTAGTTTGAAGCAAGAGAGACTATCTCACACTGAGCTAATGAATAAAGTACCAAATATAGAGAAAAGGATCAATAATTTCAATCTTAGATCAGAGCAGGATTCTCATGGGTAAGATATATTTCTAATATTATTAACTATTTTATATCAAAAACAATTCAATAAATTACTATTTCCTGAATATTTGTGTTCATAAATATTTACATGCAATCAAATATTAAAATAAATATATAGATAGATAGTCTTATATAGTTGCCAAATACTATTATAAATCTACTCTTGTAAATCAGTTTCTCTTTTTTTCAACTGTTATATCAGTTTCAAATCCTCCAGAGCTGCGGGGTCTGTGGTCCTAATTGATTAGTTTTCCTCGCTCACTCTCTAATTCTCTTACATATTTAGTTGGTTTCCATTCCTGATGAATATTTCTTTGGGCTCTACAATTCCATGTTTTTAATAGGGTGGGAGTAGGGAGAAAAGATGTTAATTATCTATGTCAAGGAACGTCAAAACAAATTTTTAACAATTTGTTTTGCATCTGGTAAGGAGATCTTGTAAAACCACCACCTGACAAAACCTAATTTGTAGCAAAGACTGTGCTTCTAGAAGTGATCTCATTCCCGGTAAAGGAACTGGATATTTGAACCACCACTCAGAAAGGAGGTGTTGCTAGGAGACCAAGTTCTACACTGCACACAAGAAAATCTAGCTTTGCCCTCAGCTAACCATGACCGGTCCTTGTTCTGCACCTCCATTCAGTAGTAATGAAGGTCTTATCAACCTCACGATTAAATAATCAAACTTAAGAACCAATAGGAGAATAAAGAATAAGACAAAGTGATCAGCTTTAGTGACTAGTGAAAAACGTGTTGGATTAACCATTGTAAAAAAATTCTGGAGCGCCTGGGTTGCTCAGTTGGTTAAGCATCCAATTTCGGCTCAGGTCATGATCTCCAGATTTGTGAGTTGGAGCCCCCCATCAGACTCTGCACTAATAGTGCTTGGGATTCTCTTTTGCTCCCCCTCTCTCAGCACCCCCCCCCCCACTTATGCAAGTGCACACTCTTGGGCCGCTCGTGTGCTCTCTCTCTCTCTCTCTCTCTCAAAATAAATAAACTTAAAAAAAATCCCAAGGCTTTATGTCTTATCAATGCAATTAAAATATATAGACATATTCTTTTGCATTTGGATCAAGTTTCTGTTTTAGTATTTTAAATCACTGCATAAGGTTTATTTACTTGCTTAACGCTTTCTCCTCTCCTGTTCACAGGCTATTCATCCATAGTTCAGTGTTCTTCCTTTGTAAACAAGGGATTAAATTCTTGTTTGAGATTGCCACTAAAAAAGCCCATCTCTAGATATGAATGTGTCTCCTATTTTTGAATAAAAATAAAGGCTCTATAGTCCATTACATTTCTCTTATTTGTAGTAACTATCAGAAAGCTTGGAGGCAAACTTCCTACCAAATACTTTAAATCTCATCCTCCTGCATACATTTTGATTCATTTCTTTGGGCTCTGTTTGGCTTTAGACTTGAAATTTTTTTTTCACACTATATTTTATTTTCTAAGCCATCTCTAGCCCTTTCAGAATGAGACAGGACATAAATCCCCAGGACATAATACTGGGTAGAGCTGGAAAAACTTCGTACAGGAAGTGTTTTTGTTGTTGTTTTGTTTTTTTGTTCCTCCTATGCCATAAAACACGTGCATCTTCCTGAGCGGAACATTGAAAGTTAACTTTAATGCAACACCTATGCATCTCTAATGTGTCCTGCTTCTCTTTCCCCTTCTGCAAAAGAGCCGACAACTGTGTTAATTCAAGGATGGCATTCAGCTGCAGGCATCAAAAGCAAAAACCAAAATACCTGTAGAGTTCAGAGGTCCTACAAATACTTTGATTCTGTTTTGCCTTCGATCGCCTTTTGTACTTTGATGTTCTTTGAAACTCAAAGTGATAAACTGTATGTTAAACAAAATTAAGTTGTGTTCAATTTATTAATCAGTTCTTCATGGTAAGATTTTTACCCATTCAATAGATGACGAGAAGAGGTGTAGAAAGAGAAAAAATAAGAAGGCATGTTGTAAAATTCCAAGATAGAAGAATCACACTCTATTACCGCAATTTAACGAAATTGTAATCCAATGAATTCTCTAATTTGAGATCCTTTTGAGGATTTCAACAGTGGAATCATTCCAGAAAAATATTTGTGTGCAAGTATTTAGGCCCAGACTCTTCTTGAAATCTTTACATATATGTTCACTTCATTCAACTTTATAGTCATGGCATGTGCTCAATGTATACTTAAAAAGAGGCTGTCCTAAATCTGTTTCTAATTAGAAAAGAAATTCCTAATTTTCTTAGTTAATGCATTAGACTAAGAAAAGGGTTTGAAGGCTGTTTCCTGTGGCTCCCTGGGGCTTCTCCAAAGTGCCTCCATGCCATCCCAAAAAGCAACTGAAAGGAGTTGCCAACACCCTCTACTCTCTAGAATAACTTTTACCTGTCGAATAGAACAGAGAAAACATATGATTTTCTTTGAAAGTGGCTAGAAATAATATTTTGTTAAAAGAAAAATTCGGAAACCATGAGGTTAATGTATCGTGCAGACACTCCTTCCTTTTAAGTGTGAATGTATTACCAAGGAACCACAATATGGAGAGAAATGATCATTTATAAAGCATATCAGGGTAAACATGTTTACATGGTTGGTATGCTATTTCCAAATGGAAAGACTGTTATTTAGAAAATTAAGCCGATGAGGGCTTCTGGAGCACAGAAACTGGAAACTGTCTCGTGTCACAATTCTCAAAAAAGCAAGACTGATTGGGCGTCCCCATGGGAGAACCTGGCAGCCAGATCTCAGCTCAGGATGCAGAGCCCCATGGCCAGGGATTCTGCGGGGCTGGGGGAAAGAACGTGCTGCACATGGGCTTTCACAGATGGCCGGTCGGATATTGACAATGTCTTCAGTTTAGGCTCTAGTTTCAATGTTTTCAAATGACTCTTTTGGTGATATCTGAGGACGTGCTTAGACCTTTTATTTTTTTGTCACCCCAAATTATTTAGTCATCTGCGATACTTTTCACTTCTGAACATAACATCAAGCTTACAATATGCAAAGCTTTTTGCCTAATAGATTCCTTTCTAAGTAGAGGCTTCCAGGATTCAACATAAACAATACATATTTTTTTCATGAAGTCGGAAAATCTTGATGAAATCCTTTTATTTTCCTGTTGACCTCTAAAGACAGCATAAGAATTTAGCAGGTGTAAAATCTACTTTTGCCCCCTTCTCCCCAAGTCCCTTTTGATAATCAAGTTTATGATGGAGTTGGGGGGTATTTTAAGAAGAAAATGATGTACACAGAGACTTGCAAAAAGTTCAAAACTGTCCTGAGGAACTTGGCAGAGAAAATGAACAACTGTGCCCTCAAACTACTTTCAGCGAAAGCTTTTTAGCGTGTTTCTCAACGAATGTGGCAAACTTAACTCTTTAAGGAATAAGCAGCAGGTACTGTTTATTATTTTAATGTATCTGATTAACAGTGAAGCTGTTTACACCCAAGAATCAAACAACACGTTTTCTAGTGAGTGTATTTCTTACTGAAGTGTTCTTCAAGCACGCTGAGGATCAGACATATGTCCTACACAAGATCACATACAATTCAGTAATCGAGATGCTCTGCAGTAGAGGCAACTGTAGCTCCCTGACACCAATCACAGGAAAGCCGTGAAGTTCCCAATAAATAGAATGTGATTATCAGCATGTTATGCAATCTGCAGCAGAGGGCATGTCTTTTATTATCCCCATGGAAACCTCTCACATAAAGCCCATAGAAATCATTTGCAAATATAAATATGAATGGAACCGTACTTACTTTTGATGTTTGTAGCATCCATATTAATAGCAGTAAATCATATAAAGACAATTCGCTTTCTGTTTCCATTTGCAAAAAAATATGAAATGCATACTATCCAATAAGCAACAGGTACATAAAATGCCATTTGCATCAGCATGCTGAGAAAGGTAACACACATGTAAGTAACTCAATTGTAAAGCACTGCAAAAGAGATGCCAAATGCAAGCACTGTATCACAAATATATTTTTCAAAGCATGGGTTACATCTGTAAGGAAAGTATGATGGAGAGGAATTCTGACAGGAAAGGGGCGAGAAGAAAATAACCCAAAATTAAATTAACAGAAGGTTATTAGTTCTATTTGCAGTTACTAGATTATTTTTAAAGATATGAAACGGTAATAAATCTAAACTGTTACATTTCATGTAATTCCAAAGAAAAAGAAGAAAACACAAACAAAACCCAGGGAGAAAAATTGGCAGTCTTGGGTTATCAAGTTTTCTAGCCATTAACACATTCCAGTGACTTAGTAACAGTTCAACTAAGAATTAAAAACAAAACCAGGATAAAAGTGCTTATATCCAGCAGCAGTTATCCAAGACCTATGAGATATCAAAATCTAAGCAAACTAGAAATTTCAGTGGGAGTCTACTTATATTCCTACTTTCCTTCTTTGTTCTACTGATGCTGGCTGGTATCCTTTGGAACAGCTTCCTTATGTGAAGAGAAATGGGTAAGCAATTTTAACATTCTATGCAATAGACAAAAGTATATATTGGGTGAAGAGGTTTCTTTTTCATATTTTAATACTAGACAGGTGCATACAAAGCAATCCTCTCCAAAACTTTTATTTGTTTTCAGGAAAAGAAATAGAAATTCAGACTGCAGGCTGAAGCTTACTTAGTGAAAATAACAAGCAAACAAAAAAAGCAGGAAATTTGTCATCAAGATGGAAAAAATAAACACTTATTATTCCAAGGACATTGTGACAGAGAGCATTTTATACTAGATTTTGACACGTTAGTTGGAAGTTCTGGCAGTAATTAGCAGCATGATCTTAGGTGACTCAAATAAACTTTCTAGTTTCTTTCTCTACAAAGGGAGGGAGTTAAACCAAATGATTTCAAAATCTTTTCAAATCCTAACACTACTATTTTACTTTACAACAAGGTAAAGGAAAATTCAAAAATAAACATTCCAAATGGCTTTATGAATCTTTTTTTTTTTTTTTTTGTAGAAAATATGGTTTCAAAAATCAACTTCATTTGGTGGCTTGTATTTTTTAGATTACATCTAATTTTAACAGATAAAAATCTACTGGGCACTCTGAGATAGATTTATGTAACAAAGTACTATTATTCTTTAAAGAAAATTACTTCAAAAGCCTGTTATTGTCTTAGTGTCATGACAATTAAATTGTCTACCCTTAACGATCAATACGGTTGGTTAATCAGCAGTCATGATCAAAATTTTGCTCTTAAAAAATATTTCCCTCTCATGTTACTGCAGAACAAATATTTAATTTCTGAAATGTTTTGCAAGTAGCATCTTGCTCTTATCTTAACTTTTTTCCACTACCAGGAAAGGCTATATCTCATCTATCTGACCTGAAGTTAAATAATCATTGTTAGTAAGTCTTAACATAATATAAAAGTAAAAAAAATAAGTTAAGATGTTATATTTTGTAATATTAAGATTCATAAAGAAAGTGACTTCACTAGAAAGAATATAAAGACAATGGGAATGTAAACTATTGTAAGATAGATTTTTCATTCAACAGCATCTGAGCCCCTGGGCAATACGGTCTTTTCAGCCCCAAATGCTGCACTTGGCTATTTACTGTCAGAATTGAACAAGAGAGTACCAAGAGGTGACAGAGAGGGTCACCTGGACACCAAATACATTCCTTAAGTCTGCATTACATAACCGCATCCTGCTTCCTCCTGGGAAGGTCAGGACTGTACTTCCTGCCTGCTTGTCCATGGACACATAGACTCAGGCAACAACCTTAGCCGACAGTTTAACAAAACCCATGTTCCAAACCTTGATATAGGGGTTCATCCTTTAGGAACCAGGACATCTAACCCTGGAGCCCAGCACTGTGGGGAAAATAGACACACACAGGTCTTTGGGAAGGATAAGTGGGGTCATTTCGACTTCCATCCCTGAAGATCCAGACACCACGGGGTACAGACAAATCATCCATACTGTGCCCTACCCAACTTCCTCACCCACAGAATCCTTGTGCTTGAAGATAGCTGTTTTACATGACTAAGTGTTGGGGTGGTTTATCATGATAGCAGCAGTAGTATTGGTTTTAGTATTAAGAGTGGAGTGCGAAGCTGATAAAAACCTAAAATATGCAGCACACTGGCTTTGGGACTGGGAAGAAGTTGGGAAAGCTTTCAGGAGATTGTTAGTCCAAGTTGGACAAAAGAGGACACTTGTTACGCACAGGCAAAATTTCAGCAAAACTATTTTCTGCAATAACGGCTAATAGAAAATATACCTGAGGAATATGGTGACCTGGCTAGATTAGCAAGCAGTGTTGAAAATGCATTTGGTTATCAGCTGCTAACTTAGAAAGTGAGAGAGAAGAGAGATGAGCTAAAAGAGTAAGTTAAAGGAGCCAGCACTTACAGGCTATGAAAATAAAGCTGCTTCTCATTCTCACAATTGGATGAGTCTTGAGGACGTCATAGGAAAATATAAGTGTGTCTTCACGCAAGGGAGAGGTGAATTGTAAGCCTATGGGAAAACTACAATATATTGTATTTTCAAAAGATGGCCTCCTATAAAAAGGCTGGGTCTATGCGGCACCACCTGAAATCTACTGGACTTTTGTGACTTCCTTGGTCAATAGCAGAGGGGAAAGATAACGCTATGTGATCTCTGGGGTCAATCATAAAATGTCATGCATCCAAGTTTGCTTTTGGAGAAGGCTTGCTCTCAGTAACCATTTGCATACTGTGAGGAAGTCCAAAGTAGCCATTTAGAGAGACCACAGAAGAAGGTCACTGGTAAATGTTCTATTTGAAAGCCCACCTGAGATCCAAGATACAGTTGGCACTAACACCCTCACATGTGAGTGAAAACACCACCATTTCCTTCCAGTCACCATCTGTCAGGTGAACTCGGCTTTTGAGTCTCCCCAGCTAAGGCTCCAGAGACAATTTGTTCTCGCTGTGTGCTATTCTTAGCTCTAACACAAAGAATGCAAGTATTGTTTTATGCTACTAAACCTGGAGTGGTTTGTTTGTAATAGATAACTGATAAATTCTGAAGCAATTTTGAAAAACGAATCAAACACACTTTAATGTTTACATTTTTGTTCATTAGATGTTTACTTTCAAAAGATTTCAGTTCTGCTTTCTTATAAATATAGAGGTTTTCTTACAAATCTGAGATAGGACCAACACAGTGGTCATGTATTTTAAAATACATGAACATAGTTTTCCTTAGCGAAATAGGGAATTTTGCATTTTTCTTCATGAGCTCAGATTTCTCTTATATACCCCTTAAGGGGTGCCTCAGCGATTCAGTCGGTTGAGCGTCCGACTTCGGCTCAGTCATGATCTCATGGTTTGTGGGTTCGAGCCCACCATTGTGCTCTGTGCTGACAGCTCAGAGCCTGGAGCCTGCTTCGGATTCTGTGTCTCCCTCTCTTTTTGCCCCTCCCCTGCTCATGCTCTCTCTCTCTCTCTCTCTCTCTCTCTCTCAAAAATGAATAAACATTAAGAGAAAATTTTTAAAAATATTATACTAGTGTAACCTAAGTGTCTTCAACATTTTATTTTTGACAGCCTTTTGGAGCATTAAAATTTGGGGGTAGATATTTTGTGAAGGAGGCTTAAACTATACGAACTCCACCTACTCAAGTTGCTAGAAGTATTACCTGATGACTTGTGAAGCTGTAATTATGTGAGGGAGCAGTGTCTCACCATGCGAACCTTGCTCCAATTCAAACACTGCTATACAATCGTAGGCAAACACCATGTACACTTCATAAAAGTAATTTATTAATTTGTTTTTTACGATGCTGTAATTTTTCAGGGCAAAGAATGGGGTAAAGAGAAACTTCCCGGAATCAAATTCCAGTTCAATACAGTATAGGACATCACAAATGGAATTTTATACCTCAAATTCAGTAGCGATTTCCACGGTTCCGTTTATCAAGAGGAAGACGTTCCCTTCCTCCGTTGTTGGTTTTCAACCCTAGGTTGACAGAAGAGTGTGAGACTGAGGTTATTCCAGGACAGGGACATGCAATGACACTCAGTGGGTAGAGAACAGGTAATCTGAAAGTCTCACAATCCTGAGGACAGAACCCATAATGAACAATTGTGATATACACATTCAATACAAGTAAGACACTGAGAAAAATGCCTGCCATGTAGAAAATGATCAGTAACAATTAGATATTACTATTATTATTATTTGTATTACCATAATCTTCATCACCATTCTTCCCATTTCATACGTATGGGAAACAAGACACAATGAACTGTTCATACATAATATGTATGCATCTCTTTCCCATTCCATTGTTAGACTTTCTGACATGTGAGTTCATTGTTGTTCTCACATAAATCTCTCTGGTGCCTAGTACAGTTCCCTGGAACTGACTGTTTATATCAGTACTCGTCCTTTGCCTGATCTAATTCCCTATCAGCTCCCTTTCAGTTCCGTTGTGCTCTAGATTTCTCATGCTGATGTTGCTTTTACCCATTTTGTGTATGCTATAAATTCTGGATAGAGTGGTCTTTGCAAGACCCTAGATAAGGTCACAGGACACTCAGCTATGACTCAGCTATGGTCTGGCTTACTTAGTCTCCAATCTGTACCTGCGTGAGATTTGGAAATCGTGGAGGAACTGGAACGCAGAAAAGATATTGTATCAGAACCTCACTCTTCGGCTTCCAGAAGAGTCAAGAGAAGTGAATTGATGAACTGCCTGCTTATTACACCCATGTCTATCACATATTGCATTTTTCAAGAACCTACGTGGGTTTGAAGGGGAACCACCTTATATAACAATTTATATTTGTTGGACAAGAGACAAAGTCATCAAGTGTGTTAAAAAAGAGATCTGGGGGCACCTGGGTGGCTCAGTCGGTTGAGTGTCCCACTTTTGATTTTGACTCAGGTCATGATCCCAGGGTCGTGGGATGGAGCCCCGTATTAGGCTCTGTGCTGAGCATGAAGCCTGCTTGAGATTCTCTCTCTCTTCCTCTCTCTCTCTCTCCCTCTGCCCCTCTCCCCCCGACTCTCTCTCTTTCTCTAAAATTAAAAGCATATATATATAAAGAGATCTAAATTAAATTTTGAAATAAATTTAAATTGGTATTTTTAATAGAAGAGATTCGTCTGTCAGAAACTTGATTTCTTTTTCTCAAATATAATCATCTCCTTGTAATATCACTTAAACTAGACAGTTGGGTTTGCAGTCATTTTCAATTCTAGCTTTTTATTTTTTATTTAAAAATTTTTTTAATGTTTATTTTTGAGACAGAGCATGAACAGGGGAGGGGCAGAGAGAGAGAGAAAGAGACACAGAATCTGAAGCAGGCTCCAGGCTCTGAGCTGTCAGCACAGAGCCCGATGCAGGGCTCGAACTCACGGACCTTGAGATCATGACCTGAGCTGAAGTTGAATACTTAACCGACTGAGCCACCCAGGTGCCCGTAGCTGATTTTTAAAAAATCTAGTGTACATTTGAATTTAATGTCACACATCCTTACCAACAGCCATTGATCTCTTTGCCCCATACCTCCAGATAATACCTTTTATTTTCTTTACAAATGTCATGCATAGTTCAATCCCCAAGCCCTCAAATGATTTGTCTTTAGAAAATGCATTGCTGTTTGTAACATTATATATTTATGTGTGCACACAAGGATGTATGCCTCACTGTTGGGGTCAATGTCCTAGAAGCACTGTAATAAGAGATCACAGCTGGTGACAAACAACGATCTTGAGAAATGTGCTTCTTGCTACTGAAAGTTTTGCATTTGCTGACCTAATCCCAGAGCCTGGTGGAACCAGGGAGAATAACACCAACGTTCCAATTCAAAATGTCCTTTCTAATTTGAGTCACTTCACTCCTTCCTTTCCCCAATCACACCCCTCCACACTCCTGCCTTCTTTCCCACACATTTTTGAAATTTATATCTCCAAATAGAAGACAAAGAGAAAGAAGACAGCCAGCAGAGCAGCCCTGAAACAACCTTTAAAAAGAAGAAAGAGAAAAGGATTAGGTAAATCATGGATGTTCCTTTTCATCATTTTAAAAAGGGGGTAAAAAAAAAATACAGGAGTAAAGACTAAAACTCAGAAAAAGGCAAAATTCATCCTTTCTCATTTCCTCATGCCCCACACTCCACTCCCATCAACCTTTATTTTTCCTGTATTTCAAAACTCTGAATATTTATCTTATCTTTCAAGTTGTTTGTGGAGCACTTACAGGGAATATTATTTGCCAGTGAACAAGTGCCCCTCACTCCGCAACAAGCAGTTCACGGCTTAAGTTTGCTTCACCTCGAAATCCCACTCCTATCATCTTTGCATGGCTGCACATCCTAATCTAAGGTAGCATTAATCCTGGAGCTTCGAGGTGATCTACAAAGTCGCACCCCCCTTTCCTCCGGAGCCCAGAGCCAGCGACCGGCTCCAGGAGGACACGCGGAGAAGCCGGGACTGACACTTCAGGACAGCTCAGCTCACCTAGGCCGGTAGCACGGAGACCCTTCTCCCGCCTTTGCCCTGCGGAGGCTCCCTCTGCCGGTGAGAAACCGGGCGAGGGAGTGCAGAACGCCCTAGACAGCACGAGAGTGGTGACAGATCTTTCACCTGGGCGCAAATCGGGAGATTGCTGCGGTGCTCGCTGAGACTACTGCTGGACCTGGAGAAAGAGTGCTCTAAGGGAAAGAAAAAAAAAGTGTGAGGCCAGTAATGGATGAGGAGCAAAAAGGGGAGAAGAGAAAGAAGCGGAAGGGAGGAGGATGCTGCCGTTGTTGCCAGCGTAGCAGCCCGCGCCGCCAGAGCGACCGGCCTAGCTGCCCGGGCCCCGCCTTCCTGCTCACCCGCCCCGCCCCGGCACCGGCCCCGGCCCCGGCCCGGCCCCGCCTCCTCACTCGGTGGCCCCGCCTAGGCCCTACCTCCCCGCGCCCCCGCCCCCGCGCCGGCCCCACCTCCCCATCCAACCGCCCCGCCCCGGCCCCTCCTCACCTTGCGGCGGCCGCCCGGGGGCGGGAGGGTGGTGCCCCCGCCTCAGTGTCCGGGAAGGGAGAACGCAGCAGCCCCGCCTCCTGCCGCAGCTAGCCCGCCGCCCAGCGGGGACCGCGGGAGTGGCAGCCACCCAGAGCCTGCCGAGCCCCGGAATTCCAGAGAATTCCCACTCCGCCGCCAAAGGGAGACCAGCGCCCTCGGAACAGAGGCACCCGAGAGACCTTCTTCTCTGACTACTTAGGGAAATGGGGGTTCCCCATAAATGCCCGCCTCTCCTTTCTCTGTCACTGCGAGGCGAGGGTTCCCGTCCTCCCCCCCACCCCCCATGGAGAAGGCCCATTGGACTTGCCTCCACAAACCTGACAACAGTTGAATCCAGAAAACATCTCTCGCCAGTATAAAAGGTGCAATAGAAAAGTTTGTAGAACTGAAGAAATGAATTCTGTTCCCCGTTTTCCTAATCAGATTCGTTGGTTAATCCTACAAAATGTTATTAACACCTACTAGGTGCCGCGCGTTGTTCCAGGCACTAGGGATACATGAGTGAACAAAGCAGACAAAATCGCCTGTCCTTTTGGAGCTTCTCTTCTTGTGAACTAAGCTGTGATTCAGGGACAAGCCACTTAGCTTCTCTCTTTCTCTTTCAGCTGGAAAATAACGCCTGTCCCACACACCTCACGCAGTAAATGTAAGAAGATAATGACCTAATGAATACGAGCGCAGAAGTCTCTGAAGACTATGAAGAACTCTACAAACCTAACACATCAGGCTGCAGAGCTCAATCTTACCCATTTTTAGAGTTCAAAGTCCAACTGAGAAAATGAGCAAAAAATAACGATAGCGTCTGGCACGTTGTCTCTGATCAGTTGGAAAGCCTAACCAGCAAAAACTGAAATTCTTAGTTTACTTTAAATTTTGAGTACTTGGATTTCTCTCCTGTCCACATATAGAGACTTCGCACTCTCCCTGTTTTGAAAAATGACTCAAATAAACAGAGGTGGGTGGTGAAAATTTTCCATAAATAGCATCAAGAATTCACAGAGGGTCACAATGCTGGATTATGTCAAGGAATTTAGGGAAGAAATTCAAATTTAGAATTTGGCTATATTACATATAAGTCCCATCATCTACTTTTTCGCATAGGTGGTGGTGTTTATGAAATTTCATGAAGCAGTTAAGACTGCCAAAGTCCCCCTCAGGCTATTTCACAATCAACTTTCAAACAGACTGTGACTATCCTGGAATTATCGCCCATAAAATACCAGTTTAACAGAGGTTAACACTACAGTGACCATCGGAACAACAGCATCTGGAGATGCCTTCCATGTTGTAGGAGTCTGATAATATTTACGGTCAAGTGTGACTCACAGGCTGAGGCTTCCACTGAAGTTTAATTAGCTTCAAAATTATAATAAGGTTCTCCACTACCTTCTGCCTACTCTGTTTCTCTCCCAAATGTATACTTGTATCCCTGTAAGAAAACAAAGAATTTGGAAAGTAGGGAGTTGAGATGAGATGCCCCCAAGACTCTTGCAAAATCTACTGCAATAATTCAATAATAATGGCAAACTATCCTGTGTTGTTTATATATTTACTAATTTAATACTTATAATAACCTCATAAGGTAGATGGATCAGGGGCACGGGTTTTTGGCCCAGACTGAATTCAGAGAATATGCTCATAACCACTCGGCCACATTGCCTCCCAGCAAAAACTAAATGATGATAAACCTGTGAGGGTTGATGTTATGTCAACTTGACCGGGCCATGGGTTACCCAGATATTTGGTTAAACATTATTCTGAATGTGTCTGTAAGGATGTTTCCGAATGAGATTAACATTTGCATTGTTAGACTAGAGACTGCCCTCCCCAATTTGGGGTGGGGGGGGCTTCATCCTGTACTTTAAAGGTCTGAATAGAATAAGAGGCTGAGTAAGGGAGAATTTGCTTTCTCTGCATCTTCAAGCTGGGACACTGGTTTTCTGCTGCGTTCAGACTCAAACTTGGACTGGAACTATCCTCTTAGCTCTCCTGGTTCTCCAGCTTGTGAATTGCAGACCTGGAACTTCTCAGCCTCCATACCCGTGTCTGTCAATTCCTTATTATAAATCTCTGTGTGTGTCTCTCTCTTTCTCTTTGAGAAACAGAACCAGTGGGATGTTGCTTTGGAGAACCCTGACGAATACAAAACCCATAGACTTACTATCAGCCCAGAGCATGCCTGCCTGCACTATTAGAGACAAGAAGCCCCTGAATCTTCCTCTAAGGTCATGTGTGTGATGAAAACGATATGATTTCTGCTTTATTTTTTCCTCTAGATCCAGATGCAGATCAAAGCAGAAAACAGACAATCCCAAGAGAGGCATGTGCTTCACCGTGTGTACTAGGTTAAAGTTGCATCAAAAACGTTTCTGAGTGCAATACAGTACACAGAGTTAAAAGGTAAAGTACAGATTCTTTCTGACAGACTAGACTTTTCTCAGTAGAAATTTGGATATTCGACTTTGTTTTATTAATTTTTTTATTTTTTTCTCTTCAAAGTTTTATTTAAATTCTAGTTAGTTAACTTAGAGTGCATTTTCAGGTTTCAGTGGTTCATCTCTTACAGTGCTCATCACAAGTGCCCTCCTTAATACCCATCACCCTATTAGCCCATTCCCCACCCACATCCCTCCGTCAACACTGTTCTTTATCCTTAAGAGTCCCTTATGGTTTGCTTCCCTTTCTCTCCTTAACCCATTTCCCATATGTTCACCTGTTTTGTTTCTGAAATTTCACGTGTGAGTGAAATCATATATTTGTCCTTCTCTGCCTGACTTATTTCACTTAGCATGATACACTCTAGCTGTATCCACTTAGTTGTAAATGGCAAGATTTCATTCTTTTTGATAGCTGAGTAACATTCCATTGTAAATCTTTATATACCACATCTTCTTTATCCATTCATCAGTTAATGGACACTTGGGCTCTTTCCATAATTTAACTATTGTTGATAATGCTGGTTTAAACACTGGGGTGCATGTACCCCTTTGAATGTATTTTTGTATCCTTTGGATAAATACCTAGCACTGCAATTGGTGGGTCGTAGGGTAGTTTTACTTTTAACTTCTTGAGGAACCTCCATACTGTTCTCCAGAGTGGCTGCACCACTTTGCATTTCCATCAACAGTGTAAGAGGATTCCCCTTTTCCGAATCCTCGCCAACACCTGTCTTCTGTATTGTTAATTTTAGCCATTCCGACAGGTATGAAGCAGTATCTCATCATGGTTTTAATATAATCTCTAGTTCTTTCTCTTAAGGGATTCAGCGGAGAGAAACATCAGTACTTAATTGTAAAGTCAACAGACTATGTCAGAGTTATCACCACCTTTGAAATAGAAATGATCCATCAACTTATGGGTGTTTTATGCGGATATGCACATAAAAGTGAAAATGCTTACATTATGTTTATCTCCGTATGTATGAAATAGAAGAACCTGTGTGTTCCCTGCTGAGTGGCTGCATGCTACCAGTGATATTGTCTGTCTGATCCGCTTCTTTTACTCCCTTATTGCGGGAACTTGTAGGAGTTCTGTTAATAATTGCTGTTTTTAGTGTCTACAGTTGAGAATGTTAGTGAAATCCACTTTGTGAGGTTTCCTCTGATCAGCTCCACAGACAGAAGCTTCAATATCTACATTCTCTGTAATAAATTCATTATAATTCCTATCACATTAATGGAAACTGTCTATGTATATTTTAATTATATTGTAAACTCTTTGAAAACATGGAGCACAATCCTTTCTTATACACTTATGAGAATTAAGAGATTGAATTTTTAAGAAATATCTAGAGATCGAAAGAGTTTAAGCCAAGATTTATAAAAGAGGGTCTAATAAAATCCCTCATTACTACTGTGAAAGAAAGAAATCTGCCTCAATCCAAAACCTTTCTTTTATTATACTAATTTGAAAGCGTTAAACAGAATTGCTCTGGGTGAAGCGGGGTGGTTGCATCCGGGCTTTGTCTTCTTTGCACCACCCCTGCCAAGAGGCTCCGTACAATACAGTCTGAGAACTGCTGTCTTACAGGAAGCTGGAAATGATGGTTGCAAAAGCGCAGGTGCGAGTGTCATCTAGGGAGGAAGAAGGAATATTTATTCATCTGAGATAAGAATAAAAAAGAGGTGAGAACAGAGAGTACATTCACAGAAGTACTTGAATACATTGCTTCTAAGGGGTATTTGCATATGGTGGGATTTGAGGTACAACTGTAGACAGGGGAGATATTTTAGCACAGGGGACCTATTACCTATGATCATATTGTGAAAGCGACTGCCTGGTTTACCATGTAAAATTAGCTCTGAGGTACCCATTGGAAGTCAGTCACATTTTATAGTTTTTATAAGCATCCATTTGGTGTCAGAAAAATAGGAGTTTGAATTTCTTAATATTGTGTAACTGAACAATTTTCTCAAAGTTATCATCTATAAAGTCCATTTATGTAATAAAGGTTACCTCATGGGGTGGAGTAAACCATTATATAATTCTTGAGAAGCACTGAGTGTTCAATAAATGCTGGTATTGGCTACATGAAAAAGTTACTGCTGTGCCAATAAAGAGATTAACTTAGGTTTTCTTCAATTAAAGAATTAGAAGAAGCAGCTCCTTCCAGAGAAGTGAAGGTAGGAGAATCATGCCATGGCAGGTGGAAATTAAACATATGTATGTGTGTCTATATATAATATATACGTGTATAAAATATAATTATACACAATACACAGATATCACACACACACACACACACACACACACACACATATACACACACAGATATGTGCCATATATGGAGATCTTGTTATATCTGTTAATAATTCACAATTTTTGTTAGGGTTTCACAAACAAAATTGAAGGAAAATACTCCAAAAAAAGCAGTCAAGAGTTTTAAGAAACATTTTGGCAGCAGGTAAGAAATATGGTTAGTTCTGACTGTAATACATTTCCCATATCCGAACATGTGTGCCATAAAAAAAATCTTAAAAATTCTTATTGTGATGACTTCATTTTGATGAGATGAAGAGAAAGGGTAAGAAGGTAGTGGCCTGTGAGTATGGGGAAATCCCCACAGAATATTGGTATTATTACCTACCCTTGGAAAAATGGAAGTAAAACCAATATTGAATATTTCAAGTTTAAACATCAAGTGTATTTTATTCAAATATGAATAAGAACATCTGGTTGGCAAATGTTTTGATCCTTCAAGTAAGATAATATAGTAGTGATAATAATTTTCCACTTACAGGGACTTGAGTGAACCAATGAGGGGCAAGTTTCTACTTCTGATGGAATTACCTTGGGAAAATGGAACTATTTATAAAAAGGCCTGTTTCTGATGGACAAATGTATGTGTGTAGGAGTGGCACCCCCTAACTGTGGGAATAGTGGGTTTCTGTGAAGCAAAGTGTGTCTATGTAGACAATGCTTCAACAACTAACTGGACCTCTTCTGCGATTCCCTTGTGATATCCACATCATAATCTAAGAACACCATTGACATCCCATGTGTCCCCAGCCATATTTAGCTTGAGAAAGGAACATCTGGGCCAGACAAATATCCTTACCTCAGGGAAAATAGCTAAGACAAAGGGTGTTTTCATTTCTACCTTGTCTATAGCAACCCTTAAAAATCCTTTTATCCCTTTCAATTTTGTGTCGAGATGCTCAAGTCTACTGAACCAAGTTGCAATTAGAGAGGCTTTGACAGAGTACTAAAGCCATCATGTAACACGCTGATTCTGTTTATGAAAGTCAAACGCTCTAAACCAGGAACTTAAGAGTACCAGAGGCCCAATTATTGGTGCTAAGTAAATGGATTCTTGGCTTCTATTAAGAATAGTGATGCTTTAGTCTATAAAGTGGTGTTTCTATTACCCTTATCCCTGAGCTCCTATGTGAAATCAACTCAAGAGGACAAATTAAATGGGAATTAGAAAAAAAGAGATTGTCATCTTGCTACCTTTTAGGACTTAGGCATTCTTATACATTTATACATTGCTATACATTCTTTTAAAAATAATTTGAATTTCTGAAGTGTTGTGACTGAGACCAACTTTTTTTCACTAACTCAAGAAATGAATTTTAAAATCTAAAAGTAAAAAAGAGATTGTAATCCAGTGAAGTCTCTCTCAATTATATTAAAAAGATTGAATTAGAGACAATATTTTTTACATTATATCAATTATATTAAAAAGATTGAATTATAAAAAGATTTTACATTATATCGAGTATTTGGGCATGGTATTACACTAAGTTAAATTCTTCCTGAGAATGGTTTAAGGGTATAAACTTAGAACAACTAGTACATAAGCCATAATGATCCAATGCACAGTATAATGAATATAAATAATATTGTACTATGATTATGTAATGTGATAGATGTTGCTAAAAATGGCAAGCATATTACAATATCTAAATGTAACATACTATACATCTAAAATTTATACAATGTTATATGTCAAATACATTCAGCAGAAAAATTCTTCCTGAATGTTAATGCAAAAGTACTATAGGTTTTGGATAGAGATAAATTTAAAGTAAGCATCAAAGATGAAAAGAATATTATTTGAACTATTCCATTAAAAATCCTCACCTTATTATTTTGAATCTCATCTTTGCTTTTGAAAGGATATTTTTTGCTTATTCTTGCCCTTGAATATATGTATTCTCTTTCAAGTTAAGTAATCTATTTGTTACTACAGTCTATTAGCTAGACTGTCTTAAAAGAATCAAGATGTTCTCACAGCCATCCTTTTGAGCTAATGGAAGAGGGAAATGCTTCTAATGCCTTCCCTCAAAGGGACACATATATTTGTGCAATTAAGAAAGTTTCTATTAGTAACTAAACATTTTTGAAGCAATTTTGAAAGATGACTTCCAAATGTCATACATTTTATTTGATTAACTTTATTAAAATTTTAATTAGTAGAAAACCTTTGGTATATGGATTTGTTAGCAACCCATTAGGTCAACCGTATTTAAACAAACCATGTCCATTTTCTTTCCACTAAAATCGGTTTCTCTCATCTAATTGTCTGCCAATTTAGGTAATGACATTTTTCATAAATGATGTCAAATCACTTCCTGAAAGATAAATCATTATCCTGTTTGTGCAAATGCTCTAGATTTGTTGATGGTTTTAAACTCGAGTTTTTTCCCTAATTAGGTGGTTATTTTTGAAAGTCTCTTACGAACTTACTTCCTTTTATTTTTGCATTCACCTGGCCACTTAGTAAGGTAGTTAGTTTATATAAATGTATCTTCCATTTTTATCATTCTTATCAAAATAAATCTAATCTTACAACCCCCAAATCTATAATGGCACAAATGACGTGTACAATTTATGACTATAAAGAAATAGAGTTCTGATTCAAGAGAGTGACGTAGGAAGACTCTGAACTCCCCTCCTCCAGGAACACACCAAATTATACCTATTATTAGGACAATTCCTCCTGAAGAGCTGAGGACTGATTGGACAGCTACTGAACCACCAAAGATAGAATGGGAAGAGAACAGTAATAGAGAGGAGACATGGTAATAAAGGGAAACCTCACCCCCAATGTTGCAAATGGCATGGGAGGGATAGTACTGAAGGATTGGGAACAGATCTTTCTGTCCTAGGGCACAGAAGAGGTGTCATGCCTTAAAAGAGCAACTAGCATATAAAAGAGACAATGCTAGAAATTCTGCCAAGTGGTGCATGAGCTGTAGGAAAGCTATCCAGGTCAGAGGGACTGGAGAGCAACAAGGTTTATGATCCCAACTCACCTTGGAAGCCTGTACTGGAGCAGAGTCCAGACACTGTGAGCTGATTGTCTCTGTGGGCTTGTGATTTCAGCAAACCCAGGGTCCATAAGCCCATACAAGCCCTAGATGCACTGGGACACAGAAAAAGAAGCAGAAATTTAAAAGGGCTGAGGAACTGTGGGAACACTTTTTCCCCCTCCACTTTAAAAGCCCAGATTGGAGGTGGGTCTGGATGCCATAATTCGTGGATCCCCACGCACTAACTGGCAGGCCAGATCATCACAGACAGCTTGTGACCTCAGTGAGTCCAGGATAGGCAAGCCCACACCAGCCCTACTATTACTAGGATGCAGTGGTTTAAGAGAGCCTAGAAACTGTGGGAATGTTCTCTTCCACGCCTGCTTGAAAGCCCAGACCAGAGCTGAGTCTGGAACCTGAAAGGGTGGGGCTGGACTCCATAATTGAAGGGTCCCCATGCTGTAAGGGGTTGATCCAGATGCCAAACTGGTGGGTCCAGTCGTCACAGGGACCTTGCAACCTCAGCAAGTCCAAGGCGCTGAAGCCCACATAAGCTGCCCTGTTGTGCTGAGACACAAAAAACAAGCCTCAGTTTTGTGTTGGTTTTCTAAAAAAATTTTACTTTCTAATATAGTTTTATTTTTTACTTAAAAAATTAATCTTGTCTTGCTTTGTTATTGATTGATTGATTGGGGTTTTGTTCTTTTCTTTCTTATTCTCTTTTTCTTTCTTATATTTTTCTTTTTTAGTTTTTTCTTTTCCTTTTATATTTTACTACTTTCTTTTTTCTTTATTATTATTTTTATTCTTTCTGTAAAAAGCCATGGTTTAAAAGAGAAACTAGCATATACAACCACAGCTCTAGCCAGCCAACAACAGTCACCAAGGACACAAAATCTGCATGGGGGACATCATACACAAGACCACTCCTTCAAGTGTAGGATAAGTTGCCATTTTGCCTAGTTCATAGAACCAAATACAGAAAGCTAAACAAAAGGAGGAGACAGAGAATATGCTCCAAAAGAAAGAGAAAAAAATTTCAGAAAAAGAAGTGAAACAGAGATAAGTAATAGGCCTGATAAAGAATTTAAAATATGATTGCAAAGATACTGAGCTTGAGAAAAAAGTGGAAGGCTCAGTGAGATCTTCAAAAAAGATAGAAAATATTAAGAAGAACCAATTAGAACACAATACCATACAAGAAGAATACAATAACTGAAATTAAAAAAAAAAAAACGCACTAGAAGAAATCAACAGATTAGAGGATGCAGATGATCTGCATCAATGATCTGAAAGAGTAATGGAATGTACACAAGCTGACTAGCAAAAAGAGAAAAGTTTTTAAAATATGAGGATAGATTAAGAGATCCTTTGGATAACATCAAACAAACAAATATTTGCATTATAAAAGTCCCAGAGAATAAAAGAGAAAGGTGTAGAAGACTTACCTGAAGAAATAATGACTAAAAACTTTGCTAATCTAAGGAAGGAAATAAACATCCATGTCCAAGAAGCAGACAGAGTTCCAAAGAAGATGAACTCAAGGAGATCCACACCACAGCACATAATAATTAACATGTCAAAGATTAAAGATAAAAAAAGAATCTTAAAAGCAGAAATTAGGAAACTAAAATTTACCTACAAGGGAAAATCAATAAAGCTATAAGCTGATTTTTTAGCAGAAGTTTTGCAAGCTGAAAGGAGTGGCATGATACATTCAAAATGCTAAAAGAAAAAAAAAGCTACAACCAAGAGTACTCTACTCAGCAAAGTTATCATTCAGATTTGAAGGAGAGATAGTTTCCCAGACAAACAAAATATAAAGAAGTTTATCACCACTAAGCCAGTCTTACAAGAAATGTTAAAGGGACTTTTTTTAAGTGAAAAAAAAAATGATCATAATTAGACATAAGAAAAGTATGAATGAAAAGATGTAAAATATGATAAAGTATACATAAAATGTTGAGAAAGGAGTAAAAAGGGAAGAGAAGGAGAAAAAAAGAAAGATTTATTCTTTTTCTGTTTTTCTTTTTTAAATTTAGAATGTGTATTAACCTAAATGACCATCAAATTAATATCAACTACTATTTACTGAGGATATTATATATAAACATAATGGTTACCACAAATCCAAAACCTATGACAGATATACAAAAATTAATCAGAAAGAAAGCCAAACAAAAACACTTTAGATATTCCTTGATCACAAAGAAAATAAGCAGGAGAAAAAGAAAGGAACAAAGCAGAATAACAAAAATGACCAGAAAACAAATTTTAAAATGGCAATAAGTATGTCCCTATCAATAATTACTTTAAATGTAAATGGCCTAAATGCTCCAGTCAAGTGATATAGAGTGGCAGAATGGATAAAAGAACAAAACCTATTTATATGCTGCCTACAAAAGACTCATCTTAGACCTAAAGAGGCATACAGACTGAAAAGGAAGGGATGGAAACACATTCACTATGCAAAAAGAAGGGGAAAAAAAGCTGCGGTAGCAATACTTAATGAGATGAAATAAACTTTAAAACAAAAACTGTAATAAGAGACAAAGAATGACATTACATAATGATAAAGGGATGAAACCAACAAGAGGATATAACAATTGTAAATATCCACCCAAAACTGGAGCACTTTAATACATAAAACAGATATTAATGCATATAAAGAGAGAAATTGGTGGTAGTAAAATAATAATAAGGAATGTTAGCACTCCACTTACATCAATGGATAGATCATCCAGACAGAGAATCAATAAAGAAACAATGCTTTTGAATGAGACATTGGACCAGATGGACATAGCAGATATATACAAAATATTCCATCCAAAACCAACAGAATACCCATTCTTTTCAAGGATACTTGGTACATTCTCCAGAATAGATCACATATTATGTCATAAAACAAACCTCAATACATTTAAGAAGCTTGAAATCGTATCATGAATTTTTTCCAACCACAACAGTATAAAACTAGAAATAAATCACAAGAAAAAAACTGGAAAAAACATAAATGTGGCAGGCTAGACAACATGACACTGAACAATGAAACAATCAAAGAAATTAAAAAATACATGGAGAGAAATGAAAATGAAAACACAACAACCCCACATCTCTGAAACATAGCCAAACCAGTTCTAAGAGAAAATTATATAGAAATATGGGGCTATGTCAAGAAATAAGAAAAAATTCAAATTAACAAACTATCCTGACACCTAAATAAGAACAAACAAAACCCAAGGTGAGTAGAAGAAAGGAAATAATAGGATTCAGAGCAGAAATAAATGATGTAGAGACTAAAACAAAAAATAGAAAATATCAATGAAACCAATTTAGTTCTTTGAAAAGATAAACAAAATGGGCAAATTCTTAGCCAGACATCAAGAAAAAAAGAGAAAAGACCCAAATAAAACCATGAATGGGAGAGGAGAAGTTACAGCTGATACCAGAGAAATACAAAAGATTATAAGTGAATGCTCTGAAAAATTACATGCCAACAAACTGGACAACCTAGAAGAAATGGATACATTACTGGATACATACAATATTCCAAAACTGAACCAGAAAGGAATAGAAAATATTAACAGACTGATTACAGGTAAGTGAATTGAATTGTAATCAAAAACTACCAAAAAATAAAAGTCCATGACCAGATGGATTCACAGGTGAATTCTATCAGACATCTAAAGAAGAGATAATATGTATTCTCAAAAAATAGAAGAGGAAGGAAAGCTTCCAAATGCATTGTACAAGGTCAGCATTAACCTGATAACAAAACCAGACAAAGACTCCACAAAACAGAAAACTTCAGGCCAATATCTCTGATGAACATAGATGCAAAAATTCTCAACAAAATATTAGCAAACCTCATACAACAATACATTAAAAAGATCAATTACCAGCTTTGCTCCAGGATGCAAAGATGGTTCAATATTCACAAATCAATTACTACAGTAACCTGAGTAACTCAGGTAACCTGAGAAGGAACATACCTCAACATAATAAAGGCCATTTATGAAATAACACAGCTAAAATCATCCTCAAGGATGAACAACTGAGAGCTTTCCTTCTAACGTCTGGAACAAGACAAGGATGTCCAGTCTCACCACTTTAATTCAACCTACTACTGGAAATCCTAGCCACAGCAATCAGGCAAGAAAAAGAAATAAGAGGCATCAATATTGGTAATAAAGAAGTTTAACTCTTACTATTTGTAGATAACATAATACTATACATAAAAAATCCTAAAGACTCCACCAAAAAACTATTAGAAGTAAAAAACAAATGCAACAAAGTGGCAGAATACAGAAATAATAATCATAAATCAGTAGGTAGCATTTCTGTACACTAACAACAAAATTGCAGAAAGAGAAATTAAAAAAAAAACATTTAAAACTGCATCAAAAATTTTAAAAATACCTAGGAATAAACTTAACCAAAGAGGTGAAAGACTTGAACTCTGATGACTATAAAACATAGATGAAAGAAAATGAAGATGACACAATAAATTGAAAGATATCCCATGCTCATGGATTAGAAGAATTAGTGTTGCCAAAATGTCCATATTACTCAAAGGAATCTACTTATTCAATGCAATCCCTGAAAAAATATCAACAGCATTTTCCACAAAACTAAAACACATAAAATGGAAATTTGAATGGAACCACAGAAGACCCTGAATAGCCAAAGCAATTCTGAGAAAGAAAACTAATACTGGAGGTATCATAATCCAGATTTCAAGATAAACTACAATGCTATATTAAAAAAAAAATCACTATGGTACTGGCACAAAAAGAGACACATAGATCAATAGAACAGAATAGAGATCCTAGAAATAAAACAACATTTATATGGTCAATTGATCTATGACAAAGAAGGCAAGAATATACAATAGGGAAAAGATAATCTTTTCAAAAAATGGTGTTGGGAAAACTGGGCGGCTACATGTAAAAGAAAGACACTGGACTACTTTCTAACACTGTACATGAAAATAAACTCAAAATGCATTAAAGACCTAAACATGAGACCTGAGACCATAAAAATCCCAGAAGGGAGCACAGGCTGTAATTTCTCTGGCATCAGCCATAGCGACATTTTTCTAGGTATGTCTCCAGAGGCAAGGGAAACAAAAGCAAAAATGAACTATTGGGACTACATCAAAAGAAAACAAAAACAGAAACTTTTGATCAGTGAAGTAAACCATCAACAAAACAAAAAGACAAGCTACTGAATAGGAGAAGAAATGTACAAATGATTTATCCAATAAGGGGTTAAAATCCAAAATACATAAAGAACTTATACAACTCAACATGAAAAAATACAAATGCTCCAATTTAAAAATGGGCAGAAGACCTGAATAGACAGTTTTTCCAAAAAAAGACATACAGATGGCCAACAGATACATGAAAAGATGCTCAACTCCACTAATCATCAGGGAAATGGAAATCAAAACCACAATGACAAATCACCTCACACCTGTTAGAATGTCTAAAGTCAAGAAGACTAGAAACAAAGGGCGCCTGGGTGGCTCAGTTGGTTAGGCATCCAACTTCGGCTCAGGTCATGATCTCATGGTTAGTGAATTTGAGCCCCACATCGGGCTCCGTGCTGACAGCTCAGAGCTTGGAGCCTGCTTCAGATTCTGTGTCTGCTCTCTCCCTGCCCTCCCCTGCTTGCACTCTGTGCTCTCTCTTAAAAATAAACATTAAAAATTTAAAAAAAAGAAGAAGACTAGAAGCAAAAGTGCTTGTGAGGATGTGAGAAAAATGAACCCTCAAGTGCTCTTGGTGGGAAAATAAGTTGGTGTGGCCACTGTGTACAACAGTACAAAGTTTCCCCAAAAAACTTAAAATAGAAATATCATATTATCCAATAATTCCATTATTGGGTATTTACCCAGAGAAAATGAAAACACTAACTCAAAAAGATAAATGCAGCTCTATGTTTATTGAATCATTATTTATAATAGCCAAGACATAGAAGAAAACTAGTAACCATCAATAGACGGATGGATAAAGAAAGTGTGGGGGACCTAGGGAAGATGGCAGCGTAGGAGGACACTGGGCTCACTGTGTCCTGCGGATCACTTAGATTCCACCTACACCTGCCTAAATAACCCAGAAAATTGCCAGAAGACTACCAGAACAGAGTCTCTGGAGCCAACCGCAGAGGAGAGGCCCACAGAAGAGGGTAGGAAGGGCAGAGAGGTGGTGCGTACTGCATGGACTGGTGGGAAGGAGCCGGGGCAGAGGGGCAGCCTGCCAGCCAAGCAGAGACCCCGAGTCTGGCTTGCAAAAGCAGAGGGGCCAGAAGGAGTGTGTTCGGACAGCAAGCGGGACTTAATATCTGTAAGGTTATAAGCTAACAGCTCTGCTCGGAGAATGGGAGGGCTGGAGTACAACGGGAGGGAGAGTTGTTGAGCGCCGGACAACAGAGCACAGCTTGGCAGGGAATAAAGGCACTCACCAGCGCCATCTCCCTCGCCCATCCCCCAGCCAAAATCCCAAAGGGAACCAGTTCCTGCCAGGGAACTTGCTTGCACCACACAAACACCCAACGCTGTGCTTCTGTGGATCCCTCCGGCAGGTCTGACTCCCTCCAGGTGCCACAGGGCCCCTCCTGAAGCGGATCTCTGAAGGAAAAGCAAGCTGAGCCTGCCCCTCCCGCCCCTGTGCACCTTGCCGATCCACCCCAGCTAATATGCCAGATCCCCAGCACCACAAGCCTGGCAGTGTGCAAGTAGCCCAGATGGGCCACATAACCCAAAGTGAATCCCGCCCCTAGGAGAGGGAAAGAGAAGGCACACACCAGTCTGACTGTGGCCCCAGCGGTGGACTGGGGGGAGACATCAGATCTGACTGCGGCCCCGCCCACCAACGCAAGTTATTCAAGACAGCACAGGGGAAGTGCCCTGCAGTTCCGCACCACTTCAGGGACTATCCAAAATGACGAAACGGAAGAATTCCTCTCAAAAAAACCTCCAGGAAATAACGACAGCTAACGAACTGATCACAAAACGACTTAAACAATATAACAGACAGTGAATTGAGATTAATAGTCATAAAATTAATCGCTGGGCTTGAAAACAGTATAAAGGACAGCAGAGAATCTATTGCTACAGAGATCAAGGGACTAAGGAACAGCCAGGAGGAGCTAAAACATGCTATTAATGAGCTGCAAAATAAAATGGAGACGACCACGGCTCGGATTGAAGAGGCAGAGGAGAGAATAGGTGAACTAGAAGATAAAATTATGGAAAAGGAAGAAGCTGAGAAAAAGAGAGATAAAAAAATCCAGGAGTATGAGGGGAAATTAGAGAACTAAGTGATGAACCAAAGAGAAATAATCTACGTATAATTGGTATTCCAGAGGAGGAAGAGAGAGGGAAAGGTGCTGAAGGTGTACTTGAAGAAATAATAGCTGAAAACTTCTCTGATGTGGGGAAGGAAAAGGGCATTGAAATCCAAGAGGCACAGAGAACTCCCTTCAGACGTAACTTGAATCGATCTTCTGCACAACATATCATAGTGAAACTGGCAAAATACAAGGATAAAGAGAAAATTCTGAAAGCAGCTAGGGATAAACGTGCTCTAACATATAAAGGGAGACCTATAAGACTCGTGACTGATCTCTCTACTGAAACTTGGCAGGCCAGAAAGGAATGGCAGGAAATCTTCAATGTGAGGAACAGAAAAAAATATGCAGCCGAGAATCCTTTATCCAGCAAGTCTGACATTTAGAATAGAAGGAGAGATAAAGGTCTTCCCAAACAAACAAAAACTGAAGGAATTTGTCACCACTAAACCAGCCCTACAAGAGATCCTAAGGAGGACCCTGTGAGACAAAGTACCAGAGACATCACTACAAGCATGAAACCTACGTACATCACAATGACTTTAAACCCATATCTTTCTATAATACTGAATGTAAATGGACTAAATGCGCCAACCAAAAGATACAGGGCATCAGAATGGATAAAAAACCAAGACCCATCTATTTACTGTCTACAAGAGACTCATTTTAGACCTGAGGACACCTTCAGATTGAGAGTGAGGGGATGGAGAACTATTTATCATGCTACTGGAAGCCAAAAGAAAGCTGGAGTAGCCGTACTTATATCAGACAAACTAGACTTTAAATTAAAGGCTGTAACAAGAGATGAAGAAGGGCATTATATAATAATCACAGGGTCTATCCATCAGGAAGAGCTAACAATTATAAATGTCAATGCACCGAATACAGGAGCCCCCAAATATATAAAACAATTACTCATAAACATAAGCAACCTTATTGATAAGAATGTGGTAATTGCAGGGGACTTTAACACTCCACTTACAGAAATGGATAGATCATCTAGACACACGGTCAATAAAGAAACAAGGGCCCTGAATGATACATTGGATCAGATGGACTTGACAGATGTATTTAGAACTCTGCATCCCAAAGCAACAGAATGTACTTTCTTCTCGAGTGCACATGGAACATTCTCCAAGATAGATCACATACTGGGTCACAAAACAGCCCTTCATAAGTATACAAGAATTGAGATCATACCATGCATACTTTCAGACCACAATGCTATGAAGCTTGAAATCAACCACAGGAAAAAGTCTGGAAAACCTCCAAAAGCATAGGGGTTGAAGAACACCCTACTACAGAATGAATGGGTCAACCAGGCAATTAGAGAAGAAATTAAAAAATATATGGAAACAAACGAAAATGAAAATACAACAATCCAAACGCTTTGGGATGCAGCGAAGGCAGTCCTGAGAGGAAAATACATTGCAATCCAGGCCTATCTCAAGAAACAAGAAAAATCCCAAATACAAAATCTAACAGCACACCTAAAGGAAATAGAAGCAGAACAGCAAAGACAGCCTAAACCCAGCAGAAGAAGAGAAATAATAAAGATCAGAGCAGTAATAAACAATATAGAATCTAAAAAAACTGTAGAGCAGATCAACGAAACCAAGAGTTGGTTTTTTGAAAAAATAAACAAAATTGACAAACCTCTAGCCAGGCTTCTCAAAAAGAAAAGGGAGATGACCCAAATAGATAAAATCATGAATGACAATGGAATTATTACAACCAATCCCTCAGAGATACAAGCAATTATCAGGGAATACTATGAAAAATTATATGCCAACAAATTGGACAACCTGGAAGAAATGGACAAATTCCTAAACACCCACACACTTCCAAAACTCAATCAGGAGGAAATAGAAAGCTTGAACAGACCCATAACCAGTGAAGAAATTGAATCAGTCATCAAAAATCTCCCAACAAATAAGAGTCCAGGAACAGATGGCTTCCCAGGGGAGTTCTACCAGACGTTTAAAGCAGAGATAATACCTATCCTTCTCAAGCTATTCCAAAAAATAGAAAGGGAAGGAAAACTTCCAGACTCATTCTATGAAGCCAGAATTACTTTGATTCCTAAACCAGACAGAGACCCAGTAAAAAAAGAGAACTACAGACCAATATCCCTGATGAATATGGATGCAAAAATTCTCAATAAGATACTAGCAAATCGAATTCGACAGCATATAAAAAGAATTATTCACCATGATCAAGTGGGATTCATTCCTGGGCTGCAGGGCTGGTTCAATATTTGCAAATCAATCAACATGATACACTACATTAATAAAAGAAAAGAGAAGAACCATATGATCCTGTCAATCGATGCAGAAAAAGCATTTGACAAAATTCAGCACGCTTTCTTAATAAAAACGCTTGAGAAAGTCGGGATAGAAGGAACATACTTAAAGATCATAAAAGCCACTTATGAAAAGCCCACAGGAAACATCATCCTCAATGGGGAAAAACTAAGAGCTTTTTCCCTGAGATCAGGAACACGACAGGGTTGTCCACTCTCACTGCTGTTATTTAACATAGTGTTGGAAGTTCTAGCATCAGCAATCAGACAACAAAAGGAAATCAAAGGCATCAAAATTGGCAAAGATGAAGTCAAGCTTTCGCTTTTTGCAGATGACATGATATTATACATGGAAAACCTGATAGACTCCACCAAAAGTCTGCTAGAACTGATACATGAATTCAGCAAAGTTGCAGGATACAAAATCAATGTACAGAAATCAGTTGCATTCTTATACACTAACAATGAAGCAACAGAAAGACAAATAAAGAAACTGATCCCATTCACAATTGCACCAAGAAGCATAAAATACCTAGGAATAAATGTAACCAAAGATGTAAAAGATCTGTATGCTGAAAAGTATAGAAAGCTTATGAAGGTAATTGAAGAAGATAGAGAGAAATGGAAAAACATTCCATTTTCATGGGTTGGAAGAATAAATATTGTCAAAATGTCCATACTACCCAAAGCTATCTACACATTCAATGCAATCCCAATCAAAATTGCACCAGCATTCTTCTCGAAACTAGAACAAGCAATCCTAAAATTCATATGGAACCACAAAAGGCCCCGAATAGCCAAAGTAATTTTGAAGAAGAAGACCAAAGCAGGAGGCATCACAATCTCAGACTTTAGCCTCTACTACAAAGCTGTAATCATCAAGACAGCATGGTATTGGCACAAAAACAGACACATAGACCAATGAAATAGAATAGAAACCCCAGAACTAGACCCACAAATGTATGGCCAACTCATCTTTGACAAAGCAGGAAAGAACATCCAATGGAAAAAAGACATTCTCTTTAACAAATGGTGCTGGGAGAACTGGACAGCAACATGCAGAAGGATGAAACTAGACCACTTTCTCACACCATTCACAAAAATAAACTCAAAATGGATAAAGGACCTGAATGTGAGACAGGAAACCATCAAAATCCTATAGGAGAAAGCAGGAAAAGACCTCTCTGACCTCAGCCGTAGCAATTTCTTACTTGACACATCCCCAAAGGCAAGGGAATTAAAAGCAAAAATGAACTATTGGGACCTTATGAAGATAAAAAGCTTCTGCACAGCAAAGGAAACAACCAACAAAACTAAAAGGCAACCAACGGAATGGGAAAAGATATTTGCAAATGACATATCGGACAAAGGGCTAGTATCCAAAATCCAGAAAGAGCTCACCAAACTCCACACCCGAAAAACAAATAACCCAGTGAAGAAATGGGCAGAAAACATGAATAGACACTTCTCTAAAGAAGACATCCGGATGGCCAACAGGCACATGAAAAGAGGCTCAACATCGTTCCTCATCAGGGAAATACAAATGAAAACCACACTCAGATATCACCTCACGCCAGTCAGAGTGGCCAAAATGAACAAATCAGGAGACTATAGATGCTGGCGAGGATGTGGAGAAACGGGAACCCAAACCCAAACTGTGGGAATGCAAACTGGTCCAGCTGCTCTGGAAAACAGTGTGGAGGTTCCTCAGAAAATTAAAAATAGACCTACCCTGTGACCCAGCAATAGCACTGCTAGGAATTGACCCAAGGGATACAGGAGTACTGATGCACAGGGGCACTTATACCCCAATGTTTAGAGCAGCACTCTCAACAATAGCCAAATTATGGAAAGAGCCTAAATGTCCATCAACTGATGAATGGATTAAGAAATTGTGGTTTATATAAACAATGGAGTACTACGTGGCAATGAGAAAGAATGAAATATGGCCCTTTGTAGCAACGTGGATGGAACTGGAGAGTGTGATGCTAAGTGAAATAAGCCATACAGAGAAAGACAGATACCATATGTTTTCACTCTTATGTGGATCCTGAGAAACTTAACAGAAACCCATGGGGGAGGGGAAGGAAAAAAAAAAAAGAGGTTAGAGTGGGAGAGAGCCAAAGCATAAGAGACTCTTAAAAACTGAGAACAAACTGAGGGTTGATGGGGGGGTGGGAAAGAGGGGAGGGTGGGTGATGGGTATTGAGGAGGGCACCTTTTGGGATGAGCACTGGGTGTTATATGGAAACCAATTTGACAATAAATTTCATATATTAAAAAAAAAAGAAAATGTGGTATATATACACAATGGAATATTATGCAGCAATAAAAAAGGACATGATGCTATTTAAGACAACATGGATGGACCTAGAGGGTATTATGCTAAGTGAAATAAGTCCGAAAGACAAATACCATATGACTCCACTCCTAAAAGTAATCAGAAAAAAAAAAAATAAAAAGGAAAACTAGAACAATTTTTACAGAGAACAAACTGATGATACCATAAGGGGAGGGGTGTTTGGGGCCTTGGGCAAAAGGGGTGAAAGGGAGAGGGAGATATTGGTTTCCAGTTACAGAATGAGTAAGTCAGGGGAATAAGAAGCAGAATATAAGGAATATAGTCAATGATATTTTAATAGTGATGTAATGGGACAGATGGATCTACTTGTGGTGAATAATGTATAAACTTGTCAAATCACTAAGTTGTATACCTGAAACTAATGTAATGTGGTTTGTCAACTATACTTAAATAAAAATATTTAAAAATTGAAAAATAAAACCTCCTCTGGTAAGCACTTTATATTATTATTTTAACCTCGTAATCCTTTTGTTTTGGTAAAAGCCACTAAAATAGCATCTTAGTAATACGTATATGTAAATATATGCATTTTATGTATATGTATGTATGTTTATGTATATATATATATATATATATATATATATATATATATATATAAATATCCTAAATCCTGAGTGTTTGTTGCTTTATTGCTTCTATAAAATAATGACAAATAATAGCATGCATAAATTTGGATATGTATGCTTTTAAAAGAGTCACCTTAGAAAGCTATATCGTTATTCCAGTATGTGCCTTTGTTAGCATATTACGTAATTTATGACTTGCCTTTAGAATCAGCTCTTGAATCACACAGAACGCTCTTTATTATTTTTTATCCATGTCTTCCTGTTTACCCAAATCTGTATTGTCCAGTATAATGAACTACTTTGTTCCCTACTCTTGGCTCAAAAATATGTTGTCTTTATAAGAATCAGATCCACCTTCTAATTAACACATTTTGTCTCAATTAAATTGCTTAGGATGAGAAGTATGTTTAGAAATATGTGCATAGTTATGAAGTTTTTGTTTTGCTTTTAGTACAAAGGAAGCAGAGAATACTGGTTAAGAGCATGGGGTGAGAAATCAGGCCAGAATCCTCAAAGTTAAAATCTTTAATAATTTTATAATTACTTATTTGGTGTTTTTAAGAAATGAAAACAACATGGGTGCACTTGTAATAAATACACTTCTAGTTTTTTTTTTCTTCTTTTATTAGCAGTGACATAGATGTTAGCGAAGATCTGCCCACCTTCCTTATTGAATTGCTTTTTACAATGTAGTGGGTATGTTTTACAAGTTGGAGTATTAGAACTTTCCCAAAGTATTTCTATTAGGTACTACATAATTTACTAAAATCACGATTTACAAACTTGACCACATTTTCAGAGGTTACCTGATTATACGTGCTAAAAAACATTCCTAAATTATTGAATTCACAACAATCATTGAAAATCAAGATGATTCATTGAATCTGCGGCCTCTCTATTTCATTCAATGTTTCTCCTACGCTGAATATGATTATAAACTTTTGTAGCAGTGGACCACATTTGGATACAATCTGTGTCTGTGATATTAAAGGCTTTTTCATGACTTGAATCTTTGCTCTCATGTTCATTAGTTTTTACTCTAAGTGAGAGATCCTGACTTTCCCTCCCCCTCCACTTTCTCCCTCCACAGTGCTTACCTCCCCCTCCACACTGTCTGTGTGTTTCCGTGTACTCAAGTATAAATCTAGGTTATTTTTATAAATCACAACATATTGACTCCAACATCATAAAAACTGCAAGGGGGTGTTGAATTAGTATAATGTTGATTAATAAAGCAATGTGTTGACTTAATACTATTTTGTACAATCCTAGGGAATTGCAGAAGCAAATACATTGTTCTAAAAGCAACAATAGAATCATATTCATTCAAATATTTCAATAGTACCATGAAGAAATTATTCACAAATACTGTGCTGGTTTCAAAGTTGTTTTCTTTTGCAATACTGTTTGACATTTCATAGCAAGCAGCAAAAGTATGTTGGGATGAATTGTGTCTTCTTTGCACTGTCTTTGAGAGCAAGCAATATCGTATTTTAGCTGCAGAGAATTCTGGCATCTGTCACATAGAACAACAGAAAAAAAAAAAAAAAAGCAAAGAGAAAAAGAGAAAAGAAGACAGTTCCAGGGCTCAGAAATGTGTTAAATGCTATCATTTACACTGTCCATTTAAAATTAGAAACATCATATGAATTGCTTATTACTTACATTTTAAAAGATAAAACAGTCTCAGCAAGTTAAGGTGGCTTGTTCAAGTTCACACATCTGATAAAAAGCAGAGCTGGTGCCTGTCTAATTTTAATGTGCACTATACTATTGAGTCTGAAGATGATACATGTCATGATAAATGTTTATTGAAACCTTAACTAGATTTGGCTGCATATTTGCTTTACTTAAATAAAAATATACTGAAAATTATAAATTTCATGAAAAATATTTAATACAATTTCAAAGTTCATCATATCTGGGTAAAAAACAACAGACTGAGTAATTATGCTTCCTTTCTCCCCTCCATGAAACATGTTTGAAACTAGAATGTATATATTTGTAATATTTTTTTAATGTTTATTTATTTTTGAGACAGAGAGAGACAGAGCATGAGTGGGGCAGGGGCAGAGAGAGGGAGACACAGACTCTGAAGCAGGCTCCAGGCTCTGAGCTGTCAGCACAGAGCCCAACACAGGGCTAGAACTCTTGAACTGTGAGATCATGACCTGAGCCGAAGTCTGGTGCTCAATCAACTGAGCCACTCAGGTGCCCCTAGAATATATACATTTTTAAAGTCCATAACCTAAAGGAAAGGAAAAAGGCTATTAGTTGTGGATTAGATATTTGGGGAATACCTGAAAAGTGAAAAGTAAACTGATTTGGCTTAAATGCAAATATTGCAAAACAAAAGTAGCACTTTAAAAACAGGAACAACTGTGTGTAATATCCAAGTTTCAATATTCCTTATAATCAGAGAGGAAGAGAAACATAATAGCACTTACAAGAATTGTTGACTCATGAACCACATACATCAGTGCTAATCAGTAAGTATTATATTTATTTTCAGTAGTTAGAGAACTGAACGTTAGTAATTAGGTGGGAGAAAGAGGGTCATGTTCCAGGTGGCTGGTAAAACCCCATAGAAATGGAGCGACCTCTCTGAAGGAAACAACTATTATTGTTTATTGTGCCTAACACCATGATTTCTGGTCTTCTTTCTTTTTTTATTAAAAATTTTTAACATTTATTTATTTTTGAGAGACAGAGAGAGACAGAGCATGAGCAGGGGAGGGGCAGAGAGACAGGGAGACACAGAATCTGAAGCAGTCTCCAGGCTCTGAGCTGTCAGCACAGAGCCCCACGCGGGGCTCAAACCCATGAACCATGAGATCACGCCCCGAGCCAAAGTCGCACACTCAACCGATTGATCCACCCAGGCGCCCTTTGGTCTTCTTCTTCTTTTTTAATATGAAATTTATTGTCAAATTGGTTTCCATACAGCATCCAGTGCTCATCCCAAAAGGTGCCCTCCTCAATACCCATTACCCACCCTCCCGTCACTCCCACCCCCCCATCAACCTTCAGTTTGTTGTCAGTTTTTAAGAGTCTCTTATGTTTTGGCTCCCTCCCTCTCTAACCTCTTTTTTGTTTCTTCCCCTCCCCCATGGTCTTCTGTTAAGTTTCTCAGGATCCACATAAGAATGAAAACATATGGTATCTGTCTTTCTCTGTATGGCTTATTTCACTTAGCATCACACTCTCCAGTTCCCTCCACGTTGCTACAAAGGGCCATATTTCATTCTTTCTCATTGCCACGTAGTATTCTATTGTGTATATAAACCACAGTTGATGGACATTTAGGCTCTTTCCATAATTTGGCTATTGTTGAAAGTGCTGCTCTAAACATTGGGGTACAAGTGCCCCTGTGTATCAGCACTCCTGTATCCCTTGGGTCAATTCCTAGCAGTGCTATTGCTGGGTCACAGGGTAGGTCTATTTTTAATTTTCTGAGGAACCTCCACACTGTTTTCCAGAGCAGCTGGACCAGTTTACATTCCCACAGTTTGGGTTTGGGTTCCCGTTTCTCCACATCCTCGCCAGCATCTATAGTCTCCTGATTTGTTCATTTTGGCCACTCTGACTGGCATGAGGTGGTATCTCAGTGTGGTTTTGATTTGTATTTCCCTGATGAGGAGCGACGTTGAGCATCTTTTCATGTGCCTGTTGGCCATCCGGATGTCTTCTTTAGAGAAGACATGTTTTCTGCCCATTTCTTCACTGGATTATTTGTTTTTCGGGTGTGGAGTTTGGTGAGCTCTTTGTAGATTTTGGATACTAGCCCTTTGTCCAATATGTTATTTGCAAATATCTTTTCCCATTCCGTTGGTTGTCTTTTAGTTTTGTTGATTGTTTCCTTTGCAGTGCAGAAGCTTTTTATCTTCATGGGGTCCCAATAGTTCATTTTTGCTTTTAATTCCCTTGCCTTTGGGGATGTGTCAAGTAAGAGATTGCTACGGCTGAGGTCAGAGAGGTCTTTTCCTGCTTTCTCCTATAGGATTTTGATGGTTTCCTGTCTCACATTCAGGTCCTTTATCCATTTTGAGTTTATTTTTGTGAATGGTGTGAGAAAGTGGTCTAGTTTCATCCTTCTGCATGTTGCTGTCCAGTTCTCCCAGCACCATTTGTTAAAGAGAATGTCTTTTTTCCATTGGATGTTCTTTCCTGCTTTGTCAAAGATGAGTTGGCCATACGTTTGTGGGTCTAGTTCTGGGGTTTCTATTCTATTCCATTGGTTTATGTGTCTGTTTTTGTGCTATAGTCTTCTTTCCATCAGCCACTAATCATTAGAGTCTGGCCATAGTAAACCTAAACAGCACCATAGCGTGGCAAATAAAAAATGCCAAAAACCAAAATGGACATAAAGAACATTGGATATTTGAGGAAAACCAATACCCAGCAAAAGTAACAAACTAAGAATGTAGAGAAAGAGGTTCAAAGAAGTGTAATTTATATTTTTAAACAGATACTTTAGGACACAGTGTGTATTAAGAGGAATAAGATGTGATAAAAATCTAAATTTATACATCATATAAATTTAAATATTTGAAAAGAGGGTTAAGTAGTGATGTACACTCCTTAAGTGTGAATAAAAAGTTGAAAGAAGCAACAGAATGAAGAATTCTGTAAGAATATGGTGCAAAGTTCAAAAGGAAAAAATAGGAGCTATTGAGGAAAAATGAAAAAAGTTGCAATATGCATCTGATTAGAGGTGCAAAAAATGGAGAAAAAGAAAGTGCATAAGAAACCTTCTCAAGCAGGAGGATACTGGCCCTCAAGTTGAAAGGAATTACTTGGGACTTAGAAAGATACATTTAAGGGGTGCTTGGGTGGCTCAGTCAGTTGAGCCTCCCACTTCAGCTCAGGTCATGATATCATGGTTGACGGGTTGACGGGTTCGAGCCCTGCATGGGACTCTGTGCTGACAGCTCGGAGCCTGGAACCTGCTTCAGATTCTATGTCTCCCTCTCTCTCTCTGCCCCTCCCCACTTTCATTCTGTCTCTCTCAAAAATAAACATTAAAAAATATATTAAGGGGCCACCTGGGTGGCTCAGTTAGTTAAGCGTTCGATTTTGGCTCAGGTCATGATCTTGAAGTTTGAGTTCGAGCCCTGCATCAGGCTCTGTGCTGACAGCTCAGAGCCTGGAGCCTGCTTCAGATTCTGTGTCTCCCTCTCTCTGCCCCTCCCCTGCTCATGCTGTCTTTTCTGTCTCAAAAATAAATACAAACATTTAAAAAATTAAAAAAACAAAGATACATTTAAAAGACTAACATGGTGAAATTTTGGAAAATCAAGGATAAACAGAAAGTTTTAAACCCTTTAAAGTGTAGAAGAAAATGAGAAAAAAAAGATCTAATGAAGACTAATTTAGAATTCTATAGATATCAGGTTTCTTATCACCAATTTTGGATCTAGGAAGACAGTGGGGCAATGTCTTCAGAATCCTGGGGAAAAGTGATTTGCTATAATAATTGTGCCGTCAAACTAGAATTTAAGTGAGGGAAAGAATTCTCACACATTTATGGATGCAGAACATTTATCAGCAGTGGTTATATATTATTTGTAGGGCAAATATAGGGACTGATCAGCTGTGATGTTAGAAAGTATGTATAGACACGTATATTAAAATTTAATGTTGGAAATTTGTAAGAAGACAGCGAGAGTGGCAGTTTTTCAGTCTCCCTGAATTCTCTCAGGAAATAGCAGACAAGACCAGTTGGATAGTGAAACAAAAACCTCACAGGCAACATTTAAATGACAAGTTAGCTCCATAAATGCAAAAGCACAAGTTGGTGGGGTTACAGACCTTTGTAGGGCAGAAGAAAAGCAGGAGAGAGCCTAATGAACTGCAAAACAATAGAATACAAAACAATAGCCAATAGATACCCACTGGGAAGCGAATCTGTTTTAATCTTCAGTTAAAACAGAAAGGGTTCTGCTCACTCTGATATTAGGTGAAGCAAGGAGCTTGGAAATACTATAAAGGAATTAGTGTAGGGAGTGTCTTACAAACTTAAAACTGACCATCCAGGATTCCACTCATCCGGTGGTCCTACAATGTAAAGAAACTACTGGGAGTGAAATAAAAATTTCACAAGACAGAGACAATAGAGATAAAGGAAGAGGTTGTCCAGTTAAAGCTGATGGCGAGCAACTGTGTCAAGAAATATCAGAAAACATGCTACCGTGTGTGTGTGTGTGTGTGTGTGTGCATGTGTGTGCACATTGTAACAGTATACAAGTCACAGAAGGTGATGCTCCCTGACATTAGCTCTTCTAAATTTCAACCCTGATCACCTCCTCTCAATAGCCCAAGACAAATTTTACACAAAAAATAGACAATGTCCAATGTCATACAACATACTTACTTTAGAAAGAGAATAAGGGAGTCTAAGAAAATATGCCAGGCAAGGAAAACAAGCCAGAAGAATCAGCCACAAACCAAAACTGTAGTCTACTATTTTGACACAAAATAAGGATTATAAGAAAATGACCCAATACATGAAAGGATAGTATAAATCAAATTTTGAAAATTTAGAGATAAGAGGGCAAAGCTGAGTAAAGAATTAGAAATAGAAGAAAAATATTTCAGAGATTCAAAAATAAACTTGAGGAAATAAATTCAACAGTTAATATCTTAAGAGAAATTGAAGATATTAAAGATAAGTAGCATAATTTTTTTTAAATGAAGAGATAAAAGACATCAAGGAAAAATAACAACATATGGATAATTGGAGTCCTTACAGAGGAAAACCAAAGCAAAGAAACAGAACAAACACTCAAAACTATAATTCAAGAAATGCTTGCTGGGAAAAAAGTGGGTTCATAGTTATGAACATCTGAACAATGAGTTTGTAAATAACACAAGTAAAATCCCTACCATGCTATCTGGTAGATACTTCAGTCTAAAGGGAGACACTGTCTTATTTAGAAAATCCTTCCATTCCCGTTCAGTGCAAAAAAATTTCTAGTCTATTTCACTCCGACAAAATTACCATATTACACCAAATTCAATGACACTCAATAAAGTCCACAACTCTCTGGAGTACCATAGTCTTTTTGCCTCACTATATCTAAGGACTCTAACCTGTAAAGGGACGATGACAGCAGGTAGGACTAATATGCGTATGGGTGAGAATCACAGTCTTGTGAAATCCTTAGAAATAATTCTGAATGTCAGTGGGATGGTAGGTAGAAATATACTTTGATGAAGAAATTGTTATGATGCTTCAATGTTCTGAGTTACTTCTCCCATCTTTTATTCATGAAGTTCATGTGAGAGCTACTCTCCGATGTTGATGTTCGCTCACGGAGGAGTCCATGTGGAAGTGAGCCTTCAGGGCTGTTGGTGAAAGTGAGGAGTCATCAGAACAAGCCAAGGGAGAGCACAGCAACATCACTGGCTTCAGCAAATTCGCTTCCCAGTTGTTCATTTGGAAAATGAGCCTCACGGAAGCAGAAATATATGCTGCTGAAATTTAATGCAAATGTGAGTTCAATAAAGCCAAATCCTCATGGATTTAAAAGCAAACAAAAGCCATTTTGTTGTTCCATGGCATGGGGCCTGGGTAAAACACATTAGTTAACAAAGTAGTTCAGCAAAAGTGGTTGTCCTCCATTCTGAAACATTTGTATCAGAAAGCTGAGGCACTGCAAAACTTTAATGCAAACAGAATACTCAATGTGCATATTTTTTGCAAAGAAAATAGGCTGTTTAGAGTTTTAGCTTCAAATGAATATTTTTGAAAACCAATACTGAGAAAATGGTAGAATCCATTAATATGCATTTTTTTCTAAATAGCTTCTCCTGTGCTAAGTAAATACATAAACTATAAAATATCAGATGATATTGTGCTTGCTTTGGTGGGCAAGTGAAGTGACTTTTTTATAAAGTACATCCTTCCTTTTGTTTATAGGAAAAATGATGGCTCCCATTTAACACTTTAAAACTGGAAAAACTATGGGTCTTTGTAGTCAGACGGATAACAGCTCTAACTGTTGGATCTTCAATGACCAAAATGTAGGAAATAATACCCATCTTTCAAAGTAGTTGTGATAATTAAAATAGTGTTGATCACCTTCAAAGTAGTGAGCATTTAAAAAAAATCTATTAGAAAAAGAGTCATTAGAGTGATCCTACTCTCCACTATTTCATTGAAATAGCTGATTTTCTGGATATTGTCCATATAAACCTTAATTCTTGTTTGTTTTGGGATTTCTTTCAAATTAACAAAACATTAAATAACATTTTCACGGCCAGTTACATCTCAGAAAATGTACTGACCACCCACCGACTTAAACTTCTGTCTTCACTATTTCACAAAAATCAGTCTCAAAGACACCATCAGTGACTTGTGTAAGCATCTTCTTTTTCTTGGCCTATGTCCCCTCTGGGTGTCTATAATACTGCTTTCTCCTTGTCTTTTGCTAAACTTTCTGGCTACTTCTTTTTGCATTTCTTTGAGCATCTCTTATATTGCCCTTCTCATTAAAATGTTGTTATTCAGGGTTATGATAACATCATTTTTCTGTCTCATTTTACATACTGTTTAGGAACATTTTCTATGTTCATGATTTCAGTTACTTTTTATAGACTGATGGCTCTGTAATTATTCTTTCCAGTGCAAATTGTAGAATTAATATCCTACCGGGTACAACTCCCTGGGGCTCTAGCGTTCTAAGCTCAGCAAGTACTAAATCATCTTCCTTGCTTATTCCTCCAGTGCTCTTAATAATACTGTTTTCCATAAAATTCCAGTTGCTACACAGGGCTACTTACCATCAGAAAGAATCCAAGAACATTTTTTTGTCTTGGTATATCACCAACCGTGAAGAGAGAGTGATCGTCTGGAAGTAAAGTGGGAATTCGTTCTACTTCCCCTCTGGAAAGGCAGCCACCCCTTGCCCTCCTTGGAAGCACAAGTAATCCAACCAATCCTCAGCTCCCACCTCCCACCTTCTCTGCATACGATGCCAAATTAGCTAACCTGCAAATTCTTACATCACCTATAATTACATTTGTGATACATTTGTGACTCCACTTCCCCCTCGTGAAAATGTATATTCCTAGTGCATAATGGGTGTTCAAATGTAGACCTCGTACATGTACTTGCAGACAGTTGATGTACAATCTAGCTGTATTTATAATGTGTTTATGTACAACATGCTGCTTTATACTGGAAGGAACTTATGAACTTTATGACTGGTGTCATAATGAATTACCTTAGGTGCATCATAAGTTAGCATGAATATAAGCAAAGTAGTCTTTTTCCCCCTTGCAGTGGTCCACTATTTCCTGGAACAGCTTTCTGTCCTTGTGTCCCCAACCCACTTACTCTCACCTTTTCCACAAAAGGAAGTGCCCTGAGTAGTGTTTTGGAGCTATTGCCTAGTAATTGCCTAATTGTTCACAATCCATGATAATTAGAACCTCTTAATACTTAAAGTCTCGTTAGCTTCCCTGAAAGCTTTCTTCTTGTATATGGGTTTATATATGAGTTTTATTTCTCAAAGTCTTTATTTAGACCTCCTGATTTTTTTCTTAAGTTTATTTATTTATTTTGAGAGAGAGAGAGAGAGAGAGAGAAAGAGAGAGAGAGCGCATGCAGGGGAGGGGCAGAAAGAAAGGGAAAGAGAGAATCCCAAGCAGACTCTACCTTAAGCACAGAGCCCAATGTGAGGCTCAAATCCACAAACCATGAGATCATGACCTGAGCCTAGATTAAGAGTTGGATGCTTAACCAACTGAGCCACCCAGGCACCCCTACCCCTCTTGAACATTTAAATGTAGTTGTCTTCATGAACAGTGTTTCTCTTGTTTGAAAATTAATTTTCTAGTTCATCTGGGGAAGTAGGTATGGCAGAAAAGGCTGAATGCCTACTTAATATTTAGATATGAAAAACAGAGACATTGCTAGGGTAGTCCAGCTAAGTATGCATTAGGTTATAACCCACATTAAGCTTGATAAATGCCACCAACTTGGCTTTCTAACAAATTATTACATGGGGTGAATATGTATGTTTTCAGGCTCAAATAAAATGGGGACTCAAATAAAAGCAAAGTATATAAGTATGGGCTCAAATATGGGCTCAAATTCTGGATTTACCACAAGTTATATATCTAGCAATAAGCAATTTTTTTTTCTTCCTGAGATCCCTGTGAGTGGAACTAGAAAATCTCAAAAGTTATGGCACTTCAAAAATTCTATGATTGGTGATCCTATTAATACATATATTTTTTTATTTCCAAAATTTAAAAGTAATAGTATAGTTTAAAATTTTTGAAATATATTGTTTTCTACAGTAAGAATTTATTATGATAAAAAAGAGTTCCTTTTTTCAAATACTAGGGGAACCCTATATTCATGTGTATATATATTGCATGCAATAAAAAGCAGTGTGTTGACAATCTATACAAGTAGAGTGAATTTTTTGAATTTCCACCCAGAACTGTGGTTATTCTTGCTCACACTTTAAATAAGTAACAATGACATGTGAGAAATGTCTTCTAATATCTCTGTGATGTATAACAGTGTTTGGTTGATAATTTTATAAGATGCACAACTACCAGTATTTTTTTTTTCCAGCATAAGCTGGGGAGAGGGGCAGAGGGAGAGACAGAGAGAGAGAGAGAGAGAGAGAGAGAGAGAGACAGAGGGAGAATCTTAAGCAGGCTCCGCTCTGAGCCCGCCATGGGACTCCATCTCACGAACCATGAGATCATGACCTGAGCTGAAATCAAATATTGGACGCTTAACTGACTGAGCTGCCCAGGCACCCCTCCCACTATTCTTTTTGTAACTCATGGTTCATGCTTTAAGGTCTCTGAATAAATTTGTGTGGACTCTTGGCACAAGGCCACTTGCAACAGGAATTCAAACTAGAACTTGGTAATTGAGGCTAGAAAAAATTTAGGTGAAAACTCACATGCTATGGCTTTTGCCAGTCCCTCCTTCATTCATTCATTCATTCACTCATTGGTGACTTATAGCAATGAGGATTTCATGTTAATAAAAATGAATTCTTACTGTTATTTGGGAGAGGATGTGATTAAATTTTCCATCAACAACAGCACGTAGATGTGGAGGGGACACTTGAGCCTGAGAGGAAGCTCTTAGAGAAGTTCTGACAGGATCATGGCTGTGCTACACAACTCCCTGTGATTGTTGTTGGTTGTTTTGTTAATCCATTGCATCTACTTGAAATGCGGCTCCCACAAAAACACTGAATTTGTAACTCCCTTAGGTGAAAGCTATATTGTAAATATATCAGTTATTAAATAAGAAGTTAAGGGTTATACTCTCGTCAGTGAATAAGAACTATCTGAAGTTCTGGGAACTCTCACTTTAATAAACTTAACCTGGATTTTCTGACAGAAATAGATCAACATTCATTTTACTGGGACAACAGTTAGCTGCCTTTAATGATAAAAGAGTATCAGGTGGCACCTGGGTGGCTCAGTCGGTTCAACGGCAGACTTCCGCTCAGGTCATGATCTTGTGGTCTGTGGGTTTGAGCTCCAAATTCGATCTTGGTGCTTGGAGTCTGCTTTGGATTTTGTGTCTCCCTCTCCCTCTCTGCCCCTCCCCTGCTTGTGCTCTGTCTCTCTCTCTCTCTTTCTCTCAAAAATAAATAAACTTTAAAAAATGTTTTAAACAGTATCAGGAAATAAAACAGGTATTTTTTTTAGAATCTATCTTTTCAAAGCCCAAAGATGAAATATGAGGCTATTTTGTGATACCATACCATAGACAATGCCAATTTAAATTAAATCATTGACCATTGTCCCTACACTGTGGTAGAAAACACTTCAACTCCAAATGCATAGCTTTTCGATAAGAGGCAAAGAAATTCAGATTCTAGGAACATCTTTCAAACACTTCATCAACTGCATAAAACAAAGGAATGATAGAGTGGCCATAAAAATGTTTGTGATTTTTTTCCTCTAGAGTATTTGTTATTATTGTACTTTTTATTGGATATTTCACAGTGCAAAGAACAGATGGAAAATAGATTTCTGATTTAGCAGACTATTTCAGATTGTGTGCTCTAAAAGTGAAATCCTACTGTGAAATATTTGGAGTCAAGCCATACATTCTATGGCTGGGAGTTAGGAATATGAGTTTCTTTGGGCAATTCCTGGACCATGTTTAATAAATAGAATGAATGAATGGAGTCTCAGCATGGAAGATTCAGTGACTATTGTTGCACGCAGAGAACGGTGGAAAGAAACTAGATTACTAAAAAGGAAGTAGATTTTTTATTTGGGTGAACAATCATCCAGAGCATTTAATGAGTCTCATTCCTCTTACGCCCATGAAGACCTCTCATCAGACTGGCTTATATTAAATACCTTTAAAAGTATGGTTAACCTCGGCTTGCAGAGCAATATAGGCACTGGTTGAGATGAGAGGCCTCTAGAGAAGCCTGTTCTGAAAAACACAGAACTAGTGGCCCCAGAGGCAGCTCATATCAGCATGTGACATCGGTGTTAGAGACCCTGGGACAGAAACAGAAGGAAGCTTTGAGGTATTTCTAGATTGGAGATTTTATATTTTATTTTTTATTATTAAATTTTCTTTATTCTCGAGTTAGTTGTAGTCAAGTACAGTGTAGTCAAGCTTCAGGAGTAGAATCCAGTAATTCATCACTTACATACAACACTCAGTGCTCATCCCAAGTGTCCTCCTTAATGCCCATCACCCATTTTCCCCACGCCCCCATCTCCCACTCCATCAACCCTCAGTTTGTTCTCTGTATTTAAGAGTTTCTTATGGTTTGCCTCCCTTTCTGTTTTTATCTTATTTTCCCTTCCATTCCCCTTTGATCATCTATTAAGTTTCTCACATTCCACACATGAGTGAAATCATGTGATATCTGTCTTTCTCTGACTTATTTCTCTTAGCATAATACCCTCCAGTTCCATCCACATTGTTGCAAATGGCAAGATTTCATTCTTTTTCATTGCTGAGTAGTATTCCATTGTATATGTATACCACATGTACTTTAGCCATTCATCAGTTGATGGACATTTGGGCTCTTTCCATAATTTGGCTATTGTTGATAGCACTGCTATAAACATTGGGGTGCGTGTGCCCCTTCGAATCAGGACTCCTGTATTAGATCAGGGATTTTAAACCATGAGAAAATACTTGTGGCCAAATATGTCCATGCATTTACAATTAACAATGGCAACTATAAAAATCAATGATTGGTCCTCTTTTTTCTATAATTTTTCTGTAATACTTTATATGTCAGCAAAGTAGAATCAATCAAAATCACTTCCCCCCCTCCCCCAGACATGACATGACCTTGAGAAAACTTGCCTTATGACAGTTACATGATTGGAGTTTTTCTCAATCAAATAGAGCAAGGCTGATGCCCAAACACAAAAGCCAATGTCCAAGTTCCCCTATGTAAAGTGCTCGGAATTCATCAATTTTATCTTTACAGCTAGAAAACCTGGACACAGTGAAAACCAATGCCTTTTCTTGGGCTTATCAGAGAATGGAGATGAAGGGAAATCATTACACCAAAGTCTGGAGAGTCAGGCACATCCAGAGAGACCCAGGGGCTGAGGTATGCTAGTCAGGAGTGAAATTGCTGGCACCATAAACTGGCAGGAACACTTAAATGACAATGTCCTCAATTCACAGAATTATTTGGTAGGGAGTATTATTATCACCATCTCACAGAGGAGGAAATGGAGTCTCGGAGATGTTAAATAATTTACTTGAGGTCATGACTTTAAGATATGAGTCCCCATTTGCCTGATTCTAGTGCCGTGCTGGTAGCTGATTAACAGCTGGCTCTGGGGGGGGGGGGGGTGGGAGAAGTATGGGGGTGAGGGACAGATTGGTGGCATTCGCCCATTTTCTTGGTGTAGGAAGTTTGTTAAGATAGGCGTCAATGAGCAGCCTGGAATGGGCCCTGCAGAATTGCTGAAGAAGCAGGACACGGAATTTGACTGTACTAAGGTGGTATAGACAAGTGGTTCAGAGTATGAACTAAGTTAGGAGATTACCAGGTGAAATGCCAGCTCGGCCACTTAGCGGCAGAGTGAGAACTCAACACTCCATTCTCTCCTCTGCCTTAGACCTGGGGTTTAAGGGCATTGGTCCAGAGTGACTCATGACTATCTGGTGTGTACTTATTTCTCTGAGTCGTGGTCCACCTGGTATTTGGACACTAACATGTACAGCATAGTTTGAAGTCCGATGTATTCAACAGGCAGGTAATATAAGATCAAATTAAATAATAACGCAATAATATCTTGCATATGAGTAGGACTTGGTTTACAAAGCCATAGCCTGCATATTTCCTATTTGGTTACTAAATAACAATCTTCTTTTTAAAATTTTTTTTAATGTTTATTTATCTTTGAGACAGAGCACAAGCAAAAGAGGGTTAGAGAGAGACACACAGAATCTGAAACAGGATCCAGGCTCTGAGTTGTCAGCACAGAACCTGATGCGGGGCTCGAATCCATGAATCGTGAGATCATGACCTGAGTTGAAGTCAGAGGCTCAACTGACTGAGCCACCCAGGCCCTGCACTAAGTAGTAGTCTTCTGAAGTGAGCAGGTTGGGTATGGACAGATGTTACAGGCAAGGGAATAACATCTCAGAGGTAAGAAATATTCTCACTAAGACCTGAAACCTGAAATACATCCCAATTCTAAGCTCACTGTATTTTCTAGGAGGAGATTGAAGCTAAATCTAAAGAAAAAAGCCTTCTTTTAAGTAAATAATTATCTCTTCAGATGATTATACATAGGTGTAATTTCCCTTTGGAAGAAGAGTAGCTCTTTCCAGATATGAAAGATTCAAGCCTCATTTACTAAATAGAAACTTCATGTCACAAACAAGTAAATTTTTCCTAGAGAAAAAAAAATCAATCTACTCCTAAGGAATAGAAAAAGCCCTCTCACATTTTTCATTTTTATTAGCGGAACACTGAGAGCAACATAAATAGTAACATACTCACCAATTTAGTTTAATTTGAGTTAGTATTAAGTCAGCTGCTAGGAAATATGTCATGGGGCAGAGTAGGAAATGATTAATTGCCAACCGAGAGGCATCGATTGTCAGTCTGTTAGGAGTTCAGATAAGAAAAAGAAGTCTTCAGGGAGGGCTTTATCTCAGGTACACAGGTGGCTGTTGTGAGCCAGCCTGGCAATGTGCTTGGATGGGAGGAAACAGACAATTACCATAGAGATTGGTTTCATTGAAACTCCATCCTCTAAATACGATGAACAGCACAGTTGGGTGCACTTTCCAATTTTAGTACAAGTGGGAAGAAAGTAAGGATGTTATTGCAAGATAGTTTTTGAGTAGTCAAAGAAGTATTTGAATGTGATTCAGCCCAGATGAGCGCAAACTCATTTATCTACAGATGAAAAAAATTAGGAACCCCACAGTTAATGTTAAAATTAATCTATTTTAATGGTAGGCACACTACAAGATTACTAAGTGTCCTTAACTGATTAAAAACAATGGTTTAGTATTTAAGCATTCTGTGAGTGGTATATTACTAGGGCAACCAGTAAAACTTCACAGCAGTGGTTCATAACCATCTTTTGGGTCTGTTTGAGAGATGTAAGTTCTCTCTCTAGAAAAATTATTCTAAGTGTATACATATCCAATTTTTACTCAATTTCGAGGTTTATTATTCCCCTGCATTCCACACAAGTATTCAGGTTAAGAATCCCTGCTTTGTATGAAGATTTATCACATTTAGCATCAGGGTTTGAGCTAATTATCCATCATTACAAATTGCATATTGACTCTTGTCACTAAATCTAAGTCTTGCTATACAAGAATGGAGATATTGTGTGGTACTGGACATGATGTTTCGTTTCATATTGTATAGGACGTTATTACATAGGACTAATGTTTAGTGATTATTTAAATTATAGTAACTGTTAAGGGATATGCCATGCAATAAGCAAAAAAATTGCCTTTTGTATTTTCACAGTTGATATGAGAATAATCCTTTTACCCAGGTATAATGTTTGAAGGATCTTCTTAGCTTTAGTGCTGATCAGTCTCAAACGGATTCTATAAATTGTTAAGGGTAACTCTAATTGACATGTATTGTGGAGTGGGCTGATCCTCTGGTATTTTATTTGTCTTCTTCTTTCTAGTCCCCCTTTTACCTGTGGCCACTTGGATTTTCATATCAGAGCAATGTGAGAGGCCCCCACTGTACGAGATTTTGACGGAACTTGAAAATGAGTTTCCAAGCTTAATTTGCCCAAGGTCATAGGGACAGTAAGTACCAGGAACAAATTAAATCATAATGTAAGCCAGTTTATTTTGTCTAAAATTCTATTTTATTGTTGTTATTGTTATATTGTTTGGTTTGTTGTTGTTAGCTATATTAGATTTTTTTTTCATACCACTCTCTCTCTTCTGAACATTTTCCCCTGCTTCAGATCCTACTTCCCTTTTAAATGCCCTAGGCACCCATGCTGCCACATCCTACTTGTAATATAGAAGAATCCAGCACAGACAGTAGGATTAAATCTGGCTAAATAGCCAGAGGATATAAACCTTGATTCAGTTCTGACACATAACAATAACCCCTTAGGCAGGTGTATTAACCATGGCCCTGTGAAATACACAAGATTGTTGAAAGTCCAAAAGAGATCAAAAACGTGAAAGCACTTGGAAATGAACAAAGTGAAAATCAAATTTAAGGGCTTATCATTGTTAACAATAACAATAATAATTGAATAATGTTTTCATGGAATATTTGGAGCTTAACATTCTGAGTAATATGATATTGTCTATAACTGCCACGTTGTAACAAACTTTGATATATCTTAAATATTTAATTTGGAATCAATATGAAATGTTAACATCCACTTGGCAAGCATTAAGGATGAATATTCAGAATCGTTACTGAAAAGAAACTTGCAGTCCAGGGAAGGAGATAGGTTAATAGGGGTTATAATATAGGGGAAGTATCCTCAGAATTGTGTCATTCTGCTGGCCACAGCAGCTTGGTCTCTCTTTTTTTGTAAAGCTGGACCTCCCGCCATTGTAATAATCCTCCATACCAAGTACTCTGAGTTTGAAGGAAATAGACTGAGAATTTGTAGAGGACATCTGTTGATTTTCCCTGCCTAGAATTCCTTCTTTATTCTTCTGGTATCACATTCCCTCTTGCCTGAGAAACTTTCATTCCATATAATGATCTAACCACGTGGTGTTCACATAATCAAAGACATGCTAATCCAAATCTTACTTTGGATTTTATGACAAAGCAGGTGGAGAAGAAGCTCAATTTTACTGGAAGTGGTAGTTGAGTTCTGGAAGAGCCTACCCCTGCTGGGGCCTCCTCTGCTATCCTGAGGAGAGGCAGCCCAAGAATGATGTCACTGCATATTAAGCAGAACTGATAAACAGAGAGACCTAGATATTTGTGGAGCTTGTTTAAACCTCAGTTCTCAACCAAATCTGAAGCTCCCTCCATCCTCTGGATTTTCCCCATACAAAAACCGACAATTACTTTCTCATTTTAAACTAAGTTGAGACTCTGTTACTTTCACCTGAAGGAGTTTTACTAATACAGTATTGTAAAACATTCCCGTGAATGTCCCGTTCCTACTCCTTCCAGAAAGATTCTAACAGGAGGAGAAAGATAAAATGGCCCTTTGGCTCTGTAATATATCTGTTATTAGATCAGAAAGAAACAGCCTAGTGGAGTACTCAATCTTGGTACACATTACTGCGTTGAAAAATCTATATATAGTGATTTTCCTGCTCTTTCATAGTAGTTGTCCAACACACTTTACCTTATAATTAATTGAGTATATCACTGGTTTTCTAGGCAAAGTACAGAGAATTCTGCTGTAGGCAATGATGACAAGGTGAAAGCTACTTCCGATGTACATGGCATTTGTTAAATTTTAGGTGTTATTTCGTGATTTTGGGTTTCTCTTGGAGTGTGTCTTTGCACTGAGAGGTGCATAGAGACAGATTTGAAGTGTTGGAGATAAGATTAGAAGAAGATCTGGGGTCCTCCACAGTGTCCACAAGAAATACCTTTCTGTCAATAACATGGTTTCCAGAGTCAAATGTCTTTCCTACTAATTTACTCCTTCTGGTTTTTATTTTGTTTTAAAATAATTATGTTAAACTTAATTTTATTAGTTAATTAATCTAACCATTGATCATAAATGTAGTTTCTGTAATGGAAGGTGGGAAACATACTGAAATAAACAGTTTGATGAGTTTTAATAAGGACATATAAGAAGGGAATCTCTATGTCTCTGAAATGGTCTTCATAGAGAAGTAAAATCTTCTGCCTTTTAATTATGTGAACACACAATTATTTGTTGGGCATGAATCAGACATTTTAAATGACGGCAAATCCAAAGACATGAAATAGGCCATACACAAAAATTATACTAGGATGGAAGCAAAATTCTTCAATCCTTAAATTGTCCAATGGATCTGTGTACAACAGTCAATAAACAATGGTCATGGAGAGAGATAATTAGCGAAAAGAAAACATTCTTATTAGGTTGAAATCTCAGATATTTTAATGTGGAAGGTAAAATATAACACACCTGAATACTTATATTTGCACATAGCCTTTTTTGCAGTCTCACTGTAGTCCCATCGTCCTCACGTTGGGGAGGAGAGGCTGAGAGAGAGAATGGGCAGGGATTGGTGAAATGATAGAAGCCTGGAAGTGATCTTTAATCTATTCCTTGTGGGAAAAGGAACTTCAAATATTCTAAACAGGAAGAAGTCATAACTAAGTAAGCAACTGAACTGTGGATATATTTAATGGTAACAATTTCACAGAGACTGAAGTACATTTTTATCAATTCAGTTACCATTGCTTAATATTTGTGGATGGTTGATGAGGACATGGGAAGAGACTGGGATAAATAAAATCATCTGTCTCTTTATCTCTGTCTCTCTATTTGTACTTATTTATCTATCATCTATCTATCTATCTATCTATCTATCATCTATCACCTATCTACCTGATAGGATTTTATGAAAAGGTTCATACACGTCTAGTAAGGCCACATTTATGACTATTAATTATGGCTCTGTATTAGTCAGGGCTCTTTAGAGAACAGAAACAACAGGATGTATATATTACAGAAAGAGAGATTTATTTTACAGACTTGGTTCACATGATTGTGGAGGTGAAAGTTCAAAATCTGCAGAACAGTCCAGCAAGTTTGTAACCCAAGGGAAAGTTGTAGTCTGAGTCCAAAGGAAGTCTGCTGCAGAATTTCTTCTTCCTTGTGGGAGATCTGTCCTTGGTCTAAGAAGGCCCTCAACTGATTGGACAAGGCTCACCCACAGTATGAAGATTAATCTGCTTTCCCCAAAGTCCAGTGATTTAAATATTAATATCATCTATAAAACATCTTCAAAGAAATATCCAAACTATTATTTGACCAAATATCTGGACATAAAGGTCCAGCCAAGTTGGCATATAAAATTAACCATTACAGGTTCCATTCTATCCAACACACAAACTTGCCAGAAGCAACTTTGCCTCCCCATGATTGCATTTCCTCAGGGATTGGCTTTCCCCTTGGTGAAAAGAACTCAGGAACTAATACAGTAACATGTTCACAAGCTCACTTTTAGAAAAAACTACTGATAATGGATTTGCCATCAACTGCTCTCAATTCTTTTTCTAATGGCGTCGAAAAACATCTCCTTTGATGTTTTATGTGTTTCAAGATCATTATAAGTTGGTATTGTTTGAATTTGGGAATCCAAAGGATAGTGATTATGCAAGAAGAACTAAATTGGAACTTTGGAGCCAGAGTGGGGTTGTGCCTCATAGTGGGAGTTCAAGATGGGGTACATGACTAGGTTAGGCCAGTTATGGTTAACATGTTCCATGAGAGAAGATTCTTTTTACTTCTGTGTAGACATGAATAAGAAATTGGACAGCCCAGGACCTTGTTGATGCTACACTGGAATTATGAGAGGGGAGAATTTACCTGAAAAAAAAAAAAAAAGCACTGACACAAGAAGAACAAAGGAATGAGGAGAGAGGGGCACCTGGGTGGCTCAGTCGGTTGAACATCCGACTTCAGCTCAGGTCGTGATCTCACGGTTTATGAGTTTGAGCCCCACATCAGGCTCTGTGCAGACAGCTCAGAGCCTGGAGCCTGCTTGAGATTCTGAGTATCCCTCTCTCTCTGTCCCTTTCCTGCTTGTGTTCAGTCTCTCTCTGTCTCTGAAAAGAAAATAAACATTTGTCATGAGCTTGTCATAAGACAAACTTTAGAAGGTAAAAGATCATCTTGATTTCTGTTGTGGCGGGTGTTTCATTATTCTCATGGCAGACGTGAATAGTCATGCCAAATTTTAGAACATATAACAGATATCAATATTAATAAAACTTCAATTTGAATAATGCCAATATAGAATTTTTAAATAAACTAGTCAAAAACTAATGTGAGTTTTGGCTCCTTTAGAGGGGTCCTAGTGGGAAATTAAAACATTCTCAGTGATTCTTCCATGACTCAGGAAAGTTTTAGTGATGGCTTTCTTTGGAAAAGGACTTTATAGACTTACATATTATATTGATTATTGTCTATAGCATTTTTTAAAAAATTGAGAATGGATTCAGTTTATGGGAACAGGACAAATTTTGTAATGTCAACCTGGCAGATATGGTGATATGGTAGGTAATTATGTTTGGTAATGGCAGTTTTTATTATATGTTTTTTTTTTAATTTTTATTTTTTTTTTTATGTTAAGTAAGCTCTGCACCCAACACAGGATTTGAACTCATGACCCTGAAATCAAGAGTCACATGCTCCACCAACCGAGCCAGCCAGCCGCCCCTGAGTTTTTATTATTTTAAACCAAAAAGTGAAATAAAACCATGAAGAAACTATGTTCATGTAAGCATATTGTCTTCTTTTCTGATTTTAATAAGAAAGTGAATATTACCCAGCACAATACAACAATGACAAAAAACACACCATTAAAATATTCTCACTACTTATGACAATATACACTAGAATTATGGAAACATTTCTTTGGTATTCAAAGTTTTGTTTTTTAAAACTATCCTATAAAAATGTCAGTGTCTTTATGTGGGTGGTTATGGAGATGTAGTTAAGTGGATGCAGAAAAAAGAAGGAATAAGATAAAGAGGGAGTTGTTGAAATAGGAGGGTTGTCCATTTGACAAATCCCAAATCTAATTTGAAGTTTTGTCTCAGCATTTTTCTGGTTGAGAGATTGAAAGGGTCTTTCTTCGCAGAACAAAACCTTCTGGCTCTGCCATGGGGAGGGAAGCAGCTCAAGTCTCTGTAAATAATAGAATTGATTATATCTCACTTCCATTAACTCGAAAGCTCCCAGACTTTGCTTTGTTCACTCAGCAAGGTTTCCTTGCTTCTCATTACAAAATCTTTTTGTTGGTGATGACATTGTCACCTTCAAGAAATAAAGCACCAAGACTATCTGTGAACTTCATTTCCAGGGAGTGCTACATGCTTTCTGTGGCACATAAAAGGGGAAAAAAAAGAGGGGATTGTATATTCCTAATAGAGAAGCCTTTCATATTTTTCCCATAGAGATCTATGCCATGCCACTTGCTAAAAACATCATAAATGGCTTGGAAATTAAAATTTGTCGGGAAAAAGATATTCCAGGCCAAAAGCGATGATCACCATTTGAAGTAAACAAAACGCACCTCAGAGTATTTACGCAGTGATTTTGGGTCGGAGATCTTTGACATCCGGTGCAATATTTATGGACTATAATATTTTCATTTGCTGACTAGAAAAAGCATGTACATTCATCTTTAGTAGTAAGTATTTTTTCTTAGAACCAAACTTAGGCAAAGACTTACCATTAGGCTCCTTGTTTGTAAACTAAATGGCTACTCTTTTGTCTTATGTACAGCTAGAGAGCAAGGAATATGGGAAGTAGGGGAGGTTTTCTTTAATCAAGAAAAGGAAACGTGGGGGCACTTGGGTGGCTCAGTAGGCTAAGCATCCGACTTCAGCTCAGGTCATGATCTCACTGTTTGGGAGTTCAAGCCCTGCATCAGGCTCTCTGCCATCAGCTCTGAGCTTCTTGGGATCCTGTGTCCTCCTCTCTCTCTGTCCCTTCCCTGCTTGCACTCTCGCTCTCTCTCTCAAAAATAAATAAATAAATAAATAAATAAATAAATAAATAGATAAATAAATAAGTAAGTAAAAACATTTTAAAAAAGAAAAGAAAATTTGGCGAAGTGTCTTAAAGAAACATGGCGGGTCTTGGAAATACCCCAGCTACATTCCTAAGGACAAAGCATTTTTCTCCCCATTTTTAATTTAACATAACCCAGCTAATAAAAATCTTTAATTTTATGCACTTCAATTGATTTTTTTTAAGTTTATTTATTTTGAGACAGAAAGGGGGGAAAAAAAAAGGCATGAGTCGGGGAGGGGCAGAGAGAGGTTTAGAGAGAGAATTCCAAGCAGGCTCTCTCTGCACTGTCAGCACAGAGTCTAATGTTGGGTTCAATGGATCCCAAGAACTGTGAGATCCTGACCTGAGCCGAAATCAAGTCAGTCGCTTAAGCCACTGAGCCATGCAGCCATTCTTCAACTGATTTTTGAATTTGATCACTTTACTGGGTTTGATAATAAGGCTTTTCTGAATAAATAGATGTACATGTAAGTGTGAGAGATTAGTTAGTAGTGGAGATGAGGACAGAAGATTTTCTTGGACTTGGTTTCTGAGAAAAAAATAACTTACCGATAGCTTCAAGTCCTTTATCTGAAATGTCATTTCCTATTGAACTTTGTATATTTCATGTGGCATTTTCACTAAATCTCCTTTCTGTATGAGAAACAAAATTCAGAGAAAAGGATTAGTCGAGACATTCCTTTAAGTAAAACAAGAACAACTGATTTCTTTGTGATTCTCCACCATGCTTTATCAGAGGTGTTAAATTGTATACATAAAAGTTAAGGTATTCTGTATTAATGTTTAGAGATTAATATTAATATTTAGAGATAAAAGTAGATTACACTTATATTAATCCTTTAATATTTAAAGATAAAAGTTAGTGTCAGCACGATAAATTTACAGACCCAATACTCTGGAGGATTTCCACCTGATTACACATTATACAAATATTGACGAAAAGTTTTAGTAAGTGTTAACAGTAAGACAACAGGCCCCAAATGGAATCACTTATGCTAAGCTCCATATCACCAAACTGAGACTTAATTACAGTTTTGGTTCTCCAAGAAATGGGATCTCAAACCAGTTAATCAGGAGTTGCTTGAACAGCGATAGTCTGTCTGATGGGCCCCTGCCATCCTTAAGGAAAGTTACCTTGTATAACCAACCTACTTTTCCCCTAGTATAACTCTCTTTTTTCTGCCACCCCCTCCCTTAAAAGTCTTTCATTTTGTGCAGGTTCTCGGAACTCCTTTCTATAGGCTAGATTAGATACTGCCTGATTCTTGCATTGTTGAATAAAACCAACAAGGTGTTCAAAATTTATTCAGGTAAATTTTGTTTCTTAACATAAGAGAATAGCATGAATCACTTTCTTCCAATGAATTTGACTGCATAGTTTAAATGGGTAAATTTGTTTAAAAAACAATTACTAAAATTGGTAAAAAAAAAAAAAAGGAAGTAATATGCATAAAGACAAAAATAAATGAAATAGAAAAATAGGAAAAAAAAGCAAACAACAAAGAAAAGTAACACTGGCAAAATCTGGTTCTCTGAAAACTTCAACAAGATAGATAAATCCTGAAATCTAAACAAAAACAGGGAGACAGCATAAATTACCAAAATAAGAATCAAAGGGAATGTCTTCGATCTTATATCTATAAATTTTTAGCTAATATCATATTTGCTGGTGAACTTAAAAGTTTTTCTTCTACGATTGGGAATAATACAAGGATGCCCATGTACCATATCCATTCAACATTAAATTGAAGGTTCTAGCCATTGCTATGTGCAAATTATGTCATTGTTTACAAAGAAGATAGTAATGACCTTAGAAACAAAAACTAGAAATAATGATGGATTTAACAGGGTGCATTTTCACAAGTTTAATACAGAAGTCCATTGCATTTTTATATTCCAACAAAATAATTGGCCATGACATTTTAAAATTCTATTTGTGATTTTGTCAAAAGTAAATTCCTAGTCCTAATTTAAAAAACAATATGTAAGACCTTCACACTTGAAACTACCGAGCATTGCTAAGATAAATTAAAGAAGTCCTAAATAAGTAGAGAGATAGTTTATGTGTATTGATTGGAACATCTAATATTGTTAAAAGGGTAATTCTCCCCAAATTGATCTGTGGATTATTGTTAATTCTTATGAAAATATACGCAGGCTTTAAAAAAAAAAGAGAGGGCCACCTGGGTGGCTCAGTTGGTTAAGTGTCTGAGTCTTGGTCTCAGCTCAGGTCTTGATCTCACGGTTTGTGAGATCAAGCCCTGCATTGGTCTCTGCACTGATAGCATGGAGGCTGCTTGGGATTCTCTCTCTCTCTCTCTCTCTCTCTCTCTCTCTCTCTCTCTCAAAATAAATGAATAAACTTAAAAAGTTGAAGAAAAAGAGAGAATTACAAATTGGTTTAAAATTTATGCGAAGATGTAAATGGCTTAGTGTAACCAAAGCAATCTTGAAATAAAGGAACAATATTAAAGGACTTATATTACATGTCTTAATAACTTCTATAAAGATACGGTAGTCAATAGAATATAATACTGAAATAAGGATCTACAAATAGATAAAGAACCCAGAAAATTGCACACCTTTACAATCATTTGATTTTTTTCTTAAGTTGCCAAAGCCCTCCAAAGTTGAGAAAAACGATTTTGCATTAAGTTGTGTTGGAATAGTTGATATCCATATAGAAAAAAATACTGTATCTCACACTACATACTGTACAAAAAAATTAATTCAAGATGGTCCTAGATATAAAACCTAAAAATAATAAGCCTTTTAAAGGAAAAATTTCAGACTGTATTAGTGACTTGGGTGTAAGCAAAGATTTCTTAGATCACAAAAAGCTAAAACAATAAAAGAAAAAATATATATACTTTTTCAAAATGATAAATTGTATGCATTAATAAAAACAAATTTAAGAAGATGAAAAAGCAAGTGAGAGAGTAGAAGAATATATTTGCAGACTATATACCTGACAATAAAATGATATCAAGCATACATAAAGAACACTTACAAATTCAATAACAAAAAATCAAAAGAGCTCAGTGAAAAGTGGGAGAAAAACTTGAACACACATTTAACAAAAAGAAATATACAAATGGAAACATGAATATGGAAATGGGTTAAACATCATTATTCATCTGAGAAGGGCAAAGTAAAAATTCAATGAGATAACACTTCACACTCACCTTAATGGCTACATAAAAAAAAAAGACTGATAGCATCAACTGTTGGAGGGTATGTGAAGCATCCTATTATTGGAAAGAGTGAAAAATTGTATAACCATTCATAAAAATTCTGGAAATTTCTCATAAAACCAAACATATACTTACCTCTGACCCAGCAGGTATACTCCTAGATCATTACACAATTGAAAGGAAGATGTATTGACAAGACGATTTTTACATAGATGTTCATAATGGCTTTAGTCATAATAACCAAAAACTGGAAATAGCTCAGGTATCCAGAATTAGGAGCATAGATAAACTGTAGCATATTCATATAATAGAATACTATTCATGAATAAAAAGAAACAATCTACTGATTCGCAGAAAGATATGGCTTAATCTAAAATCATCACAAGAAACTTTGCAAAAAGACTACAAATTACATGATGCTAATTACAGGATGTTCTAGCACAGACATAATTCCATTGTTGGAAAATGTCAGAATGTCAGCTGCCTCCACAGAAGATGTGAGATGGGATTTACTGTCTTACATGAAGAAATGCTCTGTGGTGTTGAAATTATATTAGATCTTGACACAGATTTGGATTGCACAGAAGAAAGTATTTATTAGATCTCAGCAAATGTTCACTTAAGATTTGTGTATTAACACTGTAAAAAGGAGAAAAACTAAATATAAGTTGAAATATATGTCTGCATCGCCTGGATTTGAGGGAGATTAAAACTTGGTATTTCAACAGTTCAAAAGTCCTTTCTTAAAATAGTTCCCATGCATTCAATAATAGATGATTTTTAAGCTTAATTTGATTCATGACTATTCAGTAAATTTGGACAATTTTTAAGCTTCCTGAAGTCATTCATTGTTCTATATTTAAGGCAGTAAGTTCTTTCCACTCAGAGAATTTTAGACATAAAATTTTAGGCACTTCATTTGAAAAAATACATAATTAATATCACACAGCTTTCAACTTCATGTTTAAATGTGTGTAAAAAATATTAATGCTTTTGAAATAATGAAAGTAGAAATTGCATTTCGTTAAGGGGAAGAAGAGGAGGTCAAAATATTTTCGTCATGTCTTTGGGAAAAGTGAAGGAGATAAGAGGAAAGAGAAGTGTAATAAAGAGAAAAAAAGCAAAATCAGTTTGAGACATTTATGATGCTTTGGTATGAATGCTGAACAAGATGCTCCTTTCTACCATCCCATAGTCTTTTTTTCCTACTGTTTAGGATTCACTACACAGGGTGGCTAAGTGGTCGGTTAAGTGTCTGACTCTTGGTTTTGGCTCAGATCATGATCTCATGGTTTCGCCCGTTGGAGCCCCTCGCTGGGCTCCATGCTTGCAGCACGGAACCTGCTTGGGGTTTTCTCTCTTTCCTTCTCTCTCTGCCCCTACCCCACTCGTGCTGTCTCTCTCTCTCAAAATAAATAAACTTAAAAAAAAAAAAAGAATTCCCCATACAGGGGAATAACATTTGTATTCCATCTATTTTCCATTTCTTTATGGACTCCTCCTAAATGGTCAAGAAAGAGGCAGAAGAAAGAAGGGAAATTTCTGGGATTTTCCAACTGAATATTTTTCTCGTTTAGATAGTCATTTTGATTACACATTTCTCATGAGGGTGATCTTGTTTTGAGATTAGAATACAACTGAAAAACACCAATAGGAAATTACATATTTACTATCTTTTATCAACTTTCAAAGCTACTCATTAACATCCTGTTTAGTTACTCTTCACTTTTATAATGTATTTGTGTAAGTTTATATTTATGACAAAACATTTGCTCCCAGGTCAAATGTGTCTTTGCTTTGCATGCATTTTCAAGGGAATTATTGAAATAGTCTTTTTTTAAAAAAGCATTATCAGTGAACATCTTGATATGTATTAACATATTTCAACATTTATTCTTCCCAAATCTCCAAAGGTTTGAATGTTTCATTTCACTTTTTTCTTGCCTAAATAAAAATATCAAATAATAATTCTCCACAGAGCAATTTCTTAAAGCTAGAGCATTATTTTCTTGAACTTTTCTCATTTAATAGTGATCATTCCAATGAATTACTAAGAAGACAAAAACAATAAATATATTGTCGTTTGAAATGTCCAATTCTTAAAAAAAAATGTACAAGTCACAGGAGGTATTTGTTCTGCAGGTGTTTATATATATATATATTTTTTTTATTAAAAAAAATTCTTAGTCTTTATTTTTGAGAGAGAGAGAGAGAGAGAGTGCAAGCAGGGGAGGAACAGAGAGAGAGGGAGACAGAAACCGAAGCAGGCTCCAGGCTCTGAGCTGTCAGCACAGAGCCCGATGCGGGGCTCAAACTCAGGAACCATGAGATCATGACCTGAGTCGAAGTCGGACGCTTAGCCAACTGAGCCATCCAGATGCCCCTGCAGGTGTATATATTCTAACATAATGGAACTTAATTTAGGCAAGAGATGGTACATGACATTCCCCTAAGACACTGCTTTCCTCTTATCATTCTCCTGGGATCTACGCTGCTGCTCTCATAATCAATTACATTATCTTCCTGGCCTTTACTATATGCCCATCAGAATCTTATTAATTCACATCATAATCCTTGGAAGCATTTGGGCATGTCTTTCCTCCCAGTGCAGAGCTCAGTAGGCAAGTCATAATTCTACTTCTCTGCCACTGTGGCATTTCTGCTTATTTGACCCTTTCTCAATACTCAGATAAGCATGTCAATAAAGGATCAATAGTCAGTAAGTTTCAACTCTTGGTAGGCCGTTGTCACCATGAAACTTTAGCTATATTTTTTAACTGACATCATTGATCTCTCCTCTTTCTAAACTATAATTTAAAATTGTTTAAAAATAGTTTTATGAAATGTTTTAACATTGAAAATATTAATATATTAAAATAATGCATATTCAATATCATGCACTACCCAAGCTGAATACATTTTGTGATTTTGCATATTTTCCTCCATGTGGACACTTGTGTTTACTAAACCAAAATCATACAGGACAGATCATTCTGAATTTTATTATATTCATTTAATATTGTATCATATACATTTCCAGCTCTCATAAGTATAACCTTTGATCGCCACATGACATTCCATCATGTTAATGTATCATACAGCATAATGTAATTTTCCTAATAGTGGTCACACTGGTTGTTTTCAAATTTCCCTTTTCATAGATTGTGTCTGAAATTTTATTGAGCATCTACTGAACGTGTAACTTAGAATTTGTTCTACATCATGTTGCACCATCTTACCTTCAGGGATTCAAAAAGCCCAAGAAATTCCAAACCCACTTCGAAAACCAGTCTTTCAAAACCCATCTTTATCATTCACAAATGAAATCTATGGGTAATAGTGCAACCTGTCTCCACACTTTTAAAAAAGTTATTAAGCTTTAGAATGCACTAACTGGAATATAATGGTAAAATAAAGAGAAATTACTCAGAATAAAATTACATACATTTCTTTGTTTTAATGGTTGGGCACGTCAATCTTAGAGGGAATGAAATAAATAGTCATGACTGCATCAATGTTAAATTAATACATGAGCAATTAATTAATGGAATTCTGAACATGAGAATCCATTTCATACAAGAAGTAAGGACAATAAAAGAGAAGAAGCACAAAACACAGGTAGAGACTAGAATTAAAAAAGAGTGTTAGGAAAATTAGTGACAGAATGAACTTATGTGAACATAAGAAACAAATGGAAATTCTTTTAATTGTAGAAAAGATAACTTTCTAAAACAAATGACAGGTTTCCCAAATGAAGACAAATGAAGATGCATGGCATGTTTTGCAAACTTCACGGTATTGCGAGATTTGGGAGATTCATTTTGTGGGCTATTTTCCATGTCAACACTCCACGGACAGGCTATCGCATGTTACCAATGATACAGACTTAATACTAGTCCAAATGAAAATTATTGAATAACAATAATAAATCACAAACAGATAAATAATAAACTCTCATTGACCAGTTTAATTACAATTACTATTACCTTGCTGTAGTTTTACTCTAGGTAGATAGAATATGTGATACGAGTATACAATTCAATAATTAGAAGAGAATATATATTTTTAATTTATTTTTTATTTAAACTCCCCTCAACTATAATCTTTCCTAATTTACTGGTTTTGTCCATAGTTGGTTTTTTATAAAAATAACTTCTCAGTTTTCCTCTTACCAAAGTATAGCCACTTTATAGTGAATTTATATTTATTTATAGTGAATTCCACCCAGTAGAGCATTTGACAAGTCTTGGCACTGTGGGACAGTCCTATATATCGCAGCACATCTGGGATCCCAGGCCCACACTTACTAAGAGCTGGTGTATTTTCCAATCATCGTGATAATTCACAGCACACCTACAGATTTCCAAAAATGCTCTGGGGAGGGTGCCTCCTCTACCGAGAACCATTATTCCTACTAATTCATGATGTTATTTTATTTTCCCCCCTTTATTTAGGCATGTTTTTCTTTTTCTTTTAATTTTTAAAAATGCTCATTTATTTTTGAAAGCTAGAGAGCAAGTGGGGGAGGGGCAGAGAGAGAGGGAGACAGAATCCCAAGCAGGCTCCATGCCATCAGCGTAGAGCCCGATGCGGGGCTGATGATGTTTTTCAAGGCAGGAACTATGAATTATATTTAATTTGTTACTTGGGACACCATGTAACTTATTGTTCAAACCAGATACTTTTGAGCGTAAATAGGTATGCTAATAACTATGCTAATTATGTGTGATGGGTGTGAATTGGGACTTTTCTAAACAAACTGGAATATTCCCCTAATTATAACAGCAACAGAGGTCTACAATTCTTTATCCAAAAATCTTTGGGCAATATTTATTTTAATTTTTAAAATTTTCTTATTTGAGTGTAGTTGACACATAATGTTACATTAGTTTCAGATGTACAATTTAGTGATTTGACAAGTATATACATTATGCTGTGTTCACCACAAATAGAGCTAACATCTGTCCCATTACGTTATTATTACAATGTCATTGACTATATTCCTTATGCTCTGCTTGTCATTCCCAAGATGTACTCATTCTGTAACTGAAGGCCTGTATCTCCATCTTTCCTTCACCCATTTTGCCAAAGTCCTCATCCCCCTCCTCTCTGGCAACCATCAGTTTGTTATCTGATTCTGCTTTTTGTTTGTTTATTCATATTTTTAAATTCCATTTATGAGTATAATCATATGGTATTTATTTTTCTCAGCCTGACGTATTTCACTTAACATCATACCCCCAGGTCCATCCATGCTGTCTCAAATGGTATGATCTCATCCTTTTTATGGCTGTATAATATTCCATTGTGTATATATACCACATTTTCCTTATCCATCCATCTATTGATGGGTACATAGGTTACTTCCATGTTTTGGCTATTATAAATAATGCTGCAAAACACACAGGGCTGCATATGACTTTTTGAGTTAGTGTTTTCATTTTCTCTGGGAAAATACTCAATAGCAGAATTATTGGATCATATGATATTTCTATTTTTAATTTTTTGAGGAACCTCCATACTGGCTTTCCACAGTGGCTGCACCAATTTACATTCATACCACAGTGCATGAGGGTTCCTTTTTCTTCACATTCTCACCAATACTTCCTGTTTCTTGTCTTCTTGATTTTAGCCATTCTAACATGCTTGAGGTAATATTCTCGGTTTTTATTTGCATTTCTCTGATGATTAGTGATGTTGAGCATTCTTTCATGTGCCTTTTGGCCATCTGTATGTCTTTGAAAAGATGAGCTATCAGCACAGAGCCTGACGCAAGGCTCGAACCCGTGAATTGTGAGATTATGACCTGAGCTGAAGTTGGACGCTTAACTGACTGAGCCATCCAGGTGCCCCTCTCTACCCATTTTCTAAATCAGGTTTTTTGTGTTTTTTTTTCATGTTGACTGTGTAAGTTCTTTATATGTTTTGGATATTAACCCATTATTTGGATATATCATTTGCACATATCTTCTCTCATTCAGTAGGTTGTCTTTTAGTTTTGTTGATTGTTTCCCTTGCTGTGCAGAAGGTTTTTATTTTGATGTAGTCTCAATAGTTTATTTTTGCTTTTTTGTCCTTGTTTTAGGAGACTGATCTAGAAAAATGTTGCTATGGCTGATTCCAGAGAAATTACGGCCTGTGCTCCCTTCTAGGATTTTTATGGTTTTAGGTCTCATGTTTAGATCTTTAATCCATTTTGAGTTTATTTTTATGTATGGTGTTAGAAAGTGATTCAGTTTCATTCTTTTACATGTAGCCATCCCGTTTTCCCAGCACCATTTATTGAAAAGACAGTCTTTCCCCATTGTATATTCTTGACCTCTTTGTCATAGATCAATTGACCATATAATTGTGGGTTTATTTCTGGGCTCTCTGTTCTGTTCTATTGATCTACGTGTCTATTTTTGTGCCAATACCATAGCGTTTTTATTACTACAGCATTGTAATACATCCTGAAATCTGGGATTGTGATACCTTCAGCTTTGTTCTTCTTTCTCAGGATTGCTTTGGCTATTCAGGGTCTTCTGTACCATTCAAATTTTAGTCTTATTTGTTCTAGTTTTGTGAAAAATACTGTTGGTATTTTGATAGGGATTGCAGTGAATTGGTAGATTGCTTTGGGTAGCACGGATATTTTAACAATATTTGTTCTTCCACTCCGTTAGCAGGAATATATTTCCATTTGTTTGTGTCATCTTTAATTTCTTTCATCAGTGTTTTATAGTTTTCCGAGTATAGATATTTCACCTCTTTGACCAAGTTTATTCCTAGGTATTTTATTCTTTTTGGTGCAATTATAAGTGGTGTTTTTTTAAGTTTCTCTTACTGCAACTTTGTTGTTAGTATATAGAAATGCTACTGATTTTTGTTATTAATTTTGTGCCATGCCACTTTGCTGCATTTGCTTATTACTTCTAGTAATAAACTAGACTTTGCTGGAGTCTTTGGGATTTTTGTATTTATAGTATCATAGTGAGAGTTTAACTTTTCATTACCAACATGGATGCTTCTTATTTCTCTTCTTTCTTTTTTCTCTTTTCTTTTTCTTTTTCTTTCTTTCTTTTTTTGTCTGATAGCTGTGGTTAGGACTTCCAGTACTACGTTGAATTGAAGTAGCAAGAGTAGACATTCTTGTCTTGTTCCTCACCTTGGTTTTTCGTCTTTGACGATGATGTTAGCTATGAGTTTTTCATATATGGCCTTCATCATGTTGAGTTATGTTCCCTCTAAGCCTACTTTGTTGACAGTTTTTATCATGAATGGATATTGTATCTTGTCAAATGCTTTTTCAGCATCTATTGAGATGACCATATTGATAGCCTTTGTTTTGTTGATGTAGTGTATGGCGTTGATTGATTTTTGAATATTGGACTTCCTGGCATCCCAGGAATAAATCCCACCTGACTGTGGTGAATGATCTTTTTAATGTATTGTTGTATGAGGTTTGTTAGCATTTTGCTGGGGTATTTTTGCCTCTATGTTAATCAGGGATATTGGCCTGAAGTTTTCTGTTTTTGTGGCATCTTTGTCTTGTTTTGGTATTAGGGTAATGCCGGCCCTGTAGAATGTATTTGGAAGTTTTCTTTTCTCATCCATTTTTGGAATGGTTTGAGAAGAAAAAGTATTAACTTTTCTTTAAATGTCTGGTAGAATCCACCTGTGAATCCATCTGGTCCTGGACTTCTATTTTTTGGTAGGTTTTTGATTATCAATTCAGTTTCCTTGTGTAATCAGTTTGTTCAGACTTTCTACTTCTTCCTGGTTCAGTTTTGGAATTATTGTGTGTTTCTACAAATGTATCCATTTCTTCTAGGTTCCCCAGTTTGTTGGCATATAATTTTTCAGAGGATTTTCTTATAATCTTTTATATTTCTGAAGTATCAGTTGTTACTTCTCTTTTCTCATTTCTGATTTTATTTATTTGGATCCTTTCTCTTTTTATCTTGATGAGTCTGGCTAAGAGTTTATCCATTTTGTTTACCCTTTCAAAGAACCAGCTCCTGGTTTCAGTGATTTTTAAATTTTCTTTAGTCTGTATATCACATATTTCAGCTCTTGAGTTTTATTATTTCCTTTCTTCTACTCATCTTCAGTTCTGTTTGTTCTTTTTCTAGCTCCTTTAAGTGTAAGCTTATATTGTTAATTTGAATTTTTTCTTTTATCTTGATGTAGGCCTGTATCACTTTATACCTCTCTCTTATAACTGTTTTTACTGTGTCTTAGGTATTTTAGACTGTTGTGTTTTCATATTCATTTGTCTGTGTGTATTTTTTTCTTTTTTTCTTTGATTGCTTCATTAACCCACTGGTTGTTTAATATCATCTTATCTAGTCTTCATGTATTTGTGATATTTCCAGTTTTTTTTTCTTGTGATTTATTTCCAGTTTCTATGTTGTGGTTGGAAAAATGCATGGTATGATTTCAAACTTCTTAAATTTATTGAGATTTGTATGATGACCTAATATGTGGTCTATTCTGGAAAATGTTCCAAGTGTGCTTGAAAATAATGTATACTCTGTTGGTTTTGGATGGACTGTTCTGTATATATCTGTTATGTCCATCTGTTCCAATGTGTCATTCAAAATCATTCTTTCTTTTTTGATTTTCTGTCTGGATGATGTAGCCACTGATGTAAGTGGTTGTTAAAGTTTCCTTCTATTATTATATTATTATCAATTTATGTATTTAGGTGCTCCAGTATTGCATGGATAGGTATTTACAATTGTTATATCCTCTTGTTGAAATGATTCCTTTATCACTATGTAATGTCTTTCTTTGTCTCTTGTTACAGTTTCTGTTTTGAAGTCTATTTTGATTGCTACCCTGGCTTTTTTTTTCTTCTGCCATTTGCATAGTGAATGTTTTCCTATCCCTTAACTTTTTATCTGTATGCCTCTTTAGGTCTGAGGTGAGTTTTTTTTATGCAGCATATAAATGAATCTTGATTTTTTAAATCCATTTTGCCACTCCATATCTTTTTAAAAGTTTTTTTTTTAACTGTTTTTATTTATTTTTGAGAGAGACAGAGACAGAATGCGAGTGGGTTAGGGGCAGAGAGAGAGAGAAAGACACAGAATCTGAAGAGGCTCCAGGCTCCAAGCTGTCAACACAGAGCCCATTGCTGGGCTGGAACTCAAAGCTGTGAGATTAGGACCTGAGCCGAAGTTGGATGTTCAACCAACTGAGCCACCCAGGCGCCCACCTCTCCATATCTTTTGATGGAGCATTTGGGCCATTTACATTTAAAGCAATTATTGATAGGTATATACTTACTGCCACTTTTAAATTTGTTTTCTGGTTGTTTTTGTTGTTCTTCTTTGTTCCTTTCTTTTTCTCCTGCTCTCTCTCTCTCTCTCTCTTTTTTTTTTTTTTTTTTTTTGATCATCGCATATCTATAGTTCTGTAGTATTTTGTTTGGTTTTCTTTCTCTCTCTCCTTTTTTAAAATTTTATTTAATGTTTATTTGTTTTTGAGAGAGAGAGAGAGAGAGACAGAGAGACAGAGAGACAGAGAGAGAGACAGAGCATGATCAGGGGAGGGGCAGAGAGAGAGGGAGACACAGAATCCAAAGCAGTCTCCAAGCTCTCAGCTGTCAGCACAGAGCCCAATGCAGGGCTCAAACCGTGAACCGCGAGATCATGACCTGAGCTGAAGTCAGATGCTTAACCAACTGAGCCACCCAGGTGCCCCTCTTTCTCTTTATTTTTGTTGTATATATCATAGGTTTTGGGTTTGTGGTTACCATACATTTCGTATCCAATAATCTAAGTAAATAGCAATCCGTATTAATTTGATGGTCATTTAAGCTCAACTATATTCAAAGAAGATAGAAGAAGAAGAAGAAGAAGGGCAAGAAGAAGAAGAAAAATTTCTTTTCCTTTTTCTCCTTCTTTTCCCTTTTAACTCTCTTCTCCATATTTTGTGTATATTTTGTCATATTTTATATCCTTTTTATTCATATTTTCCTTATGTCTAATTATGGCCACTTATATAAGCTCCTTTAACATTTCTTGTAAGGCTAGTTTAGTGGTGATAAACTCTTTTAGCTTTTGTCTGGGGAGTTCTTTATCTCTCCTTCAAATCTGAATGATAACCTTGCCAGGTAGAGTATTCTTGGTTGTGGTTTTTTCCTTTTAGCACTTTGAAAATATCATGCCACTCCCTTCTGGCTTGCAAAGTTTCTGCTAAAAAATTAAAAAGATTTTTTAGATTCTGTCTTTACCTTTAACCATTGACATGCTAATTATTATGGGCTGTGGTTCATCTTGTTTGGAACCCTCTGTGCTTCTTGGACTTGGATGTCCGTTTCCCTTCTTAGTTAAGGAAGTTTCAGTAATTATTTCTTCAAATAAGTTTTTTATACCTTTCTCTCTTCTTCTTCTTTGGGGACCCCTATAATGTGAATGTCTGTTTATGTGATGTTATCCAAGAGATCTCTTAATCTATCCTCATTTTCAAAAATTCTTTTCTCCTTTCACTGTTCTGTTTGTGTATTTTCCATTACCGTGTCTTCTGCATTGTTGATACATTCTTCTGTGTCCTCTAATCTAATGTTGATTCCCTATATTGTGTGTTTTTTTTTCCGTTATTGTATTCCTCAACTCTGATTGGTTCTTTTTAATATTTTCTATCTCTTTATTGAAGGTCTCACTGAGTTCTTCCACTTTTTCCCCAACCTAATTGTAAATATTGTCTGTTTATATCACTATTTTAAATTTTTTATCAGACATATTGCTTATCACTCTTTCATTTAATTCTTATGCTGAGTTTTTTTTCTTGTTCTTTCTTTGGGAGCGTATTCTTCTGTTTCCCCATGTTGCTTGACTTTCTGTGCTTGTTTCTATCGATTAAATTAAATGGCTACTTACCCTTAAGTTAAAGGTGTCGTCTTGTGTATGGTGACTCCTATGCAGATTGTGTGTGTTTGGTGACTTTTGCTGGATGGCTGGCACTTTTGCTGCATATCCTAGTTACTCCTTTAAACCATGGCCTTTTACAGAGAGAGAGAATGAAGAAAAAAATAATAATAATAATAAAATAAAAAAGACAATAATAAAGGAAGAAAGGAAAAAGGAAAAAAAAGAGGAAGGAAAAAAGAAAAGAGCAAACTCAAGCAGAAAAAAATAAAAACAAAACAAGACAAATTTTAAAAAGTAAAAAGTAAATAAAATATAAAAGTTCAAATTAAAGAGAAAAAAAGAACCAAACTATGGCTCGTTTTCTGTGTCCCAGCACTACAGGGCATCTTCTGTGGATTTCAAGGCCTTGGGCTGAATGTTTGGAATGTCAAGCATATGTTGAGGCTTCAAAATTGTAATTTTTAAAGGATATAAGTTGTTCCTTTAAGCTTGTATGCACATTGTACATATAATTATCTTTCACATACAAATTTTTGTCTGGGAGACAATGTTCTTCATCAAAAAAATGGGACTCATAAGACCATTCTGTTATTGGGATTTCTTTTTTTAACTTGTAAGTTAAAACACGGTCTATCCTTCCCGTCTGTATACCCTCTGTATCTGAACAATTAGCAAAAATCTCTGCTCCCATTGAGTCTGTTTGTAGTTTTTTTGAGATTGTGAAACATGCTTCAATTTCTCAGTGTTTAAGAGTGAATTTTTATAACCACAAGATTGTTTTTGAGGAAGTCCTGATAGCTTAAAAATTGGGGAGATAAACAATTGGTTAAAGTGAAACTAGAACAAGGAGAAAGAATTCACAGTTAAACCATGTTACCAAATTTCTGTGTTGTTCACCAGTTAATTTATTTTACAGAACACACAACTGCAAACCCTCAGTAGAAAACAACAATAACATTTTATTTCTCAAATGTTTCCGACGTTCTACTGATTTGCTCTGAGCTGAACTGCTTTAAGCATGAAATTTTGGGGCCATATTTAGTCATGGTCCTGCTGGTTTCAGCTGTGTTTGCTCAGGTGTTTCCAGATAGCTGAACGCTCTGCTCTAGCCTAGGCTTGGCTGGGCACCTTGGCTGGGACAGTTCTGTCCCATGTATTTCTTTTCTTCCTCCTGAAACAAACAAGACAACCTAAGGTATGCCTTTCTTTCAGCAACAGTAAGCATCAGAGTAAGCCAACCCAAAGACAGAACATTTTTTAAGAATGCTAATGTCACCTCTGTTAACCAAAGCATATCATGCCCCTAAGCTTAGAAGCAGGAAATTAGCCTGGGATGATGCCGGAATGTTACAATGAAAGAACAGGGATATTATGAGCAGTAAGGAATTGGGGTCATTAATTCAACCAAAAGCTCTGAAAGATTAAAATAATGTAGACCAAGGATATTCTTTTGCAGGGGTGGGGGAGGTGGGGAGAGTGGAGGATGTCCTATACACTTTCTCAGAATTGTATCTACTGTAACGTCAAACAAAACACCTTTACTTAGTATCATGTTTGCAGCTCCTGGTTTTACCACCTTCTAGCTGATTGACCTTGGGTAAGTCAGTTAATTTCTTTAAGCCTCAGCTTCTACAAAATGGATGTGATTATAATATGTGCCTCACAGAGCTGTTGTAACAAATTAGATTTTGTATGTGAAAGCATTTGGTGCAATGCAAAAAGGCTATACTTCCAGTTAATTACCATTACTCTGCCAAACTTTGCCTTCCCAATCTCAACATAGCTTAATACATAAATGTTGGTGATGAAATGGTGAGAAATCTCTTCCGAGAAAAACACACTCATTTTGTATTTCCTTCATGATATAGATTAAAAAACATAATGTCCACCAATGGAAGAAATTTCCAACTCCTACACAATTTGTGTGTGTGTTTTAATGACCTTATGGAGTCTTAGCATCTCTTTCTTGACAGATCTTCCATAAATTACCTGAAAAACAGATCCACTCTATGAGTTCTAAATAGACTTCTGATTACATTCTCATCTGGTAACTTTTCTACTTGATTTTCTCGGAGTATTTTAAGCTTCCTAATTATATGTGTTGTTCTTTTGAAAAAAATTTACTATGTGGCAAAATGCCTTTTATATGCGTGTGTTTTTATATCCTGTCTACTTTTTATCTTTTAAAACAATTTGAAGGCAGGTTTCAAATCTTCATGTGCTTTTTGGATAGTACTTAATGTGTATTTAGTATTTAATATGTATTGGATAATGTTACAGTGAAACTATGATATATAGTTGTTGATGATATATTTGAATACTTTATTATTTAAATATGACTACATATACATATAATACACACATAAATACATATAATAATATGTAAATATGTATTTTATATGTTTATATGTTTAGGTATATACTAAAGTATTATAAAATACTATTATTTAAATTATGCAACAAGAATACATTTATTTTACAATAAATGAAATTTTAGAGATCCCTAGTATAAAAGTATTTGAAATTAAAAACAAAAAACTGAAATGTAAAAAAAAAAAAATCACTACGTAAAATGTGATTATTTTCCCTTGGTTGTGTTCCAACATCCTGCTAAAAGCAAAGCTCTCTACTGTCTTTCATTTTTGGCAAGTCAAACAGAATTGAGAAGGAAAACTAACTCTAGCCACATTTTGAGTGAGGGGGAATTGAACATTGCAGTCAGTTACTTACCGACTTGCTTTAACATTTCCCTCTAACAAACTGATTTTGTTTTCAGTTCAATTATTTTATTTCAAAAACTCTTCAAAATTTTACCTTTAAGTTTACGTGAATTTAAATGTGGTTTAAGGTGAGACTGTGAAAAGGAAAAAGTAATCAGTATATATGTGTATGCATGTATGTGCTTTTGTATGAACTGTGGAGGAAATCAGCTCATAATAATTAATCACATGCTCCATGTCTTTTAAAAAATTTCTTTCAGTAAAGCAAGTTAAAAAAATTATTTTCAAGGGGCACCTGTATGGGTCAGTCAGTTAAGCATCAGACTTCAGCTCAGGTCATGATCTCATGGTCCCATGAGCTCGAGCCCCTCATTAGGCTCTGTGCTGACAGCTCAGAGCCTGGACTCTGCTTCAGATCCTGGGTCTTCCTCTCTCTCTGTCTCTCTGTCTCTCTGTCTCTCTCTCTCTCTCTCTCTCTGCCATTCCCCCACTCACACTCTATATCTCTTTCTCTATCAAAAATAAACATTAAAAAAATTTTAAAAAAATATTTTCAAGACAATCTTAGAGTTGTGTTGGTGTTTAATTGCCCTTCTAATTTAAAACTTTAAAATATAAGTGAAGCAGCCTACAGATATGA